>NC_030814.1:40734722-41383333 GCF_001704415.2 Capra hircus | reverse complement strand
GATACACACCAACCCTTTTAATGAGGCTACAAAGCCCTTCAAGGACTCTCCCCTGTCCACCTGGACCATTTCCTTCCTCTTGCCTTCTATTCTAATTTCATCATCAACAAAGGCCTTTGTTCTTGCTACCGGCCCTGGGTGGAACTCACCTCCTTGTATAAACCAGCCCTCTACCGCCCCCCTACTTCTTCCTTTTACTTTACTTCTCCTCGAAGGCTTCCCCAACCCCTGAGCCAGGGTAGATTCCCCTTCCCCATGCTCCCACAGTACTTTCTACTTCCCCCCATCATAGGATGCCCCACACTGGTCAATAATGATTGGCTTATCTTTCTCCTCCACTGAGCAAGCACCAAGACAGCAGATTGTGTCTTGCTTGCCATTACTCTTCCAGGAACACTCAGGACTTAGCCCAATGCCAGCCACATGGCTGGTATGCACAGTATTTGTTAAATGAAGGAAGAGAAAGTAAGAGAGACAGGAAGTTAAGAATTCCCAACGAGTAATCCATAACTCAAACCCAGTACACTGGAGACTCTTGTTAGTAAAACCAGGGATTCTCTGACCCAATAACTGCTCCCAGGTGAGTTTGAGCAAGACCTGCAGTTTGCTCCAGGGTACCCAAAAGCCTGTTCATTCAGTATTCAAGGTATCAACCAAAGGTGTGTGTATGTCACTGAGTTCTAAATAGAGAAAGAGTAAAGGTTACCTTCTTAAAATCAGATTAAATCTCAGGACAGAACCAGTCCAGAGGCCTCAGAACTGGCCTCCTCCCATAGAGAAGGAGAACTCTTCCCCAGATAATTATGTTCCATTTCCTAAGCACAAACGCTGAAGAGCAGAGTTATCCTCCAGCTTCCAGAGAGTCTGGATGAAGAATCTAGGCACATCCTTGAAGATGAAAAATTAGGTCTGTAAGGTGGGACTTCAAGCACATCTCCCAAATCCAAATGCATAGCCATATGTCAATCTCCATCCTGCTCTCCAGGCCCTGCTTCTCAGGAGACCCCATCCACCCACTCTGAGTTGTGGAAGAAGCTATATTTCCCTTGGACCAGTCCCTCTCAGGCCAAGGCTCCATCCACCAGGTCCATCTCCTTTCACTCAGCTCAGCCCAAATTTCCCTTCAATGAAGAGGGGTGGAGAAAGGGCTTCTACTCATCGAGGTGCAGGAAATACAGTTCAGCTTTAAATCGCACCTCAAGCCTCTTCCCTAAAAATGTCACACCTACCTCTCTGACCATGTGGTTTTACCAGAAGCAAGAGAGAACCCAACTCAAGGTCAAAAATAAGAGGACCAAAAAAAAAAAGTGAACTCTAAGTCACTCAAATCCTCAGGTAGCCCAAATGTAGAAGGGCAAGAAACCCCTTCCCCACTGCCACATACTACTCTTCTGAAATACAATGATTTGGCTAGCTGGAATACTGAATTCCTAAGAGTTTATTAGCACTACAGTTTTGGTTCCCCTACATCCAGACCAAATATTTATATATTAATTTCTCAGTCTGAATTCCTTTCTCATTCTTCCACTCATCTCTCCTCCCTCCTTCATCCAAAGCCTCCCCTCCTTGCTCCCACAAGACAGAGCTCCAAGGAACCCTCCTTAGGGAAGCTTTCTCTAGCTCCCAATCAGAAATTCTTCCTTCCTATGGCTCCCTCTGTACTTTACTTTTAACTCTATTAAGTAAATCTATAACCAGCTTCTTATTATGCTGTGTGAGTATATTCTCTCCCACAAAGAGTAAATAGCTGGAGGGCAAGGATATGGTCTTTGCATCTACTCCCTAGAACACCTAGCACAGGACTTTACACATGGGTGCTCAATAAATATTTGCTGAAATCAATACTTCCAAGATACAGTAATCAAAACAACATGGCACTGGCACAAAAACAGATATGTGGATCAACAGAACAGAACAGAGAGCCCAGAAATAAACCTGCACACCTACCATCAATTAATCTTCAACAAAGGAGGTAAGAATATACAATGGAAAAAAAGGCTCAGCAAGTGGGGTTGGGGAACTTGGACAGCTGCATGTAAATGAGTGAAGTTAGAACACATCCACTCACCAACACAAAAATAAACTCAAAGTGGCTTAAAGACTTAAACATAAGACATGACACCATAAGCTCCGAGAAGAGAATATAAGCAAAACATTCTCTGACATAAATCATACCAATCTTCTCTTAGGTCAGTCTCCCAAGGTAATAGAAATAAAAGCAAAAATAAACAAATGGGTGCTCGCTTCGGCAGCACATATACTAAAATTGGAATGATACAGAGAAGATTAGCATGGCCCCTGCGCAAGGATAACATGCAAATTTGTGAAGCATTCCATATTTTTAGCAAAAATCAACAAAGCGAAAAGCTGGTTCTTTTAAAGGATAAATAAAACTGACAAACCATTAGCCAGACTCATCAAGAAACAAAGAGAGAAAAATCATATCAATAAAATTAGAAATGAAAATGGAGAGATCACAACAGACAACACAGAAATACAAAGGATCATAAGAGACTACTATCAGCAATTGTATGCCAATAAAATGGACAACATGGAAGAAATGGACAAATTCTTAGAAAAGTACAACTTTCCAAAACTGAACCAGGAAGAAATAGAAAATCTTAACAGACCCATCACAAGCACGGAAATTGAAACTGTAATCAGAAATCTTCCAGCAAACAAAAGCTCAGGTCCAGACGGCTTCACAGCTGAATTCTACCAAAAATTTTGAGAAGAGCTAACACCTATCCTACTCAAACTCTTCCAGAAAATTGCAGAGGAAGGTAAACTTCCAAACTCATTCTATGAGGCCACCATCACCCTAATACCAAAACCTGACAAAGATGCTACAAAAAAAGAAAACTACAGGCCAATATCACTGATGAACATAGATGCAAAAATCTCCAACAAAATTCTAGCAATCAGAATCCAACAACACATTAAAAAGATCATACACCATGACCAAGTGGGCTTTATCCCAGGGATGCAAGGATTCTTCAATATCCGCAAATCAATCAATGTAATTCACCATATTAACAAATTGAAAAATAAAAGCCTTATGATTATCTCAATAGATGCAGAGAAGGCCTTTGACAAAATTCAACATCCATTTATGATAAAAACTCTCCAGAAAGCAGGAATAGAAGGAACATACCTCAACATAATAAAAGCTATATATGACAAACCCACAGCAAACATTATCCTCAATGGTGAAAAATTGAAAGTATTTCCCCTAAAGTCAGGAACAAGACAAGGGTGCCCACTTTCACCGCTACTATTCAACATAGTTCTGGAAGTTTTGGCCACAGCAATCAGAGCAGAAAAAGAAATAAAAGGAATCCAAATTGGAAAAGAAGAAGTAAAACTCACTGTTTGCAGATGACATGATCCTCTACATAGAAAACCCTAAAGACTCCACCAGAAAATTACTAGAGCTAATCAATGAATATAGTAAAGGTGCAGGATATAAAATCAACACACAGAAATCCCTTGCATTCCTATACACTAATAATGAGAAAGTAGAAAAACAAATTAAGGAAACAATTCCATTCACCATTGCAACGAAAAGAATAAAATACTTAGGAATATATCTACCTAAAGAAACTAAAGACCTATATATAGAAAACTATAAAACACTGATGAAAGAAATCAAAGAGGACACTAATAGATGGGAAAATATACCATGTTCATGGATTGGAAGAATCAATATAGTGAAAATGAGTATACTACCCAAAACAACCTACAGATTCAATGCAATCCCTATCAAGCTACCAGCGGTATTTTTCACAGAACTAGAACAAATAATTTCAAGATTTGTATGGAAATACAAAAAACCTCGAATTGCCAAAGCAATCTTGAGAAAGAAGAATGGAACTGGAGGAATCAACTTGCCTGACTTCAGGCTCTACTACAAAGCCACAGTCATCAAGACAGTATGGTACTGGCACAAAGACAGACATATAGATCAATGGAACAAAATAGAAAGCCCAGAGATAAATCCACACACCTATGGACACCTTATCTTTGACAAAGGAGGTAAGAATATACAATGGAGTAAAGACAATCTCTTTAACAAGTGGTGCTGGGAAAACTGGTCAACCACTTATAAAAGAATGAAACTAGATCGCTTTCTAACACCACACACAAAAATAAACTCAAAATGGAGTAAAGATCTAAATGTAAGACCAGAAACTATAAAACTCCTATAGGAGAACATAGGCAAAACATTCTCTGACATACATCACAGCAGGATCCTCTATGATCCACCTCCCAGAATTCTGGAAATAAAAGCAAAAATAAACAAATGGGATCTAATTAAAATTAAAAGCTTCTGCACAACAAAGGAAAATATAAGCAAGGTGAAAAGACAGCCTTCTGAATGGGAGAAAATAATAGCAAATGAAGCAACTGACAAACAACTAATCTCAAAAATATACAAGCAACTTCTGCAGCTCAATTCCAGAAAAATAAACGACCCAATCAAAAAATGGGCCAAAGAACTAAATAGACATTTCTCCAGAGAAGACATACGGATGGCTAACAAACACATGAAAAGATGCTCAACATCACTCATTATTAGAGAAAAGCAAATCAAGACCACAACGAGGTACCGCTTCACACCAGTCAGAATGGCTGCGATCCAAAAATCTGCAAGCAATAAATGCTGGAGAGGGTGTGGAGAAAAGGGAACCCTCTTGTACTGTTGGTGGGAATGCAAACTAGTACAGCCACTACGGAGAACAGTGTGGAGATTCCTTAAAAAAATTGCAAAGAGAACTGCCTTATGACCCAGCAATCCCACTGCTGGGCATACACAGTGAGGAAACCAGGATAGAAAAGACATATGTACCCCAATTTTCATCACAGCACTGTTTATAATAGCCAGGACATGGAAACAATGTAGATGTCCATCAGCAGATGAATGGATAAGAAAGCTGTGCTACATATACACAATGGAGTATTACTCAGCCATTAAAAAGAATACATTTGAATCAGTTCTAATGAGATGGATGAAACTGGAGCTGATTATACAGAGTGAAGTAAGCCAGAAAGAAAAACACCAATACAGTATACTAACACATATATATGGAATTTAGAAAGATGGTAATGATGACCATGTATGCAAGACAGCAAAAGAGACACAGATGTGTAGAGAGGACCTTTGGACTCTGAGGGAGAGGGGGAGGGTGGGATGATTTGGGAGAATGGCATTGGAACATGTATACTATCATGTAAGAAACTAATCACCAGTCTATGTTTGATGCAGGATACAGGATGCTTGAGGCTGGTGCACGGGGATGATCCAGAGAGATGATATTGGGTGGGAGGTGGGAGGGGGGTTCATGTTTGGGAACTCATGTACACCCATGGTGGATTCATGTCAATGTATGGCAAAACCAATACAGTATTGTAAAGTAAAATAAAGTAAAAATAAAAATTTTTTTAATAAATAAATAAACAAATGGGACCCAATCAAACTTATAAGCTTTTGCACAGCAAAGGAAATCACAAACAAAATAAAAAGATATCCTACAGAATAGAAGAATGTATTTGCCACCAAAGTGATGGACAAGGGCTTAATTTCCAAAATATTCAAACAGCTCATACAACTCAACAACAAAAAAACAAACGCCCAATTCAAAAGTAGGCAGAAGACCAAAACAGACTTTTCTCCAAAGATGACATACAGATGGCCAAAAGCACATGATAAGATGCTCAACATCACTAATTATTAGAGAAATGAAAATCAAAATTACAATGAGGTACCATCTCACACCAGTCAGAATGGCCATTATTAAAAAGCCTACAAAAAACAAATGCTGGTGAGAACATGGAGAAAAGGGAACCCTCCTACACTGTTGGTGGAAATGAAGGTTGGTACAGTCACCATGAAAAACAGTATGGAAGTTTCTCAGAAAACTAAAAATACAATTATCATATGATCCAACAATCCCACTCCTGGATACAGATCCAGACAAAACTATAATTCAGAAAGATACATGCACAGCAGCCAAGACATGGAAACACCTCATGTCCATTAACAGATGAATGGATAAAGAAGATGTAGTACACACTGCTATATTTAAAATATATAACCAACAAGGTATACTGTAAAAAAATTAAAAGATTCATTTTAAAAAGAACTGTGTATGTCAATAAGTGTTAACAACATGAAAAAAAGATGTGGTATATATACATATACAATAGAATACCACTCAACTATAAAAAAGAACAAAATAAAGCCATTTGCAGCTACATGAGTACCACTAGAGATTATCGTCCTAGTGAACTAAGAAAGACAAATACCATATGATATCACTTATATGTGAAATCTAAAATACAACACAAATGAATCTATCTATGAAACGGAAACAGAACTGTGGACATAAAGAAGAAAGTTGTGGTTGCCAAAGGAGAGGGGATTGGCGGAAGGATGGAGTGGAAGATTGGGGTTAGCAGTAGTGAACTATTATATATAGAATGGATAAACAACAAAGTCCTACTGTATAGTACAGAGAACTGTATTCAATATCCTCTGATAAACCATAATAAAAAGAATATTAATAGAATATATATATATAACAGAATCACTTTACAGTACAACAGCTGTTAACACACTATAAACCAACTGTACTTCAATTTTTTTTTTTTTAAATTTGCTGAAATCAAACTTGTAGAGTGGAGTCAAGTAAGCTCTGGCTTAAAAGGCAGGAGATCCATCAACTGATGAATGGATAAGCATAGTGTAGTACATTCATACCATGGAATACTATAAAGCAATAAAAAGGAATGCAATACAGATGCATGCTATACAACATGGAAAAAACTCAAAAACATTACACAGTGAAAGAAGCCAGTCACCCAAAAAAAAAAAAAAAAAGACAATACTGGATAATCTCATTGATATGAAATATCCAGAGTAAGCAAATCTATAGTGACAGCAGATTAGCAGTTGCCTAGAGCTGATGGCATTGGGGAAACGTGGGGAGTAATTGCTTACATTTGTTTGCTAAGGCTGCTTTAACAAAGTACCACAGACTTAGAGATTTAAAAAATAGAAATTTATCATCTCACAGTTCTAAAAAGTTAAACATAAGATTAAGGCACTGGCAGGGCCATGCTCCTTTGAAGATACTGGGGAAGGATCTGTTCCAGGCCTCTCTCCTAGCTTCTAGTATTTCCTTGGCTTGCGGCCACATAATTTCACTCTAGTCTTCACATGGCATTCTCCCTCTATGCACGTCTGTGTCCAAATTTCCCCTATTTATATGGACACCAGTCATACTGGATTAGGTGCTATTCCGGGATGACCTCATCCCAACTAATTACATCCACGATGACTCTATCTCCAAATAAGGACACTGATGTTCAAGGGGTTAGGACTCTGACATATGACTTTGGGGGAAAACATTCAACCTGTAACACTGCTAACTGCTTCTTTTTAGAGTGATGAAAATGTTCAGAAATTAGAATATAATGATGGCTGCACAACTCTGTAAATATACTAACACACACTGAATGGCAAACTTATTTAACCAGATCAACTATGTGGTATGTAAGGTACATTTCAATAAAGCTGGTAAAAAAAAAAAAAAAAAAAAAAAAGAGAAAAAAGAAAAAAAAAAAACAAAGTTTGGATTTAAAGCAACTGCCCAAGCTCAGCAACTAATCAGTTAGTGACAGTATGTGAAACAACTTCTCTCAACACAGGCAATGGGTTTAACTTACACAGAAACCAAAAGCAAAGTGCCTTTATCTACCTACATGTTCTGTGTAAATTCCCTGTGATCCAGTGGTTCACATCTAGGAAGTGATCCTCCAGAAGTGCCTCTCAAAGAACATGAAGGTGTCCACTCTAGCACTATTTGTAAAAATGGCGGAGGGAGGGGGGGAAATAAAAGAAAAAAATTGCTTGAATACCCAACAAAATGGGTGATTATATTAATCACGGCATCTTGATTTTTACTGAATCTGAATGATGGGTATATGGGGATTCATTATATCATTCTCTCTACTTCTGTGTGCATTTGATAATTTTTCATCATCAATCAGTTCAGTTCAGTTTAGACACTCAGTCATGTCCGACTCTTTGCGACCCCATGGACTGCAGCATGCCAGGCCTCCCTGTCCATCACCAACTCCCAGAGTTTACCCAAAACCATCATAAGAAATTTTAAGTTAGTTATGGCATACACATACAATGTACTATCATACAGACATTAAAAATGATCCCATAAATTTACATAGAAATATATCCATAATATACTCCCAAACTGTGGTATAGCCTTTGAGGAGGAATCTGTGGAATGGGAAGTACAATTAGTCAAAAGTTAAAACATGTTAGACATATATGCTATATGACCTTGCAGTTCTATTGCTAGGTATTAATCCTACACTAATACTTGCTGCTGCTGCTGCTAAGTCACTTCAGTCGTGTCTGATTCTGTGCGACCCCATAGACGGCAGCCCACCAGGCTCCCCAGTCCCTGGGATTCTCCAGGCAAGAACACTAGAGTGGGTTGCCATTTCCCTCTCCAATGAATGAAAGTGAAAAGTGAAAGTGAAGTCGCTGAGTCGTGTCCGAATCTCAGCGACCCCATGGACTGCAGCCTTCCACGCTCCTCGGTCCATGGGATTTTCCAGGCAAGAGTACTGGAGTGGGGTGCCATTGCAAATATGTTTAAAGATTATGCATAAGACAATTACTGCAGCATTACTTGTAACAGTGAGAAACCATTCAGTGGAATCCTCTGTCATCATTAAGAAGAATGAAATAGGTCTATAAATAAGCTAATGTGGAAGGGTATTGAAGCCAAATAATTAAAAAGCAAATTACAGAATGGTACATAAAGTATCATCTCATTTATTTTAAAACCTTATTTTGTTGTTCAGTCACTAAGTCACTTCCAACTCTTTTGTGACCCCATGGACTGTAGCCTGCCAGGCTCCTCTGTCCGTGGGATTTCCCAGGCAAGAATCCTGGAGTGGGTTGCCATTTCCTTCTCCAGGGGATCTTCCCGGCCCAGGGATCAAACCAGAGTCTCCAGCATTGGTAGACAGATTCTTTACTACTGAGCCACTTGGGAAGCCCAAAACTTTATTACTTGTGTAATTTTTTCTAGAATTTTATTATCAATGTTTCAAACACTCCAAAAATTTCTTCTGTAATTTTTTTAAAAAGAATTGATGATTGTCATGCTGTATTTCAAAATTTTTTTTAAAAAATAGATAATAAAATTTAGGCTATAGTATGACCCCATTTGCACAGAGTTGGACATGACTGAAGCGACTTAGCAGCAGCAGCATGACCCCATACGGATAATTTTACATGGAAATATATACAGGGTTAAAAAAAAAAACTATGTAAAATAGTATGCTCACAGTAAATGTTCACTCATTGGATCCCAGCTATCGTTATTATCTTAAGGTAAACAGATGATGGTCAAGGGTTCCTCAAACTCAAGAATCAACTCCCGACTTCCTCCAAGTACACAGCTTCCCTTTGCTCTGATAAAGGTCCATCTAAGGCCAACAGGGCAGTTGACAGCTTCCTTCCATTCATTTTACCCTGTGCTCTTGCTGAAGGGCTGCCAGGAGAAATAAGCTTGAGACAAAAGAAAACCATGGACATCCTTCCTGGCTACACAGGCAGCCCTGGCTGCAGGTCCCTGGAAGGAGATAGAGCCGGAAATGGTGAACAAATTCTACCTGCTTATCAGACAGTTCAGAGCCTCGCCTAGGGAGGGCACGGATTCTGCAGGCAGAGACAAGAGGTACAGTTTGGCCGACTGGACAGCCCTGCAAAGCTGTATTCTGGAGATACAGTTAGGTCAAACTGGGCACAGCGGGGGAGCAGAAGTGAGTTTCCTCCCAAGGGCAATGGACTTTAAGGTCGTCTTCCTAATTACATTTGGAAACCACCTCAGGGGAATTCCCTCTTACTACATTCTTAAATGTTTTTCCCATTCTGCAAAATACAAATAGCGACTCTTGCGCTCTCACAGTGCACCAGGCACAGAGTAAGTCCTCGAAGAGCATTGCATTATCGATTAACACACAACATCTGACAGTTCAGTTCAGTTGCTCAGTCGTGTCCGACTCTGTGACCCCATGAATCGCAGCACGCCAGGCCTCCCTGTCCATCACCAACTCCCGCAGCTCACTCAGACTCACATCCATCAAGTCAGTGATGCCATCCAGCCATCTCATTCTCTGTCGTCCCCTTCTTCTCCTGCCCCCAATCCCTCCCAGCATCAGAGTCTTTTCCAATGAGTCAACTCTTCGCATGAGGTGGCCAAAGTACTGGAGTTTCAGCTTCAGCATCATTCCCTCCAAAGAAATCCCAGGGCTGATCTCCTTCAGAATGGACTGGTTGGATCTCCTTGCAGTCCAAGGGACTCTCAAGAGTCTTCTCCAACACCACAGTTCAAAAGCATCAATTCTTCGACACTCAGTTTTCTTCACAGTCCAACTCTCACATCCATACATGACCAATGGAAAAACCATAGCCTTGACTAGACAGACCTTTGTTGGCAAAGTAATGTCTCTGCTTTTCAATATGCTATCTAGGTTGGTCATAACTTTTCTTCCAAGGAGTAAGCGTCTTTTAATTTCATGGCTGCAGTCACCATCTGCAGTGATTTTGGAGCCCCCCAAAATAAAGTCTGACACTGTTTCCACTGTTTCCCCATCTATTTCCCACGAAGTGATGGGACCAGATGCCATGATCTTCGTTTTCTGAATGTTGAGCTTTAAGCCAACTTTTTCACTCTCTTCTTTCAGTCTCATCAAGAGGCTTTTTAGTTCCTCTTCACTTTCTGCCATAAGGATGGTGTCATCTGCATATCTGAGGTTATTGATATTTCTCCCAGCAATTTTGATTCCAGCTTGTGCTTCTTCCAGCCCAGCATTTCTCATGATGTACTCTGCATAGAAGTTAAATAAGCAGGGTGACAATATACAGCCTTGACGTACTTCTTTTCCTATTTGGAACCAGTCTGTTGTTCCATGTCCAGTTCTAACTGTTGCTTCCTGACCCGCATATAAGCTTCTCAAGAGGCAGGTCAGGTGGCCGCTATTATTGGCCCCATCATGTGGATGAGGAAACTGAGACTTGCAAAGGTAAAGCAACTTGCCAAAGCTTACACCTCCAGTAGGTACAAGGAGCCAGGCTCTGAATCTAACATGCCGAGGTTACATCATCACAATCCACTGAAATCCAAATCCAACTAGGGAAGGCAGAAGGAAAGCGAAGAAGGCAGGCAGAATACCAGAGAACACCAAGTGTTGATTGAAGAGCATACTGAGTAAGGACAGGGCATCCATGAGGCAATCTGAGGCCACAGCTAAGAGCCTGGGCCTGGAGTCAAAGAGCTCTAGCTCTACCCTTCCGACCAAAGTAACTATGACCAAGTCGGGCTGCCGCATGCCTCAGGGTCTCCATCTGCCAAACAGGACTAACACAGGTAATGACAACCCACAGGGTTGCTGTGATGATTCAATTAGATGAACTATGCAGAGACTGCACAACAGAGCCTGCTATAAAGGCATCTCCTACTTTGTAGCTGTTACCATGATTGACGAGATCATTATCCCTTTCTGATGATCATTTCTCAGCCAGAAGCTGCCTAAAGGCAGATCGCATCATACAACATGACCCGGAACTCAGGAAATGCTGACAAACTATAACCACACATGCTATGTCTCAACATGTTTTTCTCTTGTCACTCTTACTTGAAAACACTCACAGGGGCCATATGCAATGGTTTGCATCACCAAGCCACTTTAGAAAACATCTGTTCATGATTTTACATTAATGAAAGTTAACATGTACTGAAAACCAGCTTACTTATGCACCGTAATGATACTAAGCACATCGTAATACATTATCCCTAAGGCTCACAGACATCGTGGATTTGTTTCCTGTGCCCAGTGTGTGACAAATTACCAGAAACTGGGTGGCTTGAGACAATAGAAAGTTAGCGACTCCCCCGGTGGTCCAGTGGTTAAGACTCCATGCTTCCACTGCAGGGAGCACACTTTCCATCCCCGGTCAGGGAACTCAGATCCCACTTGCCCCAGCCAAAAAAAGAAAAGAGGAAAAAAAGATGAAGAAGAAACCAGAAAAAAAATTTTTTTTAAACAACAGAAAGTTATTCTTTCAGGGTGCTGGAGGTCAAGAACGCAAAGTCAAGGTGTTAGCAAAGCTGCACTCAGTCTGAGAGGTTTCACTCCTGGCCTCCTCCAACCTCCAGTGGCTGCCTGTATTCCCTGGCTTGCGGCTGCATCACTGCCCTCTCGGTGGTCACAATGCCTTCTCCTCTTCCCTCTGTGAGCAAATCTCCCTCTGCCTTCCTCTTACGAATACTAGTGACTGAATTTACAGCCCACCCAGAAAATTCAGAATCATCTCTTCTCAAAATCCTTCATTAAGTCACACTTATAAAGATTATTTTTTGCCACATAAGGCAGTATAGTCTCATGTTCCAGGAATTAGAATGTGGGTCTTTTGGGGGGTAGGGAACATTTCTCAGCCTACCTTTCCCACAATGAAGTTATTTTCATTTTCTATGTGGAGGTAAAGTATAGTAAGAAGCAAATGGACCTGAGTTTGACTCCTGGCTCTGCCTGAGAGTCTCCCCATTTATAAAATGTGAATAATACTCATACCTTCTCAAGAGGGTTGCCACGAGGATTAAATAAGATGGTACGTGAAGCACCTTTGCACAGTGCCTGGCCCTCAGTTAATGCGTGACCATTATGGTGCCTACCGAAGAAGAAACAGCATTCGGAAGACAAGTGACTTGCTGAAGGCCACCTAACCAGACAGTGTCAGTGCCTGGGACTTAATTTGGGTCTTTCCAGCACCAAAACCCAAGCCTGTCCACTATGGATTAGGCATTTTGCCTTACATTCTCACAGCCTTCAGAATCAACACATCTGTGGGAGGTGGGAGGAAGGCTTAAGAAGGAGGGGGTGTATGTATACCTATGGCTGATTCATTTTGATGTATAGCAGAAAGCAACACAATATTATAAAGTAATTATCCTCCAGTTAAAAATTAAAAAAAAAAATCGACACATCTAGGTTATTACAGTTGTGGATGCTGCCTGATACTCCCTTCCAGCTATTGTCTAGCTGCATCCACGCAGACCACCATTTCCAGTTACTGAGACTGAGTTTACACAGTGGACCCTAACAAAGCAGTATCATGTTTCTAATGATTCAGAAATAATGGAGCCCCTGCTTAAGCAGGGGTGGGGCTGAGAATTTAGCTTGTAGAAAGACCACATCACATTGGCTGGCAATCCAGTCTACAACTCCAGGGGTTCTGGGCAACATGGGAATCGTGAGATCAATCTCTATCTACAAAGCTACAATTGGAAGCTGCATTTCAGACAGGACTATGTGGTCTCTCTGGGGCAAGGTGCCTAACCTAGCACTTAGAATTTAAATCTACTTATGCATTCACTGCCTCAGAGTCAATGCAGCAGGGTTAATTCCAGTTCCTGGTACTTCAAAAATATATATATATTTGAAAAAAATTTCAGCCACTTGGAGGCAGCTCTCTGCAAATTCTGATGTCCCCACCCATCTATCCAACGGTTTCCTCAGTGCTGGTCTAACGGAGTTATAGGATCTCAGCTGCAGGGAATGGGGAGCCCAGCTGTGTGCTGAGTTTGGAAAAACATTTTGAATACTTTGGAACTGCCAAATACTTGGTTAAAGAACGATATCCTCCAATTTCTTAAGCCATGTGTATTTTAAGTGAAATGTAAGCCATATGTCTGTGACTCATTTAAATGCACTTCAGTGAAGCATGGTTTACCAACAGTGCTGGGATATGCCTAAGCCTTTCTTAAGCTTCTCTTTGATCCAGGAAATTGAATTCTGCCAACAATAAATGAAGCTCCTGACAAGAGAGGGTCAAAGAGGGCTGTCCTTTATCCTAGATAAGATGTTAAAGTCTATTCCTCACCCACAAGGAAGCAGGGAGCCGGGAAGAGGTCTGTGGGGTGGTATGCAGAGTTTTGCTCCAGATCAACTATGTATTAATATTACCACCAGGCCTCCTTGGAAGAGAAGTGCAACAGTAAGCGGTGGTAACTAACCCACCCAATCTACTGCTGAGAAAACTCTTCTGCCTTTCTCCCCTTCTTGGGTTCTCCAGTATTATACATGACTCAAAAAGGGTTGAAGAAAAAAAGAGTCAAGGAGCTGGATCAGTCCATTAGCAGTGAACGACTATTCATTTTCCAGGCTGCAGCTTGATTTCCAGGATAACAAAAAGTCTCCATCCCTTAGATATCTCCGAGGGACTGAAAAGAAGTTAGAGATACGAGGAGAGACGAAAGTCAGAAGTACTGGTAGGTACAATAACCAGTAAACCTCCAAATACCTAAATTCTGCCTTGACAATTACTATTCCCCCTGAGGTCTGGAGGCAGATATACACACAAAATAAAACAAATATCCACTCTTATTAGCCAGCCGGTACAAACTCTGTTTCTCTTTCGTTAACAGGGCTGTGGTGAGACCAAGGTATATCTCTCCCTTTCCCAAGCCAAAACCTAAATCTTAGCATCATTTAGACTCAAGGGAGGAAGTCTAATGAAGAGATGACAGTTCCAGAACGTGTTTAAGGGATGAGCGGAGAGAAGTAGGTGGCCGAAGGTCCTCTGGGCTGCTCCACTGGCTGGGCTGCTCATCTGCTTTTGAAGGTGACCTTGTAATGTAGTAACATAGTCAGTGAGCATCCTGCAAGCAGGTTCAACAGTTCAGTGTGCCCTCCTTTGGGGAAAAAGTGAGAAGGGAGAGAGTCAGGGCCTGCATCTTCCTGGAGGCATCCAGATGTCCAGATGCCTACAGTGAAGAAAGACTCCATTTGATATCAGCAAACAAGTTGTTGTCCAGTATGGTTTCTGGATTGATGAGGCAGTCCTCAGTGTCTGGGGGAAATTACATGGAAGACAAATATTATGGATTTATGCCTCAAAATTGTGGGTTATGAAAATAGCAGCCTGTAATTTCTTCCCTGTAATTTTCCTCCTTGTGTTTATGTTGCTTAAACAATGGGTCCTGAGCTAGCAGTTCATCCTCAGCTTCTGTGGTTTTGGGGGTATTTGCCTTTATCCCACTGCCCCCTCTTTCCAGGAATGTCTCCAGAACTGGGGAGCAAAGGCCCTGAGGCAGGGACTTCTTTTTCATTTTCCACTTATGTGGTGTCCCTTAAATAGGTAATGCAGGAAAGGCTCTTAGAGCCTAACTGGGACAAACCCCCCATGCAACAGATGAGAAAGTGGAAGCGCAGCAGGGCCAACTGGCTTGTTGACCAATTCCACATCACCTGTCTCTGAGCTCAGTACTCTCTCCACTGTACCAGAGTCCCAGTCACAAGCCAGGCTCTGTTAACCACAGCTATGCACCAACATTTGCAAATGATCAGTATAAGTGTGAATAAATATAGAACTAAGGAACATATGCTGAAATTAAAGCTCCAATACTTTGGCCATCTGATGCAAAGAGCCGACTCACTGGGAAAGACAATGATGCTGAGAAAGATCGAGGGCAGGAGGAGAAGGGGGCAACAGAGGATGAGACAGTTGGATGACATCACTGACTCAATGGACATGAGTTTGAGCAAATCCTGGGAGACTGTGAAGGACAGGAAGCCTGGAGTGCTGCAGTCCACAGGGTCACAGAGTCGGACAGGATTGAGCAACTGAACAACAAAAGGGAACATATATTTTATTAGAGCAGAATACTACCTTCATCTCTTCAGTTTCGTCTATAAAAATAACTGTGGAGCAGCATGTACAGTAGTCTCATTTCTGCTCTTGCATCATCACAAAAGTAGCAGCTTGGCTGTGCTTCTGTGTGACTGTGCCTACGAGTATCTATGTGCATGCTCTCACACACAGAGAACCGGTCCATGGTGGGCCCACCAATCGTTCATGGTGGATTCTCCCTGTGGGCAGGAGGCTTTCATTCTTTTACTCATTATACTTTGGTAATGCTACAAGTTTTACAATGAGTATGCATTGCTTTTGCAATTAAAAAACCAGAAGCAAGAAAAAGATAGCAGCTGTCTCCTACAGGGTATACAGAGTACAAGTCAGGCACTATGCTGGCCCCCTGACAGGCACCATCTCATTTTGTCCTCCCCATGGCTCTAAGTGTGGAACTCAGATATATTATATCCCAGATAAGGAAACTGAGGCTTGAAAAGAACATACAGTTAGTAAATGGCAGGGTCAGGATCCCACATGGAAGCCACATTCAGATATCCTTGTGATGTCACTCTTTTCCACCTGCAATCAGTAGGGGAAAGGGTGTGTATCCCCCATGGGAATGTCAGCCGTTTATCCTGAGCTGCCTCACAGTGGAAAAAGGCTGCCACTGGCCATGCTATGGAACTAAGGCACTTTGGGGTGTCTGCTGCCTGAGCTGAAGACCCATCTGCTATGCCCTCGCTCCTGGCCCAAGCCCCACACTCCTGCAGCCTCACCACTGTTGGCAACCTCTCCACGTGTGAATTCCATTAAAGGCTGGCTCACTGCTATTTTGGGCCACGCATTAGCGCTTGGATTTTGATTAAATGAGAGAAGGCCAGACACCTCGGGATGATGAGAAAGAAATGAGAAATGTCCTCTCCCTGCCCTCACAGTTCCAGGAGTCCTTGTCCACCGCTCCTGGGAGGCCTGAGAACCTAACATGTGGGGGAATGTGGTTGGGGGTAGGCCAAGGGAAGGGAAACTTCATAGTCTAGTAGCGTTTTTGAACTCGGCGGCTGTTCCTGCTCCTTGGAACTGTCACCTCCCTGCTGTTCATGTGGCTCACTTCCTCACCTCCTTCAGTTCTGGACTCAAATATCAATTCACCACCAAGGTTGGCTCTGGCTGCCATTCCAAACAGCACCTCCCTCCCTCTTCGGAGCCCTAATGCTTCTTTGTTTCCTCCATAGCAGTTGTCATCATTTGCTTGTTTATTTATTGCTCACCCCTACTGGAATACAAGCTCCAAGAAGGCAGAACTACTTTATCCACAGCTGGATCTGCACTACCTGCTCTGGTGCCTAGAATGCTATAGATGTATCCGAGATGGGAAGATGAATGAATCAGTTGAGGATATTAAGAATCAGAGCATGAGGATCCCTTAGCACAGGGCCTAGTTTCCCCTCAAATATCACAGGATGATAAAAAGTTTACCATTTTTTTATAAGGTTTGAAAATCAGAAAAGCAGCACCTCCTCCAAACCCCTCCCCACCCCCCAAGCTGTTTTGAATCCAGGCTCGCACGCACCATGAATGAAAAGGCTTTGGGAAGTAAACATACTAGGAAGTCGTGTGCAGTTGGAGTTCCGCTTGCTAACTCATGTCCAAAAACAAAAAGCCCAGTTTAGACGAAAATAGCAGGAAGCCATCCCTAGGGATACCTGGTGAGGTCATATTGCTTGGCTCTGCTGCTTCCATTTTTGTCAGATCTCCTGCCTTCTGCCAATTGGAGGAGGCCAGGAACCATATCCAGCCCACTGCTGATCACTGGGAAACAAGAGAGCTGCTCCCGGCAGCAGACAACTGAACCACATTTCCGGGCTCTCCTCTGGAACCTCAGAATGGGATGGTAAAAAAAAAAAAAAATCACAATAGCAGTCAATTATTTACCGTGTGCTCTGTAAGCACTTTGTGTACATCACTGCATTTAGCCCTCATAGCCACGCTTATGAGGCAGGTGTTACTATCCTCATTTTATAAGGACACTGAGACTCCAAAAGACCCAACAATGTGTCCCCAGGTTAATCAGCTAGTGAGTCGAATCTGGGTTTCTGTGACACAAATGATCCTCATCTCATCTCTCCCATTTACTTGCTGTGTGGCCTTAGACAAGCTCCTTTCCTTCTCTGAGCTGAAGTTTCTGCTTCCACGCATAAGACTACTGCACTCAGTGTTTCCCAAGGCATCTTTGTGCCCTAACTTCCTATGAGCTCTTGTAAAGATTACAAAATATGAGGGAAGGATGAGTCCCGGGATCCTTGCCTGGCCAATTCAACTCCCAAGAGTTTGTCCATGACACCAACCCCATCACATGGGCAGCCCAGAGGAAGCTGAGGAGTCAGATACTCTAAATGGAGGCAGGAGAGGACAGCTGACATGGAGGTAGCAATAGAATATCTTTAGTTCAGAGCTAGAGGGCTGGGACTGTAAGAAACTGAAACAGGCCCTGAGAGAGACTAAGAACACACCCTTTGAGACTCCCCTGCAAGATCAGAGGAAGACAATGCAAGGAGAAACCCCAGGCAGACAGGGCTTATGCTCTCGGCAGACACAGCCAGCCAGGTCTATTCCAGGGAAATGGAACAGAAAGAACACATTCCTGGGCCGGTTTCACTTCAGGAGGAAGGCACAAGGAAAGGACTGCTCTCACTCCAAGGAGGAAAGCTGCAAAAATGACTGAGATGCCCATTTTTCTGGCTTCCTAAAGGCCACCGCATCCTGGAGGCAGAGGAAAAACATGGATGAGCACTGCACACACTGCTGAAGTCATGCTTATAATGCACTTCCAACACCACTCATCCTCCTCCGCAAGTGTCCAAAAAGCCCAAATTTGGAATAATTTATATTCTTGCTTTCCACCCAAGCTGAGCAGTCATTCCCATCCTTCTGGATATGGGAAGGTCCCTATCTATCCCTTTCTTGGCAGTGATGTGTGTGATTACTCATCTGCTTCCAGGAGACTCCACAGGCTGCCAAGAGGACACAGGCAGTTCGCTGAGCCATGCAGCCTTATCTGCAAGGTCTGTGTGGCAGAATGTAAGCAGGACTGTTGATGAGGAGACAGCAGAAGCCTTCAGAGGGCCCTGGCCAAGTAAGGAAAGCTCTCCAGTGCCCAAAACAGACTGGGATTGGTCAAAGAATGGGCAACACATGCAACCGTGCCTTATGTCTATCTGCTCGATAACATCAATCAAGATACAACTGTGCTTGACAGCAAATCAATGTGGAAATATTTCTGAGCGAGGCAGCCACCCAAGACAAATGAGGTTGGGGATATGGAAGAACCAGGCCGATGAAGCCAGGAGACTGCTGCCCATGCCCATATTGGCAGAAGCTCAGAAGTAACTGAGCCAGAAGAGAAGGAGCAGTCAGGGTGTGAGGGTCAAATCCCCGAACACCCCACCTCGCCTCTCTCTTCCCTGCTGCTTTCCTCTCATCTCCTTCACTTCCTGCCATGCGCTGTGCTGGAGCGAGGAAGACAGCTGCCCAAGTCCTCCAGCCCATCCCTTCCTTCATGTCTCTCTGTCTCTCTGTCTCTCTGTCTCTCTCTCTCTCTCTCTCACAAACAGACAGTGAATCCCTAAGAGGCCCCAGAAATCTCCCCAGCTTGAGGAAATTCAAGGAAGACGGTAAACAGTCCAGTAACTTCACAGCAAGTCAAGAGATGGTAGAAGTGCAGGCTTTGCAAGAATGCTCTCAGTAAACGAACCACAGGCTGACAGCCTGGGTCACTTCATTAACTACTTCCTTCCAAGCCAGTGGCACCTGCATCCGGCGCTGCCACTCAAGTGGGTTGTCTCATTTTAGACAAAGGAGAAGTCCACTTACTCATTCTTCTCCAGGTCCAGGATCAGCTCTCGCCCCTCAGCCATCACCCTGAGCTCCGCTTTGAGTGGATGCTAAAAGAAACAACGAAAGAATGTCAGTTCCGAAAAGCAGGGGCCGAGGCTCCCAGGGAGAGACAGAGGGTCCAGCCAGAGCTCTGACGTGGATGGAGCCACAGGAAGTGAATGAGAAAGGGTCAACTGCACTTGCAGCCCAAACATGAAATAACTTCAGTCCCAGACGGACCCAATTCTCCTCCCCCATCTGCCTTCTCCTCAAAGACAAAGGAAAGAAACTCCAAGCCGAAATGTGGTGTAAAAGCATGCATGCAGGCCTGGTAAAGGCAAACCCTAAAAAACACGATCCTGGACAGCAAATTTGGGTGGAGTCAGATCTGGGATCAAGTGTAGGCTTCAACACTACAGCTGTGGAATCAGACATGTTACTGAACCTCCCTACAGCTCAGCTTCATTTGTAAAACAGAAGTAATAGTCAGCTTTGTGGGGATATTGTAAGGACTAAGTGACAAAGTAAACATAAAGAATTTATTATAGTGCTTGGCACACAGGAAGCTCCTGTTACATGCTGGCTGCTACTTAAGATACCAGGGAAAGCCTCTTCATCATGGACTCTTATTTTATAGTGGCTCTCAGTTTGGATATTCCTTAATCATCTCAGAGGAGACAACTGGAAGAACCTCCAAGTAAGGATTTAAAGGTCCAAAAGATACATTTTACACAAAAAATTTACTAAGAACCAAAGTAGCTAGATACCCAGAATAGACCGTTTAAAGTATCATACAAATGGTCAATAAGCATTAAAAACATGTTCAGCATCACTGGTAACTGCCCCCCATCCAAAAGTATTTTTTAAAGATATCTTTTTAAAAACCAAAGCAACAAAGATTAAAAAAAAAAAAAAAACATAAATCACAATGCAGCAGAGTATACTATAGAATGGGCACTCTCACACCCTGCCTGTGAGAATTTAAACTGATATCTGCTCACCAGAAAATAATCTGACAGTATGAACCAAGAGTTTAAAAATGTTTAGACCCTCAAACCCTATAGAAGATTCTATCTGAAGGGAACAAATGGAAACACAGGCAATGGTTTATACACAAGGATGCTCATTATTTACAATAATAACTAATGAAAAAAATCCAAATAATCCAAATGTAGGAGAATGGTTAAATAACCAATAATCCATTCATATGACAAAACATTAGACAGCCATTCAAAATTATGGCTTTCAATCATTTTTAAATTATCAAGAAAGTACACATGATAATGATTAAGCACAAAGGTTTAAAACATAACACTGTATGCTTTATTCATACATATTTTTATAAAAGGACGAAAGTAGAAATAAACCAAAAGGTTACCATAGTTACTTCTTGTTAGTGAGATCATTTGTTGCTATTTAGTTGCTCAGTCATGTCCTACTCTTCTGCAACCCCATGGACTGTAACCCACCAGGCTCCTTTGTCCATAGGATTTTCCAGGCAAGAATACTGGAGTGGGTTGACATTTTCCTTCTCCAGGGGATCTTCCCGACCCAGGGATTGAACCTGCATCTCCTGCAGGTTGGGTTCTTTACCACTGAGCCACCAGGGAAGCTCAGTGAGATCATAATTCAATTTAATTTTATTTTGCGTACTTTCCCATGTTTTTATAATGGCCTTTTATATTTTCAGAAATGGACTTTTTAATCTCCTTTTATCTAATTATTGTGGAAAATTTCAAAGACATCAGAAATCCAAGTCATCATAAACTTTCATGCTTTAACAAAAGTTCAATTTAGCACAGCTGAACTTTTCTTAAAGGCAGATATTATTTAATTAAAACAGGGTATTTACATATTTAAACATTTTTAAAAGGATCGATTATTTGGATGTTTCAGATACACATTCTCCAATTTGGGACCAAGGAAGTGATAAACTCGTGAAGTCTCTTTCAATTCACATGAAGCTCTTGCTAGAGGAAAGCTTCGATCCCTTGTAAGGCCAGCCTCAAAACTTAGTTTTGGCAGGTATGAGCAAGTGCGTCACCTGCTTTGCCACCTCTGGTTGGGGGCCTGCCCTTTCTAAGCACATTTCTCTTCTTATCAGCTTCAAACCCCATTTCCCATTAGGGTCCTGGGCATCCCTGAGGCTTTTGTGCCACCAAGGGCTCTGATATGGTCCGAACATTGTGATCTTGGATGGTTGTGCAACCCTGTCCTTTGCTTTGTTTTGCAAATTCATCCTACTCACTTCTCTTAAGGGACATGTCAAAAACACGGGAAAAGGAAACGACAGGGATGTTTACGCAAAAACTTGCACTAAGAAATTCACTTCTTTATTTTCTGATGCTCGGATTCAGCTCTACCCATACCTATTTCTGGTTTGTTGTTCACTCTGGGGAGTTCTGGAGCAAGGGCCCTGCCCAATCACATTAAGCATCAGGGACACAGTCCCAAGTGGACACTTACAGCAATAGAGCTGTATCTATTCCCTTTTCTAAGAGGAAGGTAGACTAGAGTCCACACACAAAGAAGGAAAGTTGACACAAATCAAATCACTGTCACTTCTCCCCCAAAGAGACACAAGTTGCAGCCTGAGTATGAATATTTAAGTGGCTAATCCAAAACTATTGCTCTCTAGTCTAGAAGATGCTCAGACACTGATATTTAATATATGATGTTCCTTGTTTCCAGGAGATGTTGCAACCAAAACAATGAAACAGCACTACAAAGATTCATGTAACTTCCCTGTCCAGATTTACTCAGGTTTTTCTCTCGCAACTCCACTCTGTGCTAGGAAGGGGCAACATCACCTTTCCTAGGAAGTGAAGGGAGTTGACCCACTGTTTATACTTCCCCAGGGCAGGGTTTTAAATGCCTTTCTCTTTTGAGGTAGATTAAATAGATCTTCAGCTGTACAGGGTATTGGAAATCTATACTATGTGTCTACATCCCCCTTAAGACATAGTATATGTATATTTAGTATGCATTGTTCAACTAACATTTGCTAAATGAAGTAATTACATGAATGAGAATAAGATGCCTGACTGAGACCTACCTCTCCTCTCCCTCTCTGACATTCCCTCTCTGACATTCATTCATTTGTTCAACAAATATTTATGGTGCCAAGCTAGTCCTACAAAGAACAATGACCTGGGCAGATCCTAGGCAGACAATGGCTGGGAACAAAGACAGGATCTGAGCTCCACTTTGTTTCTCAGGCCCTTCCTGAGGATGCCCGGCATCCCACATCTGGAGAGAACAGAGAGGCATCTATAAAAGTATCAGATCCATTCCTCAGACAATAATGGATAGGCTGGGATATCCAAGATCTGAATTTTTAAAAATAACCTGCCCTAAGATGTCCATCCATTAATTTGTCTAGACTTTTCCTGGAGCTATTTTCAGTCTCTCCTAGTTTTGGATGAAATGAACTCCATGCATTTATTATCTTTAGGATAAAATATCATTTGCTTTCATTTGTCCTAATATTTTTGCTGTAAGTTTCCTCCAAATTGGAGCACTCTTTTGGACACATTTGCATTCCCCCAGCTATAATTGCACAGATTCTGGGCATTTCTACTCTCCGTTTACCTTTCCAGACTCAAGGACTTAGAAGTCTGAAATCTTTCCTGACACCGCTCTCTCCTCTCTCTCCTACTATAATCTTGCTGTTATATGTTGCCCAATAAATCACTGACTGTTTGAACCCAAAGCACTCTTATTAAGCACCTCTCCTCTCCAGTCCTCTTCCTTTTTATCCCCTCTAAGCCCTATTTTTTTAAATGAGGAAACTGCGCTCAGAAAGTGAAAGGTCCGATAGCTGGTTATTGGCACACAGCAAACATATCTTTCTTTCCTGTCTCACTTCAGCTATAAGAACCAGAACCAAAGACTATCCTAGATGCACAGATCCTTCCTGCAAGAATGGGATAATGTTGTCTGTCTTATTCCCAATCCCCTCAATGAGGCCTAGCCATTCTGCTAGTGTTGTGGCCCAAGGAGTCTACTGAATTTTAAGATTATTGGATTTCAAGACAGACTTAAGGCAGTACTAGGTCCCTGTGTGTGTGTTCAGTTGCTCGACCGTGTCCGACTCTTTGCGACCCCATGAACTGAAGCCCCTCAGGCTCCTCTGTCCATGGGATTTCCCAGGCAAGAATATTGAAGTGTGTTACCATTTCTTCCTCCCAGGGATCTTCCCGACGTAGGGATCAAGCCCATGTCTCCTTGCATTGGCAAGTGGGTTCTTTACCACCGAATCACCTGGGAAGCCCTACCCTGCCTCTTATTTTTAAAATAGTTTGGATTGTCATTTTTCACTCCAAGTATATCATCTCATGAATAAACTGAAGCACATACTATGCAGAGCAAAAGATACTAATGACAACATTTAGTCAATCCCAATTGAGAGTCAGTGATTTTTGTGAAACATACTTGCATTTAGCTTATGCCAGCATTAACATGGATTTTCATTTCCTCAACTACTGGCATCTGGAAGTGTTATAGTAGGTTGTCACACAGTGAAGGGAAGTCCCGTCGAGGATTTCCAAAAGTGGAGTACACAGAGGACAGAGTGGGCCAGAAACAGAACTACTGGTCATAACCATTAGCACCTCCAGAAAAGTTAAGTAGGTGACCCCCACGCCTCACAGAACAGAGTTGTCAGCTTTTGCCTGTGAAAATGAGATGCTTTGAGTCTTACCTTTTCTCTCATGGGGCTTTCTGCAGTCTTCCACTGAGGTATTATCAGTTCATGCTGCAGCTGGGGGCTGCCTTCCCCACTTCCTCCTGCCAATACAGCAAACACATCACTGGAATCCCAGATCTCTGTACCCTAGCTAAGCCAGGCATGCAGTGCCAACAGGGAAGACTCCACATTGGGGTGTTAGGAGACCTGTGGATTCCAGGCTCCTGGCACTTACTATGGGTCAGGCACTCTGCCAGGTGCTGATAATAGAGTGGTAGATCTGTGTATACTTCACTGGCTTACTTTCTAGAGATGGGAAGAGGATGATACAAATATTCTCATATGGTACAACAGGGTCATAAAATAAAGAGACACTGAAGAGGGGGTACCTAATTTAGGATGATCTTCAAGGATAGCATTTAATTGAGACTTGAGGGACCGGAAAGAAGATGCAAAGATCTACGGGTCTAAGAGTGTCCCAGGGAAAAGGATCAGCAAGAGCAGAAACAGCTTGGCCTATTTAAGGAATAAGCAGAAGTTAGAAGTAGCTAGAACTGAGCAAATGAGAGGGGAAATTGGCAGATATGGTCAGCAAGACAGATAGGGGGTCTGCTATCACAGAGGGCATGGAAAGTGTCTGGATTTTATTATAAATCCTGTGACTTGGAAGGCACTGGAGGGTTTAGACACAGAGCAATATGATCTGTATTCAGTTTGTGAAAGATCTTTCTGACGGTTGGGTGGAGACTGAAAGTGTGGAAGTGCTGTAGGGACAGGGATGAGAGTAGAAGCGGGAAGGCAAGGATGGAGCCTTGCCTTGTCAGAGTTGCTGGTAACTCAGACTAGAATGATGTCAGTGGAGAGGAATGAAGCGTTTGGGTTCTGGGTATATCTGGAGGGCAAGCCCCTGGGTATTATTCACATTGTGCTTCAGTTTTCTCATCTGTAAAATGATACCCACCTGCCCATCTCACATCATTAGTGGGGAGAGTTACTGTGATAGTGCTTCCCAAGCCACAAAAGCATCATTGCTTTAACCTGAGCTTCCTAAGGGCAAGGCTGCATTTGCATATCACATCCTACTTTCCAAATAATTCTCACCACCCAGATCTCTGTACTCAACACAACCCTGGGAGATAGGTAACAAGATTCCTGTTTTTCAAGAAAGGTGAACTGAAATCTGTTTGCAGAGAGACTTGTTCTAGGCAGGGCAGACTTCAAACACTGGTTGCAGACAATCTTAATAAAGTGGTAACTGCTCAAGACCTAAGTAAATTAGTCTCTGGTAAGAATAGGCCACACCCACAGAACTCCTGAGGTCCTAAGTGAGGACTCCAAAAAGCTATTCTTTTCTAAACTAACTACATGAATCACATAGAATATAATGAATTACATAGAAGATGGCCATATTTGTTCTGTTACACTGGCCCAATGATGAGTGATTAATTTCCATTTTAGATTACTGATACGATGCATTCTCAGTCAAAATACATCCTAAAAAAAAAGTCATTAGACTACATTAGTGTTATCATATTAGTAAAAATGAGAAGCAATGCATTCATTTACACATTTTCTGAGTGCTTAACTACAGGCCAAACACTATGCTAGATGTCTGATACTCACTGGGGAATCAGAAAGACAGTTTCTGCTCTAGTGACTCTGATAAATCTAGATTCTTTGCAACAAAAAGGAATTATGATATTTAATAGAACATTTAAAGGAATGAAATGATCTTTATGATTGTAAAAATTATGGAAAGCTAGGCTCAGTAATAAAGAAACAGTACAACTTAAGAAAAACTGTTCAAACTTTGGAAATAAAGCAAAAAGAGCAAGTAGGATATCCTTTCACATCACATTTGGAGCATTGGCTAGCAGGCCTTTTCACAGATTACTGAATTATCTAGGGAAATGTACCTTTGTTTGCCTTTATTTACTAGTAATTAAAGGCTATATACTCTGCGAAGTTCTGTGTTAACTATAACTTTCAGTCTGGTAGAGATGCAAATGACTCCAGCATAATAAACAGATAACTAAGAATTATGGTTGTTTGGCCCCATGGAGCACTGACCACTTTTATATCTGTCCCAGTACAGGATTTCAACACTGTCTCCAACGCCCCGTATCACCCCTTTTCCCTCTAGTGCTTTAAACTAGCTTTACCATTCTATTCACTGCCTCTCTGAAGAATCAGATCAATCTTTGCCAATCTTCCATCCTATATTTGTATGAGAGTCGTGTTTTTAACTTTCTGAAAATTGTACTTCTGCAATTTCTTGGCGGAATTTACAATCATTGAAACCATGTTGTTGGAGAATGTAACGATGTGGAAATGCTCATAAAGTGTAATATGCAAGACACAAAACCGTACATATGGTATGGTTCCAATTTTATCCAAACGTATTTATAGGCACACACACAAAGACTGGAGAAAAGAGGAGAGACTCGGAAAGCAGCGGAAAAGCCAGAAAAACAGAGGGAAAGGAGAGAGAGGGCGGCAAGCCGGGGAGGGGTCCACTGTTTTCTGCTGCTCTGGCTCTCCCGCATCTCCACCACCTCCCGGGGCGCATAACGTGGGAACAAAGCCGGGGCTCCCGGGCTAGGAGACAGCAGGGGCGCGGCTCCGAGTTGCTGCTGGGGGTCCCCAGGTCCCCCAGTCCACCCAGGTCCCCCAGTCCACCCACCTACAAAGCCCCCGTCACCCACCCCCCACCCGCTCCGCTCCGCTACTTACTTCTGGTCCATCCAGGCAGGGCGAGCACCAGCAGGCAGAGCTGGGCGATGCCCACGCCCCGGGGCATGGTGGCAGCTGGCCCCTTGCGCAGTCGGCGCTCACCAGCACGCGGCCATGCCAGCCCCCTAACCAGGCCGCCGAGCTTCTGGAATCCACCGCGGTCGCCCAGCAGCTCCCAGCCCGCTCCCAGCCATTGACCGTTCGCTCCGCCCCTCAGCTCCACCGGGGCTGGAGGAGGGGCAGGAGGAGGCTGGGTGGAAGCCAGAGCGACCCCTGAGCCTGGCTCGGGGTTGGGGCAGGGGCGGGGGAAATTGCTCAGGTGTCGGCGATCAAGGGAGGGAGACTCCGAGCCCGAGGAAGGGTAGGGATTCTTTACGGTGGGCGTTGCCTGAGGAGGGTTGGGGGCTCTAGTTTGTAGGAATTAAACTGGACCCTTCTCTGCACAGCCCATTTTCTCTGTCCCACGCTGGGCTAGACGCCTTGGGTGTCACTCAAGAGGCTGCTCACCAGCACCGGCCTCCACTCTTGGAGGCAGGCTCCGAAAGAGTTAACCTGGCACAGAGAACTAAGTGCTATATGGAGTTGTTTTCTTAGCAGGACACAAATCAAGGATCCTCTCCATCTGACTGGGAGGAGCGGGGTGGTGAAGAGAGGATTCCCAGAGGAGATGACATCTGAGCTCCGGAGGAGGCGAAATGGAGCAGAAAACCCTAGACAGACGGACTAGGGCGGAAAAGCCCATGGGCTGAATTGGGGGAAACTGGCATTTGGGATGGTTAGCATTTAGGGGTTTGAAGGAAATTGGAGGGAGATGAGACTTGAAAACAATAATAATAATGACTGTCACTTACTGAAGTTATGCTGTTTGCTAGAAAAAGAAAATAATAACTAACACCGATACAGCATTTCCTAAGTGCCACCTTTCTCAGCACTTTACATATGTCAATTTATTTAATTAATCTAGGAGAATTACCTTTTATTGCCCTTTAAAATCTTCCAGGGACTTTGTATACATCATGTCTTTTTATTAGCTCAATAATCCCCTAAAGTAAGCACTAACAGTATCCTGGTTTAGAGATGAGAAAACCAAACCTGACAGGCTAAGTAATTTAGTCAAGATCACACAACTAAAGTCTGAGGCTGGATTCAAGTCCACATCTGAATAGTTCCAGAGCCTCTTATAGCACATCTTATTTTACAGATGAATAAACTGGGGGTTCCCAAGTGGCTCATATGGTAAAGAATCTGCCTGCAACGCAGGAAACCGGAATTTGATCCCTGGGTCAGGAAGATCCCTTAGAGAAGGGAATGGGTTCCCACTCCAGTATTCTTGCCTGGAGGATTCCATGGACAGAGGAGACTGGTGGGCTACAGTCCATGCGGTTGCAAAGAGCTGGACACAATTGTGCAAGTAACACACAAACTGATAATCAGAAAAAACAAACAAACAAAAAAAACCTGTCTTGCCTACGATCCCTGGCAAAGTCTGAGCCTCAGATCTGTTGTTATCTATTCCTTTCACTCCATCTCCTTAAACTCAGGGTTGTACAGCTAAACAAGATGCTGTTTGGGGAAGGAAAAGGCATACCTGAAAATTAGTAGGTATGTCTATTGAAACCAGTGGGCATAAATAAAATATATTAGTCTGTTCATGCTGCCATAACCAAAAACTAAAGACTGAATGACTTGAACAACAGGAGGTTATTTTTCTATAGTTTTGGAGATTATGGTGTTGGCTTGGTTGGGTTTCATATAAGTCCTCTCTTACCAGCTTATAGGTGGCTGCCTTCTTGCTGTGGCTTCACGTGGCCTCTTCTCTACTTGTTTGGAGAAAGCAAGCTCTGATGTCTTCTGCTTCTTAAGGACACTAATGCCATCAGACAGAGCCCTACTCTTATTATCTTCTTTAATTTTTACTACCTCTTTATAGACTCAATCTCCAAATACAGTCACACAGTATTTGAGTGGTTAGGGCTTCAACATATGAATTTGGGGAATAGTTTAGTCCATAACACTCTATTCTGTGGTCCCCAAAATTCATGTCCTTCTCACAAGTATCAACTGAAAAAAAATGCACAATATGAAAGTTGTGAGTTAAGTTTTATTTGGGACAAAATGAGGACGATAGCCTGGGAGACAGCATTTCAGGTAGCTCTGAAGAGCTGCTCCAAAGAAAGGGCAGGTCAGAATTATATATGATTTTAGGGAAGGCGGGTGGGGGTGGGGGTGGTGTGCATGCAGTCAGGCACACATTTTGAGAGATGCTTGCTGCTAGTCACGAGGAACAAATGTCACCGTTAATGATTTTAGTGCTTTTGTAGATATGAGGAGACACAAGAATCTGAGCTCATAAAATCTTCTCCTAAAAATATCTAACTATCTCTCTAAAGGCCTGTTCTGCCAGTTTTTCGCAGAGCACAGTGCCTCTTTCTTGATCTCCACCCTTACCTCCTTTCAGGGAGTGCTGAAGGTCAGCTACTGCAGTGGCTAGTGACTTGTGTGCATGTGTGCTCAGCTCTTTCAGTGGTGTCCGACTCTTTGCGATCCCATGGACTGTAGCCTGCTAGGCTCCTCTGTCTATGCAATTCTCTAGGCAAGAATACTGGAGTGGGTTGCTGTGCCCTCCTCTAGGGGATCTTCCTGACCCAGGGATTGACCTTGCATTTCCTGCACTGCAGGCAGATTCATTACCACTGAGCCACAGGGGAAGCCCAGCTAGTGACTTACTTCATTCTTATAGAGGGATATGGCAATTTTTAGTTGATACATGCAAAATACATTTATCCCATCCCAGCAACACCAAAAGATTTGACCCATTCCAGCATCAGTTCCAAGCCCAACGTCTCATTTAAATATCATCTAAATCAAGTATGGGGTGACTCAAGGTATGACTGATCCTGAGAAAAAAATTCTTCTCCATCCGTGAACCTGTGAAACCAGACAAGTTATATGCTTCCAAAATACAGGTTAGGAGGACTTTCTCATTCCAAAAGAGAGAAAGAAGAAAGGAGTCTCAGGCAAGCCCAAAACCTAGCAAGGCAGATTCCATTAGATATATTTTTTAATTTAAATTTCTTTATTTATTTTGATTACACTGGGTCTTTGTTGTGGCCTGCGGGCTTTCTCTAGCTGTGGTGAGCAGGGGCTACTCTTTGTTTTGGTGCACAGACTGTAAACCAACAGGCTTCAGCAGGTACAGCTCACAGGCTCTAGAGCATGGACTCAGTAGTTGTGGCCCAGGTACTTTGCTGCCTCAAGACATGTGGAATCTTCCCAGGCCAGGGATCGAACCCATATGCCCCTGCATTGGCAGGTGGATTCTTATCCACTGCACCACCAGGGAAGTCCTCACTGGATCTTAAAGCTCTAGACTAATCCTCTGGTAGGATGTTCTGCCTTCCCAGCCCACTGTCCTATGGGTCCCAGCAGTTCAAAAGTCCTTGTGTTACCTCTGTTCTCCTTGGTCCAAACTGGCAGTGTCTCTGCTGGCATAAGCGCATCTCTATTTCTGGTAGCTGCAGAGATGGCTGATAAATGGCTTGAGTCATCTCCATATAGAGTAACTGTCCAGTCACACCCTCTGTATCCTCTCTAGAACATGTGTTCTCCTTTTTGGCAATGTTGGGCTGAGAATTTTCCAAATCTTCAAGCTTTGGTTCCTTGTTGCTTAGATTCCCTTCAGTTTATCTCCTTCCTCTTGTATTTTACTGTGGGCAGCGAGGAGAAACCAGGTCACACCTTGAATACTTCTGCTCAGGAATCTCCTTAGCCAAATATTCAAGTTCATCGCTTGGAATTTCCACTTTTGCTGCTGAAAGCTCAGCTTCTCTGTACATGGGTGCCGAGTCAAATCTCAGAGACAGAGTTTTGGGTGAATGACAAAAGGATAGCTTTATTGCTTTGCCAGGCAAAGGGGACACAGTCAGCTAATGCCCTCAAAACCATGTGTCCCAACTTGGGGAAGATAGTGAGAAGTTTTATTATAATAATTGTTCAAAGAGGGCATGATCAGCTTGTGGACATTCTTCTGATGGGTTAGCAATGAGGTAAGTGGGAGTCAGCATCAACCTTCAGGTCCAACTAGTCTAGGGTCTATATGCTTGTGGGCAGCATATCAGTAACTTCTCCCACCTGGAGGAGGTTTCAGTATATGCAAAATAGCTCAAAGATATTGTTGTGTGTATACCTTGATGGGAAACAGGACTTTGCCCCAAGGCTGCTCTTGGCTGTTTGTTTCTCCCTGGTCTGGCATCCCCATGTGTGCATGCTAAGTCAGTTCAGTCATGTCTGATTCTTTACACCCTCAAGGACTGCAGTCCACCAGGTTCCTCTGTCCATGGGATTCTTCAGACAGGAATACTGGAGTGGGCTGCCGTGCCCTCCTCCAGGGCATCTTCCCAACCCAGGGATGAAACTGGTGTCTCTTATGTCTCTTGCATTGGCAGGCAGATTCTTTACCACTAGCACCACCTGGAAGGCCCTGGCATCCCCTCCCTTCCCTAACAACTGCTTGAATCTGCCCATTGGAACTCAGGGCAAGTCATGAGGCTGAATGAAGGTTGTTTCCTATAATCAAAGAAACAGAGTCCCAGAAAGGCCTTGTGCACAGAAGCCCCATGGGGCCTGCACGGTATCACTTTCCACAAAACATGAGGACACAATTCAACCAAGTTCTTTGTCTATTTATAACAAGGATCACCTTTATTTAGTTTCCAATAACATGTCCTACCTTTCCATCTGGGACCTCACCAGAATCACCTTTAACATTCATAGCTCTACCAATGGTCTCTTCATAATATGTGTCTTCTCAAAAATGACAGTCACTTTCTTTGCAGTACTTCTGTTTTCTTCCTGAACACTCACCAGAATTGCCTTTAACGTCACATTTCTACTAACAGCCCCTTCAAGGCAATCTAGGTTATTTGCCATGGACCTCAAAACTTATCTAGCTTTTACCTAGTACCCAGTTTCAAAGTCATTTCTACATTTTTAGGCATTTGTTATTGCAGGACCCCACTTCTTGGTACCAAAATCTGTATTAGTCTTCAGGGCTTTGCACAATTGAATACTATTGACTAGGGGTGGTTTAAACAACAGAAATTAATTACCTCAGTTCTGGAGGCTGGAAGTCCAAGATCAAGGTGTTGACAGGGTTATTTTCTGGTGAGACTTCTTTTCCTGGCTCCTAGACAGTTGCCTTATTGCTATATCTTCATATGGCCTCTTCTCTGTGTGAGCCTGCAGAGAGAGAAGCTCTGATCTTCCTCTTATGAAGACACTAATCCTATCCAATCAGGTATAGCCTCATTTAACCTTACTACCCCCTGTCTCTAATATAGTCACATTGGGAGTTAGGGCTTCATCATACGAATGGGGGTGGGGAGGATACAATTTAGTCCAGAACAGGGGCTATAGCCCTAGAAACATGAGACTAGAATTCTAGACCCAGCTCTCTCCAGCCAACTCTGTGACTCTGAGTAAGTCTTCTGGATACTTCTCTTTTCTGGGCCTGAGTTTCTGACCAATAGCCCAGTGGTAATGGTCACCCCAGTCCATCTCACTCAGGACCTAGGAGAAGTTATTGAGATAATGGTGGTGAAAGTGCTGTGCCAGGTAAAAAATGCTAAAGTATCAAGTCTAACTCATTCTATGGACAGTCGACTTGCAAAAGGCATCCAAGCTCCATACCTGAAATTTGCTCCCATTTCCTGACCCTCAGTTGATCAATATTTAATCAGCTTAGGTACCTGAAAATTGGGAAGTAGCTCATGAGAGAAAAAGTTTGGTGGTCTCTGCACTGACCAAAAAATGAGAAAATTCCCAATTCCCAATTTCCCAATTCAAGAAATGAGAAACACTTATATACAAAAACATATACACATCAACTTTTGACCCCCCATAAGACTTTCCATTTATTTATAAATAATGTGTTTGTTATTTATAAAGAATACTACATTTCTATATAATCTTTAAAATATTCATGCCATTTAACCTAATAATTACATTTCTGGGAAACTAGCCTAAAAAAATAATCTGTGATTTATGGACTAGAATGTTAATAGTAGTGTTATTTATAATAGTGAAAATATTGGAAACAACCTAAATATCCAACTGTGAAGGGACAGTTAATAAATTATAGAATATTCGTATGATGGGTTACTATGTGGCCACTTAGAATAGTGTTTGCAAAGAGTTTATGCTCTGATGTTAAGTGAAAAAAAAACAGTGTCCAAAATTACAAATGTAAGTATGATCGCAGCTATGTAAATAAAAAAGTTTTTAAAAAGACTAGAAGGAAATGTGCCAAAATGGTAGTGGCAGGTACCTCTGGACGGTGAGACTATGGAAGGATGAAGGGTTTTTTGTTTGGTTTGGTTTTGGGGGGTTTGGTTCATCATTTTTTGTTTGTCTGTTTTACCTCTTCTATTTTTTACAATATTTATATACTTACTGTGTAACTTTAGCTGTAGGGGTGGGTGGATAAATGGTAAACACAGGAAAGAAACACAAAAGGAATAATGGTTCATCTTGGTGTCTTATGAAGAGAGTTTTGCATACTTGACCTCTCTATACAAGCTTGACTCTCTCCTCTGATGTTAGGGAAACTGAGGCAGAGTGAGACTCACTAGTTTCAGATTTCAGGAGTCCAGGTGAACCAGGTTCCTTTGAGCTACAGTGAAAGTACAATATCATAGTTAGAATGTGGCCACGCTTCCATGGCTTAAATCCCTTTTCTTTTCTTTACCAGCTGTGTGACCATAGGCAAATAAATTTTCTGTGACTCTGTTGCCTCATCTATAAAAGATGTTAACTATAGTTCCTAAATGATAGAATTTTTGTGAGGCTGAAATGGGTGCTTAGACTAGTACCTCTCACATAGTAAGCCGTTAACACATGCTAATTTTAATTATTCTCATTCTACTGTTAATAATGTGGGAGTGGGGACCATATTCATAATGTTTAGCTTGTGCTTTTAGTTGTATAATGTGTGAAGAATTTAATTATATACTGATTCCTTAATTATTATCAAACATAATTATCATGTTATGCTGTATTAATAATTGTCTTTTTCTTACCCCACATCCACTACATTGTGAGTCCCTTGTGAACAGGAGCTGGACTTTTTCCTTCTCTCATCCACATCTGGAAGACAGACAATAAATGTTTAAGTTAATTATAAATTAAATGTGTGTGTTAGTTGCTCAGTCGTGTCTGACTCTTTGCAACCCTATGGGCTATAGCCCACCAGGCTCCTCTGTCCATGGAGTTCTTCAGGCAAGAATACTGGAGTGGATTGCCATTCCCTTCTCCAATAAATTAAATAACTAATAATAATTCTTTTACTCTGGTTCAGGATGAACTTCCAAGATGCTCATGGAAGAACTGTCCTCATGAACCCTTACTGTGAAAATAATGTTGGCCCTATGATAGCTTTCCTTTGTAAACCATTTCCCAGCAACTAGCTTTTTTTTTTTTTAAGTTCAGTTTATTCTAGTATAATTTACATACATTAACATTCTCCAGGTTTTTTTTGTTTTTAGTACACATGGCTATTAGCTTTGACAAATGCATATAATCTAATAACCACTTTCACAATCAAGATCACACTCCTGTCTCCTGTCACTTCTAACCCCTGGCAATCACTGATCTGTTTTACGCCCCTTTGTAAACCATTTCCCAGCAACTAGCTTTTTTTTTTTTTAAGTTCAGTTTATTCTAGTATAATTTACATACATTAACATTCTCCAGGTTTTTTTTGTTTTTAGTACACATGGCTATTAGCTTTGACAAATGCATATAATCTAATAACCACTTTCACAATCAAGATCACACTCCTGTCTCCTGTCACTTCTAACCCCTGGCAATCACTGATCTGTTTTACGCCCCTATGTGCATACGTGCTAAGTCGTTTCAGTCATGTCCAACTCTTTGTGACCCTATGGACAGTAGCTAACCGGGCTCCTCTGTCCATGGGATTCTCCAGGCAAGAATACTGGAGTGGGTTGCCATTCCATCCTCTAGGGGATCTTCATGACCCAAGGATCGAACCCTCATCTCTTACATCTCCTGCATTGGCAGGCAGGTTCTTTACCACTAGCGCCACCTGGGAAGCCATGCCCCTATAGTGTTGCCTTTTCTAGAATGTTATATAAATGGAACCATACAGAATGTAGCCTTTGGAGTCTGTCTTTCACTGCTGCTGCTGCTGCTAAGTCGCTTCAGTCGTGTCCGACTCTGTGTGACCCCATAGACGGCAGCCCATCAGGCTCCCCCGTCCCTGGGATTCTCCAGGCAAGAACACTGGAGTGGGTTGCCATTTCTTTCTCCAACGCATGAAAGTGAAAAGTGAAAGTGAAGTCACTCAGTCGTGTCCGACTTTGTGACCCCATGGACTTCAGCCTACCAGGCTCCTCCATCCATGGGATTTTCCAGGCAAGAGTACTGGAGTGGGTTGCCGTTGCCTTCTCCGTCTTTCACTGAGCATAATACATTTAAGATTCAGCCATAATGTTACACATATTAGTACTTTTTTTTTTAAGCCTCACAGCTTGTGAGATCTTACTTTCCCAACCAGGTACTAAACCCAGGCCCATGACAGTTAAAGCTCCAAACAAGGTTTTCATCTCTAATTTTGAGTTTTTACCCACAGAGAACGCAAATATCCCCCTAACCTGTAGGAAACCCATAAAGTTCTCAGAATCACTTACTTAACAAACAGCATTTACCATATGCCTGGCCTTTGCAAGGGCTTCCCTGGTGGCTCAGAGGGTAAAGCGTCTGCCCACAATACAGGAGACCTGGGTTCGATCCCTGGGTCAGGAAGATCCCCTGGAGAAGGAAATGGCAACCCACTCCAGTACTCTTGCCTGGGAAATCCCATGGACAGAGAAGCCTGGTGGGCTACAGTCCATGGGGTTGCAAAGAGTCAGGCATGACTGAGAGACCTCACTTTCACCAAAATAGTGATTTCTAAGATAGAGAGAGAGAAGTTGCTCAGTAGTGCCCGACTCTCTGCAACCCCATGGACTATATGTAGCCTACCAGGCTTCTACGTCCATGGGATTAATAATAATAATCACTATCATGTATTAAGCACCTCAAATGGTGCCAAGCACAGTACCTATATTATCTCATGTAGTTCTTGTAACAGTCCCATGAGAGATTTTAGGTTAAACCATATGGTATTATTGATTTTGAAGGTCATAAAGAATCAGACGTTGGCAGTATAACATGGTTCAACCTAAAGTGTGCTCTGCTGGGCTTAGTTGCTCAGTTGTATCCAACTCTTTGTGACCCTATGGACTGTAGCCTGCCAGGCCCTTCTATCCATGGGGATTCTCCAGGCAAGAACACTGGAGTGGGTTACCATGCCCTCGTCCAGGGGATCTTCCCAACCCAGGGCTCGAACCCAGGTCTCCCACATTGCAGGCAGATTCTTTACTGTCAGAGCCACCAGGGAAGGCCAAGAATGCTGGAGTGGGTAGCCTATCCCTTCTCCAGAGGATCTTCCCAACCCAGGAATCAAACTGGGGTCTTCTGCATTGCAGGCAGATTCTTTCCCAGCTGAGCTACCAGGTAAGCCCTCAACCTAATAAATAATAGTTATAATTGATTACACAAAGCTTACAATATGCCCAGGGCATTATTCATTTTATCCTCAGGATAACCCTCTATGTTAGTTGCTACTAATATTCCCACTTTATAGATGATACAACTGAGGCTGGAAGTGATGGCAGAATGGTAACTTAAGTATGTTCATGCATTGAAAACAAAGCGTGGATTGAAACTGAAATGTGAAGAACTTCACAGTCACTGAAGCCATAATAATCTGTATATACTATGGTGAAGTGAAGTGAAGTGAAAATCCTTCAGTCATGTTCAACTCTTTGTGACCCCATGGACTGTGTCCATGTAATTCTCCAGGCCAGAATATTGGAGTGGGTAACTTTTCCCTTCTGGAGGGGATCTTCCCAATCCATTGCAGGTGGATTCTTTACCAGCTGAGCCACTAGGGAAGCCCAAGAATACTAGAGTGGGTAGCCTATCCTTTCTCTAGCAGATCTTCTCGACCCAAGTAGTGAACCAAGGTCTCCTGCACTGCAGGATTCTTTACCAATGGAGCTATCTGGGAAGCCTATATATGCTACTTTGGTATTATGAGAAAGGAGCAAACTGAGTGTAAAGGTGAAGTTGTCTGAGATGACTGTGGGATCTTCCATGCCCAAATGTTTAGGGCATCCTAGCTTCAAATTCCTGGCCAAACTGCCCCTTTTTTTTTTGCTTCACCTCCTTTAGTTCAGTTCAGTTCAGTCGCTCAGTCGTGTCCGACTCTTTGCGACCCCATGAATCGCAGCACACCAGGCCTCCCTGCCCATCACCAACTCCCAGAGTTCACTCAGACTCACGTCCATCGAGTCACTGATGCCATCCAGCCATCTCATCCTCTGTCATCCCCTTCTCCTCCTGCCTCCAATCCCTCCCAGCATCAGAGTCTTTTCCAATGAGTCAACACTTCGCATGAGGTGGCCAAAGTACTGGAGTTTCAGCTTGAGCATCATTCCTTCCAAAGAAATCCCAGGGCTGATCTCCTTCAGAATGGACTGGTGGGATCTCCTTGCAGTCCAAGAGACTCTCAAGAGTCTTCTCCAACACCACAGTTCAAAAGCATCAATTCTTCGGCACTCAGTTTTCTTCACAGTCCAACTCTCACATCCATACATGACCACAGGAAAAACCATAGCCTTGACTAGATGGACCTTTTTTGGCAAAGTAACGTCTCTGCTTTTGAATTCACCTCCTTGTCTCTCCGCAAATGGGGCTGCTTTCAGGCCATTCTCAGAAGCACTTCCATCAAGGTAGTGCCCACACAGCCAGGAAAGAGTCATTGGCAGAAACAAGAACCTAAAAGACAAGTTTCACTAGAACATAAAAGAAGTAGATTTTTTAATTAACAAGTTTTATTATTTTAGAGCAGGTTTAGGTTCACCACAAAATTTAACAGAAAGTAGAGAGAATTCCTTATATTTGCCAGCTCATGTACAACCTTCCCCCTTCTTCATCCCTGATGAACTTTCCTTGCTTTGATGTCTTCTCCATCTAAAAATTAATAAAGCTCCTCCCAATTTCTTTTCTTTTGGATAGTGTTAGAATAGTATCTTTTTCTCTATCCATTTAATTTATATATATGTGTATACATACATATATATATATATATGTATGGGTTTCTTGTACACATCTTGCCTTTGAAACATTCTAATTATCTCTTTCTTAAAATTGGTCATTTTTACCATTGACATTCAAAGTGGTTGTTGATAAAGTTGGATTATTATCTATCATATTTGCTATTGTTTTCTATTTAATGCCTTTGTTCATTGCTCCTACTTTTATCTTCCACTCTTTTTCTGCCTTTGGTGGTTTTATTTGAACATAATATATGATTCCATACAACCATACTTGTATGGATGTGAGAGTTGGACTATAAAGAAAGCTGAGTCCCGAAGAATTGATGCTTTGGAACTGTGGTGATGGAGAAGACTCTTGAGAGTCCCTTGGGCTGCAAGGAGATCCATCCAATCCCTCCTAAAGGAAATCAGTCCTGAATATTCATTGGAAGGACTGATGCTGAAGCTGAAACTCCAATACTCTGGCCACCTGATGTGAAGAACTGACTCATTTGAAAAGACTCTGATGCTGGGAAAGATTGAAGGAGGGAAGAGAAGGGGACGACAGAGGATGAGATGGTTGGATGGCATCACCAGCTCAATGGACATGAGTTTGAGTGAACTCCGAGAGTTGGTAATGGACAGGGAGGCCTGGTGTGCTGCAATCCCTGGGGTCGCCAAGAGTCGGACACAACTGAGTAACTGAACTGAACTGATATGATTCCATTTTCTCTCTTAGCATATCTTTATTTTTTTTTAATTTTTTTACTGGTTGCTCTAGAGTTTTCCATACACATTTACAGCTAACTCAGGTCTACTTTCAAATAACACTTCACAGGTAGCGTGAGTACATTATAATAAAGTAATACTAACTCTTCCCTTGCATCACTGCTTTCATTCATTTCCCTTACATGTAAGTATATGTATATATATAATGTATGTGTATAAACACACACAGTCAGTCAGTTCAGTTGCTTAGTCATGTCTGACTCTTTGCAACCTCATGGACTGCAGCACGCCAGGGCTCCCTGTCCATCACCAACTCCCAGAGTTTACTCAAACTCATGTCCATTGAGCTGGTGATGCCATCCAACCATCTCATTCTCTCTCATCCCCTTCTCCTCCCACCTTCAATCTTTCCCAGCATCAAAGGGTTTTTTCAAATGAGTCAGCTCTTCGCATCAGGTGGCCAAAGTACTGGAGTTTCAGCTTCAGCACCAGTTCTTCCAATGAATATTCAGGACTGATTTCCTTTAGGATGGACTGGTTGGATCTCCTTGCAGTCCAAGGGACTCTCAAGAGTCTTCTCCATCACTACAGTTCAAAAGCATCAATTCTCTGGCACTTAGCTTTCTTTATAGTCCAACTCTCACATCCATACATGACTACTGGAAAAATCATAGCCTTGACTAGATGGACATTTGTTGGCAAAGTAATGTCTCTGCTTTTAAAGATGCTGTCTAGGTCGGTCATAAGTTGTTTTCAAATGAGTAAGTGTCTTTTAATTTCATGGCTGCAGTCACGATCTGCAGTGATTTTGGAGCCCCCCAAAATAAAGTCTGACACTGTTTCTACTGTTTCCCCATCTATTTCCCATGAAGTGATGGGACCAGATGCCATGATCTTCGTTTTCTGAATGTTGAGCTTTAAGCCAACTTTTTCACTCTCCTCTTTCACTTTGATCAAGAAGCTCTTTAGTTCTTCTTTGCTTTCTGCCATAAGGGTGGTATCATCTGCATAGCTGAGGTTATTGATATTTCTCCTGGAAATCTTGATTCTAGCTTGTGTTTCATGCAGTCCAGTGTTTCTCATGATGTACTCTGCACATAAGATAAATAAGCAGGGTGACAGTATACAGCCTTGACATACTCTTTTCCCTATTTGGAATGTTAGGTTCATGAATCAGGACAAATTGGAAGTGGTCAAACAGGAGATTACAAGAGTGAACATCGACATTTTAGGAATCAGTGAACTAAAATGGCCTGGAATGGGTGAATTTAACTCAGATGACCATTATATATACTACTGTGGGCAAGAATCCCTTAGAAGAAATGGAGTAGCCATCATAGTCAACAAAAGAGTCCAAAATGCAGTACTTGGATATAATCTCAAAAATGACAGAATGATCTCTGTTCGTTTCCAAGGCAAACCATTCAATATCATGGTTATTCAAGTCTATGCCCCAACCAGTAATGATGAAGAAGCTGAAGTTGAATGGTTCTATGAAGATCTACAAGACCTTCTAGAAATAACACCCAAAAAAGATGTCCTTTTCATTGTAGGGGACTGGAATGCAAAAGTAGGAAGTCAAGAAACACCTGGAGTAACAGGCAAATTTGGCCTTGGAGTACAGAATGAAGCAGGATAAAGGCTAATAGAGTTTTGCCAAGAGAACACACTGGTCATAGCCAACACCCTCATCCAACAACACAAGAGAAGACTCTACACATGGACATCACCAGATGGTCAACACCGAAATCAGATTGATTATATTCTGCAGCCAAAGATGGAGAAGCTCTATACAGTCAGCAAAAACAAGACCGGGAGTTGACTGTGGCTCAGATCATGAACTCCTTATTGCCAAATTCAGACTTAAATTGAAGAAAGTAGGGAAAACTGCTAGACCATTCAAGTATGACCTAAATCAAATCCCTTACAATTATACAGTGGAAGTGAGAAATAGATTCAAGGGATTAGATCTGATAGACAGAGTGCCTGATGAACTATGGACAGAGGTTCGAGACATTGTACAGAAGAGAGGGATCAAGACCATGCCCAAGAAAAAGAAATGCAAAAAGGCAAAATGGTTGTCTGAGGAGGGCTTACAAATAGCTGTGAAAAGAAGAGAAGCGAAAAGCAAAGGAGAAAAGTAAAGATACACACACACCCACACCCACACCCACACACACACACACCCACGCACATATGCTGATGTTGCTGATGTTTTGTTCTCAGATTATATTGATGCTGAAGCATGTTTTGAGAGCCACTGTATTTGGATGTCACTGAAAGGAACTGTAATTATCCTTTTGCCTCATTTACAATTTTTGGATAATTTTTCTCAATAGCTATCAATATTACAAAACCATAACATTAAGAATAGACAGAATACTCTTTGACATAATTCATACCAATAATTTTTTTTGGATATGTCTCCTAATGCAAAAGAAATAAAAACAAAAATGAACAAATAGTACCTAGTTAAACTTCTTTTGCACAGGAAAGGAAACCATCAACAAATGAAAGCACAACCTATACAATGAGAGAAAATATTTGCAAATAACATGGCCAATAAGGGATTTATATCCAAAATACAAGCACCGTTCATACAACTCAACATCACGTACATCAAAAATACAACCTTGGATTTCCATGGTGTTCAAGTGGTAAGAATCCATCTGCCAATGGAGGGGACACAGGTTCAATTCCCGATTCAGGAAGATTCCACATGCTGTGGAGCAAGTAAGCCTGTGCACCACAAGTACTGAGCCGGCGCTCGAGAGCCAGGAAGCCACAGCTATTGAAGCTGCTTGTCTAGAGCCTGTGCTCTGCAACAAGAGAGGCCACCACAATGGGAAGTCTGTGCACCACAATGCAGAGTAGCCCCTGATCTCCACAGTGCTCGGCAAGGAAGATCCAGCATAGCCATAAATAGAAGAAATCAGCAAGCCTTCCCATCACTAATTTCCAGGAAGCTGAGAACAGTCTTGCCCAACATCTATACTAAGAATGAGAGGGGGAAAAAATACCCCTTAAGAATTCAAAACAACAAACAAGTCCTTAGATTTGCAACCTAAAGTCACCAAATCTGATAGGTATGAAAAAAAAAAAGAAAACCCACAACCTGATTTATAAATGGTTAGAAGACCTGAATGGACATTTTCCCAAAGAAGCATACAGATGGCCAAAAGGTACATGAAAAGATGCTCAGCATTGTTAATCATCAGAGAAACGCAAACCAAAATTATAATGAGCTGTCACTCACACTGGTCAGAATAGCTATTATCAAAAAGAACACACATGACAAATCTTGGTGAGGATGTGAAGTAAATGGAACCATTGTCTCATTGATGAGAATGTACATTGGTGAAGCCACTGTGGAAAACAGTCTGGAGGCTCCTAAAAGCTAAAACCAGAACTACCATATAATCCGGCAATTCCACTCTTGGGTGTATATTCAAAGAAAACACAACCATTTATTCTAAAAGATATATCTACCCCAGTGTTCATAGCAGCACTATTTACAGCCAAGATATGGAAACAACCTAAGTGTCCATCAGCAGATGAATGGATGAAGATGTGGTGCACACACACAGTGGAATACTACTCAGCCATAAAAACAACAGGGATGGACTTGGAGGGTAATACATGCAGTGAAATAAATCAGACAGAGAAAGAAAAATCCTGTATCATATCACTTACATGTGGAATCTAAAAAATCAAACTAGTGAGTATTAAAAAACAGAGATGGACTAACCAATACAGAGAAAAGTGGGGAGAGGGAAACAGGGGAGAACAAAATAGGAGTAAGGGATTAAGAGGTACAAACTACAATATATAAAGTAAGCTATAAGGCTACAGTGCACAACACAGGGAACGTAGCCAATATTTTATAATAACTATAAATGAAATACAACCTTTAAAAACTGTGACACCATGCTGTATCCCTGAACCTTTATTCCATTATAGAACAAATCTCTTTATATTAAAAAAATCACTGATAGACAAAGAGACATGCCATAAGAAAATATTTTAAAATGTGGAGAAAGTGTTTAAGATTGTCCACTGGATGCAGGAAGGGGAGTGTTCTGTTAAGTCTTTTCACACTGTATATAATATTCAAGATTAATCTTGAAGAATCAGTAGATATTTTCCAGGTAGACAAAGTAGTTGTGAGTGAAGAATGTTTCAAGAAAAGAAAGTAATATTTATAAAAGCACAGTGGTGTGAATAAGTCTTCACTAAAAAAAAAACATTAATTCAACCAACCTTTACTGAGTTTGCACTAACTGCTAGGTTCTGGACTAATAAGGGAACTGCAGGAGTTCAGACTGGCTGTCATGCAGGCAGCCACAATGGGGTAGAAATTCAGAACATAGTCTCTGGTGTCAGACTTGAGTTCAGATCTTGGCTCAAAGCTGTACAAACCTGGGTAAGTTATTCAGTTTCTGTGTGCCTTGGTTTCCTCATCCATCAATACTTGCAGAGAGCATACACAAGAAAATGTATGTATTTCGCCCAGTGCCTATGTGTGATCACATGTCACCCACCAGTGTCTTTCATGTTGTTAATTTGGTATAAATGAGTACATATTACTTCTAAGGGTGTACAAGACACTAAACTTTGTGTAACAACAGTCCCCAAAAATCAGGAGCCTTTTTTCCAAGTCTTGATCCCGGCTTCAAAAATTAGAAGGTTGGGCAACAATCAGCCTAAATTCTCCCCTGGTCACATCATCCATTTATTTTAAAAGCATTTGATTTCCTATCCCAGGAAAAGATGGTGGAGACATAATGCACACTTCTGAGGACAGGCATGAGCATAGCTGGTTAATCCTCTCTGATTAATTCAGACACCAGGGCTGACTTTACAGAAGTATGACCCAGGCAGTTACACAGGACCCCAGTCTCAAATGGTCCTCATACTTGGCTTAATACCTTGCTGTTGCTATCTTGAAGTTCTTAATAATTTTTGGTCAAGAGAAACTGCATTCTCATTTTGTAGAAGGACCCACAAATCATGTGGCTGATTCTGCAGCCACCCCACACTTAATCTTAACCTTCTCATCACCAGATTGCTAAGGAGGATGGAAAGGTGATTTCAAGATCATAGATTGCAGGGGAGCAGGTTTTCAGGAACTATCTGGTGCAGCAGACAAGGTAATTATTTAATTTTATAGTGAGAGCTACCAAGGTCCAGAAGGAAGGAATTGAATTCCTCAAGGTCATGGACAAATCCTGAAAGAGAAGCCAAATTGGAAGTCTAAAGTGATGAGTCTGCAAGGCAGTGAATACTAACGCTGCCAGTGAGTTTATGTATCTGAGGTACCTCTGCATACCAATGAGAAAATGCCTGTTTGTCACTTAGCTCGGTCAACTTTGGGTTGATCTGATTGAAGGAGACAGAGGTAGATAAAATGGAAGGGTGGGCGTATGATCTTTAAATTGACCAAGAAAATGCTATAAACAGACCCAGTTTAGGATAAGGATTGGAAGGGAGGAAAACATTATATATGAACTCCATCACTATAATTGTTATAAAGAGCAGACATCCACCTAAACCCCAAATAAATTGCAAAGGGCGAAGGTATTCAGGAAATGCCAACATACTGCCTGATTAAAAATGGCAATCAAGGTTCAAGGAGGCATTTAATTTCAGCTGGCCTCGCTTAACTGGAAAATAGCTCCATTACCTGTAGGTCTCATTCTGGTTTTAGGTTAATGACTGCATACACTCAGTAAGAGAGTTGAGTCTCTGCAGCTGACTGAGTGGTAAGCTAAACTAGGAGATAGGCAAATAAGTCAGCTCCAGGTGGCCTTGCACCTGTTCACGTCTGCTTATGGTTTGAGTAGGGTGGAGCCTCCTCTCCTGCCCATCTACCCCTGTAGAGACAGTCAAGGAACCAAGGCCTGGGAGTAGAACACCATCCCCAGACCCACTGTGTTTGGCTCATTGTCGGGTATGTGGCCCTAATCTGGACCAATGAGCATCCTTCCCAAGACTCTTGACAACCCTAACAAAAATTGCTTCGTATTCTTCTGAGACGGTGACCAAAGTAAATTTGAGGAAGTGGGTAGTCCTTTTGCTACCATGTCTGGAAAGAACCTGTCTGAAAATTAAGTCAAATAGTGACGAGAGACAGAAAAAGCAAGATGCGGGGGTGGGGGGGGGAGGGAGTGGAGCTAGCTAATAATATTTGAACCTGTGGACCACGCCATGTCTGAGGTGAACCTTCCCCTGGAACTTCTCAGTTACATGAGCCAAAACTTTCTTTTTTGCTTAAGCTTGTCTTAGTTAGAAGTCTGAAAATGTCTGACTAACATAAAGGCCTTCTCCATCCCAGGCACTCTGTAAGGTGCTGGGATTATAATAGTGGACAAGACACATGTCATGTCTATCTTCGTGGTACTTAGAGTCCAGGGGGAGAATGGCAATAAGCAAGCAACTACACAAATAAATAAAACATAGTTATCACACATTGGGGTTTGTAAACAAAAGCAGCTGAAAAAGAGGATAAGAAAGGAGGACTATGTAGACAGCATGGTTGAGAAAGGCTCTCAGTTGGGTGTCTTTTAAGCTGAGAGTCAGCAATATGAGGGCCTTATGCATAAGAGCAGACAGCCACCTAAACACCAAAGGAATTGCAAAGGGTGAAGGCAGTATGTTGGCATTTCCTGAATACTTTCGCCCTTTGCAATTCATTTGGAGTATACATTGATTTTGCCTCATTTTGTACTTTATAAAAATGGAATCACATAGGATGTGGTTTGTAGCTAGAGGAGGGGAGGGAATTATTGGGATGCCCTGGCTTCTTTTGCTTAACACTGTGTTCATCAGATTCTATTATATTGTTTGTGTGTTATAGATTGTTCATTTTGTACAATATTTCATCACTGGGATGTGCCACAAGTTGTTTATCTATTCTGCAATTTATAGACATTTGGATAGTTCCCAGACTAAGACTGTTGTGAACATTCTTTTGGTCACTGTATATTTGCATTTATTTGGTATATATGCTTAGGAGTGACATTGCTTTGCCACTGAATGCTGGGTCAGCATATATGAGCCACTTTAGCAAATACTGCTAAATACTTTAGCAAAATGATTCTAGCAATGTATTACACCCTTACCAGTTTTGTAATAGAATCTGGATGTTTTCAAATCCTCAATAAAACTTGATACTTCCCCTTTTAAACAACTGTAGTCATCTGGTAGTGGTATCGATTGTTTCAATTTTCACTTTTCTAATGATTAACAAGACTGAAACTTCTTCATATGGTTATTAGACGATGGACATCCTCTTTTCTAAAATCTATTCAAGTCTACTCTCCATTTTTCTACTGAGTAGTTGGTCTTTATCTTATTGGCTTACAGGGTTCTATAAACATCTTGGTGACAACCCCCTGGTCGGATATATGAATGCAAATATCAGCTTCCACTTTACAAAGTGTCTTTTCACTTATGATGAAAAGAAATTCTTAATATACTATTAATGTATCCAAATTAATCAATCCTTTTTATGGTTAGTACCTTCTGAGCCCTATTCAAGAAACTGTCCTACCCCAGGATCAGAAAAATGTTCTCCTATGTTCTCCTCTAAAAGTTTTACTTTTTATTTTACATTTAGATCTACAATTTATCTGAAGTCGACTTTGTTTATAGTGTGAAGTCAAGGTCCTGGGAATTTTTTCCATTTGGCCATGGCTCTCAAGCTGTGTAACAAGTCACCCTTGTGAACCACAGTAAATTCACACAGGTGTCATGGGATATTTCACATTTTTGACTGAAGCAAAGTCACATCCATTGGGCACCACATAAACTATTAAGTTGAAGCAGTTCATAGTTTCAATATTGAATTGTAATATATTCTCTTCAATAACATCATATTTTTGCAAAACTGGGTTTTTCAAAGTTCCTGTGACATAAAGGTGACAAGAGTAATGGTTTTCAATCAGATCCTAACATCTGATAAGGTCTGCAGTGCCCAACAGCAGCACAAGCCCATTAGCAAACATTGTGGTTGCTTAAAAGTAAAATATAATATTATTTTTTCTTTATGTATATTCTTTATGTACATTATATAAATACTAAGTTGCTTGAATCTAATTACTTAATACAGAGAACTGTTAGGTAGATATATTTAGGTCTAGAGCTGTCATTAAAAAAAATGACTGAGATATTAAAGGTGCTATGTATCAAGAGAGTTTTGGGGACTTTCCCGGTGGTCTAGTGGTTAAGAATCTGCTTGCCAATGCAGGGGACACGGGTTCTGTTCCTGATCCAGGAAGATCCCACATGCTTCAGAGCAACTAAACCCCTGGCCGTGACCACTGAAGCCCATGTCCTAGAGCCCATACCCTGCAACAAGAGAAGCCATGGCAGTGAGAAGCCTGTGCACCACAGCAACCTGGAGACCCAGCTCAGCACAAGTGGAGAAAGCCTGCATGTAGCGACAAGGACCCAGAGCTGCCCCAAATAAGCAAACAAACAGACAAATGAATAAAACTGCGGGGGAAAGGACGTTTCAGACCATCACTGAGGCAGAGTATAGAGCAGTCCCATGATTCCCACCCTGGTGCTTATGTTCTTGTGTGATTCCCCTCTTCATGAGTGTACAATGGACCTGTGACTTGTTTCTAACCATAGAATATGGCAAAGGTGATAAAATATATGTGATTATGTGTCTGTGATTATGTTACTTAAAATTGTAACACTCTGCTTCAAAGGAGTCCCTCTCTTTCTCTCTCTCACTTGTTGGCTTTGAAGAAGCAAGCTGCCATTTTGTGAACTACTCCATGCAGGGAAGCATGCAGCAATGAAGTGAGGGTAGCTTCAGGCCAACAGGCAGCAAAAAAATAGGCCCGCAGTTGCTCAAACTACCGCACAATTGCACTCATCTCACACGCTAGTAAAGTAATGCTCAAAATTCTCCAAGCCAGGCTTCAGCAATACATGAACCGTGAACTTCCAGATGTTCAAGCTGGTTTTAGAAAAGGCAGAGGAACCAGAGATCAAATTGCCAACATCCACTGGATCATGGAAAAAGCAAGAGAGTTCCAGAAAAACATCTATTTCTGCTTTATTGACTATGCCAAAGCCTTTGACTGTGTGGATCCCAATAAACTGTGGAAAATTCTGGAAGAGATGGGAATACCAGACCACATGACCTGCCTCTTGAGAAACCTATATGCAGATCAGGAAGCAACAGTTAGAACTGGACGTGGAACAACAGACTGGTTCCAAATAGGAAAAGGAGTACGTCAAGGCTGTATATTGTCACCCTGCTTATTTAACTTCTATGCAGAGTACATCATGAGAAACGCTGGACTGGAAGAAGCACAAGCTGGACTCAAGATTGCCAGGAGAAATATCAATAACCTCAGATATGCAGATGACACCACCCTCAGGGCAGAAAGTGAAGAGGAACTAAAAAGCCTCTTGATGAAAGCGAAAGAGGAGAGTGAAAAAGTTGGCTTAAAGTTCAACATTCAGAAAATGAAGATCATGGCATCTGGTCCCATCACTTCATGGGAAATAGATGGGGAAACAGTGGAAACAGTGTCAGACTTTATTTTGGGGCTCCAAAATCACTGCAGATGGTGACTGCAGCCATGAAATTAAAAGACGCTTACTCCTTGGAAGAAAAATTATGACCAACCTAGATAGTATATTCAAAAGCAGAGACATTACTTTGCCAACAAAGGTCCGTCTAGTCAAGGCTATGGTTTTTCCTGTGGTCGTGTATGGATGTGAGAGTTGGACTGTGAAGAAAGCTGAGTGCCAAAGAATTGATGCTTTAGAACTGTGGTGTTGGAGAAGACTCTTGAGAGTCCCTTGGACTGCAAGGAGGTCCAACCAGTCCATCCTAAAGATCTGTCCTGGGTGTTCATTGGAAGGACTGATGCTGAAGCTGAAACTCCAATACTTTGGCCACCTCATGTGAAGAGCTGACTCATTGGAAAAGACTCTGATGCTGGGAGGGATTGGGGGCAGGAGGAGAAGGGGATGACAGAGGATCAGATGGCTGGATGGCATCACCAACTTGATGGACATGAGTTTGAGTGAACTCCGGGAGTTGGTGATGGAGAGGGAGGCCTGGCGTGCTGGCATTCATGGGGTTGCAAAGAGTCGGACACGACTGAGTGACTGAACTGAACTGAACTTGGCAGCCTGCAAGAAATTGAATTCTGCCAATAACCACATGAGTTTGATTGTAGATCCTTCCCCAGTTGAGCCTCTGATGAGACTGCAGCCCTAGACAACATCTTAATTGCAACTTTGTAAGAACCTGAAGCAGAGGAACTAATTAAGCTATGTCTTAACATAGCTTAGTATTGTCCACAAAAACTTTAAGACAGTAAGCGTGTGTTAGGAATTTCCTGACAGTCCAGTGGTTAAGACTTACAGTTTCCACTGCAGGGGTATGGGAACAGGTTGGGGAACTACAATCCCACATGTCATGAACAGTCAAAAACAAAAAGAAAAATAAGTATGTATTGTGTTAAAGTACATGTTTGCAGTAATATTGTTACGTAGCAATAGGTAACTAATATACTCACCATGTGGATATCACATTGAACAGCCTTATTTAATGAAAATACCACTCTTTGCAATGTCACCTCTGGCATAAATCAGACACAGCTTGTTAAGTAATAATGAAAAGAAGAAACCACCCAAATTTCTAATAGATTTTTGATGAATAGATTATGATACATTTTATCCACTCGACAGAAAAATAGATGACCAATAAAAATCATGTCAGGAAATAGCTAATTACATGGAAAAGTTTTCATAATATATAACTCAGTGAAAAAATGATTTATAAAAACATATGTTCTATTATATCCTAATTGTTTTATTTTGGCTGCACTGGGTCTTAACTCCAGCATGCAGGCTCTTTATTCTGTTGCTCAGGTTCAGTAGTTGCCACGCTCAGGGTTAGGTGTTGCTTGGCATGTGGGACCTTAGTTCCCTGACCAAGGTTGAAACCCACATCCTCTGTATCAGAAGGCAGGACCACCAGGGAAGTCCTCGTATAAAAATGGTATTAAATTGCCTCTGAGAGAGGAAGGACCACAAGTGTTTAACAACCTTTTTGTGCATTTTAAAATTTTTCTACAGAGACACTGCCAAAATATTTCCTACAAAGAGAACATATTACTTTTATATACACAAATGTATACATACCTATTATTTAAATTAAAGTTCCTGCCTTGAGGAATTTATAGGTGATAGGAGGAGATAGCTGCAGAAAAACAAGAGAATATAAAGTTAGAGACTGTACATTCATGACCATTTAGAGACACAATTTGAACCATCTTGATGCAAAAGCTCTTGGGAAGTGATTGGCTTGGCTTGGGTTATATACCATCCTTGGACCAACTGCAATATCTAGACTATGGGATTCTAGGGCAGGATCATGAGTCTACTTGATGGACTTTGCCTGACATCAGCACCACATGGAGAGTTGGGGAGAGTGGATCTTCCCAAAGGAAAAAGAGTGCCATGAACAGAAGAAGAGGGATAAGAAAGGAGACAGTGAAAGACCAGACAAGAAGCAATGAGTTTCACTTGGAGGAACACGGCAAAGGAACAGATGAAGTGACACTTAAGCTGAGTGTTCGGAGGTGAGGAGGTGTTTTCAGGTATCTGGTGTCAAAAGGGTATCTGAGGAGGAGGAGGGAATGAGTGATATGAACAGTGGTAAAGGAAGCCAGAGAGACCAGATAATCCAGAAGTGGCTTCTATATCATCCTAAGGTGTTGAGCCTTCATCCTGAGGATAATGGGGAGCCCTCAAAGAATTGAAGGCAAGAACCAATGTGTCTGATCACCTTTGCTTACCTTGCAAGGTACAATACCTGATGGATAAGCAAGAACAGTAATAATATTTTTTGTCTCCTGAACTGCCTTCATGAACTCTCCAGTGGCTGTGAGGAGGATACTTTGAGGAATCTTTTATGATAGCCTCCACTAAACCAATATGTTTCCATGTTTTTGACCATGAAACAGTAAGAAATACCTATACATCACAATTCAACTGGATTTCACTGAAATGTGTTTAAAATGAGCAAAACACTCCACTCCACTATCAGCTCTACAATGGCAGTGACCAAAACTGTATGACTCTTTTGATCATCACTATAGCTTCCATATCTGGCACAATGCTTTGACCTATGGTGGGACCATATTACTTATTACTAAGTATGTGTTTACAGAATGAATGAATACATGGAAGGATCAGTAAGTGATTCAAAATGCATTGCAAACTACAAAGAGTTACACAGATGCAAACAATTGCTGTTAGCATCCAACTAAAAGTTGGGTTTATAAGTCTGTATGTCAGATCACCAGAGCAGGCAGCGGATGCTGAGGGCAGAGTAGAATTGGGATATAATGCCAACAGTCAGTGGTGCCCCATTCACCACATTGGAATGATTCATACAATTTCCAGAACCAGGGTCCCCCTCCACAGCCACACTCCCTCTTTGACAGACTGAGTAATTTCAGTGGCATATGGAGACCATGATTCAGAGGCTGGAGATGAGAGGATTTGAAGATTTTCTCTCATCAAAGGTACAAAGTAGTCTTTTTCACTGAATAGGGACCTGGGTTTTTAAAGTCACTGCTTTAGATATCTTGAAAGTGCATTTGGCTCAGAGGGGATCACCGGGGACCACTTAAGCCCATCACATCCTCCCTGCCTCTTGAAGCTTATTGATCAGTATCATTTGCAAGGCCCTTTCCTTGTGTTCTCTGTAACCAAAGTTTTCTAAGTGAAAAGTCAAGCCAAAGAAGCAAGTCTAAAAGGAGCAGTTTTCCCAATATTAGCAACACTAATGGGAGCTGAGAATTACTTCCTCCCAGCATCAATATTTCTGCAAGGTTTAAGAATTAGGATCCCATTTGAAGAAGGGCTGGTCAGAAGAAATAATGGTTTTCTGTCCTTTTCTAAGAGCCAAAAACCTTCCTGATGAATGAAGTCATCATTAAAGATCATTAGTTTCAGGATTGCACTAACGAAAGTTTAATAGCTATAGATGACTAGGAGAGGGCTTCCCAGGTGGTTCTACTGGTAAAGAACCTGCCTGCCAATGCAGGAGAGGTAAGAGACACAGGTTCGATCCCTGGGTGGGGAAGATTCCCTGGAGGAGGGCACAACAATCCACTCCAATATTCTTGCCTGAAGAATCCCATGGACAAAGGTGCCAGGCGGACTACTGTCCATAGGATCGCAAAGAGTTGGACATGACTGAAGTGACATAGCATGCACACACGCACATATGACTGTGAGGAGAATTTCCAATGTCAATCACATAGAAACTTTTTCATGCAAAAAGTAAGCCAAGAATTAAGACAACTTTTGAAAGCTAAGTAAAGTCCAAGATTAAAGGACTTTGGGAACAAGACCTAGGTTGGATTCCAGTCTCTCCCCTGTGCCCTTTAAGTAATCACTTTGCACAAGTTAAAGAACATACCTCTCTACCTCAAATTTCTCAATTATAAAGTTTCAAAGGAGACAAGGGTGTCCACTTTCACCACTGTTATTCAACATAGTTATGGAAGTCCTAGCTACAGTAATCAGAGAAGAAAAAGAAATAAAAGGAGTCCAGATCAGAAAAGAAGAAGTAAAGTAGATGACATGATACTGTACATAGAAAACCCTAGAGATAGTATCAGAAAATTACTAGCTAATCAGTGAATTAAGCAAAGTTGCAGGATACAAAATCAATACACAGAAATCACTTGCATTTCTATATACTAACAATGAAAAATCAGAAAGAGCAACTAAGGAATCAATTCCATTCACCATTGCAACAAAAAGAATTAAATATCTAGGAATAAACTTACATAAGGGGACAAAAGAAGTGTCCACAAAAAAATTATAAGACACTAATGAAAGAAATTAAAGATGACATAAACAGATGGAGAGATATTTCATGTTCTTGGGTAGAACGAATCAATATTGTGACAATGACTATACTACTAAACTCAATCTACAGATTCATTGTGATCCCTATCAAATTACCAATGGCATTTTTCACAGAACTAGAACAAAAAATTTCTCAATTCATATGGAAACACCAAAGACCTTGAATAGCCAAAGCAGTCTTGAGAAAGAAGAATAGAACTGGAGGAATCAACCTTCCTGATTTCAGATTATACTACAAGCTACAGTCATCAAGACAGTATGGTACTGGTGCAGAAACAGAAATATAGACCAATGGAACAAGATAGAAAGCCCATAAATAAAGCCATGCACCTATGGGTCCTTATTTTTGACAAAAGAGGCAAGAATATACAATGCGCAAAGACAGGCTCTTCAATAAATGGTGCTGGGAAAACTGGACAGCTACATGCAAAAGAACGAAATTAGAACACTTCCTATGGACTGCAAGGAGGTCCAACCAGTCCATTCTAAAGGAGATCAGCCCTGGGTGTTCTTTGGAAGGAATGATGCTAAAGCTGAAACTCCAGTACTTTGCCCACCTCATGTGAAGAGCTGACTCATTGGAAAAGACTCTGATACTGGGAGGGATTGGGGGCAGGAGAAGGGGACGACACAGGATGAGATGGCTGAATGGCATCACAGACTTGATGGATGTGAGTTTGAGTGAACTCCGGGAGATGGTGATGGACAGGGAGGCCTGGTGTGCTGTGATTCATGGGATCGCAAAGAGTTGGACATGACTGAGCGACTGAACTGAACTGAACTAACACCATACACAAAGATAAACTCAAAATGGATTAAAGACCTAAATGTAAGACAGAAACTATAAAACTCTTAGAGGAAAACATAGGCAGAACACTCAATGACATAAATCAAAGCAAGATCCTTTATGATCCACCTCCTACAGAAATGGAAATAAAAACCAAAGTAAATAAGGGGGACCTGATTAAACTTAAAAGCTTTTGCGCAGCAAAGGAAACTATAAAGCAAGGTGAAAAGACAGCCCTCAGAATGGGAGAAAATAATAGCAAACGAAACAACTGACAAAGGATTAAATTTCAAAATATACAAGCAGCTCATACAACTCAATACCAGAAAAACAAACAACCCAATCAAACAGTGAGGAAAAGAGCTAAACAGACATTTCTCCAAAGAAGACATACAGATGGCTAACAAACAGATGAAAAGATGCTCAACATTGTCATTATTAGAGAAATGCAGATCAAAACTACAATGAGATATTACCTCACACCGGTCAGAATGGCCATTATCAAAAAGTCTACAAACAATAAATGCTGGAGAGGGTGTGGTAAAAAGCAAATACTCTCGCACTATTGGTGGGAAAGTAAATTGATACAGCGACTATGGAAGATGATATGGAGATTCCTTAAAACACTAGGAATAAAACCACCACATGACCCAGCAATCCCACTCCTAGGCATACACCCAGAGGAAACCAAAACTGAAAAAGACACATGTATCCCATTGTTCATTACAGCACTATTTACAATACCTAGAACATGGAAGCAACCTAGATGTCTATTGACAGATGAATGGATAAAGAAGTAGTGGTACATATACACAATGGAATATTACTCAGCCATAAAAAGAAACACCTTTGAGTCTGTTCTAATAAGGTGGATGAACCTAGAACCTATTATACAGAGTGAAGTAAGTTAGAAAGAGAAATAAATACTGTATTCTAACACATATATACAGAATCTAGAAAAATGGTATTGAACAATTTACTTACAAACATAGAGATAAACTTGTGAAAATGGGGAGAGGGGAGGAGAGGGTGAGATGCATAGAAAGAGTAACATGGAAACTTATGTTAACCAAATGTAAAATAGATAGCCAATGGGAATTTGCTGTATGGCTCAGGAAACTCAAACAGGGGCTCTGTATCAACCTAGAAGGGTGGGATGAGGAGGGAGATGGGAGGGAAGTCCAAAAGGGAGGGGATACATGTATGTTATTGCTGCTGCTGCTGCTGCTAAGTCACTTCAGTCATGGCTAACTCTGTGCGACCCCATAGACGGCAGCCCACCAGGCTTCCCCATCCCTGGGATTCTCCAGGCAAGAACACTGGAGTGGGTTGCCATTTCCTTTTCCAATGCATGAAAGTGAAACGTGAAAGTGAAGCTGTTCAGTCTTGTCCGACTCTTAGAGACCCCATGGACTGCAGCCTACCAGGCTCCTCCATCCATGGGATTCTCCGGGCAAGAGTGCTGGAGTGGGGTGCCATTGTCTTCTCTAGGATATATGTATACCTATGGCTGATTCATGTTGAGGTTTGACAGAAAACAACAAAACTCTGTAAAGCAATTATCCTTCAATTAAAAAGTTAATTAATTTAAAATAATTTCAAAGGTACTCTGAGGATTAGGAAAAAATGTGTGGAAAAGAATTTAGTGCTGTACCTGGCACATCACGTGTTGATAACGATGATGATAGTGGTAATGGTGAAAATATTTATCATTTTTTTCTAATGTAATATAAAGAAATATAAAATCAGGTTCATATTCAGAATCTAGTTGGAAAAATGAGTTGGATTCCCAAATAACCACAGTACCAAGCAGAATCCAAGAATAACTACACATTCCTATCTTCTTGACTTTATACAAGCTGTTTCATCTTCTGGAAAAGATGTCTTATACCATGTTCACCTCTTCAAATATAGCCTGACTTTGTTTCAAATGCTATTATTCTGTGGTACTCTCCTTGGTCACTCAAGTCAAGCAAGCTTTCCTGTAAGCCTCCTACCCTTCATTTGTGTGAGACTCCCCCTACAGCCTTTCAATAAACACTGCTTTCTATCTGAACTAATTTGAGTGAGTTTCTGCTTCTTGCAACCAAAAGAGCTTTGATTCAGACACTGCCAGTGTGTACAGCTTTAGGCATATTGAATGTGAGGGTGTTGGAAACACAAGGGAGGATGCAATCAAGTCAGGTGAATGGTGGGATGTGGGGGTCACAGGCTGATTATCAAAGGTGGTTCAGAACCCATGAGATCTCTCAGTTCAGTACAGTCAGTTCAGTCGCTCAGTCGTGTCCGACTCTGTGACCCCATGAATCGCAGCACGCCAGGCCTCCCTGTCCATTATCATCTCCCGGAGTGCACTCAGACTCACGTCCATCGAGTCACTGATGCCATCCAGCCGTCTCATCCTCTGTTGTCCCCTTCTCCTCCTGCCCTCAATCCCTCCCAGCATCAGAGCCTTTTCCAATGAGTCAACTTTTCGCATGAGGTGGCCAAAGTACTGGAATTTCAGCCTTAGCATCATTCCTTCCAAAGAAATCCCAGGGCTGATCTCCTTCAGTATGGACTGGTTGGATCTCCTTGCAGTCCAAGGGACTCTCAAGAGTCTTCTCCAACACCACAGTTCTAAAGCATCAATTCTTCGGCACTCAGCCTTCTTCACAGTCCAACTCTCACATCCATACATGACCACAGGAAAAACCATAGCCTTGACTAGACGGACCTTACTCGGCAAAGTAACGTCTCTGCTTTTGAATATACTATCTAGGTTGGTCATAACTTTTCTTCCAAGGAGTAAGCATTCTTTTAATTTCATGGCTGCAGTCACCATTTGCAGTGATTTTGGAGCAAAAAAAAAAAAAAAAAGTCTGACACTGTTTCCACTGTTTCCCCATCTATTTCCCATGAAGTGATGGGACCGGATGCCATGATCTTCGTTTTCTGAATGTTGAACTTTAAGCCAACTTTTTCGCTCTCCTCTTTCACTTTCATCAAGAGGCTTTTTAGCTCCTCTTCACTGTCTGCCAGAAGGGTGGTGTCATCTGCATATCTGAGGTTATTGATATTTTCTCCCGGCAATCTTGATTCCAGCTTGTGTTTCTTCCAGTCCAGCATTTCTCATGATGTACTCTGCATATAAGTTAAATAAGCAGGGTAACAATTTATCGAGCCCATCTTTGCATGAAATGTACCCTTGGTATCTCTAATTTTCTTGAAGAGATCTCTAGTCTTTCCCATTCTGTTGTTTTCCTCTATTTCTTTAGAGAGGCAAAAAGAGATGAGAGAAAAGACTGGAAACATGACTGATTTCAAGAACTTAGATAAATTCTTGTCCCATTAAATGAAATAACACTATCACTCAGTGTGGTAGTGGCTGGGCACTGCCTAGTTACCAGGGGAGAATGTAAAGCAAACACAGCCTTTGTCCTTCCGGAAATTACAGCTACATCTTCTACTGAGTACAGATGAAGTGTAAAGATGACTATCTTGTGGTTCTTTGTCTTATTTACAGGGTCTTAAAACAGGAAATAGAAGAACTGGACAAGATCATACCAAGTAATATATTCAAAAGTGCTTCAGAAATAGAAACAGCTTTGTATATATAATTGACACTAGTATTCACTCCATAGTTATGACCTACTGTGCCAAGCAAATCATTTAAACATATATATATCAGGGGAAAATCATTTATACATATTCTTTAAAGGGAAAAAAAAGTACCCTAGAAGTAAACGCTATTATCCCACTCTACAGATAAGGAAATGGAGACGCAGTGAGGCTAAGTCTTGCTCTAAGGTCATGAGGCTGGTGAGTAGCAGAACTAGAAGTAAATGCACATTTGTGTTTAACAGAGTTTTTGCAGAAGGGGGAAAGATTATCTCCTCAATTAATGGTACTGGAACAACTGGATATCTGAATGAAAAAAGGGAATGTTGACCTTTACCTCACATTGTATACAAAAATTACCTTGAAATAGATTATAGAGCCAAAATTAAAAGCTAAAACTACAAATTGCTAGAAGAGTCACAGAACATATTCACAACTGAAGGAGGCAAATATTTCATGGACAGGACACAAAAGCATAAACCACAGGAGAAAAACCTGACAAATTAGATTTCATTAAAAAAAAAAAACTTCTGCATTTTGAAAGATACTATTAAAAATTATAAACAGCAAGCGACAATCTAGAAGAAAATATTTGCAACGCAAATATCAGATAAAGGGCTTGTAACCAGAATGTATAAAAAGAAGGTAACTCAATCTTTTTAAATGGACAGAAGACTTGGATATAGTCTTTATAAAACATGATATATTCTACAGGAGACACAGATCAAGACCATCCCCATGGAAAAGAAATGCAAAAAAGCACAATGGCTGTCTGGGGAGGCCTTACAAATAGCTGTGAAAAGAAGAGACGTGAAAAGCAAAGGAGAAAAGGAAAGATATAAGCATCTGAATGCAGAGTTCCAAAGAATAGCAAGAAGAGATAAGAAAGCCTTCCTCAGTGATCAATGCAAAGAAATAGAGCAAAACAACAGAATGGGAAAGACTAGAGATCTCTTCAAGAAAATTAGAGATACCAAGGGAACATTTCATGCAAAGATGGGCTTGATGGAAGAGGTGGCAAGAACACACGGAAGAACTGTACAAAACAGATCTTCACAACCCAGATAATCACGATGGTGTGATCACTCATCTAGAGCCAGACATACTGGAATGTGAAGTCAAGTGGGCCTTAGAAAGCATCACTACGAACAAAGTTAGTGGAGGTGATGGAATTCCAGTTGAGCTGTTTCAAATCCTGAAAGATGATGCTGTGAAAGTGCTGAACTCAATATGCCAGCAAATTTGGAAAACTCAGCAGTGGCCACAGGACTGGAAAAGGTCAGTTTTAATACCAATCCCAAAGAAAGGCAATGCCAAAGAATGCTCAAACTACCACACAATTGCACTCATCTCACATGCTAGTAAAGTAATGCTCAAAATTCTCCAAGCCAGGCTTCAGCAATACATGAACCGTGAACTTCCAGATGTTCAAGCTGGTTTTAGAAAAGGCAGAAGAACCAGAGATCAAATAGCCAACATCCGCTGGATCATGGAAAAAGCAAGAGAGTTCCAGAAAAACATCTATTTCTGCTTTATTGACTATGCCAAAGCCTTTGACTGTGTGGATCCCAATAAACTGTGGAAAATTCTTCAAGAGATGGGAATACCAGACCACATGACCTGCCTCTTGAGAAATCTGTATGCAGGTCAGGAAGCAGCAGTTAGAACTGGACATGGAACAACAGACTGGTTCCAAATAGGAAAAGGAGTACGTCAAGGCTGTATATTGTCACCCTGCTTATTTAACTTCTATGCAGAGTACATCATGAGAAACGCTGGGCTGGAAGAAACACAAGCTGGAATCAAGATTGCCGAGAGAAATCTCAATAACCTCAGATATGCAGATGACACCACCCTTATGGCAGAAAGTGAAAAGGAACTAAAAAGCCTCTTGATAAAAGTGAAAGAGGAGAGTGAAGAAGTTGGCTTAAAGTTCAACATTCAGAAAATGAAGATCATGGCATCTGGTCCCATCACTTCATGGGAAATAGATGGGGAAACAGTGGAAACAGTGTCAGACTTTATTTTTTTGGGCTCCAAAATCACTGCAGATGGTGACTGCAGCCATGAAATTAAAAGACGCTTACTCCTTGGAAGAAAAGTTATGACCAACCTAGATAGTATATTCAAAAGCAGAGACGTTACTTTGCCGACTAAGGTCCGTCTAGTCAAGGCTATGGTTTTTCCTGTGGTCGTGTATGGATGTGAGAGTTGGACTGTGAAGAAGTCTGAGCACCAAAGAATTGATGCTTTTGAACTGTGGTGTTGGAGAAGACTCTTGAGAGTCCCTTGGACTGCAAGGAGATCCAACCAGTCCATTCTGAAGGAGATCAGCCCTGGGATTTCTTTGGAAGGAATGATGCTAAAGCTGAAACTCCAGTACTTTGGCCACCTCATGCGAAGAGTTGACTCATTGGAAAAGATTTTGATGCTGGGAGGGATTGGGGGCAGGAGGAGAAGGGGACAACAGAGGATGACATGGCTGGATGGCATCACGGACTCGATGGAGGTGAGTTTGAGTGAACTCTGGGAGATGGTGATGGACAGGGAGGCCTGGTGTGCTGCGATTCATGGGGTCGCAAAGAGTCGGACACGACTGAGCGACTGAACTGAAATGATGAATGGATAACAAGCACAGGAAAAGATGTTCAACATGACTGGTTATCAGGGAAATGCAAAGTAAGACCACTGCAAGATACCACTTTTTATTCATTTTAGATTGAGTAAATTTATTTTTTTACATGACCTTTCCAAAGTCCCTAACTATCCTTTCCCTCCCGGCCCCCCGCGCCCCACCCCGCACCCCCTCGCCCGCCCCCGGAGTGCCGAGTTGGCAGGAGCAGGACTGCCCACAGGACAACTATTAACATATGGAGAAAGGGGTCTGTTTTTTCCTCTCAGCCCACTGAACATAGGACGGATCATCTGACTTAATTCTGAGTTCTCCATAAAAGTCCTCATGGCCTCTCCCCCTCCTCTGGCCTCATATTCCCACCTCACTTCCTTAGAGGGCTGTCTCTCTGGCTCTCACTTGGCAGCCAGAGGCCCCTCACAGATCCCTGGGCAGCAAAGAGACTGTAATAGCCATCAGTTCTGAACCCTTTACCTTCTCCTTCAGGGAAGTCACAGGAAACACTGGATGGAATAAATCCTACCAGACAGCCTCATAAGTACTGTTCTTTTAAAAAGCTGGAAAGTTGGGTTGAGGAGTTTGGGGCTATTTTTAGCACCACACACTATAAAAAGGAAATGCCACTGATGATCTTAGATGGCTGTATTTTTATATGGGATAATTCAAGCTTCCTTCTTAGAGTTTCCAGTCATAAGAAATTCTTAATAAAAATATTACCTCAGGTCATACCCTCAAACTCAGCTTAACATTGCTGAAATCCACTGGGGCTATTCCAGTCAGGACTGACTAGGAGAACTAGGATTGCATCTTTGGCCCATTTTTATGGCTACTCCCTTCCGAGTTGCTCAAGTCTGTCCTACCAGAAGAAAACAACCAATTAATCAACCTATGTACAAATATTTATTTGTAGTAACCATGTGGAAGCAGCATGGGAAATGAGTTTGTGTGCAGGCTCTTGTCAGACTTACCCAAGCTTGGTCCCTGTGTGGCGTTAGGCAAGTGGCTCAGCTGTTCTGAGCTTTCCCAATGAAATGGGCCATTATAAACCCTAAGAGCTAATGCTTAATGTCTGGCATTTAGTAAATGTTCAGTAAATGTTGGTTCGTTATTATTGTGTGTTCAGTATGCCTCTTACCACAGGGACTGCAAAAGTGTGGTTTTGCCTTTAGGAATTCTGTACCTCATTTTGATACTCAAAACATACAGAGAGCAGAATAATAAAAGAACAACAGAAGTAATGATATCTCATGGGTAGCTCAGCTGGTAAAGAATCCGCTTGCAATGCAGGAGACCCCGGTTCAATTCTTGGGTCGGGAAGATCCCCTGAAGAAGGGATAGGCTACCCACTTCTGTATTCTTGGGCTTCCCTGGTGCTCAGATGGTAAAGAATCTGCCTGCAGTGCAGGAGACCTGGGTTCGATCCTGGGTTGGGAAGATACCCTGGAGAAGGGAATGGCTACCCACTCCAGTATTCTGGCCTAGGGAATTCCATGGACAGAGGAGCCTGGTAGGCTACAGCTCATGGGGTCGCAAAGAGTTGGACATGACTGAACGACTTTCACTTTCACATTAGTGAAGGTCCTAAAAAACGTGCATTGTAGTCTTTCAGATACTGCTGGTCCCCTGCTTGGAGTTTTATTGGACAGCAATTTGTCAGTGTGTATCAAAAGCCTTTAAAACATGTTTGTCCTTAAAAAAGCAATCTGTCCAAGTGTCCGGACATACAAATGATGAGTGACATACGAGGACCATGCCATTCCTGCATATAGACTAGACAGCTTTCAGTTCTCTTAGAACTCCAAGGGCCTAGGGCATCTTTAAGAGAAAATATGAGTTTGCAAAGTCATGGGGGTTTGGGGTACCTAACTCTTCCGTTTAGCTAGCTTGTAACAGGTCACTAATTTCACAGAACCCAAGACAGGACTTGGGATTTACGGACATAGAAAACAGTCATGGCAGTTGTGTTTCCATTGTATTTGCACCCATCACCTCTCATCCCAAGAACAAGGAATAAATCTGCAGCTGTTGTCTGAACTTCTTCAATGTGAAACAATTTGAAAACTACAGCTGTTAGAGGCATAAACCTGATTCTGGTTTTGTCCTTGGTCCATGTCTCATGTTTCATGGGACTCACTAAAAACCATGCCTCTGGGGGTTGAGTCAGAGAAAGCGACTTCTCCTAATCACCATCCTTCTAGAAAACAGAAGTGCTGAGTACTGATTCCTAAGAGAACTTTCCAGTGTGAAGCAGAGTCTGTCTGCACCCTGATTCAATGGAACCAAACCCCCAAGAGGGCTGTTGACATTCCTAAAGTCCTACAAAAAGTTCAGCTACCACCCAGCTTTGCCCACTGGCTAGCAGACATGGATACTATGGCAAACACCAGCATCTGGCTGCCAGCAGTCTGGCTATCTGGGGAAAGGGGCAGTCTGGAGGGCTTTAGTGCATCTCAAGTTAATCTCACTAATCTACCCTCAGTTCCACAGAGAACAGCATACTGTATTCAGGGATCTCAGCAACAGCTGTGCCTTCCAAATCAAGACACTGTTCAGAAAGATGATCCAAATGTGGGCTATGTGTTTCAGCGGGATTTGGTGGGACTTTCCTACTCAAATGGTCTTTTGTGTGCTTCTCAAAGACAGGATATTGACTTCACGCATGGCTAAAGCATGATGGATGACTTGGAGTCTCAATTTACATTTGGCTTGTGGTCAGAACTGAACTGTCAAAATGCATGGGTATCCGATGGACAGTGCCTGGCTTGTTCAGACTTGTTTCTGATGGAGTGAGTGGATCCTAGGGCTTTTGCTCCATCCAGGTTTGATAAGCTAAACATGGCTGGAATGTTACTAAGTGCCTCGCAAGGCAGCAGAATTCAGTGTCCTGAATTGGCAATCTCTTTTATCCTTTTTGTTTATATTCAGCATCTTTACCTAATTCCAGATCTACTCTGACACCTGTCCATTTGTTACAAGATGTGGTCCCACCCAGTATGGAGGCAGCAGAAGTAGAGAGCCTCTGTTCAAGTCCCCTCTCCCTGCTCCTTAAAGTCACCTGCTTGGTCTTCTTGCTTTCTCAGTAAGATCCTTTGCAAGTGGAAAGTGCTTCTGTCTTCATCAGGGCTCCGGACTGTCTTTTCAGGCCAAGGAGTCAAAAGCTGACCTTCCCTACCTTGCCTTGTACAGATTTTCACAATTATATGACAAGAGTTCATAGTAGGGTGGGCGTTACCCCTCCATTCTCCTACAAACCACAGTGGACAAAGGGAAGAACTGAGCTTTTAGAGATTCTAAAATGATTCAGAAGGCAGAGAAGTATGTTAAATGACATCAAGGCAATGCAATCAGGAGAATTCAGAATGTAAGTATTCTACACAAATCTAGTTTATTCTCCAATAAGAAAAAAATGTAAGAAAGAATAAAAGACCAAATGGGAACATACAGAGAAAAAGACTTAGGATATATGTGAACCAAATGCAATGGGGTAGACTTTCCTTGAATCCTGAATCCTTTCCTCAAATATACATTAAAAAAAAAAAACAACTAAAAAAGTTGTTTATGAGACAACTGGAGAAGGTGAACACTGTGGGTGTGTGATATTAATGAATGATTGCAATTTTTTTTAAGAGTCCCAGTCTTTTAGAACTGAAATGTTTATGGATGAAATATAATATTTGCAATTTGTTTTTTAAAACTCCATGGCAGAGGAGAACAAGAAGTACAGAATTGGTGATTATAGAATATGAGTGATAGGTGTTGAAAATTTACAATAGTATTTATGCTCTTTTATATAGTTTGAAAATTTTCATAATACTAACTTTATAAAAATCATGTTGTAGAGGAAATCTAGTATCATGGAAATGCTTATGGCATATTACATGAAAGAGGGGGTTGCATCTTAAGTCCCATTATGATCTCATTTTTATAACTATGTATATGTCAGAAAAGTCTGCAAAATTATATGAACCAAAATGACTGATGAACTATAATTAATTCTGAGAGACTGAATTACAGTGATTTATACTTTTTAGTATGTTCACTGCTATGCTGCTGCTGCTAAGTCACTTCAGTCATGTCCAACTCTATGTGATCCCAGAGATGGCAGCCCACCAGGCTCCCCCATCCCTGGGATTCTTCAGGCAAGAACACTGGAGTGGGTTGCCATTTCCTCATTTTTACAATAATCATTATTCTTAGAAGCATAAAAAAACAATGAATATATTTAAAATTAGAAAAAAATTTCTCAGGAAAGTCTGATGTGCTGCACTGCAGTCAGTCCATGGGGTCACTAAGAGTTGGACATGACTGAGCGACTGAATAAGAAAAAAATATACACATAATTTGCACAGAAAAGTTACAGAAAGATAGTCCTAGGATGTGGGGCCTTCTTGTGTTTTCCTAATTCACTGAAAAGAGTAAAATCTGTTATAGAAAGAAATTTAGAACAAAGAAATGCCAGCTTTATTTTAGGGCATTGAAATGGTTCTGATTACCACCTTCAACGTGGGTTGGGGTGGTGGTGTTGCCCACACCACCAACAGGCAATTCTCCATGACACCAGCTGTGTATCCTACAATGTAACTCAATTCTGACACCATCTACCTGAGCTAATGTCAGCTCCCACAGGTGAAGGGGTCAGTCTCACAAAACTGTTTCCACCCTACTTCAGATGCCAGTCTTAAGCCAAGGTTACCACTTGTGCTTCTGACTGACCAGCTATAGACTAAAACTTCCCAGTTACCCTCTCCTAAGGTTCAGCCAATTTGCTAGAGTGGCTCACCAAACTCAGAGAAACATTCTACTTATTAGATTACCAGTTTATTATAAAATGATACATCAGGACCATCCAGATGAAGACATGCAGCAAGGCAAGGTATGAGGAAAAGAGAATAGAACTCCCACATCCTCTTAAGGCAAGGTACTCTCCCAGAAGCTCCCTGTATTCTCCAGCCTGGAAGCTCTCTGAACATCATACTTTGGGGATTTGTTATGGAGGCTTTATCACAGAGGCATGATAGATCATTAACTCCATTTTCAGCCCTTCTCACTTCTCAAGACAATCAAGGGTGGGGCTGAAAACTCCAAGCCTCTAATCATGGCTTGGTCTTTCTGCTTGACCAGCCCTCACCCAGGAATCATCCAGGAACCCACACAGAGTCACTTTATCAGAACAAAGACACTCCTATCACTCAGGAAACTACAAGGGTTTCAGGAACCCTGTATCATGAACCAGGGTCAAAGACCAACTACTAGACCAAAAGATATTCCTAGTGCTCTAATCACTTTGGAAACTCCAAGAGTTTTATAAGCTCTGTGCCAGAGACAAAAACAAAACCTATATTTATTGCTATAAATCATAATATTACAGATATTTTAAGAAAATGTTCGAGTACGTCATAACTACCAATTTATGTACTCTATCTCCGTATGAAGTTGAACCATTCCCTGGTAGACTTGATTTCTGCTCTTGAATGGAGGACCCCCTTGATGTGGGACAAGTCAATTGCTCCTCACTGTGTCTCAGTTTCTTCAGCTTTAACTTATGTTTTTCATGTGCTCAAAGGAGAGATCCAAGTGTACTGAAAGGCTTTATGCAAATGTAAGGAAGTGGTAAGTGGCTGGTCCCCTCTCAACAACTGTATCATCGCATCTTAAGGAAAAAGAACAGCTAAATATTGGGGGCAGATGAACACTTGAGTAAGATAAAACTGAACTCTCCCAGTCATTTCTTCCAAGTTGGCCTCATGATAGTAACTTGGAGGTTTCAAGATGGATGTCCCAGAGACATGATAGAATGGGGAGGGGGTGCTGTGTGCTGTTGCTGAAAACACAAGAGGGAAATATCAAGACACAACTGCTGCTAATAATATGCACCCAGCACTGTGTATGGGCTTCCCAGGTGGCATAGTGGTAAAGAATCTGGCTGCCAATGCAGGAGACATGGGTTCAGTCCCTGGGTCAGGAAGATCCCCTGGAGGAGGAAATGGTAATCCACTCCAGTATTCTTGCCTGGATAATCCCATGGACAGAGAAGCCTAATGTGCTACAGTCCATGGGGTCATAAAGAACTGGACATGACTGACTGAGCATGCACATAACTGAGTACAGTCATTAATCCTCAACAATAATCCTATGAGACAATTATTATTTTATTGTTATAAAAAAACACAATTATTATTTTTATTGTTCAGAAAACTGAGGTTTCAAAGAGGTGAAGTTACTTGTCCAATGTAACATAGCTCCAAAGTGATGAAGCCAGGCCTCTTGCCCAATTATACCTGATCTCCAAACTGATAGAAATTCTTAAACACTAGTCTCTATGGCATCACTAGAGGTAAAAACTGTGCAATGTCAAGAGTATTCCCTGGGTTTCAAGATGTTAGATGGCTCCTTGCATCTCACAAAGGTGCCTCTTTATACGTCCCCATGTTTGTCCACACTAATTTGCAAAATGTAGAAACCCACTACCACAGCAAAACAACAACAACAACAACAACAACAAAGAAAACAACAACTTGAACTAGCTAACTGGCTCAAGGAGCAGTGCAAGTGTGAAGCTGTGCTCCGCAGCGAAGGGAACCCAAAACTGGGTGTGGGTTCTCTCTGTGTCATCCTGTCTCTACTCCCCTGTTGGCATCATGTGCTTCTACAAAAGATGGGCTTTACCCAAAATAAAGAGAACATGGCCATGGTGGCTCCAGAGCTACATTCTTAGAGAAAACTTTCTACAAAAAAAGTAAAGTTGCTCTATCATGTTCAATTAGAAAAATGCTTGCATGGATACGAAGCTGTGAATACGGGGTTGTGTTTGTTATTCTGTTGGCCATGATGTATTTATTTTTCTTGTTTCTAGAATATTTGCTCTCGTTGGCTCTCAAGGAACTTAGAGTGTTCAGTTCAGTTCAGTTCAGTCACTCAGTCGTGTCTGACTCTTTACGACACCATGAATCGCAGCACGCCAGGCCTCCCTGTCCATCACCAACTCCCAGAGTTCACTCAGATTCACGTCCATCGAGTCTGTGATGCCATCCAGCCATCTCATCCTCTGTCGTCCCCTTCTCCTCCTGCCCCCAATCCCTCCCAGCATCAGAGTCTTTTCCAATGAGTCAACACTTCGCATGAGGTGGCCAAAGTACTGGGGTTTCAGCTTGAGCATCATTCCTTCCAAAGAAATCCCAGGGCTGATTTCCTTCAGAATGGACTGGTTGGATCTCCTTGCAGTCCAAGGGACTCTCAAGAGTCTTCTCCAACACCACAGTTCAAAAGCATTGATTCTTCGGCGCTCAGACTTCTTCACAGTCCAACTCTCACATCCATACATGACCACAGGAAAAACCATAGCCTTGACTAGACGAACCTTAGTAGGCAAAGTAATGTCTCTGCTTTTGAATATGCTATCTAGGTTGGTCATAACTTTTCTTCCAACGAGTAAGCATCTTTTAATTTCATGGCTGCAGTCACCATCTGCAGTGATTTTGGAGCCCAAAAAAATACAGTCTGACACTGTTTCCACTGTTTCCCCATCTATTTGCCATGAAGTGATGGGACTGGATGCCATGATCTTCATTTTCTGAATAGTGGGAGATGTAAATAAAGGCGTTGTATAAAGCAGGAACAATTAAGTCTCTGAGGATTAGAGAAAACTTTCTGGAGTGGAAGTATTCTGAATGAGCTAGAATTTGGTCCAGCAGCATGTGATACAAAATACAAAATTGCCGTGGATTAAACTAGTTAAAATTTACTTTTACCTCACATAAAAGCCTTGAGGAAAGTAATTCAGTGCTGGTATGGTGTTTTTACTTCTCTCTTGTTTTTCTACCAACCTCGACATGAGGTCTCTATGGTCCAAAATGGCTACTCAGATTCCAGCCATCACTTGCATATTCCTGCCAGCAGAAAGGAAAAGGGACAAAGAAAGGGCTAACCTCTCTCTTTGAGGGTATTTTATGGAAGTTGCACATGAAAGTTCCATTGACATCTTATAGTCAAGAACCTTAGGTACTTGACACCACATCTGGCTTCAAGAGATGAAACATAGCTAAAACTACACGGTTCTATTACTTTAAAAGAAAAAAAAAAAGCAGTCATTAGGAGAAAATTGACAGATATCTAAACTGAGATATGAAGAATGATTAGCAATTAAAACGGGAGGCTGCAAAAATTGTCCAGAAAGAGGTACCGGTGCGTTTCCTTTGCAGGAAGGGTCACCGTGCGGCACTTTTCTTTCCATGTCCTCTGTTCAACATCCTTTGCATTGTGACCCAAAGTCCAATCTAGGAACGAGACTGCTTGCTTTAGCCATTCAGTCCTCTGGTGTAAAATGACCTCTAAAATGACATAAAAACCCAACATATTACTGAAATTATTATGGCTGCTCAGAGTACCCATTCCCCTAGTCTGTAAAAGTGCTCACTCTGAAATCTTATCACTCAATCTTACTAGGACAAATTACTGAAACCAATTTGGAAGAAACTGTAATCCTAACCCTTTCATGTGATTATGGCATATCTGTCTGAAGCAATATTATGCAAACATGAAAGGTCATCATTTATGAACCTATACAGTATGAGAAACAGCTCATGATAAAATATTGAGGAAATGCAAAATTGTGTATGTGTTGTGATTACAATTGTGTGAAAATGTGTGTATATGGGCAAATATAGAAAGACCATCATAAAATAAAAACAATTATTGGATGGATCACAGATGTTTTCTTCTCTGAAAATTCCCTTTAGCACAGTTACATTGTTTTCATGGCAAAATTTTAAATGCCTTGCAAACTTTACATGGTGTAAATGATAAGAGTGCTTAAGAATAACTTGAAGAGCTTATTAAAAATGAATATTCCCAGGTTCTAGCCAGAGAAATTCTGATTCTATAGATATAGGGAATGGCTGCATTTTTAACAAGGATCCCATATTATTTTGTTGGAAGCAGTGTACTGACCACATCTGTAAAACACCATCATAGCTAGTATCTCAGAGATACCTCAAAAAACTATAGAGTTAGAATATTAGGTTTGCCCAAACAGCCCAGATTTGCATTGTACTAAAGACTCTGGTGGGTGCTTCCCTGGTGGCTTAGATGGTAAAGAATACGCATGCAATTCAGGAGACTCGGCTTCAATCCCTGGGTCAGGAAGATCCCCTGGAGAAGGGAATGGCTACTCACTCCAGTATTCTTATCTGGAGAATTTCATGGACAGAGGAGCAAAAGGCCCTTGTGTTAGGAAAGATTGAAGGCAGGAGGAGAAGGGAACAACAGAGGATGAGACAGTTGGATGGCATCACTGACTCAATGGACATGAGTTTGAGCAAGCTCCAGGAGATGGTGAAGGACAGGGAAGCCTGGCGTGCTGCAGTCCATGGGATCACGAAGAGTTGTACCCAACTGAGCAACTGAACAACAACAAAAGACTCTGGCCAATATTCCACTATCATTCTTGGGGAAATGGTAAAAAAGTTTAAAACAAAGATTTCATATTCAAAACAATGCTTTAACTCTCTGGTTTATAAAGTGAAATATCACTGAAAGGTACAGCTTTGATCATTTTTGTTTTCCAAGTAAGGTTGAAGCTGTCTGATAAAAGCACCCCAGGTACTAATAGCTATGTGTCTCCAGTTCTCTTACAGGGTCTATGTATCCTGGCACTTATCCCACGCCTTTCGAATAGGCCTGACACAAGTTCAGCTATAATCTGCTTTTGTGAGTGAACTTCAGTGTTTCAAACTCTACAACTGCATAGCACAACATGCGTAAGTGTAGATCTACATAGATCCAGATGATCCAATATTCAGTTTAATCATTAGAATGATCAGCTTATCTCAATTTGCCCAGGAATTTCCTGGTTTTAGCCCTGGTCCTAGATCCTCCCCTCCCCGTCAACCTCGCCCCTCAGTTTGAGCAAACCAGGACCATTGGTCATCCTATACATTTCCACTACTGTGACCCAAGTGATTATGCACAGCTTAAAAGAAAAGATCCTTTCAGGGAGGGCTTATCAGCCTCCACAGACCATGTCCAACATAATACAGGCGAAAACATAGCTTTTGGAAGCTCTTCCTTTGAAAAAATAATAAATATAAAATGCTGTTCATTATTTTTTAGAAACAAAACATTTCCTGAAGTGGTTTCAGAGAAGCCGGAGGTATAAAAGTATACCAAACAGTTCTCCTCCTACATCTCCATCTCCCCACTTTTCCTGCAAGCAGTCATCATTTAGTGAAAAGTTAACTAAGATTCCTATGTGTTACGCATCAGAAAGAAGACATGTAGGGTTAAGTCAGGCAGTTAGAAGGAAGAAGGTAGAGATAAAGGGTAAATCTGTCTTGAGGATGTGGAACTTCTCATCAAGTAGAACTAGAAAGTAACTTGCTTACAGAAAAGTAGTTTTATACTTGAAGCCCTTGGAATCTCTTTAAAATCCTAAAAAGTTAAGATGATTCAGAACGCTGGAAAAGGATGTTCCTCAGTAGAATCTATCCTAACACATAGGCTAGATTTTTTCAGACTAACACTGTTCACCTCAAAATTATATCTCTTTAAGATACTGCAAGTTGTGCATTGAATCCCCAGAACTTTATTTTGACATCAAATGATAAAAATTCCAAACGAGTACTTTCAAAAGTACTTGTATTTTTGGCTCAGAAATAATCCATCTGACAGCTGGTTTTCACTGTGAAAAATATACTTATATGGGAATTTAATACATTTGTCCACTTGAAGCTTTGGATGCAGTATCAACTTTCATTAAAAAGTCAGTTTAGTGGACAATCGAAATTTATAACAACTCTAAGTTTGAGCTCTTCAATCTTTTAAGACCATCAGATACTTAATGGAGAAAACAGTTTAATGAGCCACCACCTTCTTTCAGTAAAGGATTTGAGGATTTTTCCAGTTAATGCAGAAAACCAAATTGGAAGCCAGCAATTGAAAACTGAAGCAACCAACTATAAGTAGCATTTTTCAGAGTGGATTCTGTTAGTAGACATTATGTTAAAACAAATAAATAGAAAAAATTATACTCAAGCCAAGGTAGAAAAGCACAAGATAAACTGGGGTCAACACAGTTCTTCACGGCAAGATTTTTGAAAAGCAAGCAGGGGCTACTCTCTAGTTGTGATGCATGGGCTTCTCACTGCAGTGGCTTCTCAGTGGCAGAGAATGAGCTCTAGGTGTGCGGGCTTCAGTAGTTTGGTGCATGGGCTTGGTTGCTCCATGGCATGTGGGATCCTCCTGCACCAGGATCGAACCAGTGACCCTTGCATTACAAGGTAGATTCTTAACCACTCGAACACCAGAGAAGCACCTCCAATTTATAGTAGGAATGAACAAGGCATCGAAACCTATTAGAATGCACTTGTGGTTTCCAGCTTGGAGAATTTCACTCTGAAAACTTGGAGAGGCAAATGAATTCATTCCTAGGGCAGCACTCTGTTTAGTCTATAGGGTCTCTAGTCAGAGCTAACAACGCTTTGAAGAGCTATAAATGAGCTTAACTGCTACTGGATATTGTTTCACCTAAGAGATACCCATATTTCCCAGCTGAAATTATACTGTAGATCTATAAACCATCTAACTGACTTCTGTTCCTAGCATTAAGGAAGAGGAGGGAGAATATTAAAAACGGGTTGCCCTGACTCAACAGTCATTAAAATGAAGATGGAGGGGTTAGAATTTGCAGTGCAGGACTAGCCTAAAGACAGATAGTTCGGAAATACTGAACCATGCTCTATATTATTCCACTGCCTTACAAAGGCATTCCCCCAACCAATTTGTAAGAACAAGTTCTGTTGGAAATACTGTCCCACACCTCTCAGAATGGCTATCACCAAAAAGTCTACAAACAACAAATGTTAGCACTGATGTGCAGAAATGGAAACCCTAGTCAGGTGGCGCTAGTGGTAAAGAACCTGCCTACCAATGCAACAGACATAAGAAATGCGGGTTCAATCCCTGGGTCAGGGAGATCCCCTGGAGAAGGAAATGGCAACCCACTCCAGTATTCTTGCCTGGAGAATGCCATGGACAGAGAAGCCTGGTGGGCTACAATCCATGGGGTCACAAAGAGTCAGACATGACTGAAAGCAACTTAGCACATACTACACTATTGGTAGAAATGTAAACTGGTAAAGCCACTGTGGAAAACAGCATGAAGATTCCTCAAAAAACTAAATATAGAGGCGCCATATGACCCAGCAATTCCACTCCTGGGTATGTACCCAAAGAGAATGAAAACATTAATTTGAAAAGAAACATGTACCCCAATGTTCACAGCAACATTATTTACAAAAGCCAAGATACAGATGCAACCTGTGTCAATACATGAATGGATAAGGATACACAAGCACACACATACACACACAAAATGGAATATTTCTCAGTCATAAGAAAAAAATGAAATTTAGCCAATTTGCAGCAACATGGATGGAGTTGGAGAGTATTATGCTTTTTTTTGGCTGTGCCATGTAGCATGCAGGATCTTAGTTCTCTGATCAGGGATCAAATCCATGCCCCCTGTAGTGGAAGCCCACAGTCCTAACTACTGGACTGTCAGGTACTATTTCTTATTATGCTTGATGAAATTAGTCAAACAGAGAAAGACAAATACTGTATGTTTTCACTTACATGAGAAATCTAAAATATAAAACAAATGAATATAGCAAAACAGAAACAGATTCACAGATATTGAGAATTAGTTTGTGAGGAGAAGAATTGGCAGAGGGGCAAAATAGGGATGGGGGTTAAGAGGTACAAACTACCACGTATAAAATAAGCTACTGGATATAGTGTACAGAACAAATATACCCAGTATTTTATAATAACTTTAAATAGAGTATAACCTATAAAAACACTGAATCACTATGTTGTACATCTAATACTAATTAGTATAATATTGTAAATAAGCTATACTTCAGTAAAAAAGAGTAAGTTACTCTAAACCCAGTTTAGTCACTAAGGTGTTATTAAAATGAGATGGGATAAAATGGCTCAAACTCACATACAATGGTGTAGACATCTGTCAGGTGTAGACATTAAATGTGCTGTAGTTCCAACATGAAGTTACATGTTCATTCTCTACCAAGAAATTCAAATTTTGATCCTTAACCACATTCACATAACACTGCACAGAGTAATAGTAAATATAAAATATGAAAATAAAAATTTTATTGGGAAAAGGAAATGTTACATTAATAAGTCTATGGTTGATGAAATATATTACATTAACAGCCTTTGCTTAAGGGACAAATACAGGTTTAGTAAAGGAAGAAGTTGGAAGCTTAAAACAGGTATCCCTACACAACTTCCAAGCAGTTTTAAGTAAAAAAAAAAAAAAAACTCAATTTGCATAAATTATATAGATCATTGAGGGAAAGGTATATTGGTTTGTGGTTACTTCTAATCATCAATTCACTTTGTGTCGTGTATTAATAGATCTTTTCTACCCTGATCCCAGCTCTGGTGGTTCCCATCCAGTTCTAATATGGTTCTCTTTGTTCATAAGTGGGTATTTACCAAGAGGTCACACTGCAAACAGAATTCTTTTGCTCATTGTGAATTAAACAAATGCCACGTGCTCTTAAATAAACTCTATGGTTTTAAAGACAACTGCCTGAACCAAACTTGGAAGAGCTCTTCCACTGAGGGGAGTGCTTAAGTCATAGGTACAATTTGTAAAGAGTTTGGAAATGGCACCAGAATATGTGCACACCATCTTCATTGATACAGCTTCAAGTAAACTAATAGGATCTGTACAATTCTAGAGACTATCAAGTAAAAATAAATATCTGCATGTGGTATGGGCACCATTCTCATTTGAAAAATACTCGTTTGGCTTATTTCTATCCCCTAATAAGAAAACATCCAACAAGAACAATTTTCTCTATGTTTATTTAATTATAACAAAAGTAGAACAATGCACACCAAATGGAAATATATCCAAAAAAGATGATAAAAATGTTTAGGAACAGAAATGGCTAATTTAGCTGAAGGAATTACTCAGGTTCCATTAAAACACATTTGCAACTTATAATTGGCTATTAGTGTAAATTAAATTTAGTAACTGAGTCCCAATTTACTACTAAAAGTTATCAAAATATTTTCAAAATGTTACATAAAAACTGAAATATTTGTAACTATTACATAAACACCAAACCAAAAAATCATATAAAGAAAAATAAATGCATCCTGAGATAAAATACAAATCACACTTAAGACAAATTATACACTCCCTTTCCTCTCACATATAATTGTGAGGATTCAGTATTTTGCACATTCCAAGATAAAGTAATGATAATATATGCTGATGCAAATTTCAGCCATAAAAATAAACTACTTCATATCTTAAATATTCTTATGATGAAACATCAGACTCCAGTTTCACTAATCAAAACTTTATGAAGGCATAAATTGCATTTGGTTTTGACTACTCAAATCATGGCTGAAAACTCTCAGCAAAGCATTCTAGGCTTTTTTTTCTCACACCAAGTGACCCAGAATATATTTAAGAAATGTTTATTTTCTGTGCATATTTGTTTTAAAATTATAAATTCCTGAGCACTTTTTCTTCTTCCTCCTCATCACTGTCAGTGACATTGACTTGCTGGATACTAGAGGGAGTTGATGTCGGGGCTGTGAAGACATTCTCCAAGGCTCCAATGTCCAGCTGAGGCATGGGATTTAAGTATTCTTCCCCACTGTGGCTATGACTATTATAGTAAGAAGTCCCATCCATGTTCTCACAACTTCGAGAATCTTCGTTGTGAGCGCGTTCATCTGGGTAGTCTCTAAAAGGATAGTCTCTATTTAAAGCTGAAAACATAGCCTCATGTTTTTGGTACCTGTCTTCATAATAACCAAGGCATTCTGGCATTGAACTTGGAAAATTTCCATAGCCAAAGGGAGGCCGACTATAAGGGCACGTGCTGTAGCAGAAAGACAAAAAAGGAATTACATCATACATTGCCCACATGTTGTCTTGTGTGCAGATTAATTGAGCAAGTTTAACTACACCATCTCTGGAGCCTACAGAGCTCCCAAGATAACTTTTTGCAACCACTTCATGTATTCATCCAAATGTTGCCTAGTCCTAACATGAAATAATTGGCCAAGTGAGCTGGTAACTATTATCTCTCATCAGCCTCAGACTTCGTATCTTTTGGTAGCCTCAATAAAATAAAAATTATTAACAGTTATCTGGTCCTTTTTCTCACAACACTTTATGCCATGTAAGGTTTTAGAAATGCAGACACCTGTTGTGCTTGCTTAAAAACTGACACTTGGTAAGCAGTGTAACAATTGTTCTTACTACTAATGAAACAAACCTTATGGTGGGGGAAATGTGAAACTGGTTGAAACCAAGAATTCTTGGGGTGGAGGGAGGGCACTCAGAGGATAACAATTTAACTTTTAAATTCACATTCAGTAATGAATTATATTAAAAAACACTCTTAATACTAGAATGACTTTGAACTGATATTCAGCTGTAATTTTTCAGACTGTTTCTCAAAAAAAGAAAAAAATTTGGAGAATGGAGATATGAAGAATTGAAAAGATTATTTTGCTGTTTTAAAACTAATGGTTATTCTTTTAAGGCAAATCTAAAATTCTGCCATTCAAGATTACTTGTCAATTCTTTTTTAATAAAGTATTACTCTCCACGTCAAAGGCACAAAACAGGAATCATAGGAAGACATATACAGAAAAGTCTATCCAAAATTTGCCTGGACTCACGGACTCCATCTAGTGACAGATAAGCATTAGTCGCGCAGTAGTTTCTGACTCTGTGACATCATAACTATACATATATATATAGCCCACCAGGCTCCTCTCTCCACGAATTCTCCAGTCAAGGATACTGGAGTGGGCTGCCATTTCCTCCTCCAGGAGGGACAGATAATATAAGTATAATTACCATGCTCATTAACAAAACCCAAGACAAGCTGGGTGTTTCATTTCACGCTCCCACTTCTCTTCTAAAGGTTAACTTTGTTTCCTTCCCTTTAAAAATGTAAGTGCAACTAATAGACTCCAATCTCAATTTCTTTGGAAATGGAGGGTTTCTTCCGTGGTGGTGATCTAACCCATATCTTCAATGCTAGAGACTTGACCCAGGTTCAATATTAGAAATATGGAGCATGGCTTCTGAAACATTCCAGATTTCCATTGCTATTGCCACAGCCTCACTCAGGCATTTTAATTTATCTATATGTGCTGAACACATAGTACTGGAAGCTGATGACTTGGCTCCGGAGCTCTTCCACCTTTATGTCTCTCCACCTGTTGGATTCCACATGCTTCATATTCCACAAATATTTCACAAAGTTCAGTCCCTCAGTCGCGTCTGATTCTGTGCGACCCCATGGACTGCGGCACGCCAGGCCTCCCTGTCTATCATTAACTCCCGGAGCTTACTCAAACTCATGTCCATCGAGATGGTGATGCCATCCAACCATCTCATCCTTTGTTGTCCCCTTCTCCTCCTGCCTTCATTCTTTCTCAGCATCAGAGTCTTTTCAAATGAGTCAGTTCTTCGCATGAGGTGGCCAAAGTACTGGAGTTTCAGCTTCAGCATCAGTCCTTCCAATGAATATTCAGGACTGAGCTCCTTTAGGATGGACTGGTTGGATCTCCTTGCAGTCCAAGAGACTCTCAAGAGTCTTCTCCAAAATCACAGTTCAAAAGCATCAATTCTCTGACGCTCAGCTTTTTTTTTATAGTCCAAGTCTCACATACATACATGACCACTGGAAAAACCATAGGTTTGACTAGATGGACCTTCGTTGACAAAGTAATCTCTCTGCTTTTTAATATGCTGTCTAGGTTGGTCATAACTTTTCTTCCAAGTAAGCGTCTCTTAATTTGATGGCTGCAGTAACCATCTGCAGTGATTCTGGAGCCCAAGGAAATAAAGTCTGTCACTGTTTTCACTGTTTCCCCATCTATTTGCTATGAAGTGATGGGACCGGATGCCATGATCTTAGTTTTCTGAATGCTGAGTTTTAGGCCAATTTTTTCACTCTTCTCTTTCCCTTTCTCTTTCCTCTTTAGTTCTTCTTTGCTTTCTGCCATAATGGTGGTATCTGCATATTTGAGGTTATTGATATTTCTCCCAGCAATCTTGATTCCAGCTTGTGCTTCATCCAGTCCAGTATTTCTCATGATGTACTCTGCATATAAGTTAAATGAGCAGGGTGACAATATACAGGGTGTCAATGAAGGTCTGTCTAGTCAAACCTATGGTTTTTCCAGTGGTCATGTATGTATGTGAGACTTGGACTATACGTACTCCTTTCTCTATTTGGAACCAGTTTGTTGATCCATGTCCAGTTCTAACTGTTGCTTCTTGACCTGCATACAGATTTCTCAAGAGGCAGGTCAGGTGGTCTGGTATTCCCATCTCTTTCAGAATTTCCCACAGTTTGTTGTGATCCACACTGTTAAAGGTTTTGGTGTAGTCAATAAAGCAGAAGTAGATGATTTTCTGGAACTTTCTTGCTTTTTCGATGATCCAACCGATGTTGACAATTTGATCTCTGGTTCCTCTGCCTTTTCTAAATCCAACTTGAATATCTGGAAGTTCACAGTTCACGAACTGAGAAGTCTGGTTTGGAGAATTTTGAGCATTACTTAGCTAGCGTGTGAGATGCGTGCAACTGTGTGGTAGTTTGAGTATTCTTTGGCATTGTCGTTCTTTGGGACTGGGATGAAAACTGACCTTTTCCAGTCCTGTGGCCTCTGCTGAGTTTTCCAAATTTGCTGGTATATTGAGTATAGCACTTTCACAGCATCATCTTTTAAGATTTTAAATAGCTCAACTGGAATTCCATCACCTCCACTAGCTTTGTTTGTAGTGATGCTTCCTAAGGCCCACTTGACTTCAAATTTCAGGTGAGTGAGTGATCACAGCATTGTGATTATCTGGATTATGAAGATCTTTTTTGTACAGTTCTGTATTCTTGCCACCTATTCTTAATATTTTTTGCTTGTTAGGTCAATACCATTTCTGTCCTTTACTGTGCCCATCTTTGCATGAAAAGTTTCTTTGGTATCTCTAATTTTCTTGAAGAGATCTCCAGTCTTTCCCATTCTATCGTTTTCCTCTATTTCTTTGCACTGATCACTGAGGAAGGCTTTCTTATCTCTCCTTGCTATTCTTTGGAACTCTGCATTCAAATGGGTATATCTTTCCTTTTCTCCTTTGCTTTTCACTTCTTTTCATAGCTATTTGTAAGGCCTCCTCAGACAACCATTTTGCCTTTTTGCATTTCTTTTTCTTAGGGATGGTCTTGATAACTGCCTCCTGCACATGTCACACGGAGAAGGCAATGGCACCCCACTCCAGTACTCTTGCCTGGAAAATCCCATGGATGGAGGAGCCTGGTGGGCTGCAGTCCATGGGGTCGCTAAGGGTCGGATATGATTGAGCGACATCACTTTAACTTTTCACTTTCATACATTGGAGAAGGAAATGGCAACCCACTCCAGTGTTCTTGCCTGGAGAACCCCAGGGACAGGGGAGCCTGGTGGGCGGCCATCTATGGGGTCACATAGAGTTGGACACGACTGAAGTGACTTAGCAGCAGCAGCAACACATGTCACAAACCTCTGGGCTTCCCTGGTTGTGCAGACAGTAAAGAATCTGTCCACAATGCAGGATACCCAGGCTCAATCCCTGGGTCAGGAAGATCCCCTGGAGAAGGAAATGGAAACCCACTCCAGTTTTCTTGCCTGGAGAATTCCATGGACAGAGGAGCCGGATAGGCTACAGTCTATGGGTATCTCAAAGAATCAGACACAGCTGAACAACTAACAAATATTACAATGGGGGACTCCAATCAACTTCCTCCACAAAGTCTTCTTCTCTTCAGCTAGAAACAATTCACCTACTAACTAGTCTTTCAGGACTCAGTATAGTCAAGACACCAAATCACAAGATTTAGTGGACAATTTAATTAAAAAAAATCTAAAATCCAAGTAGTATATACTTGATATGTGCTAAAGTGTGCTGTAATGCAAACATCACATGGCTATATTGGTGTGGTAAAACAAGTTAGTATTATTTCTGGAGAACAAAGACAAGAATCATCCTAAAAGGTTACATAGATGAAAATGAATAACTGTAGAAGCACCGCGGTGTAGTGGGAAAAGCACTACCATAGTGATAACTCAGTGTTGTTTAAATTTGCAATTCCCTAATGATACATGATGTGGAACATCTTATCTATGCTTGTCATTTTTTATGTTCTCTGCTGAGGTACCTGATGAGGTCTTTTGTCCATTTTTAATTGGGTTGTTCATTTTCTTATTATTGAGTTTTCAGAGTTCTTTGTATATTTAGATAACAGTCCTTTATCAGATACATCTTTCAGAAATATTTTCTCCTAATCTGTGGCTTGTCCCCTCATCCTCTTTACACATTTTTTGACACTAAATATTAATAGCATTGTGGAATTTGAAGCAAAGAATTGTGAGTCCTCCATCTTTGTTTTCCTTTTTTAAGATTTTCTTTTTACTATTCCAGATCACTTACAATTCCATATAAATTTTAGAATCAGCTTTTCCATTTCTGGAAAAAAGTCACTGGGATTTTCAAAAGGATTGTATTGATTTTGCAAATCCTTTCGGGAAGTACTGTCATCTTAATAATAAGTCTGTCAATGCATATACATGAACACCTTCCCATTTACTTCAGTCTAATTTATTTCAGCAGTGTTTTATGGATTTCAGTTAACAAGTTTTGTACTTCCTTGGTGAGATTTATTTCTCTATATTTTACTCTTTTTAATGCTACTATAAAAAGTAATTGCATTCTCAATTTCCTTTTTGGTTTGCTTACTGCTAGTGTACAAAAATACAACTGAATTTTGTAAATTGATCTTATCCCCTGCAACTTTGCCAAATTCATTCATTTGCTCTAATAAATTTTTGTGGATTTTTTAAGACTTTCTAGTTATAAGATTATCCATATATAAGATCATGTGTGAAAGAGGTAATTTTGAATTAATGTCTTTAATTTGAATGCCCTTTTTTCTTGCCTAATTGCTCAGGCTAGAACTTCCAGTGCCATGTTGAACAGCAGTGGTAAAAGCAGACATCCTTATCTTGTTCCCCCAATTATAGAAGGAAAGCTTTTGGGCCTTCATCATTGAGTATAATGTTAATTGTCGGTTTTTGATAAATGTCTTTTATCATATAAAAGAATTTCTATTCCTATTTTGCTGAGTAAGTTTTGAAATCAGGAGTTAATTTTTATCATGAAAAGGTGCTGGATTTTATCAGATGCTTTTTCAGCACAAATTGAGATGATCAAATGGTTTTGCTCATTCATTGTTCTAATGAAGTGTATTGAATATGACATTGATTGATTTTCTGATGTTAAATCACACTTAGAATTCTTGAGGGAAATCCCACTTGGTCATGGCATATAATCCTTTTAATACACTGCTGGATTCAGCTTACTAGTATTTTGTCGGTCATATGTTTCTATTCAAAAGGCATTTTGACCTGCAATATTCTTTTTTGTGATGTCTTTTTCTGGCTTGGGTAACAGAGTAATGCTGGCCTTAGAATCATTCCCTTTTATATATTTTGGAAGAATATGAGCAGGATTAGTGTTAATTCTTCTTTAAAACTTTAGTAGAATTCACCAGTGAAGAAGAAGTCCAGGGTTTTTCTTTGTTGGGAGGTTTTTAATTACTGATTCAATCTCTTGATATATTTAGTCAAGACTTATTTCTTGATAAGTCTGGTTCAGATTTTCTATTTCTTCTGGAGGCTGCTGCTGCTACTGTTGCTGCTGCTGCTAAGTCACTTCAGTCATGTCCGACTCTGTGCAACCCAATAGACAGCATCCCCCAAGGCTTACCCATCCCTGGGATTCTCCAAGCAAGAACACTGGAGTGGGTTGCCATTTCCTTCTCCAATGCATGAAAGTGAAAAGTGAAAGTGAAGTTGCTCAGTTGTGTCCGACTCTTCGGGACCCCATGTACTGCAGCCTAGCAGGCTCATCTGTCCATGGGATTTTCCAGGCAAGAGTACTGGAGTGGGGTGCCATTGCCAGTTTTGGTAATTCATGTGCTTGTCCATTTCATCTAGGTCTTCTAACTTGGTGTACAATTATTCTATAATTATTATCCTATAATCATTTTTATTTCTGTGAGATCAGGATAATGTACTTGATTTCATTTCTATAGATTTCATTACTATAGATTTAGTAATTTATGTCTTTTTTTCTTAGCTTAGCTATAAAAGTTTGTCAGTATTGTTATCATTTCAAAAAGGTAATTTTTTTTTACTTTTTTTTCTATATTTCATTAAGCTATTGTTTTTTCTACTCTTTACTCCATTACTAGCTTTGGGTTTTATTTGCTCTTTTGTTTCTAGTTCCTTAAGGCATAAAATTAGGTTGTTAATTTGAGATCTTCCTTTTTAAATGTAGGCTAGGGCAGCTATGAATTCCTCTATCAGCACTGCTTCTGTTATATAATTCCTTAAGTTTGGGTATGTTGTGTTTTCATTCATCTCTATTTCCTAATTTTCCTTATGATGTCTTATATGACTAATTGGTTGCTTAAGAGTGTGTTGTTTAATTTCCAATATTTGTGAATTTTCCAGTTTTTCTTTCTGTTATTGATGACTAGTTTCATTCCATCATAGCTGGAAAAGAAACTCTGTATGGTTTCAAACTTTAAAAAATTTCTGAGACTCGTTTTGTGATCTAACATATGGCATATCCTACAGAATATACCATTTTCACTTGTTAAGAATGTATAGCCTGTTGTTGGGTTCAGACCATATATATCTGTTAGATCTAGTTGATTCATAGAGTCTTCTATTTCCTTTTTTGCCCTTCATCCATTTTTAGACGAATGATCTTCCATTATTATATAAAGTATTCACAGCTGACATCATACTCAATGGTTAATAGTTTATAAAGTTTTCCCTCTAAAATCAGGAACAAAACAAGGATGCCTCCTCTTGCTTTTATTCAACATAGTACCAAAAGCCCTGGCCAGGGCAGTTAGGTAAGTAAAAGAAACACAAAGAATTCATATTGGAAACAAGGAAGTAAGATTGTCTCTATCTGCAAATGGCATAATAATATATCTGAGTGAGTGAGTGAAGTCGCTCAGTGGTGTCTGACTCTTTGCGACCCCATGGAGTGTAGCCTACCAGGCTCCTCCATCCATGGAATTCTCCAGGCAAGAGTACTGGAGTGGGTTGCTATTTCCTTCTCCAGGGGATCTTCCCGACCCAGGGATCAAACCCGGGTCTCCTGCATTGCAGGCAGATGCTTTACCATCTGAGCCACCAGGGAAACCCCAATAACATATCTAGAAAACCCTAAAAAGTCAACCAAAAAAAACCCGTTAGAATTAGTGAACTCAGTAAAGCTGCACGATACAAAATCAATATGCAAAAATCAGCTGCATTTCTATACACTAACAACAAACTGCCAGAAAAAGAAATTAAGAAAATCAAGCCCATTTACAATTGCAACCAAAAGAATAAAATACCTAGAAATAAATTTAACCAAGGGTGTGAAAACGGATACACTGCAAACTGTAAGACACTGATGAAAAAAATTGAAGAAAGCACAAATAAATGAAAAATTATTCTGTGCTCATGAATTAGAAAAAATAATAGTTAAAATGTCTGTATTATCCAAAGCAATCTACAGATTCAATGAAATAACCTATTAAAATCCAGTGGCATTTTTCACAGAAACAACATATCATCCCAATTTTTTTTGTGGAAACACAAAAGACAGTGAATAGTCAAAACAATCTTGAGAAAGAAGAATAAAGCTAGAAGCATTACAATCTCTGATTTCAAACTATAGTAAGCAAAACAATATGTATTGGTATAAAAATAATGCATAAACTCAGTGGAACAGAAAAGACAGCTATAAATAAACCCATGCCTATGTGGTTAATTAATTAATAGCTATTAACAAAAATAGATAATGGGGAAAAGACAGTAACTTCAATAAATGGTGTTAGAAAAATTAAGATAGCTAAATGCACATATCATACATAAAACTCAAGTCAAAATGGATTAAAGACTTTAACATAAGGCCTGGAGCCTTAAAACTCCTCGAAGAAAACATAGGCAGTAAGCTCCTGACATCTGAATTGGTGATTTTTTTTGGATTTAACAGCAAAGGCAACAAAAGCAAAAATTAACAAGTGGGCTACATCAAACTAAAAAGCTTCCGTACTAAAAGGAAGCCCACCAACAAAATGAAAAGACAACCTACCAAATGAGAGAAAACATTTGCAAACCATACAAAACATTTGATACAGAATTAATATCCAAATTTATGAAGAATTCATATAACTCAATAGCAAAAAAACCCCAAACAAACCTCATTTAAAAATGGGCAGAGGATCTAAATAGACTTTTTTTTTTTTTTTTTTTCACAAAGTCATACAGGTATCCAACAGGTCCAAGAAAAGGTGCTCAATATCACTATTATCAGGGAAATACAAATTAACACCACAATGCTATCAGGAAATGCTGCCATTTGCCACAAAATGGATGGACCTTGAGGACATTATGCTAAGTGAAGTAAGTCAGAGAAAGACAAAAACAATTTGGTCTCACTTATAAGAGGAATCTAAAAACAAAAACCAACCAAACAAAAAAAAACCCATCTCATAGATACAGAACAGTTGGGTGGTTGCCAGAGATTGGGAGTGAGAGGTGAGCAAAATGGATAAACGTGGTCCCAATACGCAAACTTTTTATTTAAAAAATAAGTAAGCCCTCAGGATGTTATGTAGAGCACAGTGACTACAGTTAATACTGAATTGTATTTTTGAAAGTTTCTAACTGATTAAATCTTAAAATTCTCATCACAAGAAAAAAAAAATTTACGTTGTACACCTGAAACTAATGTCAATTATATCTCAATAAAAAATAAAGTAGTAAGTCTTCAACAATTATTACATAACTGTGGATTTTTCCCTTCAATCCTGTCAATTTTTGCTTCATATAGAGTAGTTATCATATACGTATGTAATTATAATTGCTATATCTTTTTAATGTTTTAAAGTAAATATATGGGAGTTCCCTGGTGGCCTAGCGATTAATTACGGTTTCCAGGTTTTCACTGCTGCAGCCTGGGTTCAATCCCTGGTCAAGGAATTGAGACCTTGCATAGCCAAAATAGAGAGAGATAAACAAAATATGTAATGACTTTGTCTCTTGTAACAATTTTTAACATAAAGTTTATTTTGTTTAATATTATTGTAGCCATCTCAGCTCTCTTTTGGTTACTATTTGCATGGAATATCTGTTTCTTTTTCACTTTCAACCTATTTGTGTCATTGGATCTAAAGTGAGTCTCTTGTGGGAATTCCTTGATTGTCCAGTGGTTAGGATTCTGCACATTCACTGCAGGGTGCACAGGCTCAATCTCTGGTCAGGGAACTAAGATTCCACATGCCACATGATGTAGCCAAAAACAAAAAAAGTTAAAATCTGCTCAGTGAATACTATGTTTATTTAGTGTATGTGCTGCCAAAGCGAGCACTACCATGTTTATTTAATAAAGTGAGTTTCTTACAGATAAGACTTTTTTCCCACAATTTCTTCTAGGCTTTTTCAGTCTGTCTGCTGCTTGTCCTGTCTGTTGTCCCTTAACCCAGGCAGCTGTGGATAGTATTACATCTTTAAATATTTTCCACAAACACAAGCTGGGAGGCCACCCTACCCCTAAGGGAGTTCTTACTAGAGTCAAATTAAGGTTCGCCCTGAGCCAACTCCTCAGGAAGTCACCAGACAGGTCAAAAAGCACAATCATAACACTCTCTTTAAGAACAAGGTCTGTGTTGCCTCCTCTAATAGCAACAAGTCACACGAGGAACATGAGTCGCCATTTCCTTGCCCATCACTGAACAAGATAACCAGGGATAGTTGTAGCAAAAATTTCACAATGCTATCTTATCAAAATTTAGCAGCTTCTTTCTTCATTAAACACCTCTTCAGATGATTCTGACACTGTTTTTGCCAACATAATTATTGCTTCAGTGGAGAGGTAGATTCTTAGAGATCCCCATTGTGCAACTCTTTGTGACATTCTACCTCAACGGTATTTCATGTTTTTCAAAGTTTTGAGATTATGTTGTTAAATTTATTCCAAAGGTTTTTAAACTCTTCATTTTATTGTAAATGGGATTGTTTTCTCAATTTCATTTTCTGTTTACTCATTGCTAATATATAGCAATACAATTCTTATATATATATATATATATAGGTCTTATATCCTGAAAACTTGTTGAATTCTTGTGTTGCTTGTAATAGCTTTTCTATGGATTCCTCAAGACTTTCTGTATATAACATTGTGTGACACATAAATACAATTTTACTTCTTCTTTTACAATCTAGATACCTTCTAGATACCTTTTGCTGCTAAGTCACTTCAGTCGTGTCCAACTCTGTGTGACCCCATAGACGGCAGCCCACCAGGCTCCCCCATCCCTGGGATTCTCCAGGCAAGAATACTGGAGTGGGTTGCCATTTCCTTCTCCAATGCATGAAAGTGAAAAGTGAAAGTGAAGTCACTCAGTCATGTCTGACTCTGTGCAACCCCACAGACTGCAGCCTACCAGGCTCCTCCATCCATGGGATTTTCCAGGCAAGAGTACTAGAGTGGGGTGCCATTACCTTTTATACCTTTTATTTTTCATGTCTAATTGTCCTATACTAGTGAGAGTCATGGAGAAGGCAATGGCACCCCACTCCAGTACTCTTGCCTGGAAAATCCCATGGATGGAGGAGCCTGGTAGGCTGTGGTCCATGGGGTTGCGAAGAGTCAGACACGACTGAGCGACTTCACTTTCACTTTTCACTTCCATGCACTTTTCACGTCCATGCATTGGAGAAGGAAATGGCAACCCACTCCAGTATTCTTGCCTGGAGAATCCCAGGGATGGGGGAGCCTGGTGGGCTGCCGTCTATGAGGTCACACAGAGTTGGACATGACTGAAGTGACCTAGGATTAGTGAGAGTGAAAGTCAGTTGTGTCTGACTCTTTGCGAACCCATGGACTATACACTCCATGGAATTCTCCAGGCCAGAATACTGGAGTGGGTAGCCTTTCCCTTCACCAGGGGACCTTCCCAACTCAGGGATCGAACACAGGTCTCCTGAATTGCAGGCAGATTCTTTACCATCTGAGCCACAGGGGAAGCCCAATTGTCCTAGACTAAACCTCCAAAAAAATACTGAATAGAAGTGACAAAAATGTACACCTGTCTTATTCCTGCTATTAATTGGATCTTGCTGATCTCCAGTCTCTGCCATTAAGTATAACGTTAGGTGTTTTTTGTTGACTGTGAGGGTTACTCCATTTCTTCTAAGGCATTCTTGCCCACAGTAGTAGATACAATGATCATTTGAGTTAAACTCACCCATTCCAGTCCATTTTAGTCCACTGCTTCCTAAAATATCAATGTTCACTCTTGCTACCTCCTGTTTGATCACTTCCAATTTGTCTTGATTCATGAGCCAATGAATTCCAGGTTCTTAGGCAATATTGCTTTTCACAGCATTAGACTTTACTTCCATCACCAGTCACATCCACAACCAGGTGCTGTTTTTGCTTTGGCTCTGTCTCTTCATTCTTTCTGGAGTTATTTCTCACTGATCTTCTGTAGCAAATTGGGCACCTGCCGACATGAGGAGTTCATCTTTCAGTGTCCTACCTTTTTGGAGTTTCATGCTGTTCATTGGGTTCTCAGGAAAGAATCAGTTCAGTTCAGTCGCTCAGTCGTGTCCAACTCGGATGCCAGGCCTTCCTGTCCATCACCAACTCCCAGAGTCTGCTCAAACTCATTCCATTGAGTTGGTGATGCCATCCAACCACCTCATCCTCTGTTGTCTCCTTCTCCTCCCATCTTCAATCTTTCCCAGCATCAGGATCTTTTCCAGGGAGTCAGTTCTTCGCATCAGGTGGCCAAAGTATTGGAGCTTCAGCATCAGTCCTTCCAGTGAATATTCAGGACTGATTTCCTTTAGGATGGGCTTTCCCTTCTCTTCTTTTCTCAGCTATTTTTAAGGCAAATATCCATACAATATCACAGTAATCCAAGGCTATGCCTTGACCAGTAATGCTGAAGAAGGTGAAGTTGAATGGTTCTATGAAGACCTATAAGACCTTCTAGAACCAACACCAGAAAAAGATGTCCTTTTAATTCTAGAAGACTGGAATCCAAAAGTAGGAAGTCAATACCTGGAGTAGCAGGCAAATTTGGCCTTGGAGTACAGAATGAAGCAGGACAAAGGCTAATAGAGTTTTGCCAAGAGAACACACTGGTCATAGCAAACATCCTCTTCGAACAACAAAAAAGAAGACTCTACACATGGACATCACCAGATGGTCAAAACTGAAATCAGATTGATTATATTCTTTGCAGGCAAAGATGGAGAAGCTCTATACAGTCAGCAAAAACAAGTCTAGACGCTGACTGTGCCTCAGATCATGAACTCCTTATTGCCAAATTCAGACTTAAACTGAAGAAAGTAGGGGAAACCACTAGACCATTTAGGTATGACCTAAATCAAATCCCTTACAATTATACAGTGGAAGTGAGAAACAGATTCAAAGGATTGGATCTAATGGACAGACTGCAGAACTATGGACAGAGGTTCTTGACATTGTACAAAAGACAGGGTTAAGACCATGCCCAAGAAAAAGAAAGGCAAAAAGGCTAAATGGTTATCTGACGAGGCCTTACAAATAGCTGAGGAAAGAAGAGAAGGGAAAGCCAAAGGAGTAAAGGAAATATATACCCATTTGAATGCAGAGTTCCAAAGAATAGCAAGGAGAGATAAGAAACCCTTCCTCAGTGATCAATGCAAAGAAATAGAGCAAAACAACAGAATGGGAAAGACTAGAGATCTCTTCAAGAAAACTAGAGATACCAAGGGAACTTTGCATAAAAGATGGGCAGAATAAAGGACAGAAATGGTATGGACCTAACAGAAGCAGAAGATATTAAGAAGAAGTGGCAAAAATACACAGAAGAACTATACAAAAAAGATCTTCATGACCCAGATAATCACAATGGTGTGATCACTCACCTAGAGACAGACAGTGGGCCTTAGGAAGCATCACTACTAATGAACCTAGTGGAGGTGATGGAATTCCAGTCGAGCTATTTCAAATCCTAAGATGATGCTGTGAAAGTGCTACACTCAATATGCCAGCAAATTTGGAAAATGGAGCAGTGGCCACAGAACTGGAAAAGGTCAGTTTTTATTCCAATCCCAAAGAGAGGCAATGCCAAAGAATGCTCTAACTACCACACAATTGCACTCATCTCACACACTAGCAAAGTAATGCTCAAAATTCTCCAAGCCAAGCTTCAACAGTATGTGATCCGTGAACTTCCAGATATTTGAGCTGGATTTAGAAAACGTAGAGGAACCAGAGATCTAATTGCCAACATCAGTTGGATCATCGAAAAAGCTAGAGAGTTCCAGAAAAACATCTGCTTCTGCTTTATTGACTATACCTTTGACTCTCCTCTAAGACTGTGACCAAGCCTTTGACTGTGTGGATCACAGCAAACTGTGGAAAATTCTTAAAGCTATAGGAATACCAGACCATCTTACCTGCCTCTTGAGAACTCTGTGTGCAGGTCAGGAAGCAACAGTTAGAACTAGACATGAACAACAGACTGGTTCCAAATAGGAAAAGGAGTATGTCGGGCTGTATATTGTCACCCTGCTTATGTCACTTCTGCTTATATGCAGAGTACATCTTGAGAAACGCTGGGCTGGAAGAAGCACAAGCTGGAATCAAGATTGCCAGGAGAAATATCAATAACCTCAGATACGCAGATGACACCACCCTTATGGCAGAAAGCGAAGACTAAAGAGCCTCTTGATCAAAGTGAAAGAGGAGAGTGAAAAAATTGGCTTAAAACTCAACATTCAGAAAACTAAGATCATGGCATCAAGTCCATCACTTCATGGCAAATAGATGGGGAAACTGGAAACAGTGACAGACTTTTTTTCTTGGGCTCCATAATCACTGCAGATGGTGACTGCAGCCAGGAAATTAGAAGAAATTTCTAATTTCTTGCTTGCTCTTTGGAAGAAAAGCTATTACCGACCTGCTGCTGCTACTCCTGCTAAGTCGCTTCAGTTGTGTCCAACTCTGTGCGACCCCATAGACAGCAGCCCACCAGGCTCCGCTGTCCCTGGGATTCTCCAGGCAAGAACACTGGAGTGGGTTGCCATTTCCTTCTCCAATGCATGGAAGTGAAAAGTGAAAGTGAAGTCGTTCAGTTGTGTCTGACTCTTCACGACCCCATGGACTGCAACCTACCAGGCTCCTCCATCCGTGGGATTTTCCAGGCAAGAGTACTGGAGTGGGTTACCATTGCCTTCTCCATTACCAACCTAGACAGCATATTAAAAAGTAGAGACATTACTTTGCCAACAAAGGTCCCTCTAGTCAAAGCTATGGTTTTTCCAGTAGTCTTGTACAGATGTGACAGTTGGACTATAAAGAAAGCTGAGTACCAAAGATCTGATGTTTTTGAACTGTGGTGTTGGCGAAGACTCTTGAGAGTCCCTTGGACAGCAAGGAGATTCAACCAGCCAATCCTAAAGGAAATCAGCCCTGAATATTCACCGGAAGGACAGATGCTGAAGCTCCAATACTTTGGCTGCCTGATACGAAGAACTGACTCCTTGGAAAAGACTGGGAAAGATTGGAGGTGGGAGGAGAAGGGCGCAACAGAGGATGAGATGGTTGGATCGCATCACCGACTCAATGGACATGAGTTTCAGTAATCTCTGGAAGTTGGGTGATGGACAGGGAAGCCTGGTGTGCCGCAGTCCATGGGGGTGAAAAGAGTCAGACACAACTGAGCAACTGAAGTGAACTAGGTGTTTTTTGGTAGTTTTTAACTAGTTGAGGAAGTTTCCCTATATTCCTAGCTTGCTGGAATATTTCACATTCAACATGAAGTGTTGGTCATTCATGTCAAATGCTTTTTTCTGGAAAAAATCTTTCTGAAAAGATAGTGTAGTTTTGTTCCTGATTTTAATTCATATGGTATATTACATTAATCAATTTCCAAATGTCTTGATTTTCAAACAACTCACAATCCTGGAATAAATCTAAGTTGTTTATGGTGTATAATCCTCTTGTTAGTCTGCTGAATTCAGTTTGCTAGTATTTTGTTGATCATTTTTGTCTCTCAAAGAGATACTGACCTGTAGTTTTTCTTTATTGTGTTTGTCTTTCTCTGATTTTTGCAATCAAAGCAATGCTGACCTCATGGAATTAGTCCCTTCTATTTTTTGAAAGAGTTTGTCTATAAAGTGTTAACTGTAGATAACATATATTAAGATTTTGATTTTTATCCAATTATACAATATATGCCTTTTGAGTATTTAATCATCAACATTTAATGTGATTTATGTCTGCCACTTTAGTTTTTGCTTTATATGTGTCTCATATTTCCCTTTTTGCCTTCTATTCCTTCTTTACTGCACCAAGTAAATATTCCCCATTGTAACTTTTTAGTTCCTTTAATAACTTCTCCACTGTTTCCTTACTGGTTGCTCTAGCATTAATCATATACATCTTACCTTATCAAAATCAACTTCAAATTTTTACTAACTTAATTCCAAGAAATACAGAATGTTGCTTGTATATAGCTATTCCTTCTTCTTCCTTTTTGTACTATTATTGTTATATAAATTAAACCTATATGTGTTCTAAAACCAGCAATATATTGGTATGATTATTACATAATTTTATGCCTATTAAATAAACTTAGAGAAAGCAAAGCACATATATATTCTGAAGTTTCTTTTTTTTTCATTTTTACTTATTTTCTTAAGTTTTTGCTGCACCTCACAGCATGCAGGATCTTAGTTCTCCGATGAAGAACGGAACCCAAGCCTCCTGCAGTAGAAGTATGGACCACTGGATTGTCAGGGAAGTCCCTGAAGTTTGTTATAGTCACCTTCTCATGCATTACTGACGGTTCTCTTAATTTGTTCCTGTGGATTCAAGTGACCATCTGCTATCATTTCCTTATCCAAAACAACTTTGCCTCCAACTCCTTCTGCTTTTATTATCAAATATATTTCTATATATTATGGTCCCCAAAATTATTATTTGCATATTGTTTTATATAATTGCTTTTCAGTTCAGTTCAGTTCAGTTCAGTCACTCAAGTCGTGTCCGACTCTTTGCGACCCCATGAATTGCAGCACACCAGGCCTCCCTGTCCATCACCAACTCCCAGACTTCACTCAAGCTCATGTCCATCAAGTTGGTGATGTCATTCAGCCATCTCATCCTCTGTCGTCCCCCTCTCCTCCTGCCCCCAATCCCTCCCAGCATCAGAGTCTTTTCCAATGAGTCAACTCTTCGCATGAGGTGGCCAAAATACTGGAGTTTCAGCTTCAGCATCATTCTTTCCAGAGTATACCCAGGACCGATCTCCTTGTGGGCCAAGGGACTCTCAAGAGTCTTCTCCAACACCACAGTTCAAAAGCATCAATTCTTCGGCGCTCAGCTTTCTTCACAGTCCAACTCTCACATCCATACATGACTACTGGAAAAACCATAGCCTTGACTAGACGGACCTTTGCTGGCAAAGTAATGTCTCTGCTTTTGAATATACTATCTAGGTTGGTCATAACCTTTCTTCCAAGGAGCAGGCGTCTTTTAATTTCATGGCTGCAATCACCATCTACAGTGATTTTGGAGCCCCCAAAAATAAAGTCTGACACTGTTTCCACTGTTTTCCCTTCTATTTCCCATGAAGTGATGGGACCAGATGCCATGGTCTTCGTTTTCTGAATGTTGAGCTTTAAGCCAACTTTTTCACTCTTCTCTTTCACTTTCATCAGAGGTTTTTTAGTTCCTCTTCACTTTCTGCCCTAAGGGTGGTGTCATCGGCATATCTGAGGTTATTGATATTTCTCCCGGCAATCTTGATTCCAGCTTGTGCTTCTTCCAGCCCAGCGTTTCTCATGATGTACTCTGCATAGAAGTTAAATAAGCAGGGCGACAATATACAGCCTTGACGTACTCCTTTTCCTGTTTGGAATCAGTCTGTTCTTCCACATCCAGTTCTAACTTTGCTTCCTGACCTCCATATCAGTTTCTCAAGAGGCAGGTCAGGTGGTCTGGTATTCCCATCTCTTCCAGAATTTTCCACAGTTTATTGTGATCCACACAGTCAAAGGTTTTGGCATAGTCAATAAAGCAGAAATAGATGTTTTTCTGGAACTCTCTTGCTTTTTCCATGATCCAGCAGATGTTGGCAATTTGATCTCTGGTTCCTCTGCCTTTTCTAAAACCAGCTTGAACATCTGGAAGTTCACGGTTCATGTATTGCTGAAGCCTGGCTTGGAGAATATTGAGTATTACTTTACTAGCGTGTGAGATGAGTGCAATTGCGTGGTAGTTTGAGCATTCTTTGGCATCGCCTTTCTTTGGGATAATTGCTTTTAAAACCAGTCAAAAGAAGATTCATACAGCCTTTATGTTGTCTTATAGTATTTTTTGTTAACTTTTATTAGAATATAGTTGATTTACAAAGTTGTTTGTAAATTATAGCTAGTTTCTGCTATATAGGAAAGTTATATACATATATATGTATGTATATATATATCTACTCCATTTTAGGTTTCCTATACTATCTTTTGTAACTGTATTTTTACCTTTCCTGGGGCTCTTCGACATTTTGTGTTTTTTTATCCCAACTACCATTTGGGATCATTTACTTTCAGCCTGAAGAACTCCCTTTGTATTTCTCATAATGCAAATGTGCTAGCAATCTCAGTTTTGGATTATCTCAGAAATGTCTTTACCTTGGCTTAATTTTTTAAAAATGGCTTCACCATATATAAGATTCTTAGCTGACTGGGGTTTTTCTTCAGTACTTCAAATATATATTCTAGTGTCCATTGCTTCTGATGGAAAGTCAGGTGTTAATTTTATTGGGGTTTCCCTGTACATGATATGAGTGTCTATCTGCCTGACTCTCTCACTTTCTCTTCCGGTTCAGATTTCAGTATTTTACTATGATGTGGCCCTCTGTGGATCTCCTGGCTTTCTTAAATGTATAATATTTTTCATAAAATATGAGAAGTCTTCAGCTATTAAATCTTCAAATACTTTTTGCTTTTCCTCTCCTCCCTTCCGATGCTTTTACATATACATTGGTGCACTTAATGATGACAGTTCTGATGCTCTGTTCATTTTTCTTCGTTCTTTTTTCTCTTTATTCTTCAGGTTATGTAATCGCTACCAGTCTACTTTCAAGGTTTCTGATTCATTCTCATGTCAGTTCAAGTTTACTTTTAAGCCCCTCTAGTGAAGTTTTCATTTTGGTTATTGTGCTTTTCAATTCCAGAATTTCCATTTGGTTCTTTTTATAATTTCTATGCCTTTAATGATAGTATTTGTGAAAAGACATCATCATCACAACTTCTTTTACTTCTTTAAAAATGGTTTCCTTTAATTGCTTGAATATAGTTATAACGTCTTGGAAGCCTATGTTAAATTTGAGATACGAGCCCTACCACAGGTAGCTTCTGTTGCTTATTTTTCTCCTCCATGTATGAATGGCGCTTTCCTTTTCTTTGCATGTCATAATTTTTGGTTGAAAACAGGACATTTTCAGTAACTCAGGAGCAATAACTTTCAGGAATTTGGGACAATAACTCTCTTTAACTTTTCCAGGTCTAGTTTTTGTTGTTCTTCTTTTTTTTTGCTTGTTTTTTTTTACTTAAATTTTAGTGAAGTGTATTTTCTCTGTAGTGTAAACCCTGAGTGTCACTTCTTAGAGGGCACAGATTTGGACATGAATACAGTCACCCTAGGATGATAATGGTTTTAGCAGGACTCTATCTCTTTCTTTGATTTTTATGTTAAGCTCTTGATTCATTTGCCATTACATACAGCTTGAGGATTATACTCATTGCTGGCTGATTGCTCCAAGGTTTCAAAATGTCTTGGGGCAGAGACTGTTCCACAGTGTGATCCAATTAAATTCAGACAGGGGTCAATTTTGAGAAGTCTCTGAGGTTTGTTCTGACTGCAGGAGGGTTCTTAGTGTTTCTTTCCCTAGATTTTTGTGTACTAGTTGGCATACAGTTAGATTCTTAGTCTTAGTTCTCAGATCAGGAATCAAACCCTTACCGCCTGCAGTGGAAGACCAGAATCTTAACCAGTGGACCATCAGGGAAGTCCCTAGCTTCTTAGTTTTGATTAAGTGATGCCTCTTTTATTTGCCTACCACCAGAATCTCCTTGTTTTCAAGAATATCCTTATGTATGAACTTCCCCACACTGTTTCAGAGAAGTCAAATTCCTTTGGAGAGAGTTTCTGAGCTCTCTATTCTTATGGAAAATTTTCTGGTTTTCTTCTGCCAGCATAGAACATCTCTTCTAAAAGTGACCTGGATCAAGGATGCTCAGGGTCACAGTACTCTCTGTTTGTCATCCTTAAGAGTTGAACACTTATCCTGTTAGCAGGTGCTGAACAAAAGAAAGGAACCCCCAACCTCTTGGTCACACTCACCATGAATTTAACCTCTTTACTAAGATCTGGAGAGGATGAAAAATGCTACATCTCTCTGTAAGATATTGTATCCCTTGATTAGGAGCTGAGGGGAGAGAAAGCTATCTTCTTGGCCACTCAGAGTTGGATTCCATCAAGTTAACTGAGGGTGCTGCTGCTGCTGCTGCTGCTGCTAAGTCACTTCAGTCGTGTCCAACTCTGTGAGACCCCATAGACGGCAGCCCACCAGGCTCCCCCATCCCTGGGATTCTCCAGGCAAGAACACTGGAGTGGGTTGCCATTTCCTTCTCTAATGCATGAAAGTGAAAAGTGAAAGTGAAGTCACTCAGTGATGTCTGACTCCCAGTGACCCCATGGGCTGCAGCCTACCAGGCTCCTCCATCCATGGGATTTTCCAGGCAAGAGTACTAGAGTGAGTTGCCACTGCCTTCAGTAAGGGAGTATTTTTCATGGCCCAAGTGTCATAGACTCTTGCTCTTCTTACGAAGTTTTAAGGTGTATTCTTGAATACATGTTTCCTTATCTGCTGTATGCCCTTAGGACACTTCCCAGAGAATTTAAGTAGCTGGTCTTTAAAAATAGTTTTTACCAGTTATGGTTGTTTGCTTGGGAGTAGTAGATCCACAGAACTCCTCGTGCTGCCACTTCAGAAATGAAACTCCCTCTCTCTTATCCTTATAATCACACTATTTCTATTAATATCCTTAAGCTTTGTTTTAGATACAGTTAGTTACTAGAAAATAGTAACTTTGATCACTTCAGGTCTTGATTTTAAGAATTTTTAGATAAAACCATAGCAACATTTAGTCTAGATCTACCTAAAACAAGACTCTCCAAGTAGTCAATATCCCATCAAGGTTTTCTAATCTGTTTGGTGAGAAAAAGAAATATTCCCAGCCTGCTGTGAGTGCTGGGCAATGCTGTCTCTGATTTGTTGGACAGTTTCTTCACCAATCTTGGGTAATATTCCTCACATGCATCAGCTGACCAGCATTCAGCTGAATACTCAAAAAGGAACCTATGCAGAGATTCAGAATTCTTGCACTGTGCAACCTTCTTCTCTCAAGTACTCTATCCCAAGAATTCTAGCTGACTTGGTTTCACTGGACTCTCGATTCTATCTGCTCAACTTGGCGAGTCTACAAGGATCTCCTTGTGTTTCTCCTTCCTGTTTCCATGGTTTCCATGTGTTGCTCCTTCCTGTTTCCATGTCTCCTTCCATGGCTTCCAGGCCAGTAAGCAGGGGAGAGTTCAAGGTTTACCTCATTTCTTTTCTCTCTCTCAAGGATCTTCATATCATTGCTGATAAACAGTGTCTTGAAAATCATATATTTTGCCTTTTCTTAAAAATCATTTCAGATGAGGGTAGATTCAGCCCTAATCTTGGCTGGTACAGAAGTCCTCTTTAATTATTTGAAATATGGTTTTTAGTCTCTTCCTGATATTCAGTTCTGAAATCTGAAATCAGTTCTGAAATTCTGAAAGAGATGGGAATACCAGACCACCTGTCCTGCCTCTTGAGAAACCTGTATGCAGGTCAGGAAGCAACAGTTAGAACTGGACATGGAACAGACTGGTTCCAAATAGGAAAAGGAGTACATCAAGGCTGTATATTGTCACCCTGCTTATTTAACTTCTATGCAGAGTACGTCATGAGAAACGCTGGGCTGAAGAAGCACAAGCTGGAGTCAAGATTGCCGGGAGAAATATCAATAACCTCAGATATGCAGATGACACCACCCTTATGGCAGAAAGCAAAGAGAAACTAAAAAGCCTCTTGATGAAAGTGAAAGAGGGCAGTGAAAGAGTTGGCTTAAAGCTCAACATTCAGAAAACGAAGATCACGGCATCCAGTCCCATCACTTCATGGCAAATAGATGGGAAAACAGTGGTTGACTTTATTTTTCTGGGCTCCAAAATCACTGCAGATGGTGACTGCAGCCATGAAATTAAAAGATGCTTACTCCTTGGAAGGAAAGTTGCAACCAACCTAGACAGCATATTAAAAAGCAGAGACATTACTTTGTCAACAAAGGCCCATCTAGTCAAGGCTATAGTTTTTCCAGTGGTCATGTATGGATATGAGAGTTGGACTATAAAGAAAGCTGAGCACCAAAGAATTGATACTTTTGAACTGTGGTGTCGCAGAAGACTCTTGAGAGTCCCTTGAACTGCAAGGAGATCCAACCAGTCCATCCTAAAGGAGATCAGTCCTGGGTGTTCATTGGAAGGACTGATGTTGAAGCTGAAACTCCAATACTTTGGCTACCTGATGCGAAGAGCTGACTCATTTAAAAAGACCCTGATGCTGGGGAAGATTGAGGACAGGAGGAGAAGGGGAAGACAGAGGATAAGATGGTTGGATGGCATCACTGACTCAATGGATATGGGTTTCAGTGGACTCTGGGAGTTGGTGATGGACAGGGAGGCCTGGCGTGCTGCAGTTCATGGGGTCTCTCAAGAGTTGGACACGACTGAGCGATTGAACTGAACTGAAATTCAGTTATTTCACATTCTTGGGTATTATTCTTACTATTTGTAGCATGTATTGACTCTTGCTCTTAATGAATCCTGTCCTTGTGTTCTATATGCTAAAGCTCACCTTTAATAATAATTCTCTCCCTTTGGAAATTCGTAAGTGGCTTGAATGGTTGAGGTATCCCCTTTAGAATAGTTGTCCCAGGTAAGTCATCCCAGAACTAATTTGTGTGTTAGTTTATCAAGTGGATAGGGTTATTTCAGATTCTCAATCAGTGTGCAGTGTAATCTGGAGTTTTTATATCTAACAGAAGGCCCTTTTTCCATATATAGCCCTGGATAAAAACAAGTTTCCTTTGTGCTTTGTCTGGATCAGTGATAAAAAAATCTTCTATTCCTTTATCAAAGTTGAGAGGCCTTTCTAAGGTCTTAGCTTTATGAAGGGGCTTCCCTGGTGGTTCAGAGGATAAAGAATCCACGTGCAACGTGGGAGACCTGGGTTCTATCCCTAGTTTGGGAAGATCCCCTGGATGAGGCCATGACAACCCACTCCAGTATTCTTGCCTGGAGAATCCCCATGGACAGAGGAGCCTGGTGGGCTACAGTCCATAGGGTCACACAGAGTCAGATATGACTGAAGTGACAAAGGAGCAGCAACAGAAGCTTTATGAAGAGGTTTTAGTTTCACCTCCTCACCTTGAAAAGAGTCAAGACCTCTCCTTATGTAGGCATTAAAACCCAAGTTTATAAATGCTGAGACTATTTCTGAATCTGCAAACTATCCCCAAGACCATGGTACAAGTTTTCAGCTTACTGGTCTTTTGACAAAGGAGGATTTATTTTCCTTTCTTATGATTTCAGCTAGGTATTAAATTGTTCATATTTCAAATTCAACATTTATAATAGTTATAGCAGAAGGTATTCCATATTACGGAGAAGGCAATGGCACCCTACTCCAGTACCCTTGCCTGGAAAATCCCATGGATGGAGGAGCCTGGTAGGCTGAAGTCCATGGGGTCGCTGAGAGTTGGATACGACTCAGTGACTTCACTTTCACTTTTCACTTTCATGCATTGGAGAAGGAAATGGCAACCCATGCCAGTGTTCTTGCTTGGAGAATCCAAGGGACGGTGGAGCCTGGTGGGCTGCCGTCTACGGGGTCGCACAGAATCGGACACAACTGAAGCAACTTAGCAGCAGCAGCATTCCATATTAGCTGAATCTATCTTGTTTTGGAACTATAAATTCTATCCTCCATAAGAATTAGGCAAAATATTGTATATGTATGTAGACGTACATTATAATAGGAAATAGATCAAAAACCTCAATCAAATTCTTTCATAGATCTATAAGCCAAACAAGGATTAAGGATAACTGCTTTGTAACATTTGATCTGTTTGTCCAAAATCTTACAATTAAGATGCTATATATTACCACAATTTAGAATTTTTTGACTTAACTTCCCTAAGAGATATACAGATATATTTGATTATAGTTTTATATATTTCAAGCTAATAAATTTCAATTTATCATTCATATCCATTCTATAACCCTAATCGCAATACACTTTTGAACACATTTATTTACTCAATGGCCAACAGAATGAAGATTCTAGATATCTTCATTGTATGTGAAAGTATCAATACTGCAAAAAGAAGGAAGAATAGAAGAAAAGGTGGGGGTAAAAGGGATAACTAAGAACGTAATGGACTGATTATATTCTTTGCAGCCAAAGATGGAGAAGCTCTACACAGTCAGCAAAAACAAGACCGGGAGCTGACTGTGGCTCAGATCACGAACTCCTTATTACCAAATTCAGACTTAAATTGAAGAAAGTAGGGAAAACCACTAGACCACTCAGGTGTGACCTAAATCAAATCCCTTATGATTATACAGTGGAAGTGAGAAATAGATTTAAGGGACTAGATCTGATAGAGTGCCTGATGAACTATGGAATGAGGTTTGTGACATTGTACAGGAGACAGGGATCAAGACCATCCCCATGGAAAAGAAATGCAAAAAAGCAAAATGGCTGTCTGCGGAGGCCTTACAAATAGCTGTGAAAAGAAGAGAAGTGAAAAGCAAAGGAGAAAAGGAAAGATATAAGCATCTGAATGCAGAGTTCCAAAGAATAGCAAGAAGAGATAAGAAAGCCTTCCTCAGTGATCAATGCAAAGAAATAGAGCAAAACAACAGAATGGGAAAGACTAGAGATCTCTTCAAGAAAATTAGAGATACCAAGGGAACATTTCATGCAAAGATGGGCTTGATAAAGGACAGAAATGGTATGGACCTAACAGAAGCAGAAGATATTAAGAAGCGGCGGCAAGAATACACGGAAGAACTGTACCAAAAAGATCTTCGCAACCAAGATAATCACAATGGTGTAATCACTCACCTAGAGCTAGACATCCTGGAACGTGAAGTCAAGTGGGCCTTAGAAAGCATCACTACAAACAAGTGGAGGTGATGGAATTTTAGTTGAGCTATTTCAAATCCTGGAAGATGATGCTGTGAAAGTGCTGCACTCAATATGCCAGCAAATTTGAAAAACTCAGCAGTGGCCACAGGACTGGAAAAGGTCAGTTTTCATTCCAATCCCAAAGAAAGGCAATGTCAAAGAACGCTCAAACTACGACACAATTGCACTCATCCCTCACGCTAGTAGAGTAATGCTCAAAATTCTCCACTCCAGGCTTCAGCAATACGTGAACCGTGAACTTCCAGATGTTCAAGCTCGTTTTAGAAAAGGCAGAGGAACCAGAGATCAAATTGCCAACATCTGCTGGATCATGGAAAAAGCAAGAGAGTTCCAGAAAAACATCTATTTCTGCTTTATTGACTATGCCAAAGCCTTTGACTGTGTGGATCACAATAAACTGTGGAAAATTCTGGAAGAGATGGGAATACCAGACCACCTGACCTGCTTCTTGAGAAACCTATATGCAGGTTAGGAAGCAACAGTTAGAACTGGACATGGAACAACAGACTGGTTCCAAATAGGAAAAGGAGTACGGCAAGGCTGTATATTGTCACCCTGCTTCTTTAACTTCTATGCAGAGTACATCATGAGAAACGCTGGGCTGGAAGAAGCACAAGCTGGAATCAAGATTGCTGGGAGAAATATCAATAACCTCAGATATGCAGATGATGCCACCCTTATGGCAGAAAGTGAAGAGGAACTAAAAAGCCTCTTGATGAAAGTGAAAGAGGAGAGTGAAAAAGTTGGCTTAAAGCTCAACATTCAGAAAACGAAGACCATGGCATCTGGTCCCATCACTTCATGGGAAATAGAAGGGAAAACAGTGGAAACAGTGTCAGACTTTATTTTTTGGGGCTCCAAAATCACTGTAGATTGCAGCCATGAAATTAAAAGATGCTTATTCCTTGGAAGGAAAGTTATGACCAACCTAGATAGTATATTCAAAAGCAGAGATGTTACTTTGCCAACAAAGGTCTGTCTAGTCAAGGCTATGGTTTTTCCAGTGGTCATGTATGGATGTGAGAGTTGGACTGTGAAGAAAACTGAGCACCAAAGAATGGATGCTTTTGAACTGTGGTATTGGAGAAGACTCTTGAGAATCCTTTGAACTGCAAGGAGATCCAACCAGTCCATTCTAAAGATCAGTCCTGGGTGTTCTTTGGAAGGAATGATGCTAAAGCTGAAACTCTAGTACTTTGGCCACCTCATGCCAAGAGCTGACTCATTGGAAAAGACTCTGATGCTAGGAGAGATTGAGGGCAGGAGGAGAAGGGGATGACAGAGGATGAGATGGCTGAATGGCATCACTGACTCGATGGACGTGAGTTTGAGTGAACTCCGGGAGTTACTGATGGACAGGGAGGCCTGGTGTGCTGCGATTCATGGGGCTGCAAAGAGTCGGACACAACTAAGTGACTGAACTGAACTGAACATAGTACAGAAAGAGAGAGTCTTAATAAGCATAGTATGAAGATGGTTACTATATAAGGGCAGGAGGATTTAGCCCCAGACCTAGGGATCAGTATTTCTAAGTGTCTCTCTGTTTCATAAAATGATTCCTTGATTAAACTGCCTAAGCTCCATGGTTTCTACTCTAGATAAACAGGGAAAAATATCAAATATGTTTATTTGGTATATATTTTCCAAATATATATATCAAATGTCATTTAATTATGGTATTGAAATGGCTGAACAATTACATATGTAATTTTATTAGGGAAGAAGTATCTTTATAGAAGATTCTGTTATTAGTTGGGAGAAGAGCCAGTTGAAAATTGAGAAAAAATCAATTAAATCTGTTATTTAGCCAGACTCGATTTTACCTAAGTATATTATCTAAACAAACACAAATAAGATTACCCATATCCTTCGGGAAGTTATTATCACACACATAACAGGTAGAAGTTATAAAGGAAATTAGACAATACTATAATTTATAAGGCCTGTCTTATTTTGGAAAACTATATTTGGCTTAATGTTTATAGCTGACATACTTCTTTGACATTCTTACATGAAATTAAATTCAGTATAATACTGCTAACTCACTTCATTTAGTTCATCTAATAGCATTATTCAGTTCAGTTCAGTTCAGTAGCTCAGTCGTGTATGACTCTTTGCAACCCCATGAATCACAGCACGCCAGGCCTCCCTGTCCATCACTAACTACCAGAGTTTACTCAGACTCACGTCCATCGAGTCAGTGATGCCATCCAGCCATCTCATCCTCTGTCGCCCCCTTCTCCTCCTGCCCCCAATCCCTCCCAGCATCAGAGTCTTTTCCAGTGAGTCAACTCTTCACATGAGGTGGTCAAAGTACTAGAGTTTCAGCTTTAGCATCATTCCTTCCAAAGAAATCTCAGGGCTGATCTCCTTCAGAATGGACTGGTTGGATCTCCTTGCAGTCCAAGGGACTCTCAAGAGTCTTCTCCAACACCACAGTTCAAAAGCATCAATTCTTCGGCACTCAGCCTTCTTCACAGTCCAACTCTCACATCCATACGTGACCACTGGAAAAACCATAGCCTTGACTAGACGGACCTTTGTTGGCAAAGTAATGTCTCTGCTTTTCAATATGCTATCTAGATTGGTCATAACTTTTATTCCAAGGAGTAAGCATCTTTTAATTTAATGGCTGCAGTCACCATCTACAGTGATTTTGGAGCCCAAAAATAAAGTCTGACACTGTTTCCACTGTTTCCCCATCTATTTCCCATGAAGTGATGGGACCAGATGCCATGGTCTTCGTTTTCTGAATGTTGAGCTTTAAGCTAACTTTTTCACTCTCCTCTTTCACTTTCATCAAGAGGCTTTTTAGTTCCTCTTCACTCTGCCATAAGGGTGGCGTCATCTGCATATCTGAGGTTATTGATATTTCTCCCGGCAATCTTGATTCCAGCTTGTGCTTCTTCCAGCCCAGCGTTTCTCATGATGTACTCTGCATAGAAGTTAAATAAGCAGGGTGACAATATACAGCCTTGACGTACTCCTTTTCCTATTTGGAACCAATCTGTTGTTCCATGTCCAGTTCTAACTGTTTAATTAGCAATAATACCATTCAAGATGGAGATATATTTTCTGTCTTCTAATGACATATTTTCCCGAGTTTCTTTTCAAAATGTTCTTAAGCCATCAATGGTTTGTAAATTAACAGCCAATTCCTGTAAGTCTTGTCATGAGTAAGGAAGATAAATTTCCTTTGATTTTAGTTATTTATTGTATAAAAAAAAGTTTCCTGCCCAAAAGTCTACTTGACTACACTACTTTTCCATTCAAAAATACAGGATGAATTTTCCATGTGATTCTCTTCTAGCAACAAACAGCTACCAAGCAAGAGAAGCCATTATATCGAGAAGCCTTAGTGATACAGTGAAAAAAAAAAAAACACAGAATTAAAAATCAGACATTAAATCTAAGTTTGACTACTGGCTCTGCTGTTTACTAGCTGTGTGACTTTGCTGCTGCTGCTAAGTCATTTCAGTCATGTCCGACTCTGTGAGACCCCACAGACAGCAGCCCACCAGGCTCCCCCATCCCTGGGATTCTCCAGGCAAGAATACTGAAGTGGGTTGCCATTTCCTTCTCCAATGCATGAACGTGAAAAGTGACCCTAACAAAGCTGTTTATCTAATAGCTGATCAGTTTCTTTATCTGAAAAAGTAAAGGGATAATTATGCCAAAACCAAAGGATTACTGTGAGAATTTTAGATAAAAATACCAAGCTCTCAAAATGCTAAAAAGAAAAAAACAACAACTGGAGTAACTTGTGCTATACACCTATTCTAGATGCCTCTTCTTCTCCTTTAATATAAGTACTGTTCAAGTCTTTCTTGTACTACAAAATGAATTATGTAACAAAGATAAAATTTCACCAATTTTAAGTTTGTGAACCTCAAGGTTCTAACTAAGGCTGATCTTTTCAAACCTACTCATTTATTAAATTCCAGCTATGTCCTTAGCACTCTTCTCATATGTTAAAAAAAAAAAGAAAAAGAAAAACACTGTAAAATTCTCTAAAATTCCTATAAAATCTCAGGCCCTAACAGCAATAAGAAGAGATCCTAGCCTTAGGAGTCTCCTAAGTTTGATTTCTTGAACTAAAGACTTCTGAAAGCTGTTAAAGAAGAGCCCATTGGAAAAACGAAACAAACCACAACAGCAGTATCTCCCTTTCTCCTAATCTGATCATCTGTATTCACTTTCTTTTAGTTCTGTACTAAAGACTTGAAAGCCAGCAATTCCACTATGAATTGAAGCAACATAATATATACTGCAAAACTTCTTTGAGGCTTTGATACACCCAAGTAGGAAGTAGTTTTACTTTCTAAATATAAAAGATGGGTATTAAACATTCTGAACAGAAACCATCTGTTTATACCTTTACGAGCAACTGAAAAGTAGAGGTTAGTGCCACTCTATCAAAATGCTTTCAAAGTTAAATTCTATCACTCCAAAATGAAAAGTTACAAATTTGTTTTCCTTAGACACATACCTGTGAAAAAAATTTCTTTTACTGGTAATTTATCTAATAAACTTTTTGGTTTATTAACAAGAGTCCCGAGAGGGTAAATAACTTTGGACAAGTCATTTAACCTCTTAGGCCAGTGTGTTCTATATTGTTGCTATTCAAAGTATTCCACAAACCACAGAATTGACATCACTTGGGAGCTTGTTAGAAATGCAGAATATCTGGCTTACTGTAACCCTGTACAGGAACCTACTGTAACCCAGACCTACTGACTCAGAATCTGCATTTTATTAAGATCACAGGTGATTTATATACATATAGAAGTTTTAGAACCACACTTACTATTCAGTAAGGGGGTTGACCTAAATGATCTTAAGATCACTTACAACTGATGATTTTTTTCAAGAGAGAAATCAGATCTGACAACATTGGAGCCTATATTCTCATGTGGCAACAGTAACCTGGAACTCAGTAGCAACTGCCCCATAAGATGGGGCATGCACTCTCCTTGGCTCCCCAAGTCCTATCCAGCCCTTCCATGTACTCATGTCAACTGGTTGGCCCCTATCTGGCCACTAAACTAAATTAGATACCAAACAGGATTGAGGAAGTTCCTTTTTCAGTAAATAAGAGAGGCTTTCAGGGGATAAAATTCATTAACTATGAATGAATAGTTTTAGGTGAAAGGTGAAAGCACTTTCAGGTGAAAGGAAATAAACTATTCATTTACCTTGATGGGAAGTAGTGAGGTCCAGGTAGGAAGTAAGGGTGATGAAAAGAGAATCTTGGTGGTGTCCCAAACAGTGCAGCTGGATGGCCAAGGGGAGGGGGCTGGTAGACATGTGAGTGTGGAATAGGAGGAGCCTGGGAAATTGGAGTACTTCTGGGACAAGTGGAAACGCTGGGATACTCCTTGGGAGGTTGGATGGTTGAGGTTGAAAATCTGGAATGGGCAGGACTTGCACTAGTCGGAATCCTGTTGGTGCTCTCCAGAGAAACAGGAGTGGGTCTCTTCACAGAGCGATTGACTCCAGAATGCAGCCGATGAGTGTCCGTTTGGGAGGGCCCAGCAAAGCGCTGGGGTGGGAGTGCTGGACGGAGGGGCAGACTTGGAGCTTGGACAGGCACCTGGGCAGTACTGGAGACGCTGGGCTGGAAAAGTGTGATGGGGCTTGGACGCTGGACTGCAGGTGTGGGCAGCTGGATGGTCGGTGGAGATTCACCTTCAGAAATAAAAACAGCATAGGTCAGGCATGAATTGAGTCACTATTTTTTCTTTTTTCAGCAGAACTTAATGAACTGTATAACCAGAAGCCTCCATTAACCTCCTTACCTAAGAACATCACCATTCTATTTCTTTCATAGCATCCTGACAAACTGAAGCCATCTTGTTCATTTATTTTACATTCTTGTCTCTCTTTCCCACCTAGATTCTAAATGCCCTAAGAGGAGAGACCTTTTCTGTTTTGTTCATTACTATATCCCCAGGGTTCAAAATTCTGCCTGACACAGAATAGGTCCTTAAAAAAATATTTTTTGGATGAATAAATAAATGAATAAAATGTCTGAGTGAATGACAAATACAAATGCTGGAATATACATATATAAATATTTCTAAAAGAAAAAATATGAAACTATTGATAGTGGTTCCTTTTAAAAGATGGTCATCTGGAAGAGGAGACAGGGCCATGGGAAGCCAGACTTTCATTTTATACCTATTGGGACTATCTGAATTTTCTATTCTCTAAATATATCAATTTTATGTATTAATAGAGGTTTCATCATAACAGTATGGGTCATTTTTTTATTTTGTATACTCTATGATAAACTAAATTATGAATGACATTTTTTACTTGAAAAAAACTAAAGAAACCATCAGTAAAATTATTTTGCTTTATTGCCTCCAATGTGAATACATAAGGAAATTGCCAAAAGAGACCATGACTTGCCATCGGTCAGCAATTTGTGAGATAGGAAAGAATATTATTGCAGCATGGCAAGATGGAGATAGCAGAATTTTTAGAGGCAACTAAAATAATCATGTCTTTTATCTTTTTGATCTTGAAGAAGAAGGACTGCTGACTGAGTTACTAAGTTACTCAAAAGACACATTTAGCCTAAATTTAACTAAACTTCTCCAAAGAAATACAGAGAGAAGCCAAAGTAAGAGATTCATGATCAAGTTTATTTCAGTGCAGTTACGTCTCTGTTAGTACAGAAGACGCAGTCCAAGAGCAGACTCTGTGGTTAGGAATGTTTCTGCCAGAGGTCAAAAGGACTGTCAATCTTCTCTCAGTCTTGGCCAGGTAACACATTCCTCTCCTTCCTTCTCTCCAGGTAAGTCAAATAACTACCACCCTTAAACCTGGAGGTAGGGAATGAAGAGAGATATCCATCTGCTTCAAGATGGCCTCTGACCCAGTGAAATAGAGGCAACACAGAGCAGTGTACAGATGAAGCTATCATGATTCTCAGTTAATGGGGTTAAATGGACTAGCCCTCCCATATGTGAGGTACAGGCTTTAAGCCTTTCTGATTAATCAAGCATAAAGTAATCTCCCTTTTCATGTTCCTTCAGAAACTATAAATCTATCACATATTATAAAAATAGTGTAAATTTGCAGGTCTGCTACCCTTACCACAATCACAAAACTGGGAGCTCAAGAGCAGGAACAGTTTAATTCATAGTAGTAGCCCCATTATCTGGCACAGAACCTGGTTAATAACAGTTAAGAAAGGTATGTATGACTAGATGGAAAGAAAAAACAAACAAGCTTACAGCTAACAGAACCTCTCTGATCGTGTACAAAAAAAAATCTCCTCCTCTAAATACATATTACACCAGGCTGACTTGTAAAATCTCTCAGTTTTATTCACTGAATTATCACTGCACTCAAGACATCTGCTCCTAAAATCTACCTCTGATGCAGATTTTCTTTTCCTGCGCAGTATGAAGTTTAGTAAGAAGAAGTGTTGTGTACCACTTTTGAGACTGGTCCATAAAAATCTCTCATGCACAATCCTCTAGGCTGTTAGTCCTCAAAAAAGAAATATGCTCTTTTTAGGCAAAGGAAACAAAAAATTATAGGAGCTGTAGTTATTTCAGTTACTGAAGAAGAAAGGGACTCAATCTTTTAGCTGATAGCAAATGTTCTTTTCTACCAAAGATATTTTTTTATAAAATAAGGGGAACTGGTGAAGCAAGAGGTGATAAAACCATGCACTCATTTACTTAAACAAACATTTACCAAGCAACTAACATTTTGACCTGAGGTAAAAAATCAGATGCATAGAGAGTTATATGGAAGTATAATACAGATGTCCTAAATGTCAAAATTCAGGTTGCTATACCGAGAGGTTAATGCGTCCAACACCTAATCATCACTGATAAACTCAGTGAATAGGGAAGACTTGTGGAAAGGGCAGAGATCTAACATATCGCACTGTAGATAAGGTGCCGGGATCCAGCCCCGGTGGATCCAGGGAATTCGAAGCGTGGACGGCGTTGGTGAGGAAAAAACTTATTTATTTTTTAAGATAAGATTAGATTAGGAAGAAATAGTGTAGTAGGAAAATTAAGTGGAGAAAAAGAGGCTGAATAACTTGGTTTATGTGGAAAGCCAATAAAGTTCCAGACAAGGAGCTTGCACCATCTACGTCAGGCCACCGGCGTCCTCTTGAATAGCGGGGGGTGCCCCACCTTGGGCTCCCCCTCTGTGGATCTTAGAAGCCGGGGCAAGTAAGTAGACATGGCGAGCCTCCACACCCCAGATGGGAATTCAGCCAGAAAATAGAGTAAAGAGGAGACACGGGGGAAACCAGTCCAGTGACTTTCCCGGCCTCTATTGTCTAGAAAGGCCTTTTATACCTCTTTGATTGTACATAGAGATTAATGCGTAATACAAAATTATGCAGCGTTAGCAGCCCAGACTCTTATCAAAACCAGGTTTTTCTCTCTGCATACCTAGTTGTATATACAAGTCTTAGGTGATTTACATCATCTTCCGGCCAAAAGGGTCAATTAACATTTTACAGCCTTTTTTCTGATAAGGGTTTGTCAACCAGAAGACGTATTTGTGTTGATCTTCCCAAAGTCTGGTGCCACTCTCAGAAAGCACTAAATAAAGTTACATTCTTACATAGCAAAGATACAGCAATTTATAACAAGCAAAAGGAGTACAGTGATTTATAACAAAAGAAAAGTAATTAACTTAAAAGTCTAGTGTTGCTAACATCAAAACTATTATATGTCCTTTTCCATATCCCATTTACATTGATTAACATCCTCCCAGGTGCCTAAAAGATAAAGAATATGGAGGCCTGGCAGCAATCATTGAGTCAACAGTGAAATCTCATCACCAATATGATTTTTTAGCTCTTTAGAAAAGGCTCTGTATCTTAAGATGCTTTAAGCTTAGTGTCTCTCGCGGTTGTGGGGCTTTAAGCAATTCCCAAGCTATAAGAGGTCCGGGGGAACCTGTTAGGCAAGCTAGAGAGTTATCAGAGGGGGTTTAACTGAAACATCCCTTTCAAATGCAGGAGACTAAAGCCCTGAGTTGACTTTTTCCAGAGTGTGTCAGAAGAGTGGAAAAGCAGAGTACAAAGGCCGGCAGATTTTTGGTTTTGGGGGTACATGCTCAGGAAATACCAGGGGGACACCCTGAGATCTGATTCGCCTTGTCCATCAGATCTCTGCCATATGACCTTGTCACAGGTGGGATTCCTCACGCTGGCTCCCGGCATCAAGGTATGGAAAAGACTATCTAGTCACTTGGTTTCTCTCTTACTAGCACACAGCTAGGTTACACTTTCCAGGCTGCCTTGCAGTTAGGAGTGGTCATATGGTTCAATACAACCGATGAAGTAAGTGTTGTATACCACTTCTGAGACTGGACCATAAAAAAACTCTCATGTACAATCCTCCATGCTCTTTTCCCTTCTGCAAGTTCATGCATACTTGGCTAATACATATCAGAGATGGAAGAGCCATAGGGTAGAAGAAACCTGTGTCTATGAATCCCTTGGAAGAAAGCCAGAGATATTTATTTTGGACTTTACATGGGTGAAAATGTAAACCATGATTCTATTTAAACTATTATGTTTAGGAGACTGTTGAAGCAGCTAGCGTTATCTAATTGTAACATGAGGTAAAGAGCAGAATTTTAGATCTATAGGACACTATGATAAGGAAAGGAAAAAATTATAGTTATTAATAGCTGTCCATAGTTTCAACAAATTCCTCTCACCCATTCCTAAAGAAGAAGACTCCACTACCTGTGCTGAAGGATGAAGGATGTAACCAGGCTTTTGTTGTGTGACTGGGATGAACAGAAAGGAGTAGAGAATGGCAGAAACTGAGGACAGACCAAATTTCTCTACAAGAAAAAGCTGTAAAGAAGTAGAAAGAAGGATAGGAAGACCAGCATATGGCTAAGAAGAGAGAAACAGAGGCAGAAAAAGGAGGAGAGGAGAGAGAGAGAAATAGGGTAAGAGTCGGAGGCATAGAGACAGATGGAAAATGGAAGAACAATTAGATAATTGCTAAGGATGGTGGGGCTTTGGGGAGAGAAATGGTAAAGAGGAGTCCTAAGAAGACTTAATATAGTTTGAGCCATATGATTCCTCCTCCTTTGCTCCACAAGAAAACCCACAATGAGCTACATTACTTTTCAAGGAATTTTCAAGCCATATCTTTGTTTCTTCTGAACATAAAACTTCACAAGAACTGATCTTTAGACAGGACAAGATAAGATTGCTTTTGGATTACAAAAATATTAGAATGTTGGAGGTTTTTGTGTTATTTCTGTTAAAAAAGAAGAGATGGATAAACCAAAATGATATTATATGTCTACAACCAAAAAATTAAAATAGTAGTAAACATTTTTAAAGTCAAAATTTAGAGAAAATGTATGAATTCAGAAGAGTAAAAGATATCAATTGAGTTTAGATGTAATAAGGAAAATTCATTTCAGGTTTCAGTAATAAAATGTAAAGAATGAAATAATCTCACCAGAAAATTCATAAACATATAAAACTGACATCTGAAAGCCAGGCTAAAATAAATATTGCTTCTACCAGATTCTTAGAAACCTTTAAAAAAATAAACGTGATCAATTTAATAGAAGAATTATACAAGAAAGATCTTACTGACCCAGATAACCATGATGGTGTGATCACTCACCTAGAGCCAGACATCCTGGAATACAAAGTCAAGTGGGCCTCAGGAAGCACCACTATAAACAAAGCTAGTGGAGGTGATAGAATTCCAGTTGAGATATTTCAAATCCTAAAAGATGATGCTGTGAAAGTGCTACACTCAACATGCCAGCAAATCTGGAAAACTCAGCAGTGGCCACAGGACTGGAAAAGGTCAGTTTTCAATCCAATCCCAAAGAAAGGCAATATCAAAGAATGTTCAAACTACCACACAAATGTACTCATATCACACGCTAGTAAAGCAATGCTCAAAATTCCCCAAGCCAGGCTTCAACAGTACATGAGCCAAGAACTTCAAGATGTTCAAGCTGGATTTAGAAAAGGTAAGGAACCAGAGATAAAATTGCCAACAGCCACTGGATTATACAAAAAGCAAGAGAGTTCCAGAAAAATGTTTACTTCTGCTTTAATGACTACACCAAAGCCTTCGACTATGGATCACAACAAACTGTGGAAAATTCTTAAAGTGATGGGAATACCAGACCACCTTACCTGCCTCCTGCAAAACCTGTATGCACGTCAAGAAGCAACAGTCAGAACCAGACCTGGAACAATGGATTGGTTCCAAATTGGGAAAGAAATATGTAACAGCTGTATATTATCACCTTAATTATTTAACTTATATGCAGAGAACATCACGCAAAATGCCAGGCTGGATGAAGCACAAGCTGGAATCAAGACTGCTGGGAGAAATAGCATTAACCTCATATATGCAGATGATACCACCCTTATGGAAGAAAGTGAAGAGGAACTAAAAAAAGTCTCTTGATGAAAGTGAAAGAGGAGTGAAAAAATTGGCTTAAAACTCAACATTCAAAAAACTAAAATCAAGCCATCTGATCCCATCACTTCATGGCAAATAGATGGGAAAACTATAAAAACAGTGAGAGGCTTTATTTTCTTGGGCTCCATAATCACTGCAGATGGTGACTGCAGCCATGAAATTAAAAGATGCTTGCTCCTTGGAAGAAAAGTTATGACCAACCTAGACAGCATATTCAAAAGCAGAGACACTTTGCCAACAAAGGTCCATCTAGTAAAAGGTATGGTTTTTCTAGTAGTCATGTTATGGATATGCGAGTTGGACCATAAAGAAAGCTGAGCACCAAAGAATAGATGATTTTGAACGTGGTGTTGGAGAAGATTTCTGAGAGTCCCTTGGACTGCAAAGAGATCAAACCAGTCAATCTGAAAGGAAATCAGTCCTGAATATTGATTTGAAGGACTGATGCTGAAGCTGAAGCTCCAATACTTTGGCCACCTGATGCGAAGAGCTGACTCATTTCAAAAGATGCTGATGCTGGGAAAGATTGAAGGCGGGAGGAGAAGGGGACAACAGAGGATGAGATGGCTGGATGGCATCACTGACTCGATGGACATGAGTTTGAGCAAGCTCTGGGAGTTGGTGATAGGCAGGGAAGACTGGCCTGCTACAGTCCATGGAGTCACAAAGAGCGGGACACAACTGAGCAACTGAACCAAACTGAATTTAATATAAAATTAAAATGCTGGCATAACTGGCATCAAAGACATTTGATAAAGGGAAGTGTCCAAAAAACTATTCTGGACTATTAAGTTGTAAGTACTTTCAGAAACTGGAAACAGGAGATAAGCTCAATATGGGGGATTAAATGTGAGAGACAAATTAGAGTTTTGGAACTACAAATACGGGCTAAGAAAATAAGGCTGATAGGGATAACTAAAATAAAAAGTTTACAGAAGAATTAAGGTTATTTTATATGATAATGCTAAAAACCCAAAAGGAAAAAAATGTGCCTTAAAAATCAAAAAGTTTTTGTGGCTAACTGACCAAATCAAAGTAAAAGTGAAGTCGTTCAGTCGTGTCTGACTCTTTGTGGCCCCATGGGTGGTAGCCTGCCAGGCTCCTCGTCTATGGGATTTTCCAGGCAAGAATACTGGAGTGGTTTGCCATTTCCTTCTCCAGGGGATCTTTCTGACCCAGGGTTTGAATCCAGGTCTCTCATACTGCAGGCAGACTCTTTACCATCTGAGCCACCAGGGAAGCTTGACCAAATTAAAGAGTACCCACAAAAAGGAAAGATGTCTTTAAAATGAAGAGCTCATCCAAATCTGTAAAAGAGAAGCCAGAGTGTGTAAGTGTGATGCAAGTAAAAATTAGACAGTTTAAAAGAAAATTGAAGAAATTACATCTGTAGGACCTTAAAATCAATAGTAAGTGCCTTTTTAAATACTTTTACAGAAAGAAGAGACTCAGTGGAATCAATGGGATAATCATTACGGTGTAAAAGTCAACTGAAAGAATGGAGAGACTCAAAACCCACTTCCTACTACAGACCTTAAGAAGATATCTGAACCTACTTCATTTTCACAGCAGATAGTTTAAAAATATTACATCAAATGCAGTATAATGGCAAGTTCACAGAATGTTCTAATCCAAATTGATAAAATGAATATATGAGATCTCAGGTGGCATTAACCTAAGAGCTTTAAAGAAACTCAAAAGTTAGAACTGAGAAAATATTGGATGAAGTAGATACAAATGATCTCTCTGCCAAAAATGTCAATCAAGAGCATTTTTGGAAAGTCAACATAATACCAGGTTATCAGAAGTAGTGAACTTGTTTTTGGAAGTAGTAAGTTTACTTTAGAGCAGTAGTTTGGTGAGTCGATTTTCTACACTAGTGAAATCTATACAATATATTTGTATACAAACCTTTCTAGAAAAAGAACAAATTGTTTCTGTTGAGATAAATTATACCTCACTAATTTGGTATCTTTCTTCCATGGAAATAAGTTTGAAAAAACACAATTACCATGATTTCATATTTAGAATATAAAATTAGTTGATCAAACAAAAAAAAGGAATGGTATAAACATTTGTATCTGTAGATAATGAGCATTTAAAGGTAGACTTTAAAAGCAGATTTTCCGAGGGATTTGTACTATAATTTTTTCTTATTTAAGAGTTTTATAAATGATTTAAAATGTAAAATATACAGTGACATTTCCAAACTTGCAACTGATACCAACTCCTCAAAGTACTATACACCAAGCTGATGAGTAAAACTAAAAGAACATATTTCTAAAGCTGTATGATTGGGCAGCAGAACAGCCAATAAGTCTCATCACAACTATTGTATAACAATTATATATATGTAACTATTATACATATAACTATATATATACCTGGGGAAACAATTCCAAAATTTTATATTTAAAAGATAATGATCTTTTTATAATTTGAGGTCCAAGAAACAAATCTTTACTGATACTACCTAAGAAGAAATAAGAGAAATTTAAAAATAAAAAAGCCAACAAAAAAACACCTAGATTTGATTACTTTATATATGGTTCTAAAAAACTTCCTATAATTTTGTTTTTCATACTTATATAAAACATCATGAATGTAAGAGCTCTACCACTTTCAATTTCCCCAAACCTTTGCTCAGAACTGCATAAAATTAATATATTCTATTAAAATGTCAGCTGCCTCAAGTAAGAACACTGATAAATACGTTTCTGAAAAAAGAAAACATACAGCATTTATTTAACTGTGGATAGAATGACATGGAAGAAAAGCTTTAGAAAAAGGTGTAAAAAGAAGAAATATAGATGATAAAAGCATAAATCATAATAACGTAACAGATTACACAAGGTAAGATTTTTTTTTTTAAAAAAAAAGCATAATTAAACCCAGTTTGAATATAGAATTAAAAGAGATACTACAAAATAGCAAAGGTACTGAGAGAGGAACAGGGTGATAGGATCAGCTTTCTTTGCTTTGAGTCTGGATACCCTTGATGTGGCCTTGTTGGTATTTATGACTATAATAATACACAGGGGAAAAAAATGAAAATGCCTAAGTTCGTAATAAGTCAATTTTAAAACTGGAGAGAACAGCAGTTTTAGGACAAGTGATAGTAAGCAGGGAATGTACAAAGCTCTGCCTCAGAGATGACTAAAATAGGCTCTGGAAGAACAAACTAATGATGGATAGCCCTATAAAGTTCTTAAGATATTAAATTCTCAATTTGGGGTTCTTAAAAGCAAAAGACAGGAGTGAAGCAAAGAACTGATAATAGAGGAGAAATTTTAGGGAAAGACAATATAATGAACCAAATATCTGGTAGAAGATAGATTACTTCCATTGCTTTCCTAGAGCAGCAAAAAAAAAAAAAAAAAAAAAAGGTCTTAACCTTTTCAGTCACCATTATTAAATTCCAGGACAGGATGCCTCATACCTCATCAGCAAGGCATGCTAACACTAAAAACACATTCCTATTTCCTACTGAATTACCTCAAGTCATTTCATGCATTATCTGCATAATCTATGGACTCACCCTGATTTGCTTAAAAGGTCTGACATGGAATATTTACTAGTCTGGCAAACCAAGGACTTTGATGTCTACTGAAAATTTTCCTTCTCTGATTTAATGTTTTCACTTTCTCACTTTTGATTTTCTTCTTAATATTGTTGTTAAAACTCTTAAGCTATCAGAAGCAAAATTTCAAGTTGAGAGGCAAAATCACCACATAAGCCATTATAAAATTATAATCTACAATAAAACCAACTCACCAACTGGATGAGTGATGGTGTTCTGTAGGCTGGGAATTACCACAGAGTAGGTAGGTGAGCGATAAGGATAAATTGTTGTTGGATTTGTAGAGATGATATTCTGTGTGGTACCAGAAAATACATTGGAAACGCTTAGAGGGAAGCGTTTTCGCTTCCCTGGACGAGGTTGATAAACCCAACCTAGAGAAGAAGATTAACCATTTTTAATTTGAACCTACAAATCCTATTTAGCCTTTAAATAGTTCTTTTCACATTAAAAGTCCAAAATGCTTCTAAGTCTTAGTTGTCTAAAGTATCTTTTCCACTTCTATGATACTATTTTTGAGCATTTCAGCATATCTATCCATATGGCTCCTAGCTAGTGGTCAATGTTGTAACTAATAATTCAAAGCAAGATCAAGAGCAAATGTCTTTTCTCCAAAGACACATGATGAATTTACAGTAAAATCAACATTAAAGGCACTGAGTCTGAATTCCAAAGTTTTTCCTCTATTAAAAAAAAATGCCCCAGTAAGATGCTATTTGTCTCCTCCCGTTTTTTTTACTTTCTGTAAGATACAATTATCTATGTCTTACAATGAAGTGGTTATTAATGACCAGTCACTATTTTTATGTCTTCTTTGGGAAAAGTTGCCCTTTTAGACTTGGCAGTCTCCACATCCACAAACCACCCAATTTCCTTCTAAACTCAGAAAAATGGAGTTATGGCAGTTGTTGCCACTGTACAACCAAGAGAATCACTGGTTCCCTGTAACCACTACTCTGATCATTGCCAGCCTGAATCTCTCTATTACTTTAGGAAAAAAATTCTTTCCATGCACAATGTGTTGGTCATATCAACATATATTAAGCTTTTACCAAGCTTAATAACAATGTCCTCACTGCTGGGCAGAAAGTCAGAATTTATTTCAAACTATATCATGATGAGGATAAATTTATCAGGCAGGAGGCAGGACTAAATTCTGATAACCATATAACATTAAAATGGAGCTTGGTGCTAATGCCTGCAGTGTGCACTGCATATTTTTCTGTTGCTATGAGCCAAACACTTCATTTTTTAATATATTTGAAATATCATAGCACAGAACTCTGGAGCTTCACCTTCATTAAATTTATATTTTTATATTAAATCAAAACCACTGTAAAACTGTATATCCCCAGGTTTGCATTAGTAGGCAAATATAAGACCAGATTAGGTTTGCATTGGTTGGCAAATATGAGACCAGATATCGTTCTACTTTGTTCTGTTTAAGAAAACTTACGTCCAGTGTCAATTCAATCGTTACTATAATATTAACCATAATTTTCTCTATTGTACATATCAGACGAGAAAAAAATTACATTTTGTCTTTCAATCTCATCCTAACCTATTCTTTACCTAAATAAATAAATTTAAAAGAAATTAGAAAGAGGCTTTGTTCATTTCATTTGATTACCAGGAAATTCCTCTCTGTGCTTTTCTTTAATCTTTTGTGCTTCATCATAATAGGGTTTCTTTTGTTCTTCACTAAGTTTGTTCCACTCTAACCCGAGCTGGACACTGATTTCTGCATTGTTGGCTGCTGGGTTAGCTTTGGCTAGTGCTGGCCGGTGGATTCTTGCCCAAACCATAAATGCATTCATGGGTCGCTTCACATGACCATTTCTGTCCTTACTGAAGGGAGTATCTGGTATTCCTACATGACAAAAATTAAAAGACTAAATTAATGTGCCACACACACACACACAATTTTAAAGTGAAGTGCACCTCCAACTATATTTACTTTTTAAACATATGGAGAAAATATTCACTTCAGTATAGTCAAAGAACTGCCAGTATTCCATAATTCCTCATAACCCTTGAACTCAGCATTCTAAACTGTGGTTTAGAATGATTGTTCTTTTCCTCAGAAAGAATATTATTATTGAAGACACTGTAAAATGCTGGCTTATTACTTCCTTGAGTTATATTAATGCTTCTAACAACAATTAACATTTGGCTTATTTCCCATTAAAAATATTCTATTAATGGGGAACAAGAACTATAACTTATTCATGACTATAATCCTAGCACTAGGTGGGTGTACCCTAAAAATTTAAAGGAATTCACTTACATGCCACTGGAGTGCCCATTCAAGCAAAAATACTTATATTACAGTGTTAGTTATATTTCATTATTAAAGTGAAGCACCTGCCAAGGTGGGTCATTAACACTAGTCCCATGTCCTGGGAAAAAAGAGGAAAATAATAAAGGTGACTTTTTGAAAGTCACAGGGGCAACTGAAATTACAATAAAGGAAGTTGTTTAAAGTCACATTTCTTATATAATTCATCAAAAGCCACTGTCTACAAATTTCACATATTCTATCTTAAGGTTACCTGACATATAAAATTTTAAAATGCACAAAGGATGAAACAAGTATTATAAAGAAAGCTTTCCCTTTCTCTTCTTTAGAAAATGAAAACGAAGTTTAAAAATTACTAAAAGTGAAAAGCAAGAGGGTGGGGAGGGAAGGAAGAATCAATAAAGAAAATAAGAACAAATACAGTAAATATAAAATTAATGAAAATATAAAGTGAAGATTAATATGAATTTCCACATTTACAGGCATAATGGTCCGTCTGAATTAAATCTTAAAATAAGAATTTTCTAGGTATGTATTTGGAAATAATGGATAGAAATAAGATACCTACTTTTAATTGTTACTACTGTAATTATGGTCCTTTATTTGAGAACTTTTATTCTTTCATTTTCTGTATTTCTGTAAGTCCTTAGCTTTTAGAATACTGTTACAATTATGTAGTCTTTTCTCTTAGAAAATGCTTACTCATTTTTAAAAAAGAAAAATCATTTCTAAATCCAGTATAAACTTTTCTTAAACTTTTTTTATTAATACACGTAAAAACACTGAGCTACTATCATACATTTTAAAACGTTGATTATCTGCAGCAATATAAACTGAAAATGTATTTACGTAGAAAGACTATTTCTATTTTTGTGTATAAGCATTAGTCACACCTAAATCTCATCTAATGGGCCTTTTAAAAAAGGGGTTATTTTTAATGTTTGGGACTCTTGAACGTGTTAGTGTATTTTACTGGTATATGTACAAGTCAGAAGTGATACCTGTGCAGACTTTGCCCTGAATCCATGATTTTATTTTTCTAGTTTAGGCTTCTCAACAGCTGATATGTCAGCTATGGGCAATAGACGAAGTCTGAAAACCAGATTGATTCCCCTGCTGTCTAATACCTGCATCTGAGGGAAGCACCGTGAGCGGGACATCTTTGGTTTCAATTTTTACAGAAGGCTCCAGTAAGGACTGCATTTTAATAGGCACTGGTGTCAACGGGACCTTGGTCAATCGTATCAGCTCTGAAGGTGGTGGTCCCTGAAACTGGATCCTGGCCCCAGGGGGTACGGTGTGAAGAGTCAAAGGGATCCTGAGGTCTTGCTGATGTGGCCCAAAGGCAGTGGATGGCTGGGTCAGGATGACATCCTTGCTGCCATGGGCCAGGCCATTGGACGCGGGCTCTGTACTGAGCCTGCAGTCCTCTCGAAGTCTCTCAGGCGCCTCCGTTTTGATGACTCCTTCTCTGAGGGCTGCCAGGCTTTTGCCTTCTTCGCCTTTTGCTGCGTAGCTCACAATCTCCTCCGCCTCCAACTTGCCCTTCTTCTCGTCCCCCCGGCGGCTGTTGAGGGGCCCAGAGCCTTCTGCCTTCACCGTCCTGGAGGTTTTAGAGCAGGCCTCAACGGCCCTCCGAGGCCCAGCCAACAGATCCAAGCCGGGTCCCGGCTCCTGCTTCTCCGCCTTAACGTGCAGCGCTCGGGGCTGCAACGGGTGCAACTCAGGCCTGCATGGGACGCCCTCAGATGCGGGGGGCGGCGGCGGCAGCAGGAGCAGCTCGGGCCTCAGCTGCAGCAGCCGCGCCTGCGCGGGAGAGGTGGCGGCGCCTTCCTCCCGGGCCTGAGGCAGTGGTGGCCCGGGTGGCAGCAGTAACACCTGCTCCGGCTTCACCTGCAGCAGCCGTCGTGCCGCTGGCTGTACGCTCAACGCCGAGGGTTCCCCACACGACGAGGCGACGGTCGCAATGGCGGCCGCGCACGGGGTGGGCGGCGACGGAGAGGGCTCCGCGGCCGCTGCCCGGAAGGAGGCGCCCTCGACGGGCAGCGAGGGCGGAGCAGGACGCAGCGGGCGCGGCGGGGTCGCCCGTGGCAGTTGGCGCTGCTGAAGCGGCTGCTCCGGCCTGGCTCTCTCCATGGGGGGAGGGGGACGCCCCGGCCTGGTCCCAGGACGGATTGTGAGCTCAGCCGTTTGTTGGCGACCTTCCCCCTACCCCTTTCAGTTAAGACCCTTCCAAGGTCTTTGCTACCCAGAACCCTACGCGGTTCAAAAAGCAGTCCTTGGTCTTGGCCTCGCCCAATCACAAGCGTTCTGGTACCCCAGCCCGCCAATCACAGGGGCGTTCTCCGGCCCCTCCTGACTTCCGCGCTCCTCTCGTGCGGAGCCCTCGAATCACTCTTGATGGCCTGGGCCGTGACACGTGCTGCCTATTTTCCCTGTCTGACTATCCCTCTCTTCCGGAGTTCTCTTCCGGCCGTTGTCCTTAGTTACCCCTCCCCCGCCCAGAGCGCCCGACAATGGCGTTGCCTGGAAACAGAGCTGTTCGAAGCCACTGACCTCCAGGGGCTGAAGTCTCGTGAGTCATTTACTAGAGCTGGAGATCCCGGCCTTGTATACGCAGTTTGCGCTTCCGGAATAACCCATGGACCCCTACCATCAAGGGGGACTTTGGATTTATGCTACGGGAAAGGGCAAATTTTGCAACGTCTCAATAACCTTATTACTTAATCTTGCAGGGGAGAGTGTTGGACTTAACCATTAGTGCTAGACTACATTAATCACCACTCCTATGGGCAGAAATACACCACTCGTACTTGCAAAACACATCCCAAATTCTTCCACCTCTTGCGGTTTTTCCCATTACTCCGTTCTGATCTTACAACATCTTTTCACCTGGATACTGCTATAGCTGTATATAGTAAATAGTTTTCTTGCTTTTCGTTTTGGTACCATTACACTCCAGTTGCCAAGAATCTGAAAAATACAGATCTAATCCTCTCATAACCTTCCCCGCCCCAACCCCCAAAAATCTTCTCAGGACTCTCCATAGGTCAGACAATAAAGGTTTACTATTCTTGGCGGAATCCATAAGGCCTCAAATGGCTTGGGCTCTAGTTCTCCTACTTAATCACTCTAGCTCTAGCTTCAGCTACTGCTACCTCTTATCATTTCTACTACTTCAGAGATGTTTGAATATGCCCTCAGTTGTATTTTTCCCTTGTGTCTTCTTCACATCTCCTGTCATTTCAAATAGTTCAACTAGCACTTCCTCAAAGAAATGTTCTCTGACTCGGAAAATAAGGTCAAATCTCCTTTATGGCCTCATATCTCTATCACTTTTTTTAAAGCTCTTACCACAATTTGTTATTATGTATCTCTTTGTCATTATTCTCCTGCCTCCCCCACTTTGCTTTACAGCAAGCCCCGTGCATAGGGATGTTCCCAGAGCACCTTTATATATTGAATTTGTCTGTAAGTCCAGCAGAGGTACCCACCAGAGGTATCCTAGGTACCCAACTGTACATAAAACAAAATAAAACATTTTTAATCTTATAGTAGTGTACCTTGAAAAGTATGGCAGAACAGTGTGAAGATTGGCATACAGGGGCTGGCATCAAGGGAATAAACAAGAACGGTAGGAAATTGTAGAACTGCAGTATTGTCAGCAATAGGAGACAAAGAGTAAGCTGCAGTTTCACTTGTGCCTCCCGTGACTGGACATGCAAAAACACGTTTGCATCTTTAAAATTTTGCAACTTGAAGGTTGGTGTGTAGGGGACTTGTATTCTTCTTGAGGACAGACTGTGTTTTGTTCATTTCTGAATCGCCAACGCCAGTCATGGAGCCTGGTGTATAGTAGACATTCCACAATACTTGCTGAATGAATAAGGACTGCCATAGTCTAATAATCGGAGAAGGCAATGGCACCCCACTCCAGTACCCTTGCCTGGAAAATCCCATGGACGGAGGAGCCTGGTAGGCTGCAGTCCATGGGGTCCCGAAGAGTCGGACACCACTGAGCGACTTCACTTTCACTTTTCAATTTTATGCATTGGAGAAGGAAATGGCAACCCACTCCAGTGTTCTTGCCTGGAGAATCCCAGGGACGGGGGAGCCTGGTGGGCTGCCGTCTATGGGGTCGCACAGAGTTGGACACGACTGAAGCGACTTAGCAGCAGCAGCATAGTCTAATAATATAATAATCACAATCTATATTAGGGGCTTACTTTTATCTAGGCATTGGTTCAAGTTCTTTGCATTCTTATGCCTCTCCTTTATCTAGAACTGTGTTTGTTTCCATTAAATATCACTAAGAAAAAGAAAGAAATCTTGTATTAACATTTGTTACATTTCTAAGTGATGTCCTGACCAAAAGCTATAGATAAATCTTGAAGCAGATAATTATTTTGCCACCAGGACAAGTTAGCTCTCAAAGAAGACCTGAACCCAGTTCTCTTCCTAATACCATGTTGTCAAATGTGGCAAATAGGAGTTCTTACAACTGGAAGGTAAATAAAAGCAGTGGCTTGCAAACTTTTATCTCAGGAATCCTTTATATCCACAAAAATGAAGATTCCAAAGAGCTTTTATTTATGTGATTTTATTTATCAATGTTTGCCATATTATAAATAAAAACTGGAGGACTTAAAAATAATTATCAATTCAAGTATCAATAATAAACCCATTAGATATTAACATAACACATTTTCATGATAAAACTGTTTACCCCCAAATTAGAAGAGTGGAATTGTGAATCTAATGTCTAACTTAGGTTTTTTTTAAAAGTTAGATTCTCATGGCTGCTTCTGCCTTCAGTTTGTTGTGATTCAGGTCATACAGGCTCTAGATAGCTTCATTATACACTCATGAGTGTATGAAGTAAAAAAGGCAAATATTGTCTAAGACTTATTATAAAAGTAGTGTTAACTTAGCAGGAACTCTGAAAGTCAGTCCCTGAACCACACTTTGACCAAGCTGGTTGCACAGTCGTGTCAGGCTCTTTATGTTCCCATGGACTGTTGCCTGTCCAGATCCTCTGTCCATGGGATTCTCCAGGCAAGAATACTGGAGTGGGTTGCCATTTCCTTTGATGGGGTATCTTGCTGACCCAGGGATTGAACCCACATCTCCTGCATTGCAGGCAGACTCTTAACCAGCTGAACCACTAGGGCAGCTTTGCACTTTGAGGACCGCTGACAAAACAAAGGCTAATGAAAGAGGCAGAGAAATAAATCATGTTAGATTTTGTGCAAGACTAGTTCATATATTCCAGTCTGAATTAGTAATTTAAAGCAAGTGATCTGACAATCCTCTGTGACAGCAGTGCAAACGGTATCTGCTCCCATCTTCAACCCCAGACAACCACATATACGCTTTCTGTCTCTATAATTTTGCGTTTTCTAGAAATTTCATATAAATGGAATTACATAATATGTAGGCATAAACATCTGGCTTCTTTAACTTACCATAATGTTTTTGAGGTTCATCCAAATATAATGTATCAATAATTCTTTATTACAGCATGGTATTCCATAGTATGGAAATACCAAATTATACAGGGATGTTTTGTTTAAGATGTTTCCCATTCATTTTGTTTATCCATTGACTGGTTGATGAGCATTTGGATTATTTCTAGGTTTTGGCTTCTATGAATATGATGTCCATTCATGTACAAATATTTGTGGGGACATAGATTTGCATCTCACTTGAGTAGGCACCCAGAAGCAGAATTGCTAGGTTATGTGGTAAGTTTATGCATAACATTTTACAAAACTTCCCAACTACTTTGCAAAATGTGTCATTTTAAATTCCCACCCGTAACCTATGAGGGTCCTGGTTTCTTTACCTCTTCTTCAAAATTTGGTATTGAGAGGGTAACAGGCAGGAAGGCCAGGGGTCTCCAAACGGAGGAAATAGGCTGCAAGTGTCTCTTAAAATTCTGTTTTGCTATGAAGACACCTGGTTCCACCTGAACTTAACTTTTCTCAAACCTTGAGCTAACCTAAGCTGAAACTCCAATACTTTGGCCACCTCATGCGAAGAGTTGACTCAGTGGAAAAGACTCTGATGCTGGGAGGGATTGGGGGCAGGAGGAGAAGGGGACGACAGAGGATGACATGGCTGGATGGCATCACTGACTCGATGGACATGAGTCTGGGTGAACTCCGGGAGTTGGTGATGGACAGGGAGGCCTGGTGTGCTGCGATTCATGGGGTCGCAGAGTCAGACAGACTGAGCGAAAGAACTGACTGAACTAACTGACTGAGCTAACCAATGCATTTTTCTTATGGAAATATTTGTCTTAAGCTATGTTAATGAAACTATATATTTGCTTTGGAATTTGCCTTTCTTCAAAATGGTTTCACCTAAGCCTAACTTTTTTCTTTTTCGCAAACCTTGGGCTGATAATAGCTCAACAAACCAGTATTCATATCAATTGCTTTATGGCCGGGGGATGACACACCTTGTGCCATTCTATCTCAAAAATGCATGTTGTGAGAGAGGGGCCCGGTGAAACTTCCCTCAGCCTTGAGGTGTCTCTCTTATCTGATTAATAACTTTCTAACAGACATAAAACAGCTTGCTAAAACTAGCGGGGGTGGGGGGAGGGCGGGGGGGGGGCACTCTCCCTTCTCCTTCTAATGTCTATGTCAGAAGCTTTCTCTGTCCCTTTTTCACTTTAATACAACTCTGCTACACAAAAGCTCTTGAGTGATCAAGCCTAGTCCCTGGTCCCGAAGTTGAATGTTCTTCAGAGATCACGAATCCCACACTGCTCACCATAAGCTATCAGTATCAAAAGCCTTTTAAATTTTATGCATTCTATTTAGTATATATAGAATATATTATAGTAGTAGAATATAATAGTAAATAATTGTATTTTAAAACTGTATTTCTATACTGAATAATACTGTTGAGCATCTCCTCATATCCTTAGTTGCTATTCATGTATCTTCTTTACCTAGTTCTGTTAAAGTTTCTTTTGCCAGTTATTTAGATTGTGTTGGTTTTCTTTTTTATTTTTAAGGATTCTTAATATATTCTGAATATAAGTTCTTTATTAGATATGGGTTTTGCAAATATTTTCTTCCAGTCTGTAGCTTGTATTTTCATTCTTAGTAATCTTTCCAAGAGCAACATTTTTACCTTTAATGAAGTCCAATTTATTAATATGCCATTATTCATATTTAAGAAATCTTTGCCTAGCCTAAAGTTACAAAGATTTTTCTCTTGTGATTTTCTCTAGAAGAGTTTTAGTTTTAGCTCTTACACTTAGCACTGTGATCCATTTCAAGTTAATTTTTCTATGAAGAAGAATCTAGATCCTTACCTAACACCATACAGTTGTTTCAGTACCATTTGTTGAAAAGACTATCCTTTTCCCATTGAATTACTTTAGTACTTTTGTTGAAATTTAATTGACAGGATATACATGGCTTTATCTCTGAACTCTGTTTTATTCCTCTGACAAATGTCTGTCTTTAGGCTAATATTACATTATCCTGATTACAAATATTTATGGTAAATGTGGGGATTAGGTCATATAAGTTCTTAAACTCAGTTCTTTTTCAAAATCATATTGGCTAGTCTTTGTTCTTTGGGTTTTCATATAAATTTTAGAATCAGCTTATGAATTTTTACCAAAAACAAGCATGGAGATGCATGTAGCCTGCACTAGATCTATAGATGAATTTTGGGAAAATGGATATCTATTTCTGCTTTATTGACTATGCCAAAGCCTTTGACTGTGTGGATCACAATAAACTGTGGAAAATCCTGAAAGATATGGGAATACCAGACCACCTGACCTGCCTCTTGAGAAAACTATATGCAGGTCAGGAAGCAACAGTTAGAATGGGACATGGAACAACAGACTGGTTCCAAATAGGAAAAGGAGTATGTCAAGGCTGTATATTGTCACCCTACTTATTTAACTTCTATGCAGAGTACATCATGAGAAACGCTGGGCTGGAGGAAGCACGAGCTGGAATCAAGATTGCTGGGAGAAATCTCAATAACCTCAGATATGCAGAAGACACCACCCTTATTGCAGAAAGTGAAGAGGAGCTAAAAAGCCTCTTGATGAAAGTGAAAGAGGAGAGTGAAAAAGTTTGGCTTAAAGCTCAACATTCAGAAAACAAAAATCATGGCATCCAGTCCCATCACTTCATGGGAAATAGATGGGGAAACAGTGGAAACAGTGTCAGACTATATTTTGGGGCTCCAAAATCACTGCAGATGGTGACTGCAGCCATGAAATTAAAAGACGCTTACTCCTTGGAAGGAAAGTTATGACCACCTAGATAATATATTCAAAAGCAGAGACATTACTTTGCCTACTAAGGTCCGTCTAGTCAAGGCTATGGTTTTTCCAGTAGTCATGTATGTATGTGAGAGTTGGACTGTGAAGAAAGCTGAGCGCAAAAGAATTGATGTTTTTGAACTGTGGTGTTGGAGAAGACTCTTGAGAGTCCCTTGGACTGCAAGGAGATCCAACCAGTCCATTCTGAAGGAGATCAGCCCTGGGATTTCTTTGGAAGGAATGATGCTAAAGCTGACACTCCAGTACTTTGGCCACCTCATGCGAAGAGTTGACTCACTGGAAAAGACTCTGATGCTGGGAGAGATTGAGGGCAGGAGGAGAAGGGGACGACAGAGGATGACATGGCTTGGTGATGGACAGGGAGGCCTGGCGTGCTGCGATTCATGGGGTCGCAAAGAGTCGGACATGACTGAGCAACTGAACTGAACTGAACTGAAGCAATATAGGGAGATAGTGAAGGTCAGGGAATCCTGGCATGGGGTCGCAGAGAGTTGGACGTGACTTGGTGACTGAACAACAACAAAGCAATATTGAGTCTTCAATTTGCAGACATGGGATATATGTCCGTTTGTTTCAGTCTTTAATTTTTCTTGACAGTGTTGTATAATATTCAAGTGTTGTATAATATTCAGTGTACAGTTCTGCCCTTATTTTGTTAAACTCTTTCTTCAGTTCAGTTCAGTTCAGCCACTCAGTTGTGTCCAACTCTTTGGGACCCCATGGACTGCAGCATGCCAGGCTTCTCTGTCCATCACCAACTCCCGGAGCCTACTCAAACTCATGTCCATTGAATCGGTATGCCATCCAACCATCTCATCCTCTGTCATCCCCTTCTCCTCCCACCTTCAATATTTCCCAGCATCAGGGGCTTTTCCAATGAGTCAAGTCTTCGCATTAGTTGGTCAAAGTATTAAATACTTTAATTTTGATGTTGTTATGAATGTAATTGTTTTAATTTCATTTTTAGTTGGTTATATAGATTGTATTTTCATTGTGTTATTGCACTGGCTAGACGCTCCGGTGCAGCATGGAATACAAGCGGACATCCTTGCTTTGTACCCAGTGTCAGGGGGAAAGCAGTGTCTTTTATCATTAATTTTAAGCATGATGTTAGTTGTAGATTTTATGTAGCTATTATCAAATTAAAGAAGTTTCTTACTCTCCCTAGTTTATTGAGAGCTTTCTCATGAATATTTTCTGCATTTTATCAAATGCTTTTTCTTATTATAATCATATCTAAAAATGATTTGACTTCTGGTGTATTATAAATATTAATATTTTATCAACAGCTTTTTCTACATCTTTTGAGATTATCCTATTCCCCTTTAATCCAAGAGTCAGCAATATTTTCCAGAAAGGCCTATATAGTAAATATTTTTGGTTTTGTGAGCAATATGATCTTTGTTGCAGCCAATCAACTCTGCTGTTGTAGAATGAAAGCAATTATAGACCACGTGTAGATAAGTGGGCATGATTGTTTTCCAATAAAACTTTATTAACAAAAACAAAAGCCATGCCGGATTTGGTCTATGAGCTGTGGTATGCAGACTTCTGCTTTATTCTGTTACTACTATATGTATTACATTAGTTGATATTCAGATGTTAAAGTAGCCTGCATTACTGATACCCTTACTTGGTCATAATGTATAACCTTTTTTTATACATTATTGGATACAATTGCTATTCTTCATTACTGTGCCAAAGGTCGCTCTAGTCAAAGCTATGGTTTTTCCAGTAATCATGTAAGGATGTGAGAGTTGGACTATAAAGAAATTGAAGTGAAGTGAAAGTCGCTCACTTGTGTCGGACTCTTTGCAACTCCATGGACCATATAGTCCATGGAATTCTCCAGGCCAGAATACTGGAGTGGGTTGCCTTTCACTTCTCCAGGGGATCTTCCCAACCCAGGAATCGAACCCAGGTCTCCCACATTGCAAGTGGATTCTTTACCAATTGAGCCACCAGGGAAGCCCGAGTGCCAAGAAAGTTCAGTTCAGTTCACTTCAGTCGCTCAGTCGTGTCCGACTCTTTGCGACCCCATGAATTGCAGCACGCCAGGCTTCCCTGTCCATCACCAACTCCTGGAGTTCACTCAGACTCACGTCCATCGAGTCAGTGATGCCATCCAGCCATGTCATCCTCTGTCGTCCCCTTCTCCTCCTGCCCCGATCCCTCCCAGCATCAGAGTCTTTTCCAATGAGTCAACTCTTCGCATGAGGTGGCCAAAGTATTGGAGTGTCAACTTTAGCATCATTCCTTCCAAAGAAATCCCAGGGCTGATCTCCTTCAGATTGGACTGGTTGGATCTCCTTGCAGTCCAAGGGACTCTCAAGAGTCTTCTCCAACACCACAGTTCAAAAGCTTCAGTTCTTCGGCACTCAGCCTTCTTCACAGTCCAACTCTCACATCCATACATGACCACAGGAAAAACCAGAGCCTTGACTAGGCGGACCTTAGTAGGCAAAGTAATGTCTCTACTTTTGAATATACTATCTAGGTTGGTCATAACTTTTCTTCCAAGGAGTAAGCGTCTTCTAATTTCATGGCTGCAGCTACCATCTGCAGTGATTTTGGAGCCCCAAAATAAAGTCTGACACTGTTTCCACTGTTTCCCCATCTATTTCTCATGAAGTGATGGGACTGGATGCCATGATCTTCGTTTTCTGAATGTTGAGCTTTAAGCCAACTTTTTCACTCTCCACTTTCACTTTCATCAAAAGGCTTTTTAGCTCCTCTTCACTTTCTGCAATAAGGGTGGTGTCATCTGCATATCTGAGGTTATTGAGATTTCTCTTAGCAATCTTGATTCCAGCTTGTGTTTCTTCCAGCCCAGTGTTTCTCATGATGTACTCTGCATAGAAGTTAAATAAGCAGGGTGACAATATACAGCCTTGACATACTCCTTTTCCTATTTGGAACCAGTCTGTTGTTCCATGTCCAGCTCTAACTGTTGCTTCCTGACCTGCATATAGTTTTCTCAAGGGGCAGGTCAGGTGGTCTGGTATTCCCATCTCTTTCAGGATTTTCCACAGTTTATTGTGATCACACAGTCAAAGGCTTTGGCATAGTCAATAAAGCAGAAATAGATGTTTTTCTGGAACTCTCTTGCTTTTTCCATGATCCAGCGGATGTTGGCAATTTGATCTCTGTTCCTCTGCCTTTTCTAAAACGAGCTTGAACATCAGGAAGTTCACGGTTCATGTATTGCTGAAGCCTAGCTTGGAGAATTTTGAGCATTACTTTACTAGCATGTGAGATGAGTGCAATTGTGCGGTAGTTTGAACATTGTTTGGCATTGCCTTTCTTTGGAATTGGAATGAAAACTGACCTTTTCCAGTCCTGTGGCCACTGCTGAGTTTTCCAAATTTGCTGGCATATTGAGTTCAGCACTTTCACAGCATCATCCTTCAGGATTTGAAATAGCTCAACTGGGAATTCCATCACCTCCACTAGCTTTGTTCATAGCGATGCTTTCCAAGGCCCACTTGACTTCACATTCCAGTATGTCTGGCTCTAGATGAGTGATCATACCATCATGATTATCTGGGTCATGAAGATCTTTTTTGTGCAGTTCTTCTGTGTATTCTTACCACCTCTTCTTAATATCTTCTGCTTTTGTTAGGTCCATACCATTTCTGTCCTTTATCAAGCCCATCTTTGCATGAAATGTTCCCTTGGTATCTCTAATTTTCTTGAAGAGATCTCTAGTCTTTCCCATTCTGTTCTTTTCCTCTATTTCTTTGCACTGATCGCTGAAGAAGGCTTTCTTATCTCTTCTTGCTAGTCTCTGGAACTCTGCATTCAGATGCTTATATCTTTCCTTTTCTCCTTTGCTTTTTGCCTCTCTTCTTTTCACAGCTATTTGTAAGGCCTCCCCGGACAGCCATTGTGCTTTTTTGCATTTCTTTTCCATGGGGATGGTCTTGATCCCTGTCTCCTGTACAATGTCATGAACCTCATTCCATAGTTCATCAGGCACTCTATCAGATCTAGTCCCTTAAATCTATTTCTCATTTCCACTGTATAATCATAAGGGAGCTGAGTGCCAAAGAATTGATGCTCAGAGGTTAAAGCATCTGCCTGCAATGTGGGAGACCCAGGTTCGATCCCTGGGTCGGGAAGATCCCTTGGAGAAGGAAATGGCAACCCACTCCAGTATTTTTGCCTGGAGAATCCCATGGACGGAGGCGCCTGGTAGGCTACAGTCCACAAGGTTGCAAAGAGTCGGTCGTGACTGAGCGACTTCACTTCACTTTCACAATTGATGCTTTTAAACTGTGATGTTGGAGAAGATTCTTGAGAGTCCCTTGGACTGCAAGGAGATCCAACCAGTCCATCCTAAAGGAGATCAGTCCTGGGTGTTCATTGGAAGGACTGATGTTGAAGCTGAAACTCCAATATTTTGACCACCTGATGCAAAGAGCTGACTTATTTGAAAAGACCCTGATACTGGGAAAGATTGAAGGCGGGAGGAGAAGGGGATGACAGAGGATGAGATGGCTGGATGGCATCACTGACTTGATGGATGTGAGTCTGAGTGAACTGCAGGAGTTGGTGATGGACAGGGAGGCCTGGCGTACTACAGTCCATAGGGTTGCACAGAGTCAGACACAACTCGAGTGACTGAACTGAACTAAGAATTTTAGCATTTATATTTATAATGTATTGGTTCATAATTTTCTTCTGATAATTTTGAAGTTTTGGTATCTGGTTAAAATGACCTGGAAAGTGTTCCATTCACTTCTAGTTTTGAAAGAGGTTGTGTTGGATTGGTATTATCGTTTCCTTAAGTGTTGATAGAATTCATCAGTGAAGCCATTTGGGCCTGGATTTTTTCTTTGTAGGAAGATATTTTAGTAACCCAGTTAAATAATTTAATGTCTTTTCTTGACTTAGGTCTTTTCAGATTTTATATTTTTTCTTGAGTCAATTTGATAATTTCTGTCTGTGAATTTGTCCATTTCAGCTCAGTTGTCATATCATTGACATAATATTTCTTTATAATAATTTAAATTTCTGTAGGGTTCAGGTTGTTTCCTTTTTCATTCCTAATTTTGATAGCCTATATATCTTTCCTCTTTTTTATTGGTCATTTTACTAAAATTTTGTCAATTCCATAGATTTTTTTGAAGAACTAACCATCTGTTTCACTGATTTTTCTCTATTTTGCTGAGTTTTTTTTTTCTTTTAATTTCTGCTATAGTCTCTATTACTTCACTCAACTTACTTTGTGTTTGATTTGCTTTTATTTTTCTAATTTCTTAAGGTGAAAGCTTAGCTAATTGATTTTTTTAAGTTGTTGATTTAAAATCTTACTTCCTTTTTAATAGAAGCATTTAAAGCTATAAGTTTCCCTCTATGCACTGCTCTACCTGATTTCCAGTTAAAGATATTTTCTAATATGATTTCTTCTTTTCCCTATGATTGATTTAGAAGCATAATGTTTAATTTCCAAATATATGGATATGTTCCAGATTGCCTTCTGCTATTTATTTCTAATTAATTCTACTGTGGTCAAAGAACATTCTTTATATGGTTTCAATCCTTAAATTATGATTTCAATCTTTATTTTGTGACTTGTTCTATCACCTTGTATATGATCTATTATATAGAATGTTTCATGTGTGCTTGAGAAGAATGTATATTCTACTGTTGTTAAGTGGAGCATTCTAGCTGTTTAATAGTATTCATGTATTCTATATGCTTTCTGGTTTGCTTCTTGTCATACCTATTAGTATTATCAATTATTGAGAGAGAAATACTGAAAATATTCAACTTTAGTTACTGAATGGTCTTTTTCTCCTTTAATTTTGTCAAATTTTGCTTCACATATTTTGGGGCTCTCTTGTTAGTTTCCAGTATATTTGTAATTGTATCTTTTTGATGAACTGGCACTTTTGTCATTATGAAATGTCCCTCTCTGTCTCTAGTGATATTTTGGGAATTAAAATTCATTTTAGTATAAACTCTCCAGCTTTCTGTTTGCTTGGTATACCTTTTGCCATCCTATTACATTTGAAGTATTTTAAGCCAAGTATTTCTCCTTTAAACAGAATATGCTTTTTAATCCCATCTGATTGTTCTGCCTATTAGTTAGAGTTTTTAGTCCAGTACAATTTAATTATTGATATTCTTAGAGTTGTGTTTGTCATTTTGGAATTTGTTTTTTATGTGCTTTTGTTATTTGGCTTCTCCTATACTACTTTTCTTTGGTTATACAAATATTTTTTAGTTTACCATTTTAACAACTCTGAGGTTTAGTGTGTTCTATAAGAGTATATATGTGCGTACACACATGCACGCTCTTTGGATTACAGTATTCACCTTTAACCTATCACAGTCTTCTAGAGTCTTCCTATACTGACCTAATTCTGATAAAAATATCACATTTCACTAGTAGAGCTCCATCTCCTCCTTCCTTTATGATATTACTACTATATATATATTAAGGCTATATGTGTTATAAACCAAATGATAGAGTAATATATTTATTGCCTTAAACAAGCTTGTATTTTTCAAAGAAAATAAGAGAAGAGAAAAATTATGTAGTATTTTATATTTACCCACACATTTACTATTTCCCATGTTCTTCTTTCCGTCCCACAGGTACAAGTTATTGTCAAGCATCCTCTCCTTTAGTATTTTTTGGAAGACATATCTGCTCACAACATCTTCTATCATTTCTGTTTATCTGCAAATATATTTCACCTTTATCTTTGAAGACTAGTTTAATTGGATGTAGAACTCATGGCTGACTTTTCTTTTTTATTTCATCACTTTGAGTATGTCATTCCACTACCCTTTTGTTTCTGAGAAGTCAGCCAGTAATTAAATTTTTGTTTTTTCTTTACATAATGAGTCATTTTTCTTTTGTAGCTGTCACAATTTTCCCTTTGTTTTTGGATTTCAGGAGTTTGACTATAATAAACGTAGATGTACTTCTCTTTATTTTTATCCTCCTTGGAATTTGTTGAGATTCTTGGATCATCTGTTTTGTTTTCTCTTAAATCATATTTGGAAAAGTTTTAGCCATTATTTCTTCATGTATATTTTTCTACCCATTCACTTTGTCGTCTCCTTTGGGGACTCCCATTAACGCGTGTTGGGACCCTTATCGTTATCCTGTAAGTCTCTGATACTCGGTTCGTTTTTCTTCAGTACTTTTTATCTGTAATCTTTGGATTGGATCATTTCTGTTGATCCAGTCTAATCTTCAAACTCACAGATTCTTTCTTTGACATCTCAGTTCCACTATTGAGCTATCTAGTGAAATTTTAATTTCAATTGAAGTAATTTTAATTGAAGTATTGACATTTTAACTCTAGAATTTCACATTTAAATAACCTCTGTTTATTAAGATTTCCTACTTGTTTGTTATCATTTTTCTTTAATTCTTTGAACATATTCTTAATAGCTTCTTTGCAGTTTTTCCTACTAAATCCAGTATCTGAACCCATTTACAGTAAGTTTCTACTCACAGAAAATTGTCTTTTGATTTGCTAATTGGTCCAATAGACTCTTGTTCTCTTCTCTCATCTCTCATGCAAGGGTATCAATAATAATTGTCAAATAACATAAGATATTAATTTCAGTAGTTTGTTCCTTGACAGTTTATATAAGGCATAGTAGAAAGTGTTGTTTACTTATTTACTTAATGATGTAAATCTATCTGCCAGTAGTAATTTCCATCAGATTCCTTATAGTGTGCAGAACTTCACAATCTGTTTTTGGAGATGTAATTACGTAAGAAATGAGACGAAATCATACTGAATTTGTGTGAACCTTAAATCCAATGACTAGTGTCATAAGAAGAGGAGAGGATACAGAGAAGATGATGTAAAGATGGAGGCAGAGATTGGAGGGATGCATTTATGAGCCAAGAAATGCCAAGGATTGTTGAGAGCCATCAGTAGCTAGGAAGAGGTATTGAACAGATTTTCCTTCAGAGCTTCCAGAAGGAATCAGTCCTGATTTCAAAGTGCTAGTCTCCAGAACTGTGAAAGAATAAATATCTTGTTTTTAAGCCACTTAGTTTATGATATTTTGTTACAACAGTCTTTGGAAACTAACATATTCTCTTTTCTTAGTAGAGGATTTGTAACCGGGAGTTCTGGGATTGTTTCTTTTCTTTACTGCTAACATCCATTGATTAGGGCCTAGAGGAGAAATTCGGTTCACTAATTGATTTATTCATTGAACAAATATTTGCTGAACCCCCTAGTATGTGCTACATTCTCTAGTGAAGCCCTACCCTACAGTGTGCCTGTGTTTAAGGTTGGATCTCTAAGGAAGTAATTAAGGTTTAATGAGGTCATAATGGTGGGGTCCTAAACTGGTAGGATCAGTATCTTTATGACTCACCTCAAGAACACACTGAGAAAAGATCTTATGTGGACATAGTGGGATGACCATCTGCAAGGCAGGAAGAAAGCTCTCACCAGGAACCAACTCTAGTGGACCTTGATCTGGGACATTCAGCTTCCATAACTGTGAGAAAATAAATGTCTGTTGTTTAAGCAACCCAGCTTGTGGTATTTTGTTAGCCGCAGCCCAAGCAGATTAATACAAACAGGAATCAAATATCCATGGTAATTAGTGGAACAAGGTATTTTTGTCCTTAAAAAATTATGAAATGAGTGTGATTAACTTATCTTTTAGAAATTTTAAATTATAGGTGCCACTACATGCTAATTCTTAGAACAAAGAGAATGAACCAAGTGCTGTTTATGCGGGAAGATAGACTTTTGGGGGTGGAGGCTTTCATTCAATGCAGAAAATTGAGTTAATTATTTTCCACAGATCCAGCAGATTATTATTTTTGGTTTGTGCAAGACCTTGTATTAGTTTCCTATTGCTGTTGCAGCAAATCAATCACCATTATCTTACTCCAGAATATTTTCATCATCTCAAAAGTAAACCTCACACCCATTAGTAGTTACTCCCCATTCCCTTTTTCCCAGGCCCTAAAAACCACTGATCTACTTTCTGACCCTATGAAGTACAATTTTTTTTTTGTCTTTTTTTTTTTTTTTAATTTTAAAATCTTTAATTCTTACATGCATTCCCAAACATGAACCCCCCTTTTAAGTCTGGTCTGGTTCTGAACTCCTGAGTTCTGTATACTGTGAATCAAGCACTTTTTTACTTCTCCATTCCTCTAATGATGGACTCCTAGGGTGCCTCCACTGAGCTCTCTCCACAAGCAGCATTGTGGATATGCCCCCATAAACCTGTACAGCAGAGTCTCTGCAGAGCATTGCTGTATTCTAGGTATGCACATACAACTCTTCACTAACTATTGCTTTCCAAGGTGGCTATTTCATTCCACTTCAGACTCCTGACAGCAGTACATAAGGATTTCCTTTTTACAACTTCCTTACCAACACTTGGTTTTGTTCAATAAAATTTGCCCATCTTATCGGTGTATAGAAACATCCAACTGTTCTTTTAATTTGCACTTCTCTGATCTTTAGATAGGTTGATTATCTCTTCATAAACTTTTTAGTCTTTCAACTTTCCCATTACAGATGTGCAGTTAAAACCCTCTGCCACTTTATTATTGTGTTTTCCACTTTTTCCTTGTTGATCTGCAGGAGTCCCTTATTTATTACAGATATTCAAACATTGCAAATACCTTCTTCTTATCTGTGACTCATCTCATCTGTTCATTTGTCTCTGACATCGTCTGTTGAACAGAAATCCTTAACACAGTTGCATCCATTATTTTTTACCTTATATTTTATGCTTTTAGGTCTTGTTTAAGAAATACTTTTCCAGCTCAGATTTCTCAAAGAAATTCTCGTATATTTTCTTCCAGTAGTTATATAATTTTACCTTTTATATTTAAGTCTATAATGTTTATGGCATTTTATGTGATATAAAAATAGGTATCCAAGTTAATTTCATATAGTAATCTAGTTATACTGATACCATTTATTGGTTCATGTTTTCTCTGCTACTTTACCCTGTATCAAGTAGCCCTATGAAGAGATGACATGAGAGGTCTAAAGCTTCTTGCCAACAGTCATGTAAGTGAATCATACTTGAAGTAGATCCTCTAGCCCCAAACAATCCTTCAGATGACTATACATCCTGCTCACATCTTAATTACAACCTCATGAAAGACTGAGCTGAAAGAACCCAGCAAATCTACTGAATTCCTGACTTACAGAAACTATTTGAGATAATAAATATATATTATAGTTTTAGGCCATTAAGTTTTGGATAGTTTGTAACACAGCAAAGAATAACTGCTGCTGCTGCTGCTAAGTTGCTTCAGTCGTGTCTGACTCTGCGACCCCATAGATGGCAGCCCACCAGGCTCCTCTGTCCCTGGGATTCTCCAGGCAAGAATACTGGAGTGGGTTGCCATTTCCTTCTCCAATGTATGCGTGCATGCTAAGTCACTTCAGTCGTGTCTGACTCCATGCGACCCTATGGACAGCAGCCCACCAGGCTCCTCTGTCTACAGGAGTCTCTAGGCAAGAATACTGGAGTGGGTTGCCATTTCCTTCTCCAAAAGAATAACTAATACAGTTTTAATACTGAATAAAGAGTAAGTAGAGCTCTTTGGTCCCTATCATACAGTGCTCTGCAGTTTTTGTTTCATTGCTATCAGCAGAATCAAAGTAAGTGATGGCTTTTTAGTTTCAATGTTCCTAAAATAAAAATGTAAGATAGTTAATAAATGGAAAAGATGGAAAAAGAAAGAAGCTGAGGAAGGAACAAATATTTAAGACCCTTTACAGTGCCTACTATGTCCTTTATTATCTTGTTTTAATCAAAAGAGCATTTAGTCAGCTGGCAAAAATGTGGTTGTTGCATTTATATTATCTTCAACCTCCTACCACATATACTTGCTGTTAGCCAAAATGAGGAGACCAGAACACTGTTGGCTTTGATTTGGCTGAAGCCATAGGTCACAAAAAGGAATGAAGCAGATTTGGAAAATACTGTGAAGGAAATGCACTTGTTGACAGAAATGGAAGTAAAAATAATGTTTATTAAACACTTGCAATATGTTTTACTTTTTTGTTAAAGGAACACCAAAATTTCCTTTTCCTTTCCTTTTTTATTTTAGGAACATCAAAACTGAAAATCCATCACTTACTTTGATTCTTCTGATAGCAGTGAAACAGAAACTGCAGGGCACCATATGATAGACATGCTAACCCTAAACTGTTAGGGTAGGGACTTTGTCTTAATCAGTTCCTAGCACCTTCTATACTTTCTGGTTTAGAATGGTTGCTTAAGAAGTATGCAGTGAAGAAATAATAAATAAATGAATGGATAAATCTGTAAATCAATGTGATGATGTTATTAGGAGACAGTGTATAAAATGGTTAAGAGCATAATGTCAGGTATTACATTTCTGGCTTCCAATCCTAGCTGTACCACTTATTAGCTATGTGGCCTTGGGCAAGTCCCTTAATCTCTTTAAGGCTGTTTCCTCAGCTATGAAATGTGTATAATAACAGTATATACCTAAAAGAATTGTTGTGGGGATGTTAAATATTCTGTAAAAAAAAAAAGAGCTCAATATATAATTTCACAGCTAACAAATACTAAGATGTTAACCATTATTATTAGAGAAAAATAGGAAAAAGCCAGCAATGATTCCAAATTTTTAAGCCTGGTTAACTGGGAAAATAAAGGTAAGTTGAGCCAAAAGTCACTGTGAAAATGGAAAAGATGATGCTCATCTTCAGACATGGGTAAAACAAAGCCTAAATATAGTTAGAGAGTAAAGGTATGTTGGATATAGAGAGAGTTACTCTGTTTAGACTCTGATTTAATTGCAGTTACTCATCCTGAAATTCTATAATCACAGAATTGTATATAATAATTTAAAGAGGATATCTACCAGATTGCATCTATGATGAGTCAAATCTAAGGAGGTAGTAGTTTCTGAGATTCTGCCTGAAAATGTGTTCTCAAGTATTATCTTCAAAAATAAAATATTACAGAGAGAAAAGATTTCCTTAAATGGCGTAAATTCATGCAGTGTCAGTATGTGATGTGGTTCAGTCTCTAAAATCCCTTGACTCCTCCTCCCAAGTTGATTTCTTCACAGAAACAGAAGAAAACTATGCTGGAAATATTTAGAGGGAAAATTATGTGTATTAGTGTTCAACCACTTTTGTTCCCCAACTAGTCAGAACCAGTAATGAAAGTTAAGCATGGGGGTGGTGTATGGCTAAGATCAAAGTAGGAAGACCCTGAGCTCGCCTTCTGCTATGGGCACACTAAAGTTACAGCTATCTATGAGAGCAAATATCTGTGAGAAGGACATGAAGGCTAGCAGAAAATGTTTGCCACAACTGAAAATATGAAGAAGGAACCACAGTGAGATGGGTAGAAGGGGTGGAGTCGCAGTACAGTGAAAACCCATAACCGTGGGATGGGCAATCCACAAATGGGAGGAAACAATGATTACAGGATTCTCCCCAAGGAGCAAGGAATCTGAGGCCCACATCACTCTCTCCAACGCAGAAGTTTTGCACCAGGAAGATAAGAAGCCAGAGTGTCTCACTTTGAAGGCCAGTAGGGCTTGCATATTAAAGCATGTTAAAAAGCAGAGACATTACTTTGCCAACAAAAGTCCATCTAGTCAAAGCTATGGTTTTTTTCAGTGGTCATGTAAAGATGTGAGAGTTGGACTATAAAGAAAGCTGAAAGCTGAAGAATTGATGCTTCTGATGTTGGAGAAGACTCTTGAGAGTCCCTTGGACAGTTAGGAGATCCAACCAATCCATCCTAAAGGAAATCAGTCCTGAATATTCATTGGAAGGACTGATACTGAAGCTGAAACTCCAATATTTTGGCCACCTGATGCAAAAAACTGACTCATTAACCTGGTCGTTAATGAAACGACCCTGATGCTAGGAAAGTTTGAAGGCTGGAGAAGAAGGGGATGACAGAGGATGAGATGGTCGGATGGAATCACTGGCTCAATGGACACAAGTTTGAGTAAACTCCGGGAGTTGGTGATGGACAGGGAGACCTGGCATGCTGCCGTCCATGGGATCACAAAGAGTCGAACACAACTGAGTGACTGAACTGAACTGAACTGAAGGGCTTGCATACAGGAGAGCCAGGAGGCTGTAGGAAATAGATATTCTGCTCTTAAAGAGTGCACACAAAATTTCTCCTGCTCAGAATCCCATTACAGAGACAGCAGTTTTAAAAGGAGCCTTGGTCAGACCCACTTGCTGATCTCTGCAAATCTCGCAAAGGGACAACAGGCAGCTAGGACTCCCCCTGCAGACATAGTTACTGGTGGCAACCAATTTTGAGAATTTGTTCTGCCATAAGGACACTGGTTGGAGAAGGCGGTGACACCCCACTCCAGTACTCTTGCCTGGAAAATCCCATGGACGGAGGAGCCTGGTAGGCTGCAGTCCATGGGGTTGCTAAGAGTGGGGCACGACTGAGCGACTTCACTTTCACTTTTCACTTTCATGAATTGGAGAAGGAAATGGCAACCCACTCCAGTGTTCTTGCCTGGAGAATCCCGGGGACAGAGGAGCCTGGTGGGCTGCTGTCTTTGGGGTCGCACAGAGTCAGACACGGCTGAAGCGACTTAGCAGCAGCAGTAGCAGCAAGGACACTGGTGCTTGAAAGCACCATTTTGGAACATCATGCTAGTCTATTAGCACCAGGAATAACCTGCCCACAAACAGGCCAGCACCAGCTTGGTGCCCCAGGGTCCCGCAGCTGACCACTTTGGGGCCAGACCCTGCCCACCAATAAATCAGTAGCCACCTCATAAAGCAGGACCTGAGAGCCAGCCAGGATTGGGGCCACTCCCACTACAAAAAGGACCCATGCAGCCCACATAGGGGGCACCCCCAGAGCATATAGCTCTGATGGTCAGAAGGGAATGTACTGTTGGGCCCTCCAGGACATCTATTGCATAGGGTCACTTTTCCAAGAGCAGGAAACATAACCCACTTACCTAATACATGGAAATAAACAGAGAATTGGGCAAAATGAGTATACCCTTAATGAATTAAGACATCTAGAAACCTAATTTAAAAGGAACTTATTGGCTTAATCTCAACAAATATTTATTGATTGCTTCCCATCTGCCAGACACTGTTCTAGACAAGGGGGATACAGCTTTGAAAAATATTAAAGTTTATGATTTTCTGGAACTTAAAAGAGTCTAGGAGTATCACTATCTCCAGGCATGGTGCTCAATGTCATCAGAAATTATTTTCTCCATCTCTTGGATTTTTTCACTTTGTGTTGGCTAATTTGGAGGGAGGAGGGGCTCTTCCTACTTGAAGCTACATGGCCACCAGTGCAGCAACTCTAAAAGGAGGAGAGTCTCATTTTCACAGTCATTGAGCCAGTCTGTCTCATTGAACTGACTTGGTCTAGGTGCGTATCTCTAAGCCTGATTAGCCAGATTTCAGTTATTAGTGAGGCCACCACAAGCGTTTGTGCTGGTTGTTATTCACTGCAAAGAAAACAAGCAGAAGCTGAGGTTGTAGGGCATAGTTAGCACAGTTTTGCCTGGTACACAGCTATATCTCCTGGAAAAGAGTGCATTTCTCTAATTCATGTTGTGACACTATAGTGGTTTTAGTCAAGTGCTCACCCAGGAGCAAAAGTGGAATAGGGTTATCCCCATGCAAGCCAAATGGTCTGAGGGTGGGGAAAGGAGAGTTGGGGTGCCTTTGTCAAAAGAGAGTAAAAGGGATGCTGAGTATGCAAAAACAGCAGCTATCCACTTCATTCCTTTAAAACATAGAAAGGCAGGGTGGTAGAGTGGAGAAGACCTGGACTTGGCATCAAAAGGACTGGGTTCTAATTCTGGCTTTGGAAGCTATGGGATATTGGGCATATCATTTAACCAGTTCCCATAGAGTTTGTTTCATTTCTTATGAAATGGTGAAGTGAAGTGAAAGTCATTCAGTCATGTCCAGCTGTTTGGGATCCCATGAACTATACAGTCCATGGAATTCTCCAGGCCAGAATACTGGATTGGGTAGCCTTTCCCTTCTCCAGGGGATCTTCACAACCCAGGGATCGAACCCAGGTTTCCTGCATTGCGGGTGGATTCTTTACCAGCTGAGCCACCAAGGAAGCCCAAGAATACTGGAGTGGGTAGCCTATCCCTTCCCCAGTAAATCTTCCTGACCCAGGAATCAAACCAGGGTCTCTGTGTTGCAAGTGGATTCTTTACCAACTGAGCTACCAGGGAAGCCCTTATGAAATGGAGGGGATTATTTTTCCCCCTCAGACTCATTAAAAGGAAAAATGAGATAATAAATGAGAGTGTGGTTTGGGAATTATAAGTTTTTTACACCTGGAAGGTATTATTTTTTCTATTTTCCCAGTCAGTACCTTGCGCAGTGCCCTTACACATCGAAGGTTCCCATTAAGTATTTATCAATTGGCTGATCCATGACATGGAAACTCACATCACTCACGTACTTTTCTAAAACTTTATACAAGCAAAATGTTTTGGTGAACAACTCTAGAAACATACAGAGCAAGCAGTCTTTTGATCTCATTTTTCAGACCTCAATTTAAGTGCTACTTCCTCAGGGAAAACGTCACGGTTTATCCCCAGTCCCTCAATCAGGGCAGGGCCCCCAACCTGTTTCACAACACGTAATACAGTTCTAGTTTAACAGTTACTTGTGAAACTCGTGTTTAATATCTGTCTCCATCACTGGCCGTGAACTCCATCATGCAGGTTGTTGTTGTCTTGTTTAGTCACTAAGTTGTGTCTGACTGTTTTGCAACCCCAAGCACTGTAGCCTGCCAGGCTCCTTTGTCTATGGGGATTACCCAGGCAAGAATAGTGGAGTGGGTTGCCATTTCCTCCTCCAGGGGATCTTCCCAACCCAGGGATCAAACCCATGTCTCTTGCATTGGCAGGTAGAGTCTTTGCCACTGAGCTAACCAGGGAAGCCTCCACTGTGCAGGTAACGTGGCTATATTGTTTGCTGTTGCATCCTGTTGTGCATGGTACATAGTAGGAAATTAAGAAAGATTTGTTCAATGAATGAGTAAATTTGTGAGAGTGAGTGGAACAAGATCAAGTGAACTATGAAACATACATCTAACTTCTCCTTTCTGTTGTAATATTTTTTCCAAGCCCTCCAGTGACCACATTGTGGAACCTCTACTAAGAAGAGAAAGAATGAGTAGTTGACTAAACCTATCTCTTTAAGGACACACATCTCTTTAAGTCAATGACTATTCAGAAATGAAATCCATTAATTCTGACTTACGCAAGCTACATCTCAAAAATTCAGAATAAATGTATTACAGCAATTATAAGACCTGTAATCATTAATTTACTCTAGAGTAATCATTCTAAATCTTACACTGTGTATGTCCTGATATGTCCTAATGCTTCTATCTGCATCCAAACTACATCAGAACCAAACAGTTCATTCCTGGAAGAATATACGTAACTCCTAGCCAGAAATTTGATTAGAGTGTTTCAGAGCAGGGAAGGAGACTTTAGAGCCAAATTATTCCTTCTTAGCCAGCTCCACCCTAAATTTCATTTACATAATACAGCTCTTAGTAAAAATGAAATAAGTCAGCATCGGGGAAGACAAACTGAAATATGGCTTCCATACCAAAGGCAACTTTTCTTCTGTCAGTCTCAGTGAGTAAGTGATCTTCTAAATAATAGAATGTTTTAAAAAATAGACATCAGTGTCCAGTTAGTCTGGACAGTGTCCAGTTAGTCCAGTGTCACAAATGTTTTAATAAATAGACATCAGTGTCCAATTAAGTCTGGACAGTGTCCAGTTAGTCCAGTGTCACAAATATCTGTTGTGTGTGTGTAATATGTGTTGTGTGTTGTTGTGTGCAGAATTTTTTTAACTTTTAATTTTGTAAAATACACATAAAAATTTTACCATTTTAAGCATTTATAAGTATACAATTCAGTAGTGTTAAGTACATTCACATTGTTGTGCATCCAATCCCCAGAACTCTTCGTCTTACAAAACAGAAATTCTATACCCAGTTAACAACTCCCTTCCCCCACTGCCCCTGTCCCCTAGCAACCATCATTCTGTGTTCTGTCTCTATGAATCTGCCTTCTCTAAGTACTTCATTGAGTTTCCAGAATTGTACAGTATTTGTCTTTTTGTGAAAAGTGTCCCCTTCCTTGAAGCCCCAACGCAGGCCAGGCCTCTTAGTTGAAAGGGCTTGGAGTGGGAGGCCTGGGGTCTGCTCTTTCACTCTGCTCGCTCTCCAACAACCTGAAGTCAAGGTGGGAGACACAGTCTGGTTCTGAGATTCTCTGCATCACTCCCCTGTTTTCAAGGTTTGATTCCCATCGAGGGCTAGACTGGGGTATGGACTCAGCAGGTGCATTCTATGTAATTGGCCTGGTGGTGGAAAGTCCTCTCTTCCTGGGTTGGCTAAAATGGTGTGTGGGGCCATTTTAGCACCAGCCAGATCCTCCAAGGATTCCTTGAAGAGGAGAAGCCATAGCTCCCTTTGGCCCTTCTTGCTTTGTCTACCTCCAAGTCTTCTCCAGGAGGGGTGACTTTACTTGCCCAGGGGCCTCAGAGGCAACTACTGGCTCCTGCCTCCCACCAACCTCTGAGAGCCTTCTGATGGGACTAATAATGAATGACCTTTTCCAGGCCCCAAAGGTTGAAGGGGACCATAGTGAGGTATCCCCATCCTTTCCTCAGGTACCCCACATTACCGCTCCTTCTCATCTTGTGGGCTAGGCTGCTCCAGAAACCTCCAAGTGGTTTGATATGATTTCAGATCCACTTGTTTATCACTAAAGTGAAGTTGTTTAAATGCACTTGTTTATGGCAAAGACAAAATACAAAGTTTTTTTTTTTAAGAAATAAAGCAGTTTTTCTTAATGAAGTAAAGTTGTATCAGGATGTCATTATCTCATCTGTTGTGATCAAGAAGCAGTCAATAGCTCAGCTGTTGAGGGGGCCCCACTTGGGACTTATTAATAAAAATAAACTAAAAAGCAACTATTGTGAGAAAAATATAGACAGTAAGTACCTAGAGTTTGTCAGGATTTTCCAAGAGTTTCCACCTGGGCATGGTGACTCTTTACTGACCTAAACAACTCTCTGAAGACGCTGGGGCATTATGTTCCTGCTGGGGTAAAAGTGACTCTTTTACCACAGTGGTGAAAGCTATGCAGCAACCCCACAAAGACCACTTTGCCCCTCAACACAGCTTCATTCCCTAACAACATGCTCTATAAGCATCAGGGACTTCTTACTTCCCTTTAGCTACCGGCTAGACATCAGCTTGTGGTTAGCTAAGCCAACTCTCTTGAGGACCAACCTCATAGGAAAGATACACCTCAACTGAATTTGGACTTTATCTCTCCTATCTCCCCTTGCCTGGAACAACAGTGTAATCAATCTATCATTTACAGTAGGTTATTTCTTTATTGGCTTATTAAGAGACACATCCTGTATGATATTGGCTTGTGAAATTATAATTCTCAGTGAACCTATAGTAGATAAAAATAAGCAACAATTTCAGTCTCGAGCATAATCTGCCTCAAAAGACATCTCTATCTCTCTGTCCATCTCTATCTCAGTATCTTCCTGAATGGGTACACAAGAAATTGGTAACACTAGTTGCTGAAAGTACAGAGTTAGGGGTCAGTGAGAGATTTACTTTTCACTATTTATCTTCTTATATTGTTTGAATAGTATTTTCTTAGGGGATATATATGCAATGAATTCCAAAACGCTTTATAAATCATACAGCATTCTACAGTTATTAGGGTTTTATTGTTACTAGTATTTACTGAGGCTTCCCAGGTGACACTAGTGGTAAAGAACCTGCCTGCCAATGCAGGAAAGAAAAGAGACCCAAGGGTTCATTCCATCCCTGGGTTGGGAAGATTCCTCCAGAGGAGGGCATGGGAATCTACTCCAGTTTTCTTGCCTGGAGCATCCCATGGACAGAGGAGCCTGGTGGGCTACAGTCCATAGGGTCACAAGGAGTTGTACAGGACTGAAGCAACTTGACACGCTGGCAAGCACCAGCAACAACATCTCAGACATTTAGCCTTTGTGAAAATTTGAAAGAGTTAACTTAGTACTACATATGTTAGAATATGAGGCCGTTTTTCTCTTTTTAAAGTCACCCTTTGGCATATTTAATGACGTTGGAAAAATACTCAAGGTGAAAAATATAAAAATTGTCCAAGTGTCTGATTCCAATTTTGTGTGTTCCCTGTGTAAACATAATATATAAAAAGAGACCGGAAAGAACCATCCACAATGCTCTGGCGGGGAGAAGGGAGACATCGTGTTAATTTTCTTAATTATATTTTCCAATATATACCACGTTTTCTATAGCAAATTAACAAATGCTATTTGGAAAGAAAAAAAAATCACCATTAAACCTTAAAACTTGGCCAGAAATGAATTTTTTTAATTTCGTGAGAATGGCTTATTGCAGACCGAGAGGACATTCCGCAGCAATCAAAAATAGTGCTAAGGGAAGACTGAAACCGTCCTTCCAGGCCCGGAAGTGCATTACGAACTACAAGGAGAGGCAAGCGAGATGCTGGCCTCCACTACGGCTAGAGCGACCACGAAAAGACACAGGAACTTCCGGGGCGGAGCTCTCTGTTCCTTTCCCTACCTTGGGGGAAATGTGGGTTGCTGGCACATTCAAAGTTCGCGATTGCTTGGCTGCTACTTCCGTCACTCTGAGACGGTGCTTGAAATTGGGAGCGACCATGGCAAAGAGCAAATTCGAGTACGTGCGGGACTTCGAGGCTGACGACACATGCCTGCCCCACTGCTGGGTGGTGGTACGGCTGGACGGCAGGAATTTCCATCGGTGAGCGAGCTCGGCCCGGGGTGCGTGCTTCGCAGGCGTTTCCGGTGAACGCGGCCCCTCCGTAGCCACCCGCAGCTCGTGGTTACCGTGGTAACGCGGCAGCCGACGACTGCGCGGCTTTAAGCATCACACTATGTGCTGGCTACAACTGGCTTGAACTCGAGTAGTCTGGAGTAGTTAAAAATGAGACAGGGTGCTCCCCTGGTGAGGAGCTGGCCTGAGGTGTCCATTGCCAAGGCTTTGGTGGAAGAAGTCACGCTTGGGCGCATTATTTCAGTTCTTCAACCGATGGCCAAACTGGTTATTAGGTATCTTTGAGGGCTTGCTGTGGACAGCGCTATACAGAGCATATTCTTGTTTCATTATAAGTAACAGGGCACATGGACTGGATTCAGGAGGGAAAAAGTCAGAAAAAAACAAAGTAATAGAAAGATGGGAATTTCTTTAAAAATGCTACTTAGGTAATGATTACTGTAGTTAAAATTTATTGAGCAGTCCAAGGAGCCAGGCATAGTTACGTTTGTTACCTCCTTCTAACCTGCAGGACAATCCTATGAAGTAAATTTATCCCTATTTCACAGAAAAGGGAATGGAGGATTAGTATATATGTTCCTTTTCCTCAGTTTATCAGAGCTAAAAAAAAAAAAAAAAAACCTGGAGTTCTTAACGAAATGGATTGGGTTGTGGCTCCTGGAATGTTTGAACTCACAGCCCTATTACACTGTCTTCCTTTATGAACAGCCTGTTTAATCTGTGTATTAATGACAAGCTCTCTTGCAGCCATGCCCTTTTCACTTTTCTTTTTCCCATTTGAAGGTTTGCTGAGAAACACAGCTTTATAAAACCTAATGACAGCCGTGCTCTTCATCTAATGACCAAATGTGCCCAAACTGTAATGAACGAGCTGGAGGATATTGTGATTGCATATGGACAGAGTGATGAGTACAGCTTTGTGTTCAAGCGAAAAAGCAATTGGTTTAAAAGAAGAGCCAGGTAATTCTGTGGCCTAGCTCCTTCAGAAAATTTCCTACCAGCAGCTGGCTTCTGCTTGGGCTTCCCTGGTGGCTCAACTGGTAAAGAATCTGCCTGCAATGTGTGAGACCTGGGTTCGATACCTGGGTTGGAAAGATCTCCTGGAAAAGGGAAAGGCGGCTGCTGCTGCTGCTGCTGCTGCTGCTGCTGCTGCTGCTGCTGCTGCTGCTGCTGCTGCTGCTGCTGCTGCTGCTGTGTCGCTTCAGTCGTGTCCGACTCCAGTATTCTGGCCTGGAGAATTCCTTGGACTATATAGTCCATGAGGTGGCAAAGAGTCGGACAGGACTGAGTGACTTTATCTTAATCATAAACTTGCAGACTGTAGTATTTGCAACTGCAGAATGTGTGTATGTGTGTATATGTCTATATATGTATATATGCACACTCACACACACTGATACACTGATAATATGTATAGAAGTTGACTGTTGTACTTCCATCTGTTATTCAGGCATTCTGTATGCTGCTTCCATTTCATATCACCTTAGCTTCTAAACTGAACATTAAAACTAGAAGCAGAAACTAAACGTTTAGGTAAGGAGGATCTCAGTACAAATTAGACAAATCTCATATTTAATTTAGCAGTATGTTGAAACTTTCACAGAAAACAGGTCATGTAATGAATTGGTGTGTTTTTAAAACAGTGGTATCCCTCCTCCCAAGACTTGAAGAAAATCCTCTTGAACCATCAATTCACATCACATCCTATAGAAAAACATTTAATAATAGTAAACTACTTTATAGGACTAGAAAGAGAGGCAGGCTGCATTTTAAATATATAACAAATATTAAAATAGTTTTTCTTGACTCAGTTTATATTATCTCTTGGCTCTCTGGACAGTTTGTGTTATCACTGTGTTGCACCCACAGACCCTGTCATGGCCTTGAATTAATATCATGTATTTTCCTTTTTCTTGCTCCACCCAACCTGCCTTCTGCAAGTAAGTTTATGACTCACGTGGTTTCCCAGTTCGCCTCCAGCTATGTGTTTTATTGGCGGGATTACTTTGAGGACCAGCCCCTTCTGTATCCCCCAGGCTTTGATGGAAGAGTCGTGGTGTATCCTAGCAACCAGACTCTAAAGGACTATCTCAGCTGGCGGCAAGCAGATTGTAAGTGAAACCAAATAAACAGATGTATTGATAGTTACATCACTAATTCGTTATATTAGAGGTGATGCTCTGAATAGTTTTGGCTCATGTGTACTTTGTTTGGAATGCAGTATTTTAGGTTTTTAAAATTAGTTGAAAATACTTGAAATATTGGGTATTTTTGTGTAAATATTCCTTATTTTTAGCTTTTTTTTTTTAATCAGAAGATCTGGCAATACCAAGTCTGTATTTCCACTTAGTATTGGTCAGACCCTGTATAGTGACTTCTGCCTTTATACACACACACGCACACACACACACACACGCATACACATGTGCATGTACACAGGAGCCAGTGTGCCTCAGCCTCTACTTCGCTGTTGTTCCTCTGGGGTCACCTACTCTGCTTTCCACACTTAGGTTCATGCTGGCTTTAGTGGGTATTTGAGTTGTGACCCTCCCTTACATGATGAAATATTTGTGAGACTTTTACTCATTTAATGTGTCTTGATTTTTCCAGAAGAATTGGAAAAGAGGTGGGAATAATAACAAATCAAATTATTTGATTAATGTACAAGTTAGCTTAATGTACAAGTTAACAGACTTGTGTGAAGCACAGCTGAAATGACAGGATAAAACTGTTAGAAAAGTTTTCTGCTTCCCTGTGTGTTCCCTGTGTGTGACTTTTGGCAGGTAACTAAATGTTTCTGAGGTTTCTCTACTTTAAAGAGGAGAGAAATTGGGCTCTATTACTCTTTGAAGGGTGAATATTAAAAAAAGATTCTACATCCCTACACAGTGTTACTCTGTTTTCCTTACAGGTCACATCAATAATCTTTATAATACAGTGTTCTGGGCACTTGTACAGCAGTCTGGCTTAACACCATTACAAGCCCAAGAGAGATTACAGGTATGTGGATCTTACTGCATTAAGACTTCAGGGGGGACAGTTTATGATCTCTCGTGACATTTTGCCTTCTTTTTAAGCTCTTATGTTTTTACAGCTTTGTTTTGAAAAGTTCCAAAGATCACACTAGTAGCAGCTCTGCTGCTTGCTTGCTTTGTGCCTGTGGGTAAGTTGTAACCACTCCCTGAGCCTCAGTGTCCTCTGCTGGAAAATGGAATTAATGGCTCTACACTCCCACATGGTAATGCTTGGCTGGAGCTGCATATTGGCTGCCCTCTATACAGGGCACAGGCTCGTCTTTTCTGTCAGCCCCACCTGGCTGCTTCATCATTGTCATTCCCTGCTGGGGACCTGGAGTTTGGGATTAGGACTCTTGTATATCATTAAGACCTCAGACTCTGGGGAGTCAAATAATTGTACTCAGATGTTTTTGTTTAATTTTACCTCTCTGCCCTAGTTTGTATAGGTAAAATGTGGAAAATAATAGTTCCTACCTTACAGGTTTATAGTGAGAATTTTAAGTGGCATGATGCATGTAAAACGCACGTAGACTAGTACAAAGCACACTATAAGTAACTAATAAATACTTTTATTATTCGATGCTACTTGCAGGTAAACTGTGAAATGAGATGTGTTGTAATAACTCCTAATACAATCAATGCCTGGTACTCAGTAAATGGTTGTCATTATTAACAACAGTGATAAAGATGGGTAGCAATAATAGGAAGACTGGTAGATGTAGCCAGAGTTTGGAAGCGCTGAATTTAGATTTTGATTCTTATTCTTAAGTATAAGAGCACCGTTGGCCTTGGAAAATTTATATAATCTTTCTAAGCTTCTGAGCTCTCATCTGTAAAATGGAGATGGTTATGAGGGTCAAATAAAATATTCAAGCTATCCAGTACAGAATCAGTACTCTTAACTATTAGTGCCTCTCACTCCATCACACAGTAGTGATTGGTGAAGCCAGTTACTTGCTACAGAAGAGACCTTTATGGATTTTTGTATTTAAATAAGATTTGAGCTGCTCTTAAAACTCGTTAATACCTATGTGATGTTTGTTGAATTGCTTCCACTTCTTGATTTGTTGCTAGAAGTTTAGATAGAGAGTGGAATGGATAGGTGGGGCTAGGGAGAGAAGAGACCTACAAAGCTTTTTATATTTGTTTTTATTTCTTCAGGGAACTCTTGCAGCAGACAAGAATGAGATTTTATTTTCTGAATTCAACATCAACTACAATAATGAGCCACTGATGTATAGGAAGGGGACTGTGTTGATATGGCAGAAGGTAATGCTGTTATGTCTAAGGGAAAACAAAGGTCAGAAAGAAAGCCTGTGCCCAACCCACGCTTTGTCTTGCCTGCTGCCTGCGTGCTGATGTAACTCCAGTCATTAGCACAGATTAGACCCTTTTCAAAACGAGATGCTACAGATTATTATTATGGATGCTTGCTTTGTCAGTTCGTCAGGCAAGTTTGTGATCTGGACTCCTCCCTTCTATAAGTAGAATTGCAGAATCTTAGAATTGTTTTTTGTGTGTGTCATAAGTTCTCCCCAGATCAAATCAAACCCCTTTAACAGGTATAGTGCCGATAAGAGAATTTTTGCATCCAAAGAACATTTAAAAAAATCCCACGCTGGACCATTAAATGGCCCACCCATCCCATGAGAACTATAATTTGAGGAACTGATGTTGTATGTGAAGGTTCTGTCCCTTACAGAATGTTCGAGAGATTCTCTAGACAGTCATAGTTAAGTTAATATTCTGTCTCCTTTCATCTAAATCCTTAATTCTACCAATATTTTCTCTCTGATCCAGCTCCTGGGCATAATGATGTCTCTAAATTTATTTCCTTCTGCCTAAAGTATTTTTTTCTGAATTGAATGTTTTTAAGTATTAAGGGAGTAAGTATCCTAAGAGCTCAGGATCTCACTGGCAACTTCAGCTCTTTTATTAGTATTTTTAAAGTATTTGTTCTTTGGACCCGCAGGTGGAAAAGCAGAAATATCTTTAATTCTATGGTTATTGCTAACAAGGAACAAAGAGTCCCTTCTGTGTTCCTAAGATCTCCTCTCAGAATAGAGCAGCATAACTGTTTAAAAAGTGTTTTTAGTTGTAAAGAAATTCAGGTATGGTAAGATATGTATCTGTCTGAAAATATATATTTGTCAGAGGTACTGGGTTGGCTAAAAGTTTATTTGGGTTTTTTGGAAAACCCAAATGGATGTTTTGGCCAACCAAATATATAGCCCACTTCTCCATCTTCTGTCCCAAAGCCACTCTCTAGTTAACAATGTCAATATTTTAACTTTACCTATAGGTGGAGGAAATCACAACAAAAGAAGTTAAGCTGCCAGCAGAAATGGAAGGAAAAAAGATGGCGGTGACCCGGACCAGGACTATGGCGGTGCCCTTACATTGCAATATCATTGGGGATGCTTTCTGGAAGGAACATCCAGAGATCCTGGATGAAGACAGCTGACCCTTTGCTTTTCAGTCCTGGCGTGCTTAACCATCTCGGCCCCAAGTCTCCTGGCCTTTGGTGGCCCTAGCATCTGTGCCCCACAGAAGTGTCCCAGGAGTGGCATGACTCTGGTTGGGAGGGGAGCGGAGAGAAAAGGGGTGGATGTGGGTGGTGTATCTTGTTCTGCTTTAAGTGGAACACCTATTTTGCAGTGTTCAAACGTGGTTCCTTTGGTAGAAGTACATTTAAAGAAAAAATTTTGGTACTCTTTTTATAAAGCAAGAACTATGTTATGCCTTGTAGATGAATCATTTTTAGACTGTGGCATGGGTCTTACAAAAACCTGTCAAGCTTATTTCACCTCTGCTAGAAGATGAGTCCAAACTTTACTGTCGCCTGCTCTTTCTTTACCATAGAATCCAGTGACCTTGGTAACCTCACCTTTCCCACCCACCTAATTGCATTCATCTTTGGCAGACCTGAACTAGTATAGGTTGATGCCCGTGCCTCTGAATGCAGGGATTCCAGGGCAAACTCAGGGCTTTGTGCCATTATCCAAGTTGGCAACCTGGGCTGAACTAACGAGTTGTAGCTTGGGTGTCCTTGCATAAATATTGTGTGGACTGATTTTGTGGAGTTGTCAGCATGACCCTCCTCTAAACAGAAGTTACATGTCTATATGGGAGAAGGAAAATGTGAGATTGAATGAGCCAGGAGGAAGATACTCTCTGTCGTCTTGGCACTTCAGTTTTGAAAGTCACCTTCCTGTTGGACTTCCTGAAAAAGATTCTCAGGTAGCCTCTGTATACTAAAACAGTGACGTCTGACTTGGAGAGCAGCGGGACCAACACTCATCTTTGGGTCACAGGTAGTAGAGGAGCCCTAGGGGTTCTACCTGCTGATGTGGAGTTGGGCGAGGAGCCACAGGAACTGCATGTTGCTCGTGGCCTCTGAAGTGAGCAGGCAGTGGGGGTAGGTGCTTGAGAACTCACATTTCCTTTTATGTTCATATTTTAAAGGAAAAAGATTAATTTGGCTCTATAAAGAATTAATTAAAAGCCCACATCACAGTGCCTGGTCTTACACTGTAGAATTTACAGCCAAGAAAATGTATTTTTGAAAGAGCGATGGCTGGTCTCATCTCACTAATTGACACCCCATCTGTTGATGCCTTTTTTTCCCTCCCTGTTCTCACTCCACAGGAATAGGAGACATGGCTTACAGTTGGTAATTGATAAAATTTCTTTGAGAAGAAAAAAAATAAAGGTTTCAACTCCCTTGGCCTAATTTTTCTTTTTTTTCATACAAATGCAGTATATGAGTCCAACTTTCATGTGTGAACATCCTTACATAAGCCAGGCTCACATCCCTTCATCACAGTGGTGGTTCACAGACTACTGGATACAAAAATTTACTTGAAATGCTCTTTTAAAATGCCAGTTCCAAGCTCTCTCCTCATGAAGAGTTTGGGATTCAAAGACTTGATGGGTGTGGTCAATATACCACACTTTGGGTAACTAGTCTATACCAAAACCTAGACTTGTACATCTAGATACACTGATAGGCCAAGTAAGGCAGTAAGAATGTAGCTCTTGATTGGCAAACATAATGGTAAACAAATTAGAGCATTCTATATCAAAACAAGTATAGATAAGTAGGTGTTTGTACAAATTTTTAAGACAGCCACCCAAGAAAGTTTTGTGTTTCCTGTGGGTGTTCTGTGATACAACAAAGGTATCACTTGATTTTGTTATAAGATAGGAGGACATGTGCTTGCTGGTCGAATTGCCTGCAGTTTGCAGGAGTGAGGTTTGTCTTGGGGAGGGTGGTTTTGAGCAAACGAATATCCTGGGTTTAATGTTTATGCTGTGATCATACCTATTGAGTTAAGTAATGCTGTCAGAAGCAGTGTTGGATGGGATTTCCCTGGCTGTCCAGTGGTTAAGACTCTGGGTTCCCAGTGCAGAGGCCATGTGTTTGATCTTGCATGCCACATGGCCTCCCCCCTCCCCTGCCCCAAGTACTGCTTTGTCATCTTTATTTTGCAGTATGTCTTTATTCTAAAGTATACTTCACAGTTGTATATTAATTTTCATCCTCTCTTGAGACTAGTATTTTCTTGGGCTTCCTTTCCAAAGCTTAAGGAAACTTCAAAATAGACACAGAAGCCATTAGTATAGAATTAATGCCAGTGGATTGCAGTTTGGGAGAGTGGTGACAGGAGTGATTCGTGTGATGTCTAGGTGACTGGAAACATCTTGGTTCTACTGGTTGAGGGGGTAGTATCTGGGCCTTTGATGTAGACTACACTATTATTTTAACATCGAGAAACAAAAAAGTGTCTGCTAAACAGAGGCTCTAAAGTACAGCCAGGTTTTATAAATATGCCATCCCAGTTGTGGGATCCTCCTTTCCTCCAGGTGCTTAGCAATACTTAGAAGATCAAGGATGGTGAATTTTCTTTAATACTAGCATCTGTCTGGTTTGTGTGTAAATTTCTTTTTGCCTAGGTATAAGAAATGCAGTCCTAGGGTCCACTCATAATCCTTCACTTTCATTGTACACTTAATGTTAACATTTGTAGAGCATTTATTACGCCCCATATGCATATCTTTGGTTCTTCAGACAGTTCCTTGAAACAGTTTCTAGCAAAGAGTCAGACAGGACTGAGCGACTGAACTGAACTAATAGTATCTCAAAAGAGAATGGAAAGCTCAGAGAAGCTAAATAGTTGGAGCCCAGGCGTCTGAACTCCAGTGATGCTCAGCATAAGCGCAAATTGGGACATTCCTTGCCCTCTTCCTGGGCTTCCCTGATAGTTCAGTCACTCAGTCGTGTCCAACTCTTTGCGACCGCATGAATCACAGCACGCCAGGCCTCCCTGTCCATCACCATCTCCTGGAGTTCACTCAGACTCACATCCATCGAGTCAGTGATGCCATCCAGCCATTTCATCCTCTGTGGTCCCCTTCTTCTGCCCCCAATCCCTCCCAGCAACAAGGTCTTTTCCAATGTGTCAACTCTTCGCATGAGGTGGCCAAAGTACTGGAGCTTCAGCTTTAGCATCATTCCTTCCAAAGAACTCCCAGGGCTGATCTCCTTGCAGTCCAAGGGACTCTCAAGAGTCTTCTCCAACACCACAGTTCAAAAGCATCAATTCTTCGGCGCTCAGCCTTCTTCACAGTCCAACTCTCACATCCATACATGACCACTGGAAAAGCCATAGCCTTGACTAGACGGACCTTAGTCGGCAAAGTAATGTCTCTGCTTTTGAATATACTATCTAGGTTGGTCATAACTTTCCTTCCAAGGAGTAAGCGTCTTTTAATTTCATGGTTGCAATCACCATCTGCAGTGATTTTGGAGCCCCCCAAAATAAAGTCTGACACTGTTTCCACTGTTTCCCCATCTATTTGCCATGAAGTGATGGGACCGGATGCCATGATCTTCGTTTTCTGAATGTTGAGCTTTAAACCAACTTTTTCCCTCTCCTCTTTCACTTTCATCAAGAGGCTTTTTTAGCTCCTCTTCACTTTCTGCTAGTTGGTAAAGAATCCGCCTACAATGCAGGATACCCTCGTTGGATTCCTGGGTTGGGGAGATCCGCTGGAGAAGGGATAGGCTACCCACCCCAGTATTCTTGGGTTTCCCTTGTAGCTCAGCTGATAAAGAATCTGCCCACAATGCAGGAGACCTGGGGTCGATCCCTGGGTTGGGAGGATCCCCTGGAGAAGGGAAAGGCAACCCACTCCAGTTTATGGGGTCGCAAAGAGTCGGACGCGACGCAGCGACTTTCACTTTCACTTTGCCCTCTTGCCGTTGCTTCCCGCCAGCTCAAGCCACTAGTAGACCACAATTCCAGAGAACCGAGAAACACCTGGGGAGCTTGTCAAGCTGACGGGCCCGGGCTCCATCCCCAGGGAATCTGGACTATCAGCAAACACCGAAAGTGATAATAATATTGATGGGAAAACGCTGCGTTAACGCAAATGAACCTCTTCCCCCAAACGCTGATGCGCTCCGAGCCGCGGGCGAGTAGCTGCCGCACACCACACCGCGGGCGGCGCAGAGCGCAGGCAGACGCTGCCCCCTGGCGGCCGCCCGGGCGCAGTGAGACCCTGCGCCGCGGCTGCGCGGTGACGCCCTCTGGCGGCCCCGCTCCTTCTTCCCATCGGCCTCGGCTTGCGGGCCTTTCAAACATGGAGGAGCGGGAGCGGGGGGCGAGGTCGGCTCGCGCCGGGAGCCCCGCGCGCCCGCCCAGCCCGCGGCTGGATGTCAGCTCTGACAGCTTCGACCCGCTGCTGGCCCTGTATGCGCCCCACCTGCCTCCCATTCCCTACCCCAACGCGCCCTGCTTCAACAACGTGGCCGAATACGAGAGCTTCCTCAGGACCGGGTTACGGAGCGGCGGGCGCGGACGGGCGCGGGGCGCGGCCGCTGGCTCGGGGGGCCCCGCTGCGGCCTCCGCGCCCTCGGGCAGGACCCGCCGCCGCCCGGACGCCCCCGCCCCGGACCCCGAGCGCATCCAGCGCCTCCGCCGCCTCATGGTGACCAAAGAGGAAGGGGACGAGGCCGCCGAGGCGCGGCGGCGGGGTCCGGGTCGGAGCAGGAAGGCGCCGCGCAACGTGCTCACGAGAATGCCCTGTGAGTCCCGCGGGCGGGCGGGGGCCGGCCGGCGGTCCGGAAGGCGGCGGCCCTGCAGGCGTGTCCCTGGTGACAGCCGCTTGGCGCGGACCTGTGTGTGTATCAGGGGGAGGGTCTTGGTGAAGGCTGAAGAGAGAACCGGCCACCGAGGGGAGGGTCAGCTTGGGGAATTCAGGGTCTGTATGGGCAGTGAGGGAAGAGCGGCAAGGCTGTAGAGGGAATAAGTAGCCATGGGTAGGGTCTGCTTGGATAACATGCGTAAAGGTCTTGGGGGCCACAGAAGTGATCACAGAGGTGACGAGGAACCTGCTGAAATCGATGTGCAGGAGTGATTGCGGGGGGGGGGGCGGTGGCGGCCGCGGGATTCTGGAGAGGTGGTGAGCCTGGACATCATGGGGAGGGTCTGCAGAGGTGATGAAGTCTTGGGGCCACGCATGGTGAGAGCAGGGAGGGCACAGCCAGTATTAGGAGAGGGAGAGTGGTTTGGTCAGTGAGATTTGTGGGTGAGGAACGCAGTATGAGGAAATTGTCCAGATAGCACAGGGGACACAATCTCATGACCTCTGCACATTAAGTGGCAGCTCGTTCTCCGTGCTGTAGGCAGAAAGGGCTGCAGGGGCTTGACATACACATGTTCACTGGGATGCAGCAGGCACAGAAGGCCACCAAAGGGCAGACACTGTTACAGCCTCTCTGCCGGGCTGCGTGCAGGGACTCTTGTCTGTCAGGCTCCTATTACCATATGCACAGGTTATTTTGAGTTCTGAAGGTGTAAATGGCACGAGGGGATTTCTTGCAGCCTCCTAATAAGTTCCTTAGAGTAAAGCTGTAAATAGCAGAGATTGCTAACGGGTGAGTTAGGTCTTGTATAAATGGAATAGAAACAGCCCAGGGTCATATCTTTGTCATCTGGCAAACAGTTCTGACATCTGCCCCATGAACACAATGACCTACTTAGCCATTCAGAGCATCTGTATCCTGATAACTAAATTGTGGCATTATTAAATCACTGCCTTTGGAATGGAGCATTTTGCTAAGTAAAGGAATATTTTGTTTCTTTCCTAGAAGTGTGTTAAGAGAGCAACATCCTAAAAAGCTGAGTGCTGTTAGGGGTGCCTTTGTGATTACAGTGCCAAAGCATCCCTGCCTAAGCTGGGGTTTACTCCAGCTTGCTTGCCCAGCAGTGACATTATGCATGTGCCTAAATTAAGAGCAGTTTGGGGGAGCTTATTTTGCCCATAGTTTTTGCCACTATCAGATCTTTGAAATGCCCTCCAAGTCTCAGATTGTAACATTTATTTCCGTTTTGCCAAGTATTGCTTTGCTGCCAAGATTTTCAAGACAAAAGAAGTATTTCTATGTGGTGAGTGGTTTTGGCTTTACTGGTGGAGCATTTCGCCATATTATTAGGATGAAAGAGTGTGAAAGCCAGCTTTATCAACTTTCCACAATTAAATGTATGCCTGGAATCAAAGTCTCAAAGTGTGCTGTAGGCACTGAAAATTTTAATACTACCACTGGAAACAGTTGGGTGTACATGGTAGAGATGAGTAGATATCACAAAAAATTGATGACCTTCAGGAAGCAAAAAAAAAGTATAGAAGCAGGGATGAAGATTAGGTGTTTTCCAAAAAAGAATTCATATAGAAATCAGCTTTAGGTCTTGAGGTTAAGGAAGGGCATGCTTGACAATAACAGTAATTATTTAAAAATAAGGCTGTTGAGCATGTAATATATGCTAAATAAGCGTGTAATATATGCTATATTACATATAGCTAAATTAACTCCTCAGGTGAGTAAAAAGGTTGTGAATTCATCACCACAATCAAGATACAAATCAAGGAGTTCCCCGGTGATCTAGTGGTTAAGATGCTGCACTTCCAATGCCAGGGATGCAGGTTCAAACCCTGATCAGGGAACTAAGATCCCACATGCTGTGTGGCAAAAAAAATAAAATAACGTGTAAAGTTAAACTTACCATAGGGCCTGGCCCATACTGAGGGCTCAGTAATTGGTGATAATATTGGTGACAGTGATGCTGCTGCTGTTGTTGATGTGAAGGAAGGAAGCTTGGAGACTCTTGAAGTGAACCAATAGTATGATGAGGCTCTAGACTGTATTGTTGGTTGTGGAAACAGAAAAGAAAGGTCAGGTCTTAGTTATTGAGAATCTCTTTTCTGGACTTAGTATTGGCTATAAGAAGGGAAAAATAAAAGAGTGGAGTTAAAAATGACCTGGATTTGGAAGGCTGTGGCCCAAGGGTAACGGCAGTGGAGAGAGGGATTTGGAAGAATAACTTCTTCAAAGATAAGGCATAGATACAGTTTTAGAAGCCTGGCTCATATCCATTTGGAGTTTGTCACAAATACTGCTGAGAAGAGATTCAGAATGTGCCTTGTGATTCTGAATGTGGAACTTTTTTTCTCTTGGGATTTTGTTCTGCTAGATGGTGCCAGTGTTGTATTTTTGATCACATGAGAGAAATATTCCCTGGAATTATACCTTGTTAAATCTTTGGAAGAAAAAAAAATCAAAATAAAGGTACAGATATGAAGGTTGAAAACCTGAGTTTACCATTTGCTTAATTAGAATAAGAGATTTTTGTTAAGGTACATGCTCGTCCTTTCGCCCTGATTTGGGGATGTGAGGGGAGTAATGCCCCTGTTTGCTTCTAAGTTAGAAAAAGAGTGGCCTTTCCAGCCTTTGTGGAACATGTGTATGGTGGGAAAGAGGAGTGAATGTGGAAGGCAAGTAGAGGAATCTAGGCACTGTGACCAGTTTCTAAGAAATTTAATTATTGGAACTTATTCATTACATGAAACTAGAAGTTACCTAGTCTAACCTCACCTTATGAATGGGGAAACTTGGACTTGTGGAGAAAAAGTTGCTCCCCAAGTTCACACAACTAGTTATAATGACCTAAATGTTGTTTACAGTGCTTGATTTGACACCATCTGTGACACATATCCAGGTATGTGTGTGTACACATACCTTAGTGTGTCAGAGGTTCAGAGAAGTTTAATATGGCTAGAGGAGGGATGGATGGTGAAGGTCAGGCCAAGGGTCTCATGTTCCTTTCCAAGGCCACTGTTTCTGACACTCTGCCTTCTTGCTGAATCTTCAATCTGACAAGCTCCTATTTCTCATCTACAAAGTCGCTTAATCCAAGAGTATCTTCTTTTATTAACTTACCCCTGCCATCATGTATAAGCCAGTCCATGAGTGGGGTAAGGAGGTTAAGAGTAACCACCTTAGGTATCCGAATTGAAGTGCAAGACACTTGTTCTCTTTTATGCATATACTAAAAATAAGACAGTTATTGTTGTTTGTCTACTATCAATGACAATAACTTACAAAGAACTGTGCCATTCAGACTTCAGGGGAAGAGTGAGACTGTGTAAATGTGAGTGTGTGTGTGTGTGTGTGTGTGTGTGTGTATGCATGCATGTGCAGTTTTCTTTAGGGAGGTTTTATGTAGTACAGTCACCATACTGTGATGGCTAAATTAACATGAAATAATAAAAATAAAACTCAGCCTGGCTTTCAAGCTCTGAAAAAAAAAAAATCCATCATAATAAAGGCTGCAGTTTTTAGTCCCAACATTCTTCACATGAATTGTCATACTTCTCTTTTCATATGATGCTTATCAGCAATTTCATAGGAGTCAGATACTCAGCAGGTGCCTTTACGTCATTGAGGCCTGAAATACAACCAGGCCTCTTCTTCCTCACGTGAAGATAATGTTCACTGAAACACTAGTGGCCTAAGAGCATGGGCTTCTGCGTGATGTAGCTTAGACCGAGAGGGCCAAAAAGCCATTCTCTCTTAGACGATTACATGTGTTTCAGGGCAGATGAGTCACACGGTTCATTTCCTTTAAACCTGTGACCCAAGTTCTTGGTTCTTTGGAAGGCTCAAGCTGGATATGCAGTTCGTAAGATTTATCCTGAAGAAGGTTGTTATACAAGGCAGAGAACTGAGAAGAGCCTGGCTGCTGATGTGCACATTTAGTATCGTGTTTTTTTGCCCCCCGAAGTTTTTAAGTGATGCTGCCTCTTAGAATCAGAGGCATCATAGAAATAGCATGTGGTGGTAGTGAACCCTTTGGATGGCGGCCACGCAGGGGGTTTACCCATGTTCTGGGGAGTCTTGTCTCGTTTCTGTGTGCGCTGCCTGCGCTTGGCACGCTGCCCACTGGGCCTTCCCGCTCCTGCGGTGTGGTTGCCAGTGCCGTGCCATGTAGCCTTGCGTTGCTGGGGATGGTGGGGTGGTCTTGGTTGTTACTTCTGGGAATGAGAGCAGGCATTCATTCTGTGCTGATGGTTCTTCTTGTTCCAGTGCACGAAGGCAGCCCTCTGGGTGAACTCCATCGCTGTATCCGGGAGGGGGTGAAGGTGAATGTTCACATCCGCACTTTCAAGGGACTTCGGGGCGTCTGTACAGGCTTCCTCGTTGCATTCGACAAGTTCTGGAATATGGTAATTAAGCCTTCCGCAAGGAACTGGAGCACCTCCTAAGGATTAAATCTTTTATATATCTCAAGGACTTTATTCAGCAAAACCTCCAGAATAACTTCCAGGAAGCCCTAGAATCTTTGAATTCTCTTGGACAACAAGAGAAAAGTTCTTTTTATTGTTTTCCCAAAGGCAGTGGCTTTCACCTGGGATGACTTTACCTATGCCTCCTTCCCAGGGACATTTGGCAATGTCATTTTTTGATTGTCACGACTGTAGGACAGAGTACCACTGGCATCTAGTGGGTAGAGGCCAGGGCTGCTGCTGCGCACGCTGCAATCCACAGAATACCCTGCCAACAACAGAGACTTATCTGGTCCAGAATGTTACTAGTGCCAGGGTTGAGAAATCTAGCCTTAAGGAATAATTACTTATTTCTTCTTTTAGTAATTTTATATTGATTTCTTACTGGTCATTTTTCATTCATTTAAACATATTTATTGACTTCCTACTTTGGCTGGGCACATTGCTAGGTAGAGAAATTTCAGGAAGGAACTTAAACTGCAACTTTTGGAAAGAGAGATGAAGATAGAGGGGAAGCAGCCATATTAATAAGCCAGACACTTTGCATGGTGTTTGCTCATGAAGGAGTGTACCATGCGCCCTCAGTCTTCTAGAGGCTTAACTGTCTATTTACTAGACAGACATTTGGAAGAGAAAAAGGATGCAGCACAACTACGATATGAGACAGTTACAGTAGGAGCCACAAGGGCTTTCTAGTGTTTCTTCCCATACGCTCTTCCATCGCCAGTTTTTCTGCTCTTTGTGCTGTATCTTCGTCTGTGCATGCCTCTTGATTATAGTAGTAGTTGCTAATACTTATTAAGCACTTGCTATATGCCAGATCCTATACAAAGAACTTTATATATGCTACCTCAGTAAATGAGTTGTAAGTCTGTCACTGTTTTATTTCACAAATGAAGTAACTGAGGCTAGTGGTTTTGGAAGGTTGGTCCCAAATCACACTCTTAGTAAGTGAAAGGGACTGTAACTTTATCTTTTCTGGCTTATGAAACCATGTTTTAAACCATATGGAGTCATAAAACTTGGATTCAAATCCTAGCTTAACGTTTGGTAGCTGTGAAACTCTAGGCAAAGTAATTTCTCTGAGCCTCAGTTTTCTCATTTCTAAAATGTAGGGGGAAAATGTTTTATTATTATTGTAAGTTTACCTTTGAAGGGAGAGATTTAAGAGAATATATTTGACAGTGGTGGCAATAACAGTACTGTCAGCTTATGTTCGTAAGATGATTCACACTTTTCAAAGTAATTTCTCATACATAAGCTCATTTGAGCCTAATAGGTGTCCTGTAAGGTTGATCTCTCATCATCAAGAATTCGCCGGCATTTCTGTGTATTGCCCTGGCTAGTCTCTTCGTTGCTTTCATAAAGCAGAGAGACTGAAAAGGGAAAATCAGCAGTAGTATTCTTAAGGTGTGGTCTGAGGCTGTCCTGCATCCGAATCATGGGGTTTCTGGTTAAAACAGAAAGTTCCTGGGCTTCGTCCCAGACGTACAGAATCAGAATAGCCTTAGATTTATATTTTGCCACATTACTAACAAGAGGATTTTTTGCAGAAACTAATGCCTGTGGTGTTAATGCATCTCTGGTCAGTAATGTGTTAATAAGCTTCCTAGATTATTCATGCCCCCCTGAAATTTAAGAGCCTCTACCCTACACTTGCAGTGGCCCCTTACCATAGGAGAACCCCACCGTATATGGTCGTAACAGCTTGGCGTTCCTATTCATAGGGGACCGTGTATTACCATTTGTTCCTGCCCAAGAGCTGAGTCACCTGTTAAGTTTAGTCTGGTATAATTAGATGGTATTCTGCCGTTTAAATTTTGTCCTGAAAGCTATAAAAATAATATTTTGAATGATACCATATTTTTCCTTCCTTTGGTCTCTTTTTCTCTAGGCACTTACTGATGTGGATGAGACCTACCGAAAACCTGTTCTAGGCAAAGCATATGAACGGGATTCTTCATTGACTCTCACCAGGGTAAGCAGTTTCCCCTGACTTTGAGTACCCAGTGTGCTTTCAAGCTTAGGAATTAAGATCACTGAGCCTAGGGACCAGGATTTCCCAGCAGTAAAGCCTTATTGCTGTCAACCAGGCATGCTTGGACCAAGATCTTCATTAGTCTCTTCTCATGCATCCAGTGAGTAAAAAATGAGTCCGTATTTCTTACTTGCATGTTGTTTGAGCAACAAGTTACCTCATCAGATCTGAATGTCTTTCAGTTTTATACCATAGAAAAAATGGGTACCTTTTCTCTTGACATACTTACTGATTTATCTGAGTTATGGCTAGAAATAGAAAATTTGTTGCTAATGTTTTTAAAATTGCAAAGCAAACAGCCTACAGAGCATGATTAAGGAATCTAGTCTTTCCTTGGTATATCGAAAAAAAGAGATGTTGAAAACTGAAGAGAAGGCTAATACTTGTCATTGCTTTCCTTGCAGCTCTTTGATCGACTAAAACTGCAAGATTCCTCCAAGAAGGAAACAGATTCTAAGTCTGCAGTTGAAGACTCCACTCTCTCCAGATACTCCCAGACATCCACATGGAAGGTGGCTTCAGTGTGGGGAAGAGGAGACACCGACCGGAGTTCACGCAGGCGTTCGCGCTCCGTCCCTTCTTCCTTGCAGGCGTCTGCAAGGGAGGAGTCCAGGTCAGAGCTGTCAGGGAGGACTACACGGACAGAAGTGTCCAGTGCAGGGGGTACCTTTTCCAGGGCTACCACCCTTTCCAGGGGCCCATCCCGTAAGAAAAAGAGAAAGCCCAAAGTGGATTACCAGCAGGTTTTCACTCGACATATAAATCAGATTTTCATTCGAGGTGAGAACGTCCTGCTGGTTCATCTTGCACAGTGACCGGCTCAACCTCACTTGAGCTTTGGTTTTAGAAATACAATGCATGAATTGCTGCTATGCTTATCCTAGTATCCCAGTGTAACTCTGAGTTGGAGTGATCCCTCTGGTCCAGCATGTGCAGAGCATAGAGCCAGGCTCAGGCCCTCTGGGAGATGAGGTCCTAAAGGGAAAATGGCTTGAGAGGGTGGTGGGTGTTTGCATTAATATCACAGCAAAAGCTGTACAGAGCATGGTCCATGCATCTGATTTGGTATCACGGTCTACTGCATACACTCAAACCAAATATAAGATCTTGAATTGGGGAACATGGTATGAATTGAAATGACTCCACAGACACTATAGCGTGGTGAAGGAGAAAGCCTCCTCAGGAAGAATGATCTCATTTCTAGAAGCTAGTGCCCTGAGTACTCATGAACTTGTATCTAAGAGTAGCAGTATAAATTGCCTCGAGCCCTTCATCCGCACCTTGTAACTGACCTTTAAGTTTCACTCTACACCACTCTCTCTTGATCGAGGAATGTACTTTGCTATCTCTTAATATCTGTAAGATATAAGAAGGCTATGCATTTACGTAAGAGTGAAACCTGGGTGGGTAGCATGCTCCAATAAATGCTGTGTCTTCATCCCTCTCCATGTTATGGGAAGAAATAGGGGACCTTGTTGTTGGCTTTCCTCTTGCCAGAGGGAGTTCCTGCAGATGGTGTACCAGGTGGGACTGTAAGATGCTCTTGTTCTTCTCTTCTTTCACTTTTGTGGCATGGTGCTAGTGCATGTGCCTGCGTATTGCCCCCTGTGTATAGTGTGACCTGTCCTGTGAGCTTTATAGCAGGAGGCTGTCACCTTCATGACTGGCTGCGAAGAGTTCTGCATGAGCTCAAGAATACACACACATCATGTGGCTGAGAGTACCCTTTCCGGGCAGGGCTGGCCCTGTCTCGAGTGTCTTTCAGGATGGTTTTCCATGAAACCCGGGTGGAGTTTTATTCCCTTGTGTCAGGCCAAAGAGGTTCTCACAAAGTACAACAGTGGTGTCTATAAGGGACATGTTACTCAGCCCAGCTTGAGTAACCAAACACCAGACCACCTGCTACTATTTCTACTTGAATCATATGCTTTTTCAATCACCAGTGCAAAATAGGCTATATCTCGACATAGACTGTTAGGCAATATTGACCTTTTGTTTTGTTAGTTTATGTTAGGTTTTATTTTAGATAGCTTACATTCAAAGTGAGAATGAGAAATAGCTCACTAGTTAAAATGTTTGAAAAGAAAAACTTCCTCTGCCGTATTTGTTGTGTAACTTAAATGAGCCTACTGAGAAGCAGGTGAGTCACGCTCAGAGAGCTGGGCCGGGACTCCTGGTCCTTTGGCTGGCTGGGCCTCTGGCTCTTCGTGGAGTGAGAGAAGAGCAGACTAACCCCTCTGTGCCTCAGGTTTTCCCCATCAGACACCTACCTCACAGGGGCACTGAGGAACAGAATCTGGGGAAGGCATTTTAAAGTCTTTTAACATACGTAAGTGCCATGAGTAATTTTTACTCACTCTGTTTCATAGCTTGCTAGAAGTTCACTGTCTCATGAGCAAAGTAGGTGCTATATAATATAAGAACGTAATCTCTGTAAGTGTTAACAGTTATGATCTTCTTGTCATCAGAAGGCAGTGATACCTTCAGGAACTACTTTCCATGTTCCATTCCTTTCTCCTAAGGGACAATGGAAGTTCTCAGAAGAATATCTTTAGTGAAGGAAAAGTAACAGTTTTTTTTGCTGCTCTCCCATATCCCAGCCCCCACCCTTTTCTGGCCGTGATGAGAGGGAATTCCTCTGCACTTTTTGGGGGGTTTATATGCCAGCACTGAAGGAAGCATGTGAATCTAAAGACAGCACATCCCTGAAAGGGAATCTGTGGAAGTTGTTTTATTTGATTTTGTTTCAAAATGAGTTTCAAATATACTCTTTAGAACCAGAAGAGATGCACTAAATATTTAGAGAGGTTCTAGGTTACACATGCAAGCGAACAGTTATCTTTGGACACTGCCAGCCTGAGTCTTTTTGAATAGTATGTTCTGTAATCGGTCGTCTTGTTAATCATCAGGCACCCCACCTTTACCCCTTTACCGATCTCCCCTGTCTGGCTGTCCCCATCTGTCTGTCTGTCTTGTCTCTCATCTGGAAGCTGTAATAGTTACTAGATTTTCACAATAAAGGAGAAATTTGGAATCAAATGAATATAATCAATTTCTATTCATTGTAGTACCTGATTAAATCTAACCTGACATTTTAAACACATGCTCATTTCCTTGTTTGCATATGATTTTCATGTGTCCATATAATGATTGATTTATTGCTTTTTTGCCCAACTTAACAATTCTGGCTCTAAAAATTATTTTTAAACTGTGTGTGATCTATCTTATGTGCCCATATTCCCCATTTATTGGTTTGGACAGTGATTCTGGGATGATTACTGTCTAGTAAATGTGATGTTTTGTACAAAGCATGATAATCATTATTTTATAGAAGTAAATTTTCAAAATTATTGCCGTTTCTTTATTATTGGATAAATTTTTCAAAACGAAGGAAAAATATATTCTAAAAATGTATATGCTGCTCAAAAATGTGATCATCTAAGACATTTTAACAAATTGCTATAGAAATAACTGAAGTCTTCCTGAAGAGAAGGCAAGGAAAGTAAAAGGGGAAGTAGCAGCCAGAACGGCAGATTTCTGGAGGCCCCCCATCAGCTCGCCAAGGGGGCCCTAAACAGCCGATATACACCACAACTGGCTTCTAGTATTCTCCAGGGATTTGAGATTGAGACTCTAGTTCTTATTTTTTTTAACATTGAACTGAAGTTCTTCAGAGTAATCTCTAGACAAGGGAGCGTGTTTTCACGGCAGACCTATGAACTTGCTGAGGTCTTCTCAGGGGTATACAGGTTTGTTAGAAAGTAGCAAGGGACTGAGAGATGGAAGGTGTGGCCTCACCCCCAGGACGATTTCATGGGCCAATATTTGTACACAGAGGTTGTTCTACTGCTTCACCACTAGGAGAGGCTGCACTGTAGGTTGTTTGTGCTGGTAATTAGGAAGTATTTCTGCTTTCTTTCAGAGACCAGTTATGATAGAGGTGGGCTGTTTGTGAGATGCTTAGCTAGAGTTGTCCGTGGCAGGCGGCCCTGGACCAGTTGGTTTCTTCCTCTCTCTGCATGTTGTGTGTCAAGTCAGAAAGCCTAGAAACTGTTAGCATTAAAGTCAAGGTGCATAGGAATCCTTGCCAGTGTCGTTAGTGAATGAAGAAGGGCTTTACCTGTCTTCATGTGAAAAGGTCCAGGAGTACCTTTAGGGATTATCAGCCCCAGCCTCAGAAGCCTTACACAAACCTAGGTGTACTGCCTGTACCCCTTGAGAAAGAACCTAACTTGATGCAGAGTGGATATTTGTATTTCTATTTGTACTGTTTTCATAGCAGCAGACAAGGGGAAAATCATGAAATAGAATCTGTTCTGTAAGTTACTTTTTAAAATTTTCTCTTATTTTTGCCTTTAGGAACAAATTTAAATTATTCAAAGACAGCTAGCTGTCACTGGTGCTGCCCCAAAGCTTTCTAATCCTTTATGTAATTTTATGAATGAAATGGTTGCTGTGGGAAGACCAAGATTCATCTAAGAGTGTCATGGTATAAACAGAATGGTTTGTAGTTGTTTGGATTTTTCTTTTCCTGTGCCATATAGAATGCAGTCAACTCCTTTTCAGTAGCTTCTGTTCATCAGCTTGTGTGTTTCTGGGTAGCAACTCCCAGAAGGCTCTTAGTGTTTGTGAAGAAAGAAAATCTCATCTAGGCCTGTGTTGCAAAGGTGGGTGGTCTGTCATTACTTCCTGGCAAATTGAGTTGATGGATTTAAGATAAGCCTTTGGGGTTCCTCCATCGTTTCCTGGGCTTTGAGGAGGAGTTGGGCCTCCTTTACTCGTGGTGTTTTGAGTATGTTTCAAATGTTTGTAATTTCTCTTGCACTCCTCTAATAAAAATGAAAGCTGTCTGTCAAGACATGGCTTTGGATGGTTGGGAGATCTAGCCAGAAAAAAAAGAAGTACACCTGAGACCTTCAGTTGGTCTTTTATTTATTTAGAATAAAAAGTAGTCTGATAAGCTACCAGAGCCAGTGCTTCTTTAAAAACATTCTCTGAAGAGATAGGAACTGTCCCACAGGAAAGCTATAAAAGCTATTCCCAGTACATTGCAATTGCTTTTGATTTTTAATCCTTTGGAGCAAATGTCTGATGTTATGTTTTTAGAGCTGTGGGGTAAAAATGTATTTTAAAAAAATTTAGGGGTGTTACTGAAACAATGACTGGCTGAATTATGTGTGAGCTAAGCTCTAGGGCAGCTGTCCAGTTCTTTTTTTGTTGTCCCGACAGTAAAGCAGATAGTAAGCGATGTCTTGAAAAGTGATTTGCTTGTTCCATCCTGACATCTAAAGGCATTAGCCTCCTATTTGGCAGCCCTGGGGAAACCCCTCCGCACCGTGACTTATTACCTTGTTTTTTAGACAAGGCTAAACCTGGATGACTCTGTGTATTAATAGTTTCACTCTTCATGTACCAGCTGCTACAAGAAAAACCATGATTTTTAATCTTGTCTTGAAATTACTCCTCATTGTTAAATTCACCTAAACCCTTCCTGTGTATGGAGGGTTGCTGCTAGTAACATCAGTTTGCAATGTTCTGCTTTCAGTATTTGTCATACGGGAGTCTGGAAACTGTAATAAATATGATTGTCTTAATAAACTGGCTGCTTTGTCTCTGCTAATTGAGGAGGGATGGGTGGAGAGGAGGTGGCAGGGGAGTCTGTTACCCATGAAGACACCCATCTAGAAAGTTAACACATCACAGGCCTTCTGCAGTCTCATTGTTGTAACCTTGTGCCTTTTCTTTAGCAAAGCACATGTATCTAGATCATTATTCAAGTTTATTTGAAGTTTACGCTTAGAAAAGGAACTTGGCCCATGTTTGTGAATTCTCTCCTCTAAGCCCCAAGCAGTGGTCATTGCCCTGTGAATTTATCCTACCTAATAGCTCACTGGTGTTAATCCACTCTCTTCACGACCTGCTGAGATCACCATTGACTCAGCTCCCCTTGGAGGATTTTACCACATCTTGCTGATTGACACACTTCCAGGAATATCTGAATTTGCCACCGGCTCCTCTGTGCACATACAGGAAGTTGATCTGCCCAGAGATTTGCCACATTGATTACTTGACATCCTCTGTGTGCTTCTAGCCCTGAGTCATCCAAATAAGGCGGACAAACAAAAATGACATTGATTCTTAGAGGGGGGAACCTCAAGTTAAAGACCCAATTCCCTACTTTCAAAGGATACATTAAGTTTGGCACAGTTGGCATACAAGAAGTTTGTAGGCATCACAGTGGAAAAAAGAGAGGCAAGACCCACATGTTCCAGTTCTGGCTCTTGCTTGCTTGTTTTACATCTCAAAGACTTGTGATTAAATAAAAATGTCCTCATTAATCAAACTAAAGTCAGAAGAGTCTGCTAGCTTGACATACAAAATGTACAGTGATGGTTAAACATTGGCAGGGAGTAGAGGCCAGCGGAATGAAATTTATCATCTGTTACTCTCCTTTTGCTTTCTGGATAGGAGTGGCAAAGAGAAAACAAGTGCTTGTCCAGCCCCGTTTTCTCCTTGGATAGACGTGAAGGGTATGTCAGTCTGCTCAGTTACCACTAGATGGCAGTAGCTTAAAGAGAACTGCTTAAGTGTAGAATCGCAGAAGGACCTGAGGCTCCAGATCTCCAGTTACTGCTACCATTTATTGTTAAACACTCACCAGTCTGAACCTAAATAATCAAGGAAAAGCAAACTGTAGTCAACCCAAGTGGCAATATAACCGTCTCTTACCACTGCTGAATTTCCACAATGTGAAGCTAAGGCAGCCTGACGGCAGCCGTCAGCCAGTGAAAGTGCCTAAGGAAGAGAGAAAGGGCAGAGCATCCACTATTTTAGGGAGTCTGTTGATATTCTCACATGGTGGAGTTCCTCATTTCTTCTCAGAATGCTGTCAACTCCACCTGTCCCCTTCCTGCCTGCTGGCAGGAGATTACTTCAGGAAAACTGACTTGATTTCTCTATTTCTCAGCTGCTGTCTCGCTTTTGGAAATTCACTTTCTCCCAGTGTTAATGCCTGATGCTCCGTTATGAGAGAGGTTGCATTTCTCTTGTGACTCCACAACCAGAATAAAACCTCCAGTCCAAGGCTGCAAGCGAGGAAAATTTCTGATTGACACAGAAAAGTGTGGTGTTTTAGGCTGTGCTCTGGGAGCAGGAGCAATAAGGTAGGAAGTGCTGGTAAGTCTCCCAGCAGTTCACATCAAGGCCTTCGAAAGACCTCTCTCTGTCAAGGAATAATTTCCCAGCAGCCTATGGTGAAGACGAATCTACAAGTGCCAAACCCATTGCCCGCATTATCTTGTTCAGATGAAACCACAGCAAGGGGGAGATTTTATCTCCAATATGTGTGTGAGGGAACTGGAACACATTAAATAAGCTACCAGCATCTCCCCTGGTAATAAATGGCAAATTTGGGGTCTGTCTCTCTGACTCTTAAGTTTGTTGCTAGCCAGTTGTACCTGAAACATATCAAATTTCTCAGGCATTGAGTAGGAAGCTTTGAGGACAAGTGGAGTTAATCCCCTTAGATTAATCAGAAACCAGATAGCTGAGTTAAACCAGAGCTTTTGGTTTTTCACATGTCTAGTTCCTTTTGCCCAGTTCTTTGACTGAAAGTGGACATGTACACAGGGCTTCGTGGCTCCCAGAAAGGACTGTGGCGGTGGGCACCCCCAGGGCAGTGGTCCAGCTGTGGTAAGAATGGCTGCCAAGTGAGGACCATGTGGTATTTCATTTCACCCACCAGTTGGTTTGGCCCTGGAAGGGGTATCAACCTACTAGTCTTGTTAAAAAGCAGGTGGGACAGCTAGTGATCTTTCCCAAGTCTTCAGAACACGTGTGGAAAGCCTGCCAGCCCTTTCTTTCCAGTGTTCTGCAAAACCTGGTAAGAATGCTTTCTGCAGGTCTTGACTTATTCATCTTATTAAAACAAAACAAAACAATAAAACTTTTCTCAGTGCTAAACTCTGGATGTGCTAAAGCAGGAGAAAAGGATTAGTTGAAGGCCTGTGGTCTTCCTAGAAAGATTGGCAAGCTGTCTTGTAGAATTTCCCTTCAACTTGATGATGTGTTAGTTTCCAGAATATGATAATCCTAGAAGGAGCCCTTATCTTAGATGCTTACCAGTGGTTTCTAAACCTCAGTTTCCTCATCTCTAAAATAGGGATAATACCACCTAATAGGGTTGGTGACAAAGTGCTCAGCCCAGACAGCAAGTTTTAATGTCATTTACGCTATGATGAGCTTGCTGTGTGATGCTTAGCTGCTTTCTTCACTTCCCTGTGCTTGTGTTTCACGTCCTGAGACCAGGCAAACAAGTGGACGCAGCACAATGCTGTCATCCTTTTTTCCTAGCACACAGACAGACCTTGAAAGATTGTTCCCAGGCTTCCTGACACCTCCTCAGTTGTTTCTCCCTAGATTAAAACTTGAGCATATCATCATCTTCTTCACCAATGGGAGAGTGTTGTGCTCCCCCAGGAATGACATTAGGCTCCACGGGACATTCATTAGTTGGGGTTACAAGAGGACCACAGGGCACTGGAATGGTAATTTCCTACATGCGACCCCAGTGACCCAGAGGGAGCTAGCTCAGCTGGTCTGAGCATGTGGTTAATGAGGGAAGGGTCATGGTTTCACTCCTGTGTGGGCCAATTAGTGTCACGTGGAAAAGCAGGCTCCTGGGGCCCCAGACAGCAGCTTTACATTGTGGCACTGGTCTCCAGGATGACTGTACGGCCATCATCGCTATCAGAATCCCAACCCAAAATGTACATCTTCCTTATTATTACAGAGGCCATGGTTTCCAAGACTTGGATCATTTGCCAAGCGTCTCCATGATTTTTCCTTTATCCCAAGCAGACCACTGTATTTTTATTTATTTGATGCTTTTCTACACATTGCCTCACTTTTTTAGCTAACACTTAAAAGGAAGTCATGTGTTACTACCATCAATACAAATTAGGGAAATTTGCCTTAAATTGAAAGTACACATAAAAATAAATAGGCAGTAATTGAAATTAAACTGTTTATCTTCAGATTATAGGCAGACCTCCTGAGCCACAAGTGATCGATATCCTCCCATGTGTTAATAAATGCATGGATATAAACTGCATGTCTTACATAATAAACATTCTGTTCTGTAATAAAATGGCCAAGTCAGCAAAAACAATATTCTAAAGCAATTGCTTCCATGGGAAAAGTTGGGATCAGTGACTAGGGAGTTTCACACTTGAAGTGATGAAATTATTCTTGCAGGAATTTCAGCACCAAAGGTCTTTCTAATAGTCTTTCTAATAGTCTTTCTAATAGCCATAAATGTGTAACTATAAAACCTATAGTCTGAAACAATCTGGGGTTTAATTTATATCCAGCTCTTGCTCAAAGTCATGGCTTTTGTTCACACTCTCCACTGGCACTATCATTAACACCGTGCTTCTTACACATCCTTATCATTATCACCCGTTTTATGATAAACAAAGCACAAACGTGCAAAACAGATATGTTGACTGCACAACATCTTTCTTCCCCTCCAGTCATGAGCCAGTGCACGCTCATCTCCCCAGTCAGCCAGTTCCTTATGGAGATCAAGATGTAACCAGTAGTGGTGCTGGTAATAAAAATGTATTCCTTAATTAATTGAGCATGTTACATCCAATCCAGTTATGAAAATGTGCACTGGAGGACAAATACACATAAAAAGACACATAGCAACGCACATGGGCCTCTTCAGGGTTGAGAGGGAGCCTGGTCACTTCCGTTATTTGAGGCTCTCAATGCATTTAAAAAGTAAAGAAATATCAAAGAGTTGTAAATGTGTACATTTGTAAACTTTAGGTTGAATGATGGACTTCCAGTCCTCTCTGGACCTGTGAGAGGGAGCATAGCCTCACTGGGAGAGAATCCCAGTCTGTATGTGAGTTCTTTGAGTGTGAAGTCCCAAGTCCCTGCCCCAGGGTCCAGAAATGAGCCCCACCAGGAAAATTATCTCATATAGAGATCTGGATTCAAATATACCATAAAGCAGAGCATAAAATTTTAGCCACGTGGAAACATGAAGTTATCAGGGACATAGAAGGGTTGGAAAGTGAATAGCTTTTTCTTTCTTGTGTCTTCATTACTTTGTGGATTCTTGCTGCGACCCTCCTGTTACTTCAGTGCCATTTGGGTCTTCCCACTTGGGTAGCTTTCTCATCATTCTTATAAAGCCATGAATTAGCAGCAAAAGGGCCAGACCATTTTATAAGTGCCAGAGACTTACTTAGATTTGTTGTTGTTTAGTCACTCAGTTGTGTCTGACTCTGTGACCCCATGGTCTGCAGCACGCCAGGCTTTCCTGTCCTTCACCATCTCCCAGTAAACTCATGTCCGTTGAGTCGGTGATGCCATCCAACCATCTCATCGTTGTTGTCCCCTTCTCCTCCTGCCTTCAATCTTTCCCTACATCAGAGTCTTTTCTAATGAGTCAGCTCTTTGCATCAGATGGCCAAAGTATTGGGGTTTCAGCTTCAGCATCAGTCCTTCCAATGAATATTCATGACTGATTTCCTTTAGGGTTGACTGGTTTGATCTCCTTACAGTCCAAGGAACTCTTAAGAGTCTTCTCCAACACCATAGTTCAAAAGCATCAATTCTTTTGCAGTCAGCCTTAACGGCCCATATCTCACATCCATACATGACTACTGGAAAAACTTAGACTAGAAAATCAAAATACAAGAAGTGGGAAGGCAGTATATCAGCTTTTTTCCACTGTATGTGGACCCGCTGACTACTTTAACCATAAGAACTACTTTGAATGACTGCATGTGCACGTATACACACACACACAGAGCTCACAGTAAAGAGAAAGCCAGATACCTCCAGGCCAGGAACATCTATAAAGTTCTCATTGCATGATTTTTGCTGGATCAGTAAGATTGTGTGACTGAGGAGTGTTATGTGAAATAGTGTGAAAATAGTATTTCCTTAAGACTGATCTATTAGGATTCCGTTTGTATGGCCTTGTTCTAAGACTGATGCTTACTTTGTGCTCATTGTTTCTGAGGGCAGAAAGCAATTAGTTCATTTGAAACTCCATGTGATGCATCTGAGGCCTATGGTCTCTTACCTACCCTCGCCCAGTCTAGTTGTCTCAGCAAGGCATTTCACTCCTCCTTCCATCCCCAGAGTTTATCTGAACACATCTGTTGCTCCATGAAAAGTATTTTGGCAGAAGCTGCTCTGCTCCTGGCTGAATAAGAGTCATCTTCCTGAATGGCTCACAACTATTTTAACTTAATTTATTTTTAGAAAATTATATATATAGAGAGAGTCACATTAATATACCCTTAAATATTAATATATATGTGAAATTTTAATAGAGAACAACATTATGACACCAAACCAAGAGTCAAATGGAGATTCCAACTCCAAAATGGTTGGGAGAAGCTGTTTTAAACCCTCTCATGGCAGAGGAAGCAGAGAGAAGGATTCTGAATATTTCCTTCTAGATCTACCATCCATATTATTCCTTCTAGGAGATGACCCTCAATGATCACACTTCAAATCTAGGCTCTCTTGCACTAAGGGGGTATTCAAAACTGAACTCTAACTCTTCATTTTGAAAAAATTTCAGCAAGGATCTGGAGGACCTATCTCAGGTCACAGATCTTGGAAGTAACATGCCTGGGGACTTTCTGCACAGGACTGCCCAGATGGTAAGCTGTGGCATCTTGACTCATATAATTTGAAGCCTTCTCAGTTCTTCGAACCTGTGGGCCAGTCACTTCCAGCCACAAGCATCAACGGCTCCATCAGGGTGGCTGAATGGAAAAAGGTACAGAGGTGTGGCCCATGGCTATGTGAACATCAAATGTGACAGGCCCAGCGACATCTGGATTGTTACACTCCCCATCAAGGAGCTGAATGCAGCAGCTCGGAAGTGGCTTCACATCTCAAAAGCTAGTGGTATCCGTTTGCCACTGCCCATCATGGGGACAAAGGCATGGGTTAGCTACTGAAAGAGTTAGTGTTCCAGGGGTCCCAGAGGCCAGCACCAGCTACATTACTTGAAGGGCTCCATGAACAATGAACAAACATGTGGGGCCCCAGATTCAAAATTCCTTTCAAGATGGTGACCACAGAGCATTCACCCAAGCTCGAGGTCCTTCTAAGTGTGGGTCCCCTTGCAAGGGCATAGGTCGCACATGAAGCGGGCCCTGACGGGAGTGCGCCATCTGGCAAGGTGGAGACAGCTGGAAGCCCAACAGGAGTGAGGAGGGGGCAGGGCATTCTTGGCAGGACAGTGCTGACTCTGTCTTCACACATGTTGGATTCTTTCTTCTGTTGGGAACTGACGTGCCCTTTCAGTGGTATCTAACCTAGCTGTGCTTAGTAACTATTCTAACTTTGCATGACTGGTGTACAAATTAAAGCATTATCATTATTTTAAAATACTTTGAGAAAGTTCCCAAAGATTTTAAATTCATTCATACAATCTCAGGGAATTTCGACAGCGCAATTGTCAATGTAAGGGAAAAAACTGTTAGATTCTTTAAATATGACTCAAATGTTGTAAAAAAATTTTGGAAGGGTTTCAAAAAGTTTTTTACTTTCATTTATATCACCTGTGTGAACAAAGTTTATTGTTAGTGATGGCTATCAAGAATTTGAAGAGACCATGATTAGAAAGTCTTGATTGAATTAAAGCCTTCATCAGGAATTGCTATTTCAAGCATAAAATCTGATATTAAAAAACTATATTCATAAAAAGCAAATGCAAAATTTTCATTAAAAATTAAACATTATTTTTTAGGAATGTTATACAAATTCAGTATTTAATATCTTCCCTAAATTTTGAATTTTATTTTCTTATAATTATATAATAAAAAGAGTAATGAAGGCTTTTGCCAAGCCCCATAGAGATGCCCAAGTCCCTCCACATTTACCCTAGGGTGTGCTTTAAAATATCACCGTTTCCCTATGTGTGCTATGAAGCAAAAAATGGGAGAAGGCACAATCTAGCCAGTAGCTCTTCCAAGGAGTCTGAAGTGAGTCATTTGCTTTGCCCACTGGTGGTAATAGAGGCTATGGGGATTGACTTGAAAAGTCAAGGCATGAAACAGGATCCACGCATAGTGACAACTAACAGTATTCATAGAACTGTTGAAATGAAGACATGAGACACTGCACGTCAAGTGCTCAGAATAGAGCCTGGAATGTAGAAAATAGTGAATGGCATTTACTGTTACCTGGCACCTTAGATAACTAGTAAGTTGACAAATTTTGTTGATTTTGTATCTACAATGCCTAAGCTCTGTTCCTTGTTATTGTTGTACAGTTGCTAAGTCACGTCTGACTCTGACCTCATGGACTGCAGCATACCAGGCTTCCCTGCCTTTCACTATCTCTGTTTGCTCAAACTCATGTCCAGTGAATCAGTGATGCCATCCAACCATCTCATACTCTGTCTCAACTTTCCCCTCCTGCCCTCAATCTTCCCCATAATCAGGGTCTTTTCCAGTGAATCAGCTCTTCGCATCAGGTGGCCAAAGTATTGGAGCTTCCGCATCAGTCCTTCCAATGAATATTCAAGGTTGATTTCCTTTAGGATTGACTGGTTTGATCTCCTTGCTATCCAAGGGACTCTCAGGAATCTTCTTTAGCACCACAGTTTGAAAGCATCAGTTCTTCTGTGCTCAGTCTTCCTTATGGTCCAACTGTCACATCCTGGAAAACCAAAGCTTTTATTAGATGGACCTTTGTTGGCAAAGTGATGTCTCTGCTTTTGAATATACTGTCTAGGTTTGTCATAGTTTTTCTAACAAGGAGCAAGCCTCTTTTAATTGTATGGGTACAGTCACCATCTGCAGTGATTTTGCAGCCCAAGAAAATAAAATCTGTCACTGTTTCCATTTTTTCCTCTTCTATTTGCCATGAAGTGATGGGACCAGATGCCATGATCTTCATTTTTTGAATGTTGAGTTTTAAGTTAGCCTTTTCGCTTTCTTGTTTCACCTTCATCAAGAGGTTCTTTAGTTCCTCTTCACTCTCTGTCTTTAAGGTGGTATCACCTGCATATCTGAGGTTGATATTTCACATGGCAATCTTGATTCCAGCTTGTGAGTCATCCAGCCTGGCATTTTTCATGATGTATTCTGCATCTAGGTTAAATAAGCAAGGTAACAACATACAGCCTTGATGTACTCCTTTCCCAATTCTGAACCAGTCTGTTCCATGTCCAGTTCTAACTGTTACTTCTTGACCTGCATACATATTTCTCAGGAGGCAGGTAAGGTGGTCTGGTATTCCCATCTCTTGAAGAATTTTCCACAGTTTGTTGTGATCCACACAGTTGAAGGCTTTAATGTAGTCAATGAAGCAGAAGTAGATGTTTTTCTGGAATTCTTTTGCTTTTTCTGTGATCCAACAGATGTGGCAATTTGATCTCTGGTTCTTCTGCTTTTTCTAAATCCAGCTTGTAGATCTGGAAGTTCTTGGTTCATGTACTGTTGAAGCCTAGCTTGAAGGATTTTGAGCATTGCCTTGCTAGCATGTGAAATGAGCTAAATAATTGTACGGTAGTTTGAACATTCTTTGGTGTTGCCCTTTTTGGGGGTTGGGATGAAAACTGACCTTTTCCAATACTCCAAAACCTTCCAATACTTCCAAAACTCCAATTGTGGAGTTTTCCAAATTTGCTGGCATATTGAGTGCATCACTTTAACAGCATTATTTTTTAGGATTTGAAATAGCTCAGCTGGAATTCCATCACCTCCACTAGCTTTGTTTGTAGTAGTGCTTCCTAAGGTCCACTTGACTTCACACTCCAGGACGTCTGGCCTGGGTGACTTTACTTTCCATTTCTCTTGTTCCACAGTACCACGTTCAGCATTTTATCACTGCTCATCTGACAGTTGTATTTGCTTCTTAATTTGTCTTTTAGCTTCTATCATCTTCATTTTTGAACCCTCTGGTTCAGTTAAGACACTTTAAGCAGCAAGTAACAGAATATCAAACTCAAGTGTGTTCTTCCATATATTAAGACATCCAAAGTTTCCAGAGTTGGTTCAGCAATGCAACAGTATTAGGCCTCGGGTTTAGGGAATGTGTTCATGTGTGTGTGTGGCTTTGTTTGTCTTGTCTTTTCCCTCATGGTCTCGGTTTGGCTGCTATTGCTCCAAGTAGCACCACATGCTAACATCCAAAAGCATAGAGAAAAGTCGTGTTCTCATTGTGTACCTCCTTATCCACAGTGGAAATTTCTTCCAGAAAGTCTCTTCAAGTTCCTCAGAACACATCTACCTTAAACCAATCATAGGCAAAGGGCAATGGGATTGCAACAGTTGGTTTAGATTTCTCATCATTTATCCCTAGGCCTTGGCCTGCTTTCCTTGAGGATAGTACTAGTCCTATACTCAAACAGAACTGGGATTCCGATAGCCAGGAAGGAATGACAGCTGTTGAGTAAATAACCAGCATTTTCAGCCAGTCTTTCCACATGCCTCTGGCAGATTCATCAGGGATTTCCTGCTTGAACAAGAGCTCCCAGCAGGCCCTTTGCCTGGAATTAAGTCTTTTGTCCCTAATCTAGCCGGTGAGGTCAGATGTCACCAGCAAAATGCCCTTGGAGTATCCTATATACTTTTCCTTCATAACTCCTTATCACCTATTGTAATTAAACATGAATTTAGGAAGTTTTTGACTAGTATCTCCACCTAACTAACTCTAAAATATAAATGCCATTAGGACCAGATGTGTCTTGCTTACCCTTATACTCAACACCTAGCAAGTCTTGGACAATTCATTCTTGAGTGAATGAATGCCTTTACCTGTCAAAAGGGAGAAAGTGATTTCAACAGCTAGATATTTAGACTAGCAAAAACAGGTTTCTACCTAGCTATCAAAAGAGGTTGAAAGAATTTGGTACCTCAGCATCACCAACATTTTGTTAAAGGACTAATTGCCTTGTGCACGTGGGACCATTAGTAATTCTGTAGCTATGCAAATTAAAACAGTGATGTATGATTTATAGCTTTAATAACATTCTGAAGGCTCTTAAATTTTAATCACTTGCAACATCCTTTTTAATATTCAATTACTTTATTAACTAATTAGGTCACTTGCTGAAAAAGCACATAAGGCTTGTGCTATTTTAATATCAGCTGAGCCTCACAAAATACCTTTGAAATGGTGCAAATGGTTTATTTATTTTAAACAGATCATTAAGATGCTATAATTAATAAACCAATTATGAAAAAAGGCCCAATAGTGATAGATGCAGAAGTACAATAGCACTGTCCAATGGATTAGTCATTTTTACCCACATACATCAAGGGGCTAAACTTAAATGAAAACCCACTATAAAAAGTGCCTTCCTAAATAATTAACGTGTGCAATGACTGATAACCATATCACGGCAAACCTGACTTGAGGCTTGTTCATTACACAAACCTGTAATGTGTACTTTGGTTTCACCTAATGACACTCACGATGGAAAATCCACGGCACGCTAAGCTCAGTGTTTCTTGATTACTTACAAGGGCTTAATTTGCAGACGGAGCTGGGCACTTCACGATTTATCAGTGCTTTGGAGTGAGCCAAGCCTCCCAGAGGAGAATCAGGAGACACATGCAGGTTTGGCGGCATCCCTGGATATTGATTTCTCAGCACCGTGTTAAGGTCTTCAAAGCAAACAGTGTGAACAAAGAAAGCTGAGGCCATGCCTGTGGGGGTTCTTCACCCAATATTCTCAAAGGAGACCATGGATCATAGCACTAAGCCTGCTTGTCAAAGGCACAGAGATGTTGGGGCTATGGCTGAGGATAGGTAGGAAGCAGCTTGGAGGCTTGGAATTGAGTTTTATTTCTAGGATAAGGATGAGGCAAGAAGAACCAGTTCCTTTGACTGGTCTGGGAAAGAATGCTGGCACCTAGAGACTAGGTGATCTTTCTTGCTTATTGTTGTTTAGTCACTAAGTTGTATCTGACTCTATGTGATCCCATGGACTGCAGCACACCAGGCTCCTCTGTCCTCCACTATCTCCCAAAGTTTGTCCAAATTCATGTCGATTGAGTCGGTGATGCCATCTAGCCATCTCATCCTCTGCCACCTCCTTCTTTTGCCTTCAGTCTTTCCCAGCATCAGGGTCTTTCTCCGGCTAACAACAATATAATAATAAAACCATAATAACCATCGTGTATTGAGTCCTTTCTATCTACTTTATAAACACTGTTGATTGCCTGTATCATCTGTTGGATATTTCAGGGTATTTGTTGAGTCAACATTTATTTACTGAGCATGTCCGGGGACCAGGCACTGTTCTCGGCACTGGAGATCTTGGGATGAACTGGATAGACAAGTCCCTTGCTTTCATGGTGCTCACATTCTGTTAGGGAAGAGAAACAAAAATCATACAGCACAAGGGAGCAAGGTATAAACAGCCACTTTAGCCAATGCAAAGTGCTAGGGAAAAGGCCAACCAGAAGATGGGAGATAGTAATGGCAGTGACTGAGGCAGCTTCTTGTGACTGATTCATCAGGGAAGGCCTCTCTGGCAAATGGACAGGGCGGGTGGGGGGGCAGGAGGTCTTGGCCAACTCAAAGTTTGTTTCCTCCCCTCCCCCACCAACTCCCACTCCCGGTTTCACCGGTTGTTAAGGACAATGGGACATGGCACTATTATGCCGCCATCATTAGCATCGCCATTCTTTTTGCAGGTTCAGGCTCTGTTTTGCAGTCACCAGTATGAACTTGTGTGCATTTTATTGTTAGTGTGTATGGTGGTAAGTGAAAACTACAGAGAGAGAGATTTCTCTTCCCTTATGTCTTCTTGCCACTGTCATGCTCTGCAAATGGTTACAGCTATGTTTGATGTATTTCCAGCCTGTTTTAGCACCTGCATGATGTGTTGATGAAACTTTAAAATATTCATAAACTTCCAGATTGTCCCATGGATGCTAAATTCTTTGGGAAGAGCAACATAGCCCAAACAGTGATGTGGGTGCAGCTCAAATATATGGAGGAAGTATCATCCTGCCTGGGGCCCTAAGAGAAGACCTCAGAAAGAACCCCCATAATCTCTGTCCATTAGAAACTTAAACAGTGTTCTAGCAAAATGGGATCTTAGCTTGTGAACCACTGGGCCTTTTAAAAATATATATATATATCCATGAGGACCAATATGTACCTGACTCCCAGCACCAGCTCAATTATGTTGAGAACATAATTTCTGAGTAAGATAAGAAAAAGTTTAACATAAGCAGACCCCTATATTAGTGAATAATCACTTTGGTGGGTGAAGTTCTGTTGGAGTCAAATGAGACTTTGTTCTTTCCCTCTTTTCCAACCCACAAATGGATGCTAAGCATGAATGTAAGTGAAAGGAGTATACTAGTGATACTCTGTATGAAGGAAGAGAAGCACTGTGAATTTTACGGTGAACTTGGACAAGAAAAAGCCAGTTCTGTATCTCTTTCTTGTCCTTGAAGGAGACTAGAAGGTCTTTTCAGAAGTCTTCACAAAAGTTTCTATTTTACATTCTCATTGCTTTCTCTACCTATCACATGGCTCAAAATATTTTTTAAATTTTTGTTCTGTTTAAACACTAGAATTATAACAGCACTGTAATCTGTATGTCATTGCAAATGTCTATTTCTGCCACATTGAGTATTAATAGATCTTTTCTAAGAAAATTGATTTCTATAAACTATTTTATAGAAAGATTAACTCTGAGTTATAGATGGATACTAGGAAGATTTGGGAACCCAGTTCATTCGTGGCTTAGGTCTTCTTTCTTTTTTGAAATTTGGAGCTGGAGCAAGATGGTTGGGTTTTGAGATCTCCAAATGTCTGTATCAGGGCTTCCCCGATAAATCAGTAAAGAATCTACCTGCAATGCAGGATATCCCGATTCAATTCCTGGGTCGGGAAAGATCCCCTGGAGAAGGGATAGGCTACCCACTGCAGTATTCTTGGGTTTCCCTTGTGGCTCAGCTGGTAAAGAATCTGCCTGCAATGTGGGAGACCTGGGTTTGATTCCTGGGTTGGGAAGATACCCTGGAGAAGGGAAAGGCTACCCAATCCAGTATTCTGGCCTGGAGAATTCCATGGACTCTCTATAGTCCATGGGGTGGCAAAAAGTCAGACATGACTGAGTGCCTTTCACTTTCACTTTTCAAGGACTGTAAGAAACAGCCTATGATCCTTCCCATGTGAGGGCTGCCTCTTGGACACACATCTTTATTCAAGAGCAGTGTCTTCAGGGTTTCCCACCCTGTTGCTCTCAGGGATAGATAGGGGAGAGAGCAAGTGTGCCTAGAGCAAGCAGTTCACAAACACACCAGTAGTGCAAGTCCTAATCTTAACAACTCCTTTATCACATTGGGTAGTAATCACACTTTTTGACTGAACATCCTACTCGTAAATGGTGTTTATGTCCCACCCCAAAATATGTACAATTACAAAATAGACATCTGCTCTATTGTCAGTCTACATATTAGTCATTAGTAAAGTTATTTTTCTATATTTTAGACATGATAAATACAAATAGATACTCCATTCTTGTCATGCCTCACGGATCCTCTGGCCTTAATCTGGGCCTGTGTGAACCTACCTTTGAAGATCACTGCTCTGAACAATTGAGGTAACTTGAGGTAAATGAATAAGAGTTCTTGAAGAAATGTGCCTTATGTTGATGGGGAAGAGATCCACTGCTAGGAGCACCTTAAGAGCATTTTGGGCTTTTCTTGCATAAGAATCTGGATGGGAAATGCATTAAATAAAACACTCTAGCCTTTGACCTTCCCTGGAGTTTCTCTTGGGATCAGTGATCAAAGCTTTGAAAAGAGATCTGCAGTTATTTCATATGCCAATGTCTCCTCAAGTTCTGCCCCATTCATATTACCATCACAATTTTTACCTTGTCAAAGTACCATGGTATTGTTATTTTAGGAATAGTTGTGTTTAAATTTTCTCATTTTCACTTAAATTCAAAAAGATTTTTTGTATCACTATCATAAATGGAAAGTCAACTTCGCTTGCCATAAATAGTGAGAAATTAAAAAAAGAAAAAAAAGCATGTAATTATTAAACCTTTCAAAACCACAATGAGATATCACCTCACACGTATGAGAATAGCTATTACCAAAAAGACATGAGACAACAAGTGTTGTCGAAGATACAGAGAAAAGGAAACACTTGTGCACCGTTGGTGGGAACGTAAATTGGTATAGACTCTGTGGAAAAGAGTATGGAGGTTCCTCAGAAAATTAAGAGTAGAACTACTGTACAGAATTCTACTTCTGGTTTATATCCAAAGGGAATGAAAACAGGATATAAAAGAGATATCTGCACTTGCAAGTACACTGCAATACTATTTACAATAGCCAAGATATGGAGACAACCTAAGTGTCTCTCAATAGATGAGTGGATAAAGATATGGAATATATGTACGACAGAATATTATTCAGCCATAAGAAAGATAGAAATCTTGCCATTTGTGAAAACATGGATGGAGTGTAAGGGCATTATGCTAAGTGAAATAAGTCAGACAGAGGAAGACAAATACTGCATGTTATCACTTGTAGTGGAATTAAAAAAAAGTCAAACTCATACAAACAAAAAGTAGAAAAGTGGCTGAGAGGTGAGAGAAATAGGGAAAGATTGGTAAAAGAGTGCAAACTTTTGCCTATAAGAAGAATAAGTTCTGAGGATCTGATGTAAAACATGGTGACTGCAGTTTATAACATTGTATCATATAACTGAAGTTGCTTAGATAGTAGAACTTAAATGGCTCATCAAAAAAAAGTATATGAGGTGATGGATGTGTTAATGAAGTAGGTGGGAGAATCTTTTCACAATGTAAACGTGTATCAATCAAATTGTTACAATGAGCATGTTAAATATCATACAGTTTTGTCAATTATACCTCAATAAACCTCTGTTACCTTTTATTACCTCAATAAAGCTGGGGGGGAAAGCCTTTAAAAATGTCTCTTCCTCCCAAAGAAGAAAGAATTTCCACATGCTACCCAAAATCACCAAACCAACTGAAACAAATAGAAAATCGAAAGCTCCACGTATTGGGAAGTACTGCCTTAAGCTATTTAAAAATTAACTTTGAGGGCTTCCCTGGTGGTATACAGTGCCTGAAGAACTGTGGATGGAATTTCATAACATTGTACAGGAGGCAGTGATCAAAACCATCCCTAAGAAAAAGAAATGCAAAAAAGGCAAAATGGGTTAGCTGAGGAGGCCTTACAAATAGCTGAGAAGAGAAGAAAAGCAAGAGGCACAGGAGAAAAGGAAAGATATATCCATCTGAATGCAGAGATCCAAAGAATAGCACAGAGAGATAGGAAAGGCTTCCTAAGTGAACAATGCAAAGAAATAGAGGAAAACAATAGAATGGGAAAGACTAGAGGTCTCTTCAAGAAAATTAGAGATACCAAGGGAACATTTCATGCAAAGATGGGAACAATAAAGGACAGAAATGGTATGGACCTAACAGAAGCAGAATATATTGAAAAGAGGTGGCAAGAATATACAGAAGAACTATACAAAAAAGATCTTAAAGACCTAGATAACTACAATAGTGTGATCACTCACCTGGAGCCAGACATCTTGGAGTGCGAAATCAAGTGGGCCTTAGGAAGCATCACTATGAACAAAGCTAGTGGAGGTGATGGAATTCCAGTTGAGTTATTTCAAATCCTAAAAGATAATGTTGTTACATTGCTGCACTCAATATGCCATCAAATTTGGAAAACTCAGCAGTGGCCACAGGACTGGAAAAGGTCAGTTTTCACTCCAGTCCCAAAGAAGCGTAATGCCAAGGAATGCTCAAACTGCCACACAATTGTACTCATTTCACATGCTAGCAAAGTAATGCTCAAAATTCTCCAAGCGAGGATTCAACAGTAACAGTACGTGAACCGAGAACGTCGAGATGTTCCAGCTGGATTTAGAAAAGGCAGAGGAACCAGAGATCAAATTGCCAACATCTGTTGGATCATAGAAAAAGCAAGAGAATTCCAGAAAAACATCTACCTCTGCTTCATTGACTACCCTAAAGCCTTTGACTGTGTGAATCACAACAAACTGTTGAAAATTCTTCAAGAGATGGAAATACCAGACCACTTTACCTGCCTCCTGTGAAACCTGTATGCAGGTCAAGAAGCAACAGTTAGAACCGGACATGGAACAACAGACTGGTTCAGAATTGGGAAAGGAGTTCAGAATTACATTAAGGCTGCATGTTTTCACCCTGTTTATTTCACTTATATGCAGAGTACATCATGTGAAATTCTGGACTGGATGAAGCACAAGCTGGAATCAAGGTTGCTGGGGGAAATATCAATAACCTCAGATAAGCAGATGACATCACCCTTATGACAGAAAGCAAAGAGGAACTAAAGAGCCTCTTGATGAAAGTGCAAGAGGAGAGTGAAAAACTGTTTTAAAATTAACATTCAAAAGACTAAGATCACTGCATCTGGTTCCATCATTTCATGGCAGATGGGGAAAAAATGGAAACAGTGACAGACTTTTTTTCTTGGGCTCCAGAATCACTGCAGATAGTGACTGCATCCATGCAATTAAAAGATGCTTGTTCCTTGGAAAGAAAGCTATGACCAACCTAGATAGTATATTAAAGAGCAGAGACATTACTTTGCTGACAAAGATCCATTTAGTCAAAGCTATGGTTTTTTTCCAGTAGTCATGTATGGATATGACAGTTGGACCACAAAGAAGGCTGACTGCCAAGGAATTGATGCTTTTGAACTGTGGTGTTGGAGAAGATCCTTGAGAGTCCCTTGGACTGCAAGGAGATCAAACCAGTCAATCCTAGAGGAAATCAACCCTGAATATTCATTGGAACAACTGTTGCTGAAGCTCTAATACTTTGGCCACCTGATGTGAAGAGCTAGACTCTAGAAAAGACCCTGATGCTGGGAAGGATTGAAGGCAGGAGGAGAAGGGGATGACAGAGGATGAGATGGTTGGATGGCATCACTGACTCAATGGACATGAGTTTGAGTAAGCTCCAGGAGATGGTGAAGGACAGGGAATCCTGGAATGCTGCAGTCCATGGGGTCGCAAAGAGTCAGACACAACTGAGCAGCTGAACAACAACAACAGTGGATAAGAATCTGCCTCCCAATGCAGCAGACACAGGTTCCATCTCTGATCTGGGAAGATCCCACATACCACAGAGCATCTAAATCCCGTGAGCCACAGCTGCTGAAGCCTGTGTGCCTGGAGCCTGTGCTCCACAGCAAGAGAAGGCCATGCACCTCAGTGAAGAGTAGCCCCCACTCATTGCAACCAGAGAAAGCCTGCACAGCAACGGAAACCCAGTGCAACTAAGAATAAATAAATAATTTAAAAATATATATATATATTGTAGACTTTCCTTTAATTGGTTTTGCTGGCTCTCTTGGCACGTGTACTCATGCAACAGATTATATCCTGAATCCGTGAGATGTTTTCCTCTTCCGTTTGGAAGCTGTAGATTGTGCAGCGTGTAGCACTGTGAGTGCTAGGGTTCTCAGGCGCCTCCTACCTCTGCCACTGAGTGCCGTGCTGTGTGCCACAGGACCTCGTTTCCCCAGTCACCCACTGACCTGAGAAGTCTAGATTCTCAGCTCTGTCAATGTCAGTGGTTCTCCTCCCGTATCATAGGTTTCTGGTTCGTTTTTTTTTTTTTTAAATAAGATCCCATCTGGTGTTAGTGGTGCTAACAATTTGAGGATCAACTTGTATGTTCTCTGGAAATATTTAGTCTGAGTTTTTTTCCTAGCTCTATCAGGAAAGTTATAGGACCTCAGTTTCTCCTTCTGGAAAAGGAAACTAGCCTAGTGTAACTGAAATATGATGGTTTGTTTTCTGGAAAAAAAAAAAAAAAGAAAGTATGCTGCACAGAGAAGGAAGAACCAATCTGTATACCAACCAACACCCAGATGGGCATGAGTTCTGGCCGCCTAGCTGTGACATTTCCTCAGGGCTGTGTCCTTAGTGCCCTGGGCAGTGAGTCAGCAGGGCCCGAACACTCAACACATCCACTGTTGTGGAGGAAAGCCAGCAGATCAAGCACAAGTCAAGGCAGCATGTGGGAAGTGACTTTAAGTGCAGCTCTAAGGGGCCACATACCACACCTCCAGCAGGCTGCGTAACAGCACAGGCTTGGGAGTTAGAAGAGCTGCCAGGACCGTGGACCATTTTCTTCAACTCTGCTGAGCCCCTGTTTGCTCCTAATCTGGAAAATGAGGCATACACTATGGATTTGTGTGTTATTTCAGTAGCACTTGATAAAGAGTATAGGCTCTCCTCCGACTCTTTCTTCTTTGAGCATGTCTGGCCTGGAAGAGATGGTGAGAGGCCCAAGTCCGCTGTTTCCTTGGCTGGGTTCAGTTTCCACCTGACTCTTCGAGTGTGTCCTAGTGTTTAAAGACTCAGGTCCATATAATTACACTCCACTTTGCATATATTTTATTATGCGCTATACATAACTCTATATGTTTATGCATATATAGTTGTATAGGCTTATATACACAAATCCATGACAACTAAAGGGATTTTCAAGGGCAATTCTGACACTACCCAATATCGGTCATATTCCTGCTTCTACAATCAAACCCAACACAAGCTGTAACTTCATTGTATAATAATTTCAACTGACAGGACAATCATAAGAATTCAATGGGAGAATGCCCAAAAACTTTTTAGCATAATTCCTGGCACATAGATGATCATAAAAGTTAATAGAACCTTGATTATAATATTATTATTATTTTTCACCCAGAGAGGGAACTATCAGTTTTAAGTGCCTATTCTGTTGTTATTATTGACATAATTATCCAAGGAAAGAGAGAGTGATCACTTCCCTATGTTCCTTAGTCTTCACAGAGAAGTATGGGTATTTCAACAGACAGACCATGAGTCCAGGTGAAGGCCTCTAGGATCCCAGTTCAGTGACGGAAGAACAGGCACTGAATATGCCTGCACTGGGGAGCGGTTTCCCTTGGCTGGTGCATGTGAGCAGAGCCAGTGGATAAAATCTGGAGAGGTAGCCTGTAGTTAGATGGCCTTGAATATCTAGACTTGATTCAGTTGGGAATGTTATGAGTGGAGAAAGATGCATAAGATTTCTGAAATGAAGGGAAGATTAGAAACATGGAAACCAGTTAGGAAGCTGTTACAAGGTGTTTGTGAAAGTCTTTTTGAAATCAAATGAGAATGGTGGCAGAGGAAATGGAAAAGATGTTAGTCGATTCAGAGCCATGTTACTGCTGCTGCTGCTGCTGCTAAGTCGCTTCAGCTGTGCCCGACTCTGTGCGACCCCATAGACAGCAGCCCACCAGGCTCCCCCCGTCCCTGGGATTCTCCAGGCAAGAACACTGGAGTGGGTTGCCATTTCCTTCTCCAATGCATGAAAGTGAAAAGTGAAAGTGAAGTCGCTCAGGGACTGCAGCCTACCAGGCTCCTCTGTCCGTGGGATTTTCCAGGCAAAAGTACTGGAGTGGAGTGCCATTTGCCTTCTCCGCAGAGCCATATTAATCCTGTGTATTTCCTGAGCAGATCTTGTATATTTTATTGTTCTTTTTAGCTACAAAGAGTTATATAGTCTCATCTTTTCAAAGTTTTTGCTGTTTTTTCCCATCCAATAACAAATTTTGAAAATTCCTTTTAAAGTATAAAATATGTAATTTTGAAAGCTACAATAGGAATTTAAATAATGACTTAGAATTACTGAATAATTTGATCAACCACAGCACTGATGGCTGGTTCCTGAGAATGCACCTGGGAAGCCCATAGAAAAATCCTCAGCATGGGGCCCATACTTGCCATATAACAATGAATTGTCTCAGATTGCTCCTAAATGAAACCAGCTGAACCTATTATCTGCCACCAAACAGTTTTGGAACATGGTCTAGTAAAGGGGGAAAAAAGAATAATAAAAGGAGGTTGCTTCACATATATGTTACAAGGGGTGAATGAATATTATTACTTACGTGTTCCGAGTTTAAGCTATTTGTTAGTGTTTAAGATATGCAGTTGTACATATGAGATGCATAATTTCTTTGGAAAATTTTTCTTTAAAAACAAAAATTGTTTTTGTCATTTTTGTATTGAAAATGCTACAAGTATAATTACATCTGCTTGATAGTATGGCATTAGAATTCCTTCAAATAAATGTCTCCCCTCCCATTCAGAGTTAGAGGTTTTTATTGCATATCCAAATATATGATTTCCCACTAGTTTGTGACATAGAATATTATCATAGTTACATGAACAATACAACCTGTTCTTCCCTTCTAAACCACTTCCCTTTATCACTGAGTCCATCATTTGAAGTTTTTGTTTGACTTTGCATCTGTAATGTGAGCATATTAAATGGGATGGTAGATGTGGTGTCAATTTTTATATAGTTTTTTGGGGAAATGGATCTTACATTCCTACAAATAATGTAATAATTTCTGTGTAAGAATTCAAGGTAATGTTTTATTTAACAAAGGAGTTGCTTGCACACCTGAGAGATTACAGAATTTTACATTTGTATTTGATACTGTAGGTTCTTTCAAAGACAACCAAAATTCTCAATTTGTGACAGAATTCCTCGTTTGGAATAAAACACTTTTCCTGGCAAAGGGAATGGGTGGGTCTTAATTCCCATTTTAAAATGTATTCCCATGGTATGCATTTTCACTTATTTTTCAGCCATGAAATGAGAAAAAAAATCAAAATAAACAGAATAAAGTCTAAGAGCTTTCTTCTTGAAAAGACCAAGGGGAGAAAACGGAACCCAATCAAGGACCCCATATCAAGGTAAGATGAACCAAAATCCAAAATAAGCCAAATGACACTTCCTAAAAAATTAAACACAGAATTATTACATGATCCAGTAATTTCACTTCTGAGTATATACCTAAAAGAACTGAAAGCAGGAACTCGAACAGATATTTGTGCACCCATGTTCATAGCAGCATTATTCACAACAACCAGCAAGTGGAAACAGCGTACATTTAACTAACAGGCAGAATTTCATTCCTCCTAGGGTCACAAAGAGTCGGACACAACCGAGCGACTGAACTGAACTGAACTGAACTAAGGCTGACTAATATTCTATTGTGTATACATACTTTTACAACAACAACAACCGAAAGCATGTACACAAAATAGAATACTGGTCAGCTTTGAAAGGAATGAAATCCTGACACACTTTAAACTTTGGGTGAACTTTAAGACATGCTAAGTGAAATAAGTCAGAGAAGGCGATGGCACCCACTCCAGTACTCTTGCTTGGAAAACCCCATGGATGGAGGAGCCTGGTAGGCTGCAGTCCGTGGGATCTCGAAGAGTCAGACACGACTGAACGACTTCACTTTCACTTTTCACTTGCATGCATTGGAGAAGGAAATGGCAACCCACTCCAGTGTTCTTGCCTGGAGAATCCCAGGGACAGGGGGAGCCTGGTGGGCTGCTGTCTATGGGGTCGCACAGAGTCGGACACGACTGAAGCGACTTAGCAGCAGCAGCAGCAGCAAGTGAAATAAGTCAGACACAAAAGGACACATACTATATGAATCCATTTATATCAGGTCTCTAGAGTAGTCAAATTCAGACAGAAAGTAGAATGGTGGTTTCCAGGGGCTGAGGTGAGGAGCAAGTGGGGAGTTAGAGTTTAATGAATTACAGTTTCAGTTGGGGAAGATGGACAAGTTCCAGAGATGGATGGTGATGATGGTTGCAAGATAATGTGAATGTACCTAAGCCATAGAACTGTACACTTTAAAATGATGAAAATGGCAAATTTGATGCTATTTTATCACATTTATACACATAAGTTTACCACATTATACATGTAAAATATATTATGTATTTTTTTACCACAGTTTAAAAAGATAAGCCAAATAAAATAGATAGTTGAATTTCTGAGAATTTACAATTTTCCCAATTGCCCTTAATATTCTCCCAAATATATATGTAAGCAATTACTTCAGTGAAAACAGAGTGGTGGGTAGACATTTAGTTGTGAAAATGCAAGTTCTCTTAGGTCTAATATCCCCTCACTTAGGATATAATCTCAAACAAGTTTTTAATGCATATATCCCTCAAGAAATCTCATCAATAAACTCAGGAAGTGTGGTCCTGATCACACAACTATTAGATGGGTGTACCACTTACTTGAGCGTCTCATTTAGATTGGTCATCAATACCTGACTCCTACCTGCATGGAGAGTGAGGGATGCCTTTGAGGGATCCAGCAGTTCCCAAGTTACCTGCAGACACATAGCATTTCCATTCCAAATAGTCTCTAATTCACTTCAAGTCCATTTTGTATCAACTTGAGCCTGATATTTCCTGCCTTTCCCATCTGGAAAAGCAAAGGCTTTCCCTGCCTTTCCTTTTGTCATTGTTGTTTAATTTCAATTTGTTTTTGGCTGCGCTGGGTCTTCGTGGTTGTGTGGGCCTTTCTCTAGTTGTAGTGAGCAGGGGCTACTCTCTAGTTGTTTCTTGTTGCAGAGCACGGGCATGCGGGCTTCAGTGATTGCTGGTATGTAGGCTCAGTAGTCATGGTTCCCGGGCTTTAGGGAACAGGCTCAATAGCTGTGGGGCAGGGGCTTAGTTGGGCATGTGAGATCTTCCTGGACCAGGGATCAAACCTGTGTCTCCTGTACTGGCAGGTGGATTCTTCACCACTGAGCCACCAGGAAAGCCCGAGACTCCTTTGCTTTAAGAATCTTGGCAAATGTGTGGTTTAGCAGAACACAATGGAAGGCATTTTTGAAGCATAGACATTGTAAGCCTCAAATCAGGCATGCAGGAGAAAGAAGTAGTACTTAAGAAGTGTGGCCACTAGTTTGGGGAGAGTGTTAGCACGAGTATAGAGCTACAAAGACATGAGTCGCTAACAGTGGATTGTTAACCTCCCAAGCTCGATTCAATGTGACAGTGACACTTCACAGCACGTTGCATCCAATCTCATTTGAAGCTGACAAAGATTGTTTCTGCTTTACATCTATTGGTTTATTAATGATCTACAGCCTCTTAAGCAGATGCATATTCATTAGGTAGCCAGCTGTTAGGAGGTTCCCAGATGTCGAATGTAACTCTGTCTTGGAACATTTTTTTTTTTTCCTTATCATGAAACAAAGTAATTGAGGCCTTATTAAAGAACTAGTTAATTACTAAAGCGATACCTTATGGCACCCTTTTTATCATTCAAATTTGAGAGCTCTTGGGATATCTAAAAATTTGGAGAAGAGACAGCATTTAAGAGCCAATCTTTATTATATAATAGTAAATATATATAGGCAGATATTTTACATGTGGAGATAATATATACATACTTTTCCATGTGGGAGAAGTTAAAAGAAAGTGAAACATTCCTAACAACTGAAAAATTTCAACTACAGTATCCTTTCCTTTGTTCAGTTAGGTCCAAAGGACTACACTGATAAGCCTACTAAATTAATTAAAGTTACTTTAATATTTCTTTTATCTAACCTTATCACTTTCCTATAAAAGATGACTTGAAAAATGGGTCTGTAACATGCCTCACTTACGCTTTCATTAAAGCTCCTATTTTTTCTGTCAAAAATGAGATAGTTCAATTACTGGCAAGCAAACTAGGATTTTCAAATTGCCAAGTATTTCTAAATACCCTTTATAGCAGTCTGTATACATAGGGAGAGAGACTGTGCCATATATATATATATGTATATATCTATATGTATATGTGTATATATATATGTGTGTGTATATATATATATGATTGTGTTGTTGATCTCTTAATTTCAAATACATTGAAAAACTCTGCGTTTGTACTCTCCTCCTTTCACATTTACTGTTTTTGATGTCATATTTTACATCTAATTGTTTTATGTATCCCTTAGCTGCTTATTGTGGATATAGATAATTATACTGCTTCTGTCTCATAACCTCCCTACTTAGCTTTGTGTATGGATGACTTCCTACCTTTACTGTATGTTCACCTGTACCAGTGAGCTTTTTCATGTTGTAATTTTCTTATTTCTAGTTGTGGCATTTTCTTTTTTGCCTAGAGAAGTTTCTTTAACATTTGTTGAAAAGCTGGTTTGGTGGTGCTGAACTCTTTTAGCTTTTGCTTATCTGTAAGTCTTTTGATTCCTCCATCAATTCTGAAAGAGAACATTGCTGGGTAAAGTATTCTTGGTTCTCAGCTTTTCATCTTCCATCACTTTAAACATTGTACCACTCTGGCTGGACCAAAGAATTTCTATCGAAAAATCAGCTGATAGCCTTATGGGAGTTCCCTTGTATGTTATTTGCTGCTTCTCCCTTGCTACTTTTAATATCTAATTTTTGTCATTTTGATTACAATGTGTCATGGTGTGTTCCATTTTGGGTTAATTCTATGTGGGACTCTTCGCTTCCTGGACTTGGGTGACTAATTCCTTTCCCAAGTTACGGATGTTTTTAGCTATTATGTCTTCAAATATCTCCTTAGACCCTTTATCTCTCTCTTCTCCTTTTGGGACCCCCTATGATATGAATATTAGTGTACTTGATGTTGTCCCAGAGGTTTCTTAAACTGTTCTCATTTCTTTTCATTTTTGCTTCTTTCTGATCAGCAGCGGTGATTTCCACTACTCTGTCTTCCAGCTTGTTGATTCATTTCTCTGTATCATTTACTCTACGGTTACATCTTTCTAGTGTATTTTTCCTTTCAGTTATCGTATTCTTCATCCCTGGGCTTTTAAAAATTATTTTCTTTTTGTTAAAAGCTTCTTTGTGCATCCATTCTTCTTCTGAATTCTTTGAATATCTTTAGATCGTTACTCTGAACTCTTTCTCAGGTAGATTGCCTATCTCCACTCCACTTAGTTCTTCTCAGGTTTTTTCTTGTTCTTTCACATGGAGCATATTCCTCTGTCACCTCATTTTGTCTGAGTTGCTGTTTGCTTTATTTATGTCTGTGGTTAGTTATGTTTCTTGACCTTGGAGAAGTGGTCCTCTGTAGGAAATGTCTTATGCATCCCAGCAGTGCACTCCCCTCTGGTCACCCAAGCTAAATGCTCTAGGGGTTCTGCCTAAGAGGGATGTGTGGGACCTTCTGAAGTGGTGACTGACCATGTGGGTGGCCTGGTAGGCTCGACTGGCCCCTCACTTGGTTGATTGCCGGGCCCTGCTTTGTGTGGTTGCTGCTGGCTAGAAGGGTCTGGTTACTAAGTGGCTGTCTTTTAAACCCTAGAAGGCCCTGGGGCTAGTGCTAACTCACTGGTGGGTGAAGACAGGGTTCAGAAGAAGACTCTGGGGCTGTTGCTCACCCACGGGTGAGCCACTGCCAGGCTACTGTTGGCAGGCAGAGCTGGGTCCTTGAGTCTGGCTGCAGGGCTCAGGGATCCCAGAGCTAGTGTCAAATCACTGAGGGTGGGACAAAGAGGAGGGGGCTGGTTCCTGGCACACATTTGGGTATGGGGCCTGGGGTATCCTGAAGCTTTTTGTTGGCCTGCTAGTGGGCAGGGCCAGGGCACAGCTGGTCCCAGGGCAGGATCTGGCCTGCTCTGGGTGGACTGGGTCTGCAGGCTGTGGGACTGTGGTTTTCTTGTGCCTGGTGTCTGCCCCCTGGTGAGTGAGGCTGATCCAGAGGCTAGTTCAGGCTTCCTGGACGGCAGGGCTGGTGCCTGGCCACTGCTGGGTGGAACTGCGTCTCAGCCCTCTAGTGGGCAGCAGTGTGTCTAGGGGGCGGGTCTGGAGGTGGCTGAGGGCTTGAAAAGTCTTTAGACAGACTGTCTGCCGATGGGTGGAGCTGTGTCCGGTCTGGTCCCACTCAGTCTCTTCCTCTTTTTCCCTTCCTTCCTTCATCTTACTAAATTTTGCCTGGATTTGTATATTCCTTTCCAGTGGTCAAGGACTCCTGCCGCTACTCGGCTGGTGTCTTCCGCACCTGAAGACATATTGCTGACGCATCCGTGTAAAGAGATGTGCTCCACATCCACCTACTCCTCGGCCATCTTGTCTTCCCCCTCCAGCGTTTTTCTACTCTGGCACCTTGGCCCCTGAATTTCTCCAAATGCCCTATAAAAATCCTATTTTATACATGCCAATTCAGATAGTCCCTTAAGAGCACCTTAAATCTAGAAAATCCATTTCTACTTTTATTTGATGACTGAGCATCTCAATTCTATTTCTCAAATGCAAGTATCACAGGAGCTAATTAAAAATTGCCAAGAGCACATAATCGTTAGAAAACATTGCAGTGCTCTTTTTGGAAATGGATTCCCTACCTAAACAAGTAATCCAAGGCCATCCAACTGTACTGTGGCTTGTTCTTTTTATGTCTTCCCATCCCTTGAGGAGCCTTTGTGTTGTGCTACTCCAAATCTATTGGTATTTCCTGCCTTTGAGGTTTGGTTAATGCCCTACACAAGTTATATCACTATTTCTACAAAAGAAGTAAAAGGTTTTATTCTTCAGAAGAGATTAGTTTTTATTTGCTCTTTGGCTCATATCCTGCTGGTAACCTTTAGAAAATGTAAATAGATTTTAGTGCTTACTTACAAAACATAGTAGTTAACAACCATTTACTAGCTGTTAATAACCATTTACTAGCTGTCTACTATGTATGGCATCTGGCCCATTGTGGTCAGAGATCAGGGATATGCAAGAAAAATCGACAGTATCTCTGTAGGACATGACAGTCTTCAGGTTAAAAGATCTGAAATATTAATAGAGTAGTAATGTGGGATAGTGGAATAATATTGGATTTGGATTCAAAAAACCTATCCTAGGAGATGTGGTTTCAGTCACACCTTTGCTCTCTTGGAGCCTGTTTCCTCATCTTTGACAAGGAGATAATAACAGTTTTACCTTCTTAGCTTAGGACTATTATGAGTATCAAGGAGGAAATGACTGTGAAGCCATTCTGTAAACTAATATGCAAATGCAGGTTATGACTATTTGAAATACTCAGCTGGTCTTTCTTTATAAATGCCTCTGAGATACCAAAATTCATATCTTTCACATATAAATGCACTATTAATGTATTTCTGATTCAACAATAATTATCAAACCATTGCCATATGGTTTGCCACTCAAGTTTTTAAAATGAACCCTATGATACTCTGTAATGACTTATATGGGAAAAGAATCTAAAAAAGAATAGATATATGTATAACTGATTGACTTTGCTATACAGCAGAAGCTAACACAACATTGTAAAACAACTATACTCCAATGAAAAATTTAAAAATGAATAAATTGAGCCTTGTGACAACCATGGTGATGGAAACAGGCTAGGGCTTCAGAATACACTATCTCTGGTGGTCAAAGTTCCCTCTGAGGAAATTTTGAGGAAAGTGAAGTAATTACTTACTTCAGCCCTCAAAGCACCAATTATTTTTTTTTAAACTTTCAAATGCTTTAGCATAAATTATTAAAAGATTATAAAGTATACATTTTTAAAGGGAGGGATTTGTGACTTTTTAAAATTGAGGTATAGTTGACTTACTGCTGTACAGCAAAGTGATGCAGTTATATGGACATGACTGAGTGGTTGAATTGAACTGAACATTTAAATTATATATATATATTCCTTTCCATTATGGTTTATGATAGAATAGCGGGAGACCAGGGATCAATCCCTGAGTCCAGAAGATCCTGTGGAGAAGGGAATGGCACTCCAGTTTTCCTGCCTGGAGAATTCCATGGACAGAGGAGCCTGGTAGGCTACAGGCCACGGGGTTGCAGAGTCGGACATGACTGAGCAACTAATATTTGAATATGGTTCTCTGTGCTAGGACCTTGTTGTTTATCCATTCTACATATAAAAGTTTACATCTGATGACTCCAACCTCCCACTCTACCCCATCCCTCCCTCTGGGCAACCGCCATTTTGGTCTGTCTGTGATTCTGTTTCTGCTTCCACATATCATGTAGTATTTGTCTTTCTCTTTTTAACTTCACTTAGTATGATAATCTTTAGTTGCATCCATGTTGCTGCAAATTATTTCATTCTTTTTTATGGCTAGTGGTATTCCATTATATATGTGTATATATATATACACATATATATGTATATATACCACATCTTTATCCATTCATCTGTTGATGGACATCCATATCTTGGCTGTTGTGAATAGTGCTGTTATGAACACAAGGGTGTGTATATCTTTTTGAATTACATAATTTGTCCAGATATATGCCCAGGAGTGGGATTGCTGGATCATATGGTAATTCTTAGTTTTCTGAGGAACCTCTATACTGTTTTTCAGAGTGACTGCACCAACTTACCTTCCTATCAACAGTGTAGGAGGGTTCCCTTTTCCTCATACCCTTGCCAGCATTTGTTATTTGTAAAGTTTTTAATTGCAGCCATTCTGATCAGCGTGAGGTGGTACCTCATCATAGTTTTGGTTTGCATTATTAGCCATGTTGAGCATCTTTTAATGAGTGTCTTGGCCATCTATATTTCTTCTTTGGAGAAATGTCTATTTAGGTCTTCTGTCCATTTTTGTATTGGCTGTTTTCTTTGTTGTTGAGTTGTATGAGCTGTTTGTACATTTTGAAAATTAAGCCCTTATCTGTCACATCATTGGCAAATATTTCCTCCCATTCTGTAGGTTCTCTTTTCGTTTTGTTTATGGTTTCCTTTGCTGCTGAAAAGCTTGCAAGTTTGATTAGGTCCCATTTTTGTTTGTTTTTTCTGTTGCCTTGCCTTGGGAGATTGACTGAAGAAAATATTGGTGCCATTAATGTCAGAGAATATTTTGCCTGTGTTCTCTTTTTAAGTCTTTAAGCCATTTTGAGTTTGTTTTTGTGTATGGTGAGAGGATGTGCCCTGACTTCATTGATTTACATGTGGCTGTCCAGTTTTCCCAACACTTGCCAAAGAGAATTTTTCCTATTGCCGCATTTGTTGACAATTAATTGACTGTAGGTATGTAGGTTTATTTGTGGGCTCTCTAGTCTGTTCCATTGATCCATATGTCTGTTTTCCTGCCAATATCATGTTGTCTTGATTACTGTAGTTTTGAGTAGTCTGAAGTCTGGGAAGATTATGCCTCTTGCTTTGTTCTTTTTCTTCAGGATTGGTTTGGCAATTCTGGGTCTTTTGTGGTTCCATAGGAATTTTAGGATTATTTTTTCTAGTTCTGTGAAAAATGTCATGGGTAACTTGACAGGTAGATTGCCCAAAGCACCTACTGTCACCATGTCCTTGCTTATCTCCCCAAACCCTATCCTTTCATATGGAGCTCTAGATACACCCTTCTAAACTTTTGATGTTACTTATCCACTTGGAGTTTTCACATGCGTAGTTCATAGGGCTGGCTCCTTCTCAATATTCTTCAGATCTCTGCACGAATAAACACATGGAAGAAAATGTGGGTAGTCGTTCTCTGGTTAAGTGACTCATTACCATATCGCAGTCTTGTTTCCCAGCTGGATGGGTTTGGACTTTCTACAATTCTATCATAACTGTTTTGGGACTGTTTTCTTTGATTTAATTTTTAATGATTAAGTAAAATAGCATGAAAAAAAATCTAGGAATACTTGAACACAGTCTACTACCTAATACTTCAGCTATGTTTTAGAAAATACAGTCCAATAAAACCAGTTTGTAAATTACCAGACACAAAAGATCGACTCAGAGACCTTCAGATTTGACCCATTTTCTCTTTCTTCTCAAAGGATGGTTGAACCTTGAAAGGAGGCTCAAAAGTTTCATAATTCACTCAGCACTCAACACCCAGTTTCTCATTCTAAGCTTTCCCAAAAAATATAGAGCGGGTAAGAAACTTACTTCTTCATAATTATAAGAAGCTAGTAAATATACACTATGTATCAGAAGAAATAATCTCAAAATCTGAGCAAAAGCTCTGGTGTCACTAATTTTTAATATTCAGGGCCCAGAGAGCAATTTCATGACAGGCATTTTACTTGTGACTAAAGTGAAAGGCAAAACTAAATTCTTTGTACCTCAAGCAGATCACCTAATAATCAGAATGAATCAAGTAAATGGAGACATAGTTAACAGGAAATACTTACCTATTAATTCTCAATGGATAGCAGCAGTTCCCCAAGTGTGGCCAGAGGACCACTAGAAAGCCCTGAGACCCATTCGGGGACCTATGAGGTTCCACCTTTTCCAACCACTTATTCCTGAGGCTGGATTTTTTTCATGTATTTCCACCAAAACAACATGGCATAACAGATTGAATGCAGAAGCAGGTGAGAATCCAGCTGTGTTTCATTAATCCAGGTAATAAAGAGAAATGTAAAACAATGCCACTCCTCCCACAAATTTATTTTGAAAAACATGTTTTTTAATAAAAGTGTAATTTGGCAGATAATGGGCTTGTTACTGTAAAACCAATTGATATTTTTAAAGATTTTTCCGTTTTTAAAAATGTTTTTAAGAAATATTTTATTTGTATTTATTTTTGGCCCAGCTGGGTGTTCATGGCTGCATGTGGGCTTTCTCTAGTTTTGCTGCCTGGGGGCTACTCTTTGTTGAGGTGCGCAGACTTCTCATTGTTGGCTTCTCTTGTTGCAGACCACGGGCTCTAGGCACCGTGGGCACAGTGGTTGCATCACGTGGGCACAGTGGTTGCCACCTGTGGGCTCTAAGGCATGCGGGCTTCCATTGTTGTGGCCCGTGGGCTCTAGAGCGCAGTCTCAGTAGTTGTGACTCAGGGGCTTAGTTGCTCCACATCATGTGGAACACATGCCCCCTGCATTGGCAGGTGGATTCTTACTGTGCCATCAGCAAAGTCCCTAAAGTTTCTGTTTTTATTTCAAATACAGTTAATATTATTAGATATGACCCACATAAACAAAAGCTCTTTGGGGTCCTCATTAATTAAAGGCATTAAAGGGGTCCTGAGGTCAAGCTACTCTATACACCAACTATAAGCACTTTTATCTCAAAAAGAATGTGCTTGGAGCTTGTAAAGAATACAGACGCAAGATGGACAGTTAGAAAAATTAAATGGAAATGTAAGGTTCCATAGTCCAGGACTCCATTACTTAATGTAATGACACTTTATTACCTATTTTTTTGGCTGAGCCGTATGGCTTGTAGGATTGTAGTTCCCTGACCAATAACTGAACCCAGGCCACCACTACAGTGAAGCGCTGAGTCCTAACCACTGGACTGCCAGGGAATTCCTGACATTTATTTTAAAGAGTAACAAATTATGTTTGCCCATCAGAACTTTCAAATCCATCCCAAATTTCTGGGAAACTAAACACTGAATTGGCTGCATGCTGATTCCTCACCTAGTGGGGTAAGCCAGGGCAGTGTGACAGGGTGCCAGGAGTTACAAGGCTGCCACTGTCATAGAAGGATTAAGGTTATAATGAGGTAAAAGTACACATAAAATTCTTTTTTTTAAAAGTCTTTATATCAGATTGCTTCTCTGGATGTTAGAAGAAGAATAAGATCTTAGTTAACAAAATTGCAAGAAGTCAATAGAAAAGTTGAGATCTCTACTGCTTCTAAAAGCTGCGAACATCCTAATGAGGGTTATTTGTGTGGCAAATCAAGAGCTCACTTTCACAGTACTCTTCCTCACATCTGCACTAATGTAGTAAGTAGGAGTCAATACATTAACAAAACAGCTCACTTACAATTTTGTTAAAAAGAATTAAATGCAGGCAAATAGGAAAATCTTCAATTAGAAATCAACTTAGTCTCTCAGGCTTTAATTTTTATTTTTGGTTGTACTGGATCTTTGTTGTTCTATGCAGGCTTTGCATTGAGGTGGCTTCTCGTTGTCGGGCACAGGCTCGGGCGCGGGTTTCCGTAGCTGCAGCACACAGGCTCAGCAGCTGCAGCTTCCGTGCTGGAGTGCAGGCTCAGGAGCTGTGCGGTACCAATCTAGTCGCTCCCTGGCATGCGCAATCGTCCCAGGCCAGGGACTGAACTGTTGTCGCCTGCATTGGCAGGCAGATTCTCATCCACTGTGGCACCAGGGGAAGTCCTTCTCATGCTTTCTCGAAAAGTAAAAGTGTTAGGTGCTCAGTCATGTCCGACTCTTTGCAACCCCATCGACTGTAGCCCGCCAGGCTCCTCTGTCCATAGCATTCTCCAGGCAAGAATACTGGAGTGGGATGCCGTTTCTTTAACTACACTCATATTCTAGGAATATGAGGTTCTGGGGTTTGACATATAGGTTAAAATGACATGTGGTAAAATGGTTGGCACAGTGACTGGTGCATAGGACATTCCTGACATTTAAGCACATTTACATAAATAATAAAAATGAGATGCAGAGAACAAACATTTACAGCATATATGTCAGTGCTGCTGAACTCACCATTTAATTACTCAACACTTTCAAATTTTAAATTCATTACAGAAAAAATATAAAAGTCAGATAAATTGATCAAGGTGTCACACAGAAAGTGAGAGGCTGAAATAGGATTAGATCTGCTTCCAAGTCCATGCTCTTTCTACAATGCAATGCTGTCTCCTGGGACAGCACACAAAGCCAGTTTGTTTCAGAAATCTATTCACCGTTAAGGTGTGTTCTGTGCTCAGGACAGTTAGCCTTATTTCACTATTTCATAAATATTTGAGAGAAAAAAAGTATTAACCCTTCCCTCCAAATGTAAGTAACTATAGGCCTCAATTTATTAGTGACTAGCCCCTAACCAATAGCATTATGGATATCATTCAGGCAATTTATTAAAATTTTTAAAAAAGTAAACATCCAAAGTACTGTACAAGAACACTGTATACATTTATGGTTCCTAAAGATCATAACAGAGAAGTAAAAAACATCTGAAGAGGGAAAAAAAGTGAATCTGGAATGGCAGTGGAGAGTCACACAAGTGTATGTAAATTGCAAGAACAGTAACTAATTCTCCTTCACGCCCCCAAATATTAAGCAAATGTTCATTAAACTGAATGGAACCCCAATGAGGCAAGTTTTGTTTTCCTTTCATGGGCTCTGAAACAAAAACTACTAGTAAAACAGCAAACTGTATGTTGAGACACAGTAATAACTGAGGTAGGGGCTCACTTGTCTACAGAAGTACAGCACTGGAAGAAGCCATAGTACAAAAAATGCTTGAGATAAATCTCAGTTTTATTTAAAAAAATTTTTTAAACACAAAAGTTTAGAAACAAACTATTTCTTTTAAGGACTGGATATATTTGAGAAGGTGATGCTATACTTCTCAATTTAAAGAAAAAATTGAAGATTACAGATTTCAAGTATCAGTGAAGATACTCTCCATGCTGCTTACCAGAGCCTGGTTTGATTGCTCTGAAGTAACAGCACTTGAAAGCTCCTATTCTTTGAAACTAATTTAAACACATTGAATTGTTGAAAGATTAAAAACCACAGTCAGCTAATTACACTCTCTCTCATCTCTTATTCAGCAAATGAATCACTTTTCATTACTGCTTAGCAGAAGTACATGAATTTCTGCCTAATTAGAAATGTTGTAGATGGAACATTAGCAAAAATGGAGCAGGTCAGGATATCTTTGCTGCTTCATTTTTAATTCCTAACAGTAGAGTCTGATAGGAAGGAATAGAGAAGTCATTAAATAATTTTAAATTATTTATAAAAATTACTTTACCCAAATTATAATTATTTTTTCCCCAAACGGTTTCAAATGTCTAACATAATGAAAGAAAAAGCAGTTCAACATTGATTTTAATGAACATTTTAATGTTATGTATAACAGAACTTTATGAATACAATGGAAACAAAGTTTCATCAATTTAATTAAAAAAATTTCAACACAAAGTGGGGAGGTAATAATTTGATACCTATATTATTCATTTTAAAAAATATTCCCAGCTTGAGGGTGAAACAATTTTGCATTCCAAACTCTAGAATCATGATTTTCATGTGAGCTTAATGCAGAATTATAGCAGGAAAACAAAAACATCTTAATTAATTTCCTTTATTTGCATTAAATCAATAAAATCTTTGACTGCTACAGGTCTCCTTTAATAATATAGATATTTAACTCGCCTCTATTGGAACCATATTGCTAATGCCATATTATATACACTCAAAACCAAAACAAAACAATACTGTATAAAATCTAAAAGCCAACATTGTTGAATTCTTACATTTATATTTAAGGTCTTAATGAATTTTCACCTTTTCAATTTTTTTAAAAGACACCAAAAAAAATAAATATTTTTCTCTTTGACTGTTCCTATTATGTGGTGGCTACAAGGATAAACATGGAAGGGAAGTCTTACCAAGTTAATCACTGCAAAGTGTAAATAATGACTGCTAAAACCAAAAATACTGGAGGTTTTTTTTCTTTAAAGGAAACCATAGAGCAGTCCCGAAAAAAATATTTTTTCTAGTTCTGCACAGGATAATTATAGCAGAAGAAATGGGAAAAGTCCCATAGCTGTCACCAATTGCTTAAAGAGGTTTTGTTACAATAAAAATTTGGATAGTATAATAGCAGTGTTGTTGGAACATTAGCAAAAGTATATACATTCCAGTTACCTTTGATTTAGCCATAATCACATATGTATGCCTTTTTTGGACAAAAATATATATTTTTATAAAAAACTGATCATCCAACTTTAATGATTTCATATATGGACTCAAGAGTGGTAGTAAAAGGAACAGACCCAATTGTGACAAGGTGATTCAGGGACAGAAAAATCAAGTTCTTCAGGAAAAGAAAAGTATAAAATTAGATATTCAAACATGTTTATTCAGCCCTAGTCTTCCCACATATTATGATATTAAAATTGGCTCTTCAATTTATAAAGGCTTTCAACGATCTCACTACCCCATTTGTGGTCTCACTGGAAAAATGTTTCAGACTGCCTCATCAAGTGCCCTTGCCTGGCCATCTAAAATACTAGACATTTCACTTTTATAAAACAGCCTTTTTGGCTCTTAATGTAGGTTTATTTTAATTAATTGATAAAAGAAAGGGGAGTTGATTAGCATTTTCCATCCCAACATCACCTATCTACACCACTAAAAATCCTTCACTCAATCTGTTCCTTTATATTCTCTTATTTGCTAAAGTTGGCGAAATTTGCAAAGGCATCTTGCTTGGGTTGCACAGTTCCAGAAGTCATGGCTAAGCTGGGCATGCCCATTCCCATTGTGCCTGTCAGGCCCATCCCTGTAGTTGACATCCCTATGTTCATATTCATGCCCATCATGCTCTGGTTCATCATTGGACTATTTCCAAGAGGGGCCATTCCCATGGTGCCAGTCATCACATTGGGCATGCTCATAGGCATGGGTCCCCCCATCAAAGGATTAGTTTGAGGCCGGACAGGAAGCATGTTCGATGGAGAACTGAGGTTTACAGCTCCGAAACTTTGGGTCATCATATTCATAGGCTGTTGCATATCTAACAGAAGAAGAGACAAAAGAACTTTACCATTCTGGATTCTTAGACTTAGAGAGCAGAAAAATAATACAATCTTCCTGACCATCAATACTTGTAAGCCCCAATAAAATTACTTCATAGTGATTTTATAAGAGAAGTCAATTGTCAATTAACTTGTATTGATTACTCATGAGAAATATTCAGCGGCTGTCAGCTCTGGTTTCCCCAAGATGTAGAAACATAGGAGTGGCCTGGGGGAAAACATCAGGCAATTTAAAATCATTCCTATAAAATCTATTATTGAATCCAACCTAACAAGTTGTCAAGAGCTATTGTGTATCAAAACCTTTAAAAAGGTTTATCCTTTGACTTGCTCTATTTTTAGAACATCATACTAAGGGGAAAAAAATCACAAGTACAAAGATTTACACAAAATCATGGAGTTATTTATAGCAAAAAGCTGGAAACAATGGAAATAGAGAACTGCACAGTAATACGATAGGTAACTATAAAGATACAAAAATCATACTTTCTTAAGAATATTCAACAGGAAAAACAACAATTTAATGTTGAATGTGAACTCCAAGAAATACAGACATAACGCTCTCAAGCATTAAAAATGGATGGAATGTGAAGAAATATCAATTAATGGTGATTATCCCTGGATTATGGAGTTCAGATGAGTTTTGTTTCCTTGACATATTTGCCTATGTTAAAAACAGTATTTTTTATTTTAGTGATCAGGCTCCCAAAACTCACCATCATACAATAAATGTTATCATGCTAAGACCAGAATACAAAGCAATTTAATGCGGCAGGAGGGATACCAGATCTTATGTGAAAAAAAAATCTTAATGTGAACACAAAGCTGCCTTCAATACGTTTTAAAGTAGTCCTGGCATAAGGGCAAAGGATTACAAGCACACAAACAAATGGATGTCTTGCAGTAACTTACTCTGTTGTTGAATCATTGTATTGAGTGATGGCTGCTGGGGTTTGGAAGGCTGCATACCAGGTAGTAAGTTGTCTAGGCTGATGTTTACACTGGGGTCAGACCAAGTAGAGGGCAGGGTTTTGTTGACTGACTTCTGGACCATATCTGTATTCTGATTATAGAGAGGATTAGGCTTCTGCAGCACTGTGCTAACATTTTGCAAAGGCTGGAAAATAGAAAAATGCTCTAAAAATTAAGTATCTTATCTATAAAGATTATCAAATGGCAGGTTAATCACAGTAACTCCGAATACTGATATATACTAGACTTTGTAATAAACTTCTGAAACTTTTAATGTTCTATATTAAGGTCTTCAATACCCTTCCTGTACCACTAGCCTCCCATAATATTCCTCCTGAAGTCCAAATCATATTTGGAGAAAAAACTAAGATATTTACATTAACAATTATCCTCCCATCACCCCAAGTCTAGAAGCCACCATTCCAAGGTAACTACTAACTTCAGGTTAGTACAACTTTAAGTAAATACACAAGTGAAAATTTCTTCTTACAAAATGGAATTCAGGGTATAAGTTCTCATGCTAAAAAAAAAAAAAAAAGGCAAAACCATCAAGACAGCAAATTATACTCCAGAAAACCCAACTGATATATCCTTGCTCCATGTACATTTCTATTACCTAAAGTGAACAACACTAGTGGAACTTGCTATAATATGGACCAATTCAGGAGGAGAGATTCAGGAAAAAGAAGCAGAGGTACCTGGTCATTACTACCAGAATAACTGCAGAAAGGACAGAAAAAGGGAGAGATAGGAGTAGGAGGAATAATTAAAAATGGACCAATGCAAAGAATCACAACACAGATGCAACTAAGATTGTAAATAAGTAGACTGGCTTTATGATAAGACCATACGAAAGAAATGCTATAAAGAATAAACTAGCTTGGGCTTGTTCAGTTCAATTTAATGGCACTGGTATGGCTTTTATGTCCTTTGTTTTTAATGTTAGGTCTAATATCTGTTATACAGATGAGTCACCTTTCTGTTTCTTCCGTCTCTCCCTTCATCCTAACACCCCAAAGAAGGTAATCTACACATTAAACTGAATAATTAGCATCATAAGCAAATATTCTGAATAGCCTGAGTCAAAAATAGCAAGTTCCTGGTACACCTTCAGACAAATATGCACTTGTTTTAGTTCTAAGTGAGTATCAGGTGATTTAGATTTAATTTTTAAAAGTGAATTACAAAGTTCCTATTCAGTTGTCTTTAGGAAAGTGAGAGTTGAAAGCCTATATAAACAGTATATAATGTATAGGAGGCCTAGAATAGGGAAGTACATTATTTTAGAGAATAATCTTCTATATTAGCAATATATCTCTATTCCTTCTTCTTAAAAACACTTTTTTAAACTATTAAAATAAATACCAATTATTTGTTCAATAAAATTTTCAGCAAATGCCTCCTCTGTGAAAGGCATCACACTTGGCTTTGCATGGACAGCCAGATGGGTGGGAAAGCCTTGCCCTGGAGAACCAGAAGACTATTCCAGGGGAAAGAGCACAAGGTAAATGCAATGTACAAAAGCAATCATGTATCACATACTTATATTTTTCTGTTTTATGCCAACCTTCCATTAGATTAGTCACAGCACACCAAAAATTATGAATTACCATTTCCAAGGGAGGCAGGTAACTTACCTGTGATCTTGACATGGGCAAACCCAGCCCTACAGTATTAGTGCTCATCATGGAGAAATTCATACTCTGGGAAGATGTCATGGTTGCCTGTGATGAGCCCATAAGATCAAATAGGTCTGAGGAATTTGAGGCAGCTGGAGGTGGACCTAAAGCTGGTTGTGAGCTACTGACAAGCTCTACAGCTGGCTGTGAGGCACTGCCGAAGAGCTCGCCACTGGCAGCAACAGGGACTGATGGGGCTTGGTTGAAGGCACTCCAGTCACCAAAGTCTCCATTCCCACTTGTTGCTGTTACTGAGAAAAAAAGAATGATAAGGGTAAGAAAGTTTCTGAGATGCCCAGAACAAATGTAACAATCTACCAACTGAAACAAATTAGAGCTGATCTGTGTCCATCCAAATTAGCATCTGTAGGTACCATCTCCATCTGGATGTTATTTTTTCTCATGAATATTCCATGAGTGTTATTTAACAAGGTGGCAAAGAAAAAATAAAAACTTCCACATATAAAGTAAAATCCACCTCTGGCCATTGGCAGGTCTAAGGTAACAACAAGAAATGATAGAAACCAAAACTTTCCTTTAACCTAAGCATGCATATCAACTATGTTTCTAGCTAAATTAATATGAACTAGCCTGAGCTCCCCTCAAAACAAGAACAAAACTCTAAACTGGTTAAACCTTTCGCTGGGAGAGTTCATTCATTATTTGGAAAGGGTCAAAGAGAAAGCAAGCTATGACTTATACCATCTCATGGAAATAAAACCCCAAATTCATTAAAACATGAAACAAAAACACAACGAAATTAAGAGCAGGACTAGTAAATTTCTGTAAGAAGTTCTCACCCATTTGGCCATGCTTCCACTTACAATACAAAGGCTACAGAGAGCTATGATATAACCTTAGAAAACTGCTCACTTCAAATGGAACTGTTCAATCTATTTACATTAAAAAGTGGGGCAAGTCTTAAGAGGGGAACTCCTGCTAATATTTTTTTAAAAAGGAACAAAACTATCACTATGCTTCAAAGTATAATAAGTTTAAGAACTTAAAAAAATTTTTTTAATTAGTCTATACAAAATAAACAAATCTTACTTCAAGAAAGGGACAAATAGATACATGTGAATTAATGGAAGTTGAAAAAAGCAAAGGTGAAGAAAGAGCTACATGTAAACTGTCATCTGAAAGTGAATAATATGCAGTTCCAAGTTAATTAACACCATTTCTTTGCTATCTTCACTTACAACTTGGAAATACATTTTGTCTAGCCTAAAAGGTAAGCAACCACTTCAATACTGTATCTCATTATGCTGAATATCAAAAGAGAACAATACATTAAGTCTTTACAATTATATTCTTCTATTACCATATTATATTATAAGCACCCTCAAAAGAGAAAATAATTCATTAGAAACCCCAAGCTCTATCAACAATTTAATGTAAGAACTGGGCTAATATTCATTACCTCAGGGTTTTGCTAAAATATGTCTTTGATCTTCTTTACAAAAACGACTGAATTAAGTTTTGCAATTAGTTCTATATATTAAACAATTTAAATTAATTTAAAGAAGACTGCTGGATAAAGGTAAACTGTATGCTGATTTTCTATCTACTTGATCTAGAAAACAGAGTAAGAATGGAAACTGGGGCAAAATGTGTTGCCCCTTCTGAAAACTTTATCTGAAATGATTAATCATGAGAGGAAGAGATTTCTAGTGAGGCATATATTGTTCAGAAATGATTAATCATTGTTGCAACAGTTTCAGCCCCTTGCGTAATGGTGATCAGGTTATATTAATCACACGCATACAGATGAAGAGATGCATCACTTACCAACATTAACATATTTGAATTATTTGCATAGTAGGCAACTTTATATACATAAAACTTTTGAGAATTACACAAGCAGCCTATAAAACCGGGGCAATGCTTATTTTCCACTTTGATTTGCCTAAAGTAAGGTATTAATGTTTAGAAGTCATAGTCACCCTTTTAAAATGAAGCACTTCATTACTCCACAATGCTAATTTCTGGGAAATACTTGGAATTTATACAAGTTGTCCAAATAACCCAACTCACATTAAAAACTATGCAACTTTCTTCCTAAATCCTCACAAACCTAAACTAGCTGTTACTAAATATAAATTTTAATCTAATTTAATGGGGACATACAACTCTACTTAAAATAAGACTAATTAAGTTAAATATTTTCTCCTTGCCTCACCTCATGCTTATGATTTTTAAATGTAAGTTTTTTATACTATCTCTCAAATTTGAGACCGACCAGATTTTATGGAAAAAACATTAGAACCAACACTTTACAACCTAAGAGACACTTAATAATGAACTTAAGACTCCATTCTACACATTTCTATGGACATTACCAAGAACCATGACAAGAAGCATTATTCCCAATCTTAGAAAGGTAGAGGCTCGTATACTAAAGCATATGGCAGAGGCAGTAAGATAAAACATATTAATAAAAAGGGGGAAAAATACAAGCCCTTCACTCAATCCACGATGTTTAAGTCTGTATTTGCTTAGATGTTAGCACTTTTTTGCCATCAAAAAAAAAATTGAGGGTCTAATTGATATGTAACATTCTGTTAGTTTCAGGTAGACAACATAATGATTTGATCTTTACAAATACTGTGAATGGATCACAGCAAATCTAGGGTATTTTAAATTTTCTTATTTAACTAACATGGAATGAGGAAGTTTTATTTTCCTCACATTCAAGGATATGTCAAAATGAAGTTCAGTTATTTTTCATAAAAATTCTCTTAAGATACCTAAATTTCAAAGAAATTAATTTTGGCAAAACAGTCTGCCCAATTCCAATGTCCTTGAATTTCATTCAAGAATATCATTAATATTTTCTTTTGCTAACACGAGATTTATACTTATTCACACTCCTACCCACCTACCCCCACCCACTTCCTCCCTCCAGAGGAAACTAAACAAGAGTCACTTATGAGTGAGGAGAACTTTATTTAGGTGTACCTGAGTAGTTTGCAATGAAATTAATTCATTGGGCACATCTAGGATACTAGTCTAATAAAATACCTTTGTGAATAAGTTATTTAATAAGTGGGAATTACAAATACTACAAGTAGAAAAATGGCCAAAAGAAGCAGATAGGGAATAGGGTGGGGGAAGAGCTGTTTTGGTAACCTTTTCACTGCCTCTAGATTTCTGGCCAGTCAAATCATATCATACCTTGGGAAGGGAAGTTGCCTGATGCAGCAGCTGAGCCAAAGTCAGCAAATCCTCCAAATAAGTCAGCTGAGCCTCCTAGAAATTAAATATGAGGGAAAAATTGTTAGGACCACAGCACAATTGACAGCAGTTTTATTAGGAAGCTATTTTAGCACAGTACTCAAAAATTACTCAATATATTAGACCCCAAGACCTATCATAAAAGCTAGTTAGCTGATCTAGCTTTTTATGCCACCATGTTCCCTTTCATCTATCACCAACTCTCTAACATCCTCAGTTCTATATCTCTACTGATTGATACAACTGTTATTAAAGTTATCCCTTACTTAGACTTCATAAACCTAATGTAGGCATACAGTTTATCTGGCTAATTACGGCCTTTATAAGAATCTTCAATGGATGCTAAAACCTGGGAAACATGTTTCTGGGTAATAAGATAATCCCATATTCTCAAATCATCACCCTACAGATTATTTACAAATAAAAAGGGATGAAGCTATTTTTACAATGCAGAAATTAGATGGATATCATCTTAAACAATGTCAGGTGCTCAAACTTAATGTCACTAATAACTGGAGAAAATAGTACTCATAGGCCTTCTAATGTAAGGGACTAAAAAAGAGATCATCACCCATGTAGAAATTCTTTCCCAGAATATTTAACGGGAATCCAGTCATGAGGAATAAATCAGACAAATACAAACTGAGGGATATTCTGCAAAACAACTCTCCAGACTTTTCAGAACATGTCATCATAAAAGACAAAAAAGACTGGGACCACTCCAGATTAAAGAAGCCTAAAGGAACATGACAAGTAAACGAAATGCATGAAATGATGTAATTGAGATACCAAGGAAATGTGAATATGGTCTATTATACAGTAATACTATTTTAATGTTAAATTCCCAAAGTATGATCATTATATTATGATGATGATGGAAAATGTCCTTGTTGTAAGGAGACATATACTCAAGTATTTTAGGGTAAAATGTCACAATGCTTGTAATTCTCTCTCAAACAGTGTACAATAAGAAAAAAAAAAAGAACTAGAAAGAGAAACTGTGACACATTTTCTGCAGCTTGATATTTTAAAAAATAGAAATAGGAAAAAAAAAAACCTTGAAGTTGATCTGCACAGAAGTCAGTTTTAATAACTACAGGAAAAAGAATGAATGCAATGATTTAGGTGGACCTTTTTTTTCCTCCTACTATTTACTTGCAAATACATGCATTTTTAGTATTTGAAAAAATAGTAGCTTTCTGCTACTTCCAGACTGGTGTTTCTAAAGAGGTGAGATTCAAATCCTAAGGCTGCAGGTCAAACTCTGCTTGCATAACATCACATTCTCATACAAATTTTCACTTGTAAACACTACATAAATAAGAATATTTCCTTTTATCTACAATTTGAACAGTAACATTGTTAAATTTTATATTCCACTTCTTAATTCAGTTACCAAGGAAATAGCAATAGTCGATAGATCTAAAACCTTAAATAGCTGTCCTTGTTTTTTGTTTGTCCTTAAAGATTTCACCTCTTAAAAAGAGTCACAACCTTAGAAATTTAGAGCAGCAGTTCAATTATAGTGCTTTTAGTGTTATGTGAACATTATATAGGTTACATCACAGCTGCTTAGCCTGCAGTGCTTAGAAACTAGCCAGGTGGGACTAGAACATCTGGGCTGCACTCAAACACCACCAGGGACAGCTTCCAACATCTGGTGCCATTTCTGAATTGTCTTATCGCTGCAAGACATTCTGCCCCATCTGCTACACTCAACTGGGTTAATTAAACTAGAACCATCTCCCCTTCTTAATAAATGGCCAGCAGTAATAAAAGGAACAAATCAGTTTCTGATACATGTATACTTGGTATTTCTTTTTAATGCACATTTACTATAGTCACCTATCAGCAGGACTAACGAATTCCTCATTTCTTCACCTCATAAAAGATGCACAAATTCACATATATACCCATTCACCATGAACTAACGTCCATGAAGGCCAAGGTTCTCTACTCTGAGCAACAATTACAGCTCACATGTCTACTTCTGCTTTATCTAAAGATAAATATCATAATGACTTCTCTCTAAAGGTACATATGTCATAATATATACAAAAGATGATGGGTACAAAAGATCAGTGAGCTATATTTTTTACCTATATAAACAAGCACATATGATCCAAGTATACAGTCAGGTAACAGAAAGATAATCTTTTATTATAGCATTAAGGGATTATTAATAGAAGGAAAACTGGGGATTATTTTCATTTTCTTCATTTAAGCAGTGAATAGATGTCAATATGTAATTTATTATGCCAAATAAGTTAGGGATTTTCAAATCTTATCCAGTCTGGGCTACAAAGAAAATTCATGCTGTGAAGAAAAGCACTGAATAACGTGAAATCGTAATTTCACACTGGTGACATATTTTATTTTTGTCACATCCTGAATTTAATATTTCAAGTGAGAATCTATTTTAGTTATTCTACTGCTCTACCTTTTAACACTTAAACTAAAATTATACAATGTTCATAATGTGTCTACAGCAAATATTATTATTTTCTCCAACCATACTATAGGGAATTTAATTTCAAATATAACTAATTTAAGAACAATGGAGGGGAAAGAGTAGAAACACACATATAAATATTTTACAAATAGAAGCCACCTTTCCTTGAAAGGGATTTAACTTTTCTCCATCTTTTGAAGTACTGCAGATTATGCTTCTACTTGTTTTACATAACGTTGTCCTCAACTTTGGAAACTATCTCAGAAATTAAAAAATCTCTTATTTCATTTAGAAAAGTTTCTCACTCTGAGAAGGGACTATCCATACCTATATGCATGATGTTATGCATACCAATGCTTAAATTTAACAACATTTCTTTATTTAAGCATTTTTCTAGATAACATCTATCTAAGGAAATTTAAATAAGAATAATTTACCAAAAATTGCTGCATGGGGAAGACTGCTAAATTTCACAATAAGAGCTATCCTTCAAGATTCCCACATGAGAGGTGTCATTATAAATGAACCATTTCCATCTGCCTTTTCAGGGCAGCAAGGAGGTTATTTACAGTCACCAGCTGGGAACATGTATTTCCAAAGCAATACTGTGAACAGGAAAAACACAGCTGAACTAGACAGTGCTTTAACTACAAATGGACATTTTCTTTAACAAAGAATTTAATCTAGATTATATTATGAAAACTTTTCCAGGAGGAATTTTAATAAATACAAAATGAAAATACAAAAAATTATAAATATATGATGAATAACTAATATAAATAAATTTTTTTAAAAAAATAAGGATAAACAACCCCATTTTTTTTTAAAAAAAAGGACTAAAGAAATGAATAGACAAGTTACAACTGGCATATAAAACATGAAAAGTTTCAAATTCAGTCATCAAACACATGCAAAATAAAATGAAATACTGTTTTTCTCCTTACCAAAATGCAGTATTTTCAAAGATACTATTTCCCTACTTTTATAACAGAGAAAAGTTTGGAAATAAAACCTAATGTCCAAAAAATAAGATGCTGCCCAGTCAAGTAGATTACAGCATATTTAGATAATGTTAAGATTATAAAGCAAAGGTCTGCAAATATCAACTATTTTTAAAGAATGGTCATGAGACTTTAAGTAAAAAAGAAATTTTTAAAAATGTAATAATAATAAAAATCTTTATCTAGAAGTCTGAAAAAGATATGAAAGATAATGCTTAAATATACTGACTATATAGAAAATATAAAATAAGAATATTCACCCCAATTATTAACAGTTAACTTTATCTCAGTTACAGTAAATCATTTTTTCCATAAAATTTCTAAAATGAGCATACATTACTTTTAATTAGTGAAACAGAATATGGTAAAACATTTTTAGTAAACTTGGTTTAAACTAGAGACAACTCCCATGAAAATTCTAATATATAAATTGGTTTCTAACAACCAGTAACTTGGCTATAACAAGGTAGTTCCTATCCTTGTAAATATCCTCAACTAACTGGGTACAGGGCAACAGGTTCAAATGTATATATAGTGAAGATTTTGGATTTGATGTCTGTTAATCTTATATATTTTTTAACTTAAATTCAAAACATATCGCAAGCCTTGTAAAGTCTTTCGATTTTCTCTTCAACCTCATTAATTGTACTAGAAATAACTTACAGAGTAGTATGTTAATCAAGACCTAAATTCATTAATTACAAAAGGGACAAAGGAGACAACGTAAACTTTTAGGACAATATATACTAAAAAATGAAACAGAATGACTCTTGGCATTGTATTTGTAACTGGCTTATTTTCTAAATACAGCAAATATACTATACATAAAAGTCATCAAAATATCATTTGAGTACAGATCTTCAAAGAACATCACCACAGTGGGATATATCAAGATAGTCTCAAATAAATCTTGATAAATGGGTTTCATATGTGTATTTTTAAACTTGGTTGATATTCCGCAACGATTTTACCACATATACTTCTAAAGATGCTAACAAGAAGGATGTAACAACACATAAAAAAAGAAAATCCATTTTCTCCAAGGAGACATTTTTCTGGTGAGTGGTACAGAAGTCATATCTGCTTAGGTTTACAGTTCATGCCCATATTACTTGCATGATGGCACCATTATAAACACAGGCACATCTGGTAAATGACACCCAAATGGCATACCAAACAGCAATGTTAGTATGGTAGATTCTTTAAGACTTTCTCACATACAGGTGCTAAAGATTTAAAATACAACTTTTTTTCCACTGCTGAATTCAATTTAAAATGTTATTATTACTAAAAATATTTAAATAGAAATTCATGGTAATGAAATTCATCTTACTGATTGGAGGGGGTTCTGCACAAACTGGTTAAACAAACTGTTTCAAATAGAAGAGAACTTTAAAAAATAATTAGGTTGTCAACCCACTATCAGATGGTTTTTAGAAAATATTAAAATAAAAAATTAAGACAAGAAATATTTTGGATTTCATTCAGACTTTGTCTCAATTACTCTATTAACTACTACTTCTATTTAATTAGTCAATCTACTGTTAGCACTGGAAAAGAAAAATCACTCAAAGGTTTCTTGCCAAGCAAAGGAAGCATGTTGGATTTAGTAATTCTCTCTGTTCAAAGCAATCCTGATAACACCAAGGAAAAGTTAGATTCACTCATCTGACCTTTCTAGTTAATTCTTCTCTGATTGCTCCATTAAAACTTTACACAGATACATGAAAGAGGCTCTTAAATATTTCATACCAGGAAGTCCAAAGTAGTTGATATTATGTAACACCAAGTCTCTACTATATGATTACATGCTAACTACCAGTTAATACTACAGTTAAAATCTTCAGCACATAAATTGTTAAACAACTAATGTGGTTGTTTGTTACTTTGGGCATGACAGTTCAATAGAGTTTAAAGAATAATTTTAGGAACAGTTATAGTTACAGAAAAAGAGAGACTGGGAATTGAAGAATCTCAGACATTGGTTTGAACCAGACACCCTAGGACGTTAACACCCAATCTAAGAATTAATTTTATGGTAATAGGTAAGGAGTGGGAGAAAATAATCCCACTGTAAATTAGTAAAATAAATTAATCACATGTACTAAACTATCAGTGAGAAGTAATTTTCATCATAAACATCCACTTAAACTCTACTGTAAATTTTAAAATAATTAAGTTTTGAAAAATCATTACACACAACTAGAAACAATAGATTTACTTTGACATTATTTCTATGCCTATCTTGCCAGTTATATTTTAATGTGAAGTGAACTTTAAACAAAGATTTATTTATTACGCTACTTTGACTTGTAGTAGTTTATTATGACTCCACAATCCTCAAATGCAACCCTAAAATACCAATTTTCTTGAAAATAACTTATAGGGGATTAGTAAAAAAAAATCTACCACATATTAGAAATCAAAATGAAGAAATCATTGAACCTCTCTGTGAGAAAATCATGGTAAATGGACTATTATTCTTTTGATACAGCCCTCTTAAAATATGTAAGGTAGATAGTTACACACTTTCACAGAATGCCCCTTTCCTCTGTATGTCTGTAACTATTTGTGACTCTTTACTAAGCATTATATCAATACCTCAAGCACCCAGGCCAGTGTCTGGTTCAATAAATGTTTACTGAATAAATGAATGAAAAGTGTAAATGAACTCTAGGCATAGCTAATTTGAGAATATGAAAAGACAGTGAAATGGGAAGAGCAGTATATTTCACTTACAGAGAAAGTAAAGGGACCCCAAATACTCAGGTCTAAGGAAATTGAGAGATTACTGAATTATCAAATACTCGTTTTCCTTATTTTAGGCAATTAAATATTTCCTCCTAAATAATGCTTAAGGCTCATTAATTTCACTTTAAAAGTAAATCTACTGTAAGAAAAATTTTTTAAAAATGTTCATTCCATCTCTTATTTGCCATTAAAAAAAATTACTTTGAAACCAACAAAAAGCCAGTGTCGAAGCTTACCTGTTGATTGGCTGGTGCCATCAAACAGATCGACAAGGTCACCAGATGACTTGCTGCTAGGCACTGAAGTCTGGAAACACACACAGAAACTAATAAGCTTAGGAAACAAATTTCTACTACTGAAAAAAAATCTGCTCTATTCATCTCTAATTCTCAACTTAGACACAAAAACCTGTAATTATCTGAATAAAGGCAGATTTCCTTTTCTGAATAAAGAAAAGTGAACTTGAATCCCTTTAAAGAGATATTTTTAAGTAATTCTATTCCTAACTTACCCACATTCCTCTTTCCCCTAACTCCTTTCTTTTCAGAAATCAGATGAGTTTGGCATGCCCACTACTCCTGGATTACTTTCTCAATTCTTTTCTTATTATATTTCACTATGAGAAAACATACCTTCCAGATCCCACTCAAATATTAATGCAGAATCATTTGAGAAGCATACACACACACATATATTTTATATGTATATATACGTATACATATATATACAATGTGCTGAATCATAATTGCCCAGGGTGGGATCCTGGTCTGTAAAGTCTTACAAAGCTCCCTTGGTAATTTCAATGTGTAAGGAGGTCTGAGATCTACTAGACTGGAGGCCAAGATCCTATCCAGCTCTAAAATTTTATGACTTTGTGAAGTTCAGCAACACTGTCTGTATATCATGTTTGTCAGTATAATTCTATATTGGTTTGATATACCTTGACATATGTTTTATATTTAGTTTCCAAACTAAACTGTGGGGCTAGAGTTGTAATGTAATTTCTCTCTTCTCCATAGTCCTAAACACTCTAATACATAGGTTCAATATGTTCAATACAAACACACTAAATTAGAACAAAAAGTGCTAGCAATAGGGAAACACTGTAAATAAGTAGGCATATTAATTTGAGGTTTGAAGATTAAAACACTGTATGCTGCTGCTAAGTCGCTTCAGTCGTGTCTGACTCTGTGCAACCCCACAGACGGCAGCCTACCAGGCTCCCCCATCCCTGGGATCCTCCAGGCAAGAATACTGGAGTGGGTAAAACACTGTATACTGTGGGTCAAAAAGGCCTTGAGATTGAAAGATATCTGAAGTGGTTGAGTAACTTTTCAAGAACTTGAGAGTTCAAGACATCTGTTCAGCAGTAAAAGAAAGTCAAAAAGCTTATATACTACAAATATAAAATATTTTTGGTGTGACATACATTCAGGCTGTACTACAAATTTATATTCAAAATCTTTTAAGATGAAAAAAGTTTCAGTTTATTGTTCAAAAAACATATACAGGTTGAATGATTTTCCCCATACAACCTGGAATGAATTCTCCATATGACAACCATCATGTATTTGGGTTTTAATTATGACTACCAAATCTTAGAGTCCTCAGTTAACTAACTGTATCCACAGCAGGGGAAAGCTAAGACCACAAAGAAATAACAGCACCATTTCCCCCTTTTAACTGCAACTAAAGTTGAGTTATAATTTTGAATTTTGAGGTTTTCATCAGATCTATACAGAGGACAGTATGAGTGAAACACCAGAAAATATTTGGGAAAAGTTGACACAGTTCTTGCCAGTAGGTAGGACTAGCTTTATTTTTAGAGTCACCTGCAGTTCACAGAAAACATTAGCAAAATATTTTCCGTAGGCTACATTTGATGAGAAGGTACAAACTGTGAGAACACTAGGAGGGGTATAGTAACAAAACAACTATTTAGCCTTTTGGGGTAAACCTCCCTCTTTGGCAGATTTCTCCCCAAAAGACTAGCTTGCAGTCAGGTATCTGGCGAGTGGATTTCATCTCTTTGGTGGAAAAAAAAATGATGACGGTACATGAAGTAATGCTGCTACTGATCAATACTGGCCACAAGGCAAATTAACCTCCCATCACAGGCACCATCCCTGTATTAAACAAGACCATTTCCCCTATATATAAGCTTGTCATATATACACATTGTCATTGCTTACAACTTTCAAACACTACCACGTTTGCCTTAATGAATCTGGCACTCGGCACCAGTGGTAGTGTCTAGTAGGAAATAAAGGCACTACATTCTGATTCACAACTTTTCCCAAATGAACCAAGAGTGTCATTACTATTTCCACAGAAAGTGCATAGATAATCATTCAGCAACTGGACAGGTTTCTTCCTCCAAAGAGATTTCTTATTATTAATGACTGACTAATATATGCCAGTCACTTCACTTCAATATATGCCAGATGATCTATAATTAATAAGATTACCTAGAAATGCCTGAGACTACGAATGCAATAAATCTAAAAGTAATTTTTTAAGAATAAAGTTGTGTATAATGTGTAAACTTGTGCCATTCGCACCTTAAGTGAAGACTGAGGTGTATGAGTTGAAGCATTCTGATCTGGACTTGCTTTGTCCCCCGTGTAATGTGCTGCTGCGCCAAGATCAATGGTTTTGGAAGGATTTGCTGTGCGCTTGTGTCTTGTGGTGGTGGTCTCTGTGGCCTGCGTGATATGGATATGCTTTGTCGTCACAGTCTCCTCTTCATCTTTGAATTCACCTTTGGGAGATCTGCCTCTTCTTGCTTTCTTTTCCTCATCACTGTCACTAAAAGATATTTAAAATGAAGGAAAATAATAAGACAAGGGATTATTTTTAAATGGAGCCTTCAGTGATTTGAGCTAAAGAATTTCAAATGCAGTCACTCCAAAATTCTGTACTTTGACTTACTTGACAGTGATCAAGACAATGTTATCTAAGCTATCTGAATATGATATGTGTGCAATGGGGAGGGGAAGTGGGAACCCATCAAATTCCCCAGGTAAGACTAAAACACTGCTACAAAAAAGCATTTACATAAATGTGTACAAACAAAAAGGCCTGAAATAATTCAGGTGCTTATTTATTACAGATTTAAAGTTTAATTAAAAAATAAAATAGCTGAATTATTATCATATCAGAATCAACTAATGAGACCCTGGGAGCTCAAACAACTGCAAGTTACATTTTCTTGAAATGGATTTTGTGCAACAACTACAGTTTCATTTATATAATTCTGTCAGTGACTCTCATATACTAAGCAAATATGTAATAAAATACTATAATTTCAATGAATATCTTCTAAATATCATCCTATCTGAATTCAAATGATTAAACTCTCATCTGTAAATGCAGAAAAAGGAGATAGTGCACTTTATAACAACTGTGCTCTAATTTACTATATACAGAATCAGGAGATCAAACTTTTACAAAACTATGAAAACTGTTCTACAGAAAATTTAAATGTATTTTAAATGTTTTGAAATAATTCTTTTTTGGGCACATTAAAAAAACACAAACTTCTTTTCCTTAACAGTGTGAAAGTAAAAAATAAAATAAAAATGCAGAATGAGTAAAAAATGCATATTTCATATGCCACGAATAGAAAATGTCAGCAATAATGTATTCTCCAGTAATGATGTATTGAGGGTTTTTTTTCTGGTACAAGTAAGACAGAGAGAGAAATTACCTGAAATATGTTCCATTACCTTTATTTCTTAATTTTAGAGTAGGTGGTTTAAATTATAAATATTCTGAAATAAAATACTTAAAATTCTCCTTAAAATTATGAGTATTACTACTGATGCAAATTAACTAAGACTAAAGCAATATCTACTTAAATATAAATCAGTTTGGAGCCTGTATAAATCAAGAATCAAGAAGAATGACTTCCCACACTGAGTAAACAGGTTAAATGTATTTTTATCTACAAGCATTTTAAGGAATCTACTAGTTCTGATTAAGTATTCAAAAGCCCTTGTCACTAACTTCTAAGCAACAAATAACCTGAAGATTCCCATCATCAGTACTGTATCCAAAACTGAAATTTCTTACCTTTCTCATGTTCAATTTGATTCCAGAGCAAGATAACTTCTTTACAAGTTGAGAACAGAAACCTGACTAGCACACAATGAAATGGAAGCTTCATATATGATCAGTGTTCAAGAATTTCTAAATATAATGATGAACGAAAAGTCTGAAATTCTGATAACATGCCGAAGAGGTCTCATGCAACTTTGTCTAAAAATCCATTCTTCTCTCACAAATACTGCAAGCTATAAAGTCCCTAGCGTGCTCTTTAGCTACTAAAACAAACAACACACACTGAATTTTCACTCTTTTAAACCTGAATACTCAAGATTTAGGAACTCTAACAGATCCTGTCTTAGAGGCAAACATAGAAAAAAAAATCAAGGGAGAAACAGAAAGAAAAAAAAAGGAATAGGAAGACAAAGCAAAACAAAGAAAAACTGAATGTGGAGGGCAAAGAGAAAGTAATAGAACGAGAATGTACATAGTTAGATCTCTAACCAGCCTACCTACCTGATTGCCATACTTCTTCAGAATATAACAAGAGAATATGTGGCCATTATGTTTTCTAAATCAAACCAAAAATGTAAATGCTAAGGCCACAAGAACACTAATGAGGGAAAAATAGCACAGAGTATTTGAAGTAGGCATAATTTTCCAAAGTTCAACTATTTATTATTACTATATGCATATACTTTCAGTATAAAAGAGCTGGAAATCTAGTTGTAAAATATATTCAAACTATTAAAAATAAATTCTGATTCTTCAAAGACCATATTCCATAAATAGACAGGAATTCCATAGATGAACCTTAATAGTTTCAAAATTGTATTTTTATTTCTTTTTCATGACCCCTAATCTGAACTGTCAAAGAGTGTTTTTAATAAGAGAAAAAGAGATGGTACTTAAGTTAAATGAACTCACTTGAAGTTGTGGTTGCATCTCTGTGTAACTATAGGCAAGTTCCACACAGATGATTGGGCCTCAGGTTTTACTTCCAAAAAATAAGGGTAAAACCCTTGCTCTAGACTACCTACTAGCAATATGGTGAGACACAAATGACAAAGATCTTATAAAAAACTTGCTTTGCAAATTAAATGCTATATATTTTACCCTCTTAACTGGCAGAAAGACTAATTAATAGCTATCCTGATAGGTAAGAACAAAAAGTGAATGCTAAAAAGTTCCAAGTACTATTCTATGTAAAACTAAACACAAATACCCCACCATCAGAAAATAAATCTATAAAAATACCGGTACTATGTGAAAATATTTTAGCTCAAAAATCAATCTGGATTTTTTTTTTCTGGTATACAGTGACACATAATTTAAATGAAATGTCGCAGAAAGAATTAAATTTCAACCCCCTTAACTTCTGTTTTAAACCTAATATACTAAACTTCATCATCCCTCAGCAATACCTTAGGTCCCTGGATCATCAGATGCTCAAGTACAAAATAAACCATCAAAGTTCTTACTGGAAAAAAAATCCAATTAAATAGCCTGAATAAAAACATATAGGAAATGTGATCAAATTTAGAAATAAATGGACATAGACAAGGAAAATGTGCCAATACTAAGTGCAAATAATGTCTGATCTAGCATCTTATAAACAGCTATACTATATATATTATGTATGTATGTGTACATACACACACACACAATATATGCATAAATCAGCATATATGGAAACTGGAACAATACAGAGAAAATCTGCATGTCCTGGGAACTGCCTGGTCATCCAGTGGTTAGGACTCGGCACTTTCACTGCCATGGCCTGTGTTCAATCCTTGGTTGGGGAACTAGACTAGTATGTCCCTGTGCAAGGACAAGAGTTCACAAACTATTCCATATTTTCACACAAGCACTTTTAGGAGAGTGAAACTACTCTGTGTGGTTCTGTAACGGTGGATACTATGCATCTGTCAACTGTACAACACTGTGAACCCTAATGCAAACTGAAGAGTTTAGTTAACAATACTGGTTCTCAATTGTTAATAAATGTACACATGAATGCAAGATGTCAGTAACAGGAGAAAGTGTGTGTGTGAGCACACGCTTTTACTCAGAGAGGTGGGATTACGCGGCAGCTCCCTGTACTTCAGGCACAATTTTTCTATGAAACTAAAAATGCTTTAAAAAATAAAATCCATTAAATAAACAACAAAAGCTGCATTTCAGATAATGCCAACACTCAAAACACAAAAACCCAAGACCCACCTGAATAAATCTAGTACCCTTTCCGAGAGACCCAGGAGACAAAGTGTTAATACCTGCATCTTTCTGGAGAGTCTTCTCTATCTTTCCTCCGGAACTTGCTGATGGTGTCATCAATTGTGCTTCCAATTTTATCACTCAGTTCACCTAATTTATCACTGAATGGAAAAGCACTCTTGTTTTTATCCCACTCCTCATCCCATTTTGATTTGGGCTCAGGATCGTATCTTTCACCTATATAAAGCATTAAAAAGAGAAGCGAGTGTAAGGACATTAAATTCAAAAGGGGTCTATAGTCCTTATTTCTGAAGCTTTTCCTCATAATAAAATAGTTTTCAAAGGAAAACAGAAAGCTCCCACAGTGCTGAATCAACACAATTACAGCAAGGCACAGCATGTAGTGCCAGTCATTAAGTGGCAGGAATGTAGATTCAAAAGCTTTTGTTTATGAAAACTTACACAACCTTAATGCAAAGCACAGCATATCCAGAAGTTCTTAAGCGCTGTTGAAAGGAGTAGAAGAAAATACAAAAACCAACACAGGATGTATAAGCAAAAGAGAAATGGAAATCTTTTCATTTTTATGTGGTTTTGTGGGGTTTTTTGTTTGTTTGTTTTGGCCATGAGGCACGTGGGATCTTAGTTCCCTGACCAGGGATGGAACCTGCACTCCTGCAATGGAAGTGCAGAGTCTTAACCACTGGACTGCCTGGGAAGTCCTGAAATCTTTTTATTTTTACAGAAGTCACTTACTGCATTATATTTCATTCTCATCTCTTAATGGTTTTTCATTTATTAGGAAAGTATCTGGACAGCAACAATCTCTTAAAAGACACAAACTATAGGAAACACTATTCTGAATGCTACGTATCTCAATATAGTGTAAAGACTCATAACTGTCATTCTTTACTATCAAACTAGAAAAATAAATGTCTTTCATCACCTGGGAAAGCACCTTTCAATTATTTTAAAAAGAAAAGAATATTCTAACTACCAAAAACTATACAGACTAGAATGATGAAATATGCTCAAGTGGTTCAGAACAGTGATGATCTATACAAACACCAAGCCCAAACATATGCTGGGACTGGCAAAACCTAGGGAGCCTCTGTGTGAATTTGTGAATTGAGTCAGTAGATCAGTGGAAAAAAGCCCCCAAATCTGTTTTAGTCCTTGTCCTTGAGGGCCTAGAGGAGAGATAGGAATTGTAGGCATTAACTGGAACCTTTTCCATTTCCATGTCCAAACTTAAGAGCCAAGAGTAAAATGTTGGAGAAATCACGTGAGGTTAAAAAGAAGAAAAGACTGAAAACTAAGGCAGGGTGCAGAGAAAAAGAAAAGACCAATGAGAAACAGCAAAATAATCAAAAGGTGGATAATTGAGCTTTTATCTTAAAAGTTGGTTAACAAGTTCGGATGGCATACATGCCCATTGGAGATTGAACAAAATCATTTTGTTGAATTACTAAGTAAAACTACAGAGCAAAATTTTCTGTAAGAGGTAGAGGATTTAAAAATATGTCTACTAAATCTGAAAGTGATCACCAACTTAAAGAGAACATGACAAAATGTTTTCTAAACAAAATTTAAGCCAGGATGGTATTATAAAAGTGAGTAGCTTTCCAACAATGTATATGTACACTTTAGTAACAATGTGATGAACTAGGCATTGAAAAAAACAAGTTTATAGGAAAAAATGAAAAAAGCACATGAAAACTAAACTGATTAGCATGATAAGCATCATACTAAGAAAGTGTCAAAGAGACTGCATATTGGCAAAGACATTTTCTAATGTCAAAATGAAAACCAGGTAAAATAGTTACAAAGTTGACTACTTAAGTCTCTGAATAATACATATAGCATTAAAAACAACGTATAAAAGAAGCCAATGCAGATACACAGGACACCGAATTCTATCTCGAATGCAAATGCTGTAATTAGCTCACTCTGAAGTCTAAAAACTTATTCAATTGTCTAAATGCATCTAATTATATATTGCACTGATTTAAAAAAGGACTACTAGCAAGTAGAATGAGGAAATGAGTGGCAAATAGCTATTTCTGCTAAAAACCACACTGATCTGCTAAAGCTACCTTGAAAAATCTAAAGAATAGAGTATCTATTGAATATGTGGGTAAAAAATTAAAAGACTTACTTCCCTAAACAAGAACTCCAAAATATATTTATGTAATTTATTTAAGAGAAACATTTTTGCCAATTCAAGGACTGACTTGTATGTGATATGAGACATAAAAGGAATTTTTCTGCCATTAGAAACATTAGCCTATTAAGTGCAGTACTTTTTCTTTAATGGCAAGGAAAGCAGAGGAGCAAAAGAGTGAAGATATTTTATAAATACTCACAAAGTAAGAAATAGAAGATTTTTACATGTTTACAAAGAAGAATCACAAGATCTCAGTGAAATTCAAATATAAAAAACAGCTATGGTTGTGGATGGTTAGAGAGTTCCAATATGCAGCTGCTAAGTATACAAAGCATTGGCCAGTCCCTTACACAAAATGGCAAGGGACTGTCAGCATTCACAGAAGACAGAACGAGTCCAAAGGAACATATTGTGAAACAGAGTTCTTACTTTCTGTATCTGTTTCAAGCACCTACCTAGTGACCTATTTTAGGAAAACTATATTATACATTAAAAATAAACATGAGAGGTGAATGTTCTAGCTGTCCTTAAATATATTAAGAACATATATGTGACAGGCCTATATGAAAAACTGATGGGTATCGTTAACCTTTTTCTACATCAAATTAACATAGTGCTTAAATTAAGGGAGGGAATTAAGGATGGACTAACCTGCAGCTCTATTTTTAGCCAAAAATATAACTAAACTGGTTTTGAATTAACAGGATGAACCTCCTGATCAAACTTTTTTTAATTGCTCTAAATGGTTAAGTTAGAGGAATCCTTTTCTTCTTAGAATGGGAACTCCAAGAGGAAAGGACATATATCTATTTTATTCTTTGTATGTCAACTCAAAGTTTGGTCATTCAATAATGCTTAATGATTAAAATCATATTCTCGAACCACAAAAGTAAAAAAATAGATCCAGAGGATCCAAAGGAAACAAAATGAGTATTACATATGTCTTAGTATAATATATATTCAAAATAGCATTTTTGTCTTCTGTGATTCTTAAAATATACCCAAGAAGCTAAACTGATGTTCAGGTGCTAATCTGTCTTTGATACTCACTGTATCTGAATCCTCCAACACTGTCTGAGGAAACCCCAACATATTTGTCTTTGTTCTTCTTGGCTTTCTTTCGCTCTTCACGAAGCCTGTCATCATCCTGGGCAAATTCAACCAATTCTTTCACCTTCTGGCGGATATTTATACCCTGATCCTTGCCATGCTCATCTGTGAGGATGGTAAGGGAGAAACAAAACCTTAAGAATTCAGTTAATATGTATTACATCTTTTAACACACACGCAAAGACATGAAAATTTCAACGTAAGAAACCACCTTCAATATTTTTAAATTAATAAAAAGAGGCAAACTGTGTTACTGAATTTTGTCATTTCCTCATCAAATCCTAAGTCTTGAGAGGCAATTCCGGCTTATAAGAGCTTGCAGAAATGAACTAAAAAGGAGCACAGATAACGGTGCCATGCAAAATCAATTAAATATCCACTAAAAATGATTACTAACAATAACTATACAAAAATGGACTAATATCCAAAAATGTTTTCTCTTTCTATAGTATTTTAACAAAACAAAATCTACATTTTAATGACTGAAAAGCACCTAAATGCCTTCCTCTCCCCAATACAAGTTTGAAAACACTAATTACCAGGATTTAGTATAGCTGAAAAACTGAAATTTTAAAGTGTTTTCAACTGGGGTACACTACAAAATGAAATCTGGTTCATTCTGTATCCTCTTTCACATTCAAAACACACTCTGGCCTTGCTGCCTTTGCACAGTAAATATTATTTGGTGGGAGGAAAAAAAACCCAGCTTCAAACAGATGTGTGTGTTTTGGAGCTCTAACCTTTTCTTCCCATATGATTAAAGCTATTCCTTTATGGACACCACAGGGGACCAGTCTCCAGTGCATATTTTAATATAAACCCGAACACTCATGTTGTGTTGGTTCTGTTGTTATTAGCCAGTCTTTTCTGCAAGTTCTTGTCTTCACTAATTAATACTCTAGGGCCCCACGTCTTGGATTCTGCACTCGTCACACAACCAGCAACAGTCACATTCTAATTAGAGCAGAGAAGCTTCTAAGCTGGTTCAGGTGACTGACAACTCCAACTACTGTTTTAATTTGCTTATAAGGTTTTTCTATTGCTCACCTACAAAGTGGTAATTTTCCAGGGATCGCAAATCATAAATGTGTTCTCTGGCACTTGTAACAACACGCTCTGATCCATTCCTTATGAGGTAAGCTAGGAGCAGCAATGACTGTAAAAATACAAAGCACCAAATGATTTAACGAAATAAATTCTGGTAGAGCTCTGGTAAATAGCTTAAAAAAAATAAAATCTAACAGCAAATAAATAATCTGTATGTGTGTGTGTGTGTGTGTATGTGTGTGTGTGTGGGGGGGGCAGAGGGTGTTCTTTACCATACATTAGACTTTAAGTACATTTAAAACCTCGTATTTTCAATTTAGAGTTCCTCTTACACCAAGCATAATAAATAATTATAAAATGTCCACTGGATACATGTGTCAAAAGATTTTTAAAAAATTAGATGTTAGGAAAAATCTGAATGTATGATATAAATGAACACTAAGCTTTTAGAAAGCTGATTCAGTTTTACTGTTAGAAACATTAAAGAAAATAATTATTTGGTAATTATATGATCTCACAGCACTTTTCCCAAATAAAATTTAACTTGGGAGGTTTGTGATATGGCTTTTGTTTAAAAAACTTGCTACCAACAAATATGAGAAAAAAACATTAAGAATTTCTTTTTGAGATGATGAAAACTGTTCTGATTTAGACAGTAGTAACAACGCACAACTTTGTGAATGCACTAAAAATCACTGAATTCTCAATTCTAAACTTTGTTTGGAACAAACCTCACATAAAGATGATTAGACCTACGAAAATCTAGTTAGGCTGGAGAATTGAGGGACAAAAAACTCATCTGAGCAGGAATTTATTCTTTAAAAAAGTAGTTTACTCTAGAATTATTAAAACAAAACCCTCTAATTATAAAAAATTAATTTATAGGAATTTAAACTATTTCATCACTACTACTGTACAAGCTAAAGAAATGACAGTAAATGTTTTCAGAAACAAACAACATCAAAAACACAGAACTAAATAAAGCAACTAATTTTTAACGCTGAAAGCCAGAAATGTTACTTTTAAAGTTTCATATATGAATATTATAATGACATTTTGGAAAGCATAAAAAAACTTCGCAAGCAGCAAGAAAATATAGTGGAGGTGGAAGAACCGATTACTATCTTGTTTAGAATTCTACACTATATGATGAGATCAGAATTAAATGAAAGGAATATAACAGAAGAGTACATATATGCAAGTTTTAAAATGTTAGAATTTTAATGATTTAGAATTTATTATATTTAAAAATGACACATTTCTGGTGCACAATACTCTAATACTACTGGAAAAGTTTTATGTAGAGATGACAAATGATATTAGAGGGTGGTTTTTATCTTAAATGCTCAAACACTAAACACAGATACTACTATAGATTCATTACTTTCAATATGCTCAAATATATGAATAGCTGTTTATGGTGACTAAAAAACACAACTCAAATAGCAAATCAATTTTTTATCTGTTTTAGAATATTCTATTCTAGGATTCAGTGTCCATCATAATCACTTCTGTATGTACACTTTAAAATTTCACGTCTTCTACACGTCAAGTAATAAACACAGACTAATACCCATACCTTATAAACTCTTCTCCAATTTTTTTTGTTGTCTTTTAACATTCGTGACCAAAGCATGTTCATAAGTTCTGGAAATTGTTCATACATAAAGGTAGCCCTGAAAAAAGAACAGTTTTCCTCAAGAGTTTGTAGTATGTTGATTTTGACAGTAGATGGCAGGCTTGTTCTAAGTTACTGTATTTTCCTAAATAGCTTTAAAAAATAAGTTTAATAAAAAAAATTTAGATATGGTACCTTGAAAATGTCTATTTTATATAGTACCTAGCACGTAAATCCCACTAATATCATATTTCATAAGCCCTTCATTCAGTGGCATAGTCAGCCAGATGTTTGTCAGGGAAAAAATTTCCTAGTTTTAAGTTATTTTATATGCATTTGTCAAAATTTTACATAGTTAAGCTACAGGAAGTCTCTAAACTTCATTGAAAAAGAAAAATTTTGTTTTACTTTATTGAGCTAATATTTAGGAGGAATGGATCCTTATAAAATTTCCTGCACTGATATCAGAATGATTATATGCAAAATTTACTATATCTGGCAGTTGAACAGTTTAAAACTGAAAGCAAATTTCACATTTCTGGGTAAAGATAGTTGCATTCTTTCTGCACCGCTGAGTCAAATTATCACTTACTTGGCAATCTCTCCCATGAGTTGCCCAGAAGGTCCCCAAGGATCGTCATTCGTTGCTTCTCGAACCTTAGACTCGATCTCTGAATAATTCATAACCACATTGGTGCTGAAGACAAAAAAAAAATGCACGCACATACACACAAAGATTAGCATCAAAACTGAGAAACACATGAAAACTTAATAATGACACTACTGGGTGTCCTAATGAGATACCTCTACAGGGTGGGAAAGAAAACATCTTTTGTGCACAAGCTACCCTTAGGACACTATATAACACATTTAAGTTATCTTTAGGAAGATTTTACTATTCCATTAGCCTTCAAGAATATAAATGAGAGATTACATTAGAGCTGGCGTAAGTCCAGTAAAAAATGGCTTTAGGTCAAATTAAAAAGGAAATTGAACATGCTAAAGTCTATTATAAAACTAACTTGTCAGTTTGCTGACCAGACCTGGTTTACATTCAGTCTTAGGTTCCCTATTTACAGAAATTCTTTAAGTTAATGAGCAAAATTATGTAGAAGCTGAATGTTATTTATACTGTATTTAAATTAACACACAATAAAAAATCAAACATAACACTAAAGATGTCTAGAATCACTATGGATTTTAACTGTAATCCTTGCTTTTCATTTACTGTACCACATACATTTTCTATGTCACTGTAACCCTTACTTTTAATGGCTACATAATATTCCATCAGAGGATTATATGACAATGTATTTAATTTTCACTTAAGACTTCATCAGTGGTCCAAAACATGGGTTCCAGGAGTCAGAGAGATCTGACTACAATTACTTTGTGATCTTTAGCAAAATTATTTTACTTCTCTTAGAAATGTAAAAATGGGAATAAGGAGGAATACTATTTACTACCTCATAGAGTAACATATCAAATGGTATACCATGGTACAATGTCTAGCTAATATCCCCTATTAGAATTTTAAAATACTAAGTAATATTTTTATAAGAAAGAACTACCATTGAAAAAAGCACCTTACAATTAAGATATGAGATGGCAAAACATCTGGTTGTTAAAAAAGAATTTCTCATGCTTAAATGGATTTAAGAATTCAAAAACATTCTGAGAATAAATACTTTGAGAATGTGACATACTGCAGTAGTGCTCATTTGACATAGAGAGCTCCAATTATTACATAAAAAATTATTGTAACAGATGCCTGTGAATTTGGTAATTCAAATCTTCCACTTAAAACTGAGTTTTAGCAATAATCAAAAAGTGAGAATTTGTTAACTGCTATGGGCAGAGACATTACTTTGCCAACAAAGGTCCATATAGTCAAGGCTATGGTTTCCAGTGGTGATATATGGATGTGAGAGTTGGACTATGAAGAAACCTGAGTGCCGAAGAATTGATGCTTTTGAACTGTGGTGTTGGAGAAGACTCTTGAGAGTCCCTTGGACTGCAAGGAGATCCAACCAGTCCATTCTGAAGGAGATCAGATTTCTTTGGAAGGAATGATGCTAAAGCTGAAGCTCCAGTACTTTGGCCACCTCATGCGAAGAGTTGACTTACTGGAAAAGACTCTGATGCTGGGAGGGATTGGGGGCAGGAGGAGAAGGGGATGACGGAGGATGAGATGGTTGGATGGCATCACTGACTCTATGGACGTGAGTCTGAGTGAACTCCAGGAGTTGGTGGTAGACAGGGAGGCCTGGCGTGCTGCGATTCATGGGGTCGCAAAGAGTCGGACACGACTGAGCGACTGAACTAAACTGATGGGCTTCCCTGATGGCTCAGATGGTGAAGAAGCTGCCTGTGATGCAGGAGACCCTAGTTCGAAGGTTGGGTTGGGAAGATTCCCTGGAGAAGGGAATGGCTACCAACTCCAGTATTCCTGCCTTGGAGAAACAATTCCCATGACAGAGAGGCCTGGTGGACTATAGTCCATGGGGTCACAAAGAATCAGACACGACTGAACAACTAAACATGTTGTGACAATGACATTAGCTATATCTATCCCACTTTCGTTATATGGTTTTTCAGTTATCAAAAAAGTTACATGTTTTAAGTAATAAAGTTTTGTTAATAACTGGCACTCAAATCTCTCACATATAAACTTCAAATTTATTACAAATACTTAAATTAATAAACAGTACTAGTTCAAATCTTAAAGGAACCATTATGTATAAATGACTTGCCAAATCACAAAACTAATCTGGCTTCTAGGTTTACATTCAGAATTCAGTTCTATTAAGGTAGAAAAGTGAAATTCTATTACTTTCTTTCAAATCTTAGAGAAAGCTACACTGCTTTGATAACACAAATTATTTCCCTAGCACTAAAATAAATCCATGGTCTCTACTGCCTCTTTAAAATTTAAGACTATTAATGAATGGACTTTTATAAAAACCCAGTAATCATTCTATTGGCAATTTTATGTATAAATATAAAGAGATAATTTTTTTCCTAATTTTTGCTAACAGTGGAACCAAAATAAAATCAAGGCAGCCAATGGCATATCTGCAATTTAAGATGCCACAAAATAACAGATTTCAAAATGCTTTTGTTTATCTTACTGGTTGAAAAATGCATGCATTAGGGAGTTAATAGTGTCAATGCAGTGTGGGAATGAACAATAGCAATTAGGATTATAATTCATCCAAGAATTTCATGACCAAGAAAGCACTTGAAATTGTTTGCACTGTTTAATTTGTTGAAGAACGAGATGAAAAGAGTTAATCTCTAGTCCATGTACATGAAATATTTTTACAAGAGCCTTCATAAATGCTGCAGCTTTCAGAACACTACTTTCCTTGTTCAAGTTACAAAAGCCCATGGGTCAAATGAGAAAGGTCCTGTTTCCCTAACCCTTCACAAGATCCTTAACTGAAGGCCTGTGTGTTTGAGCGCTGTGTGTTCAAGAGGAAGAGGTGGCAGAAAGCCAATAGCTTAAGAATCTCCTATTTCCTTGGTTGAAAAACAATGGCAACTATGTAAAAGGACAACTTGCCATTAGAACACACTCACAATACAAAATGGCAACAATACGAAAAATATGGCAACAATAGTAAGAAAAAGTAACAAAGTTAGAAAACTCCATGAAAAGTATCAGGTTCTGTTTTGAAACTATTTTCCAATGAAACCATTGCTTTCCAGAAACTGAAACCACTCAGGATAAGATCTAATGGCATCAAGAATTCCAAAATGAAGTATTTTAAAGCTACACTTAATTCAGGAACAAATGTAAACTAAAACAAAACGACACCGTATAGTTTGGCCTTATTCCAGGTTATTTAAAAATAATTATTTCTAAAAAGGTAAAAATAGCATTTTGATCCTTCCCGTCCATGTTTTCTATTGCCCCCAATCCACACCCTGCCCATAATTCTAGCGACCTTTTTAAGAAAGGAAAATAACTCCCTGCTTTCTCCCATAAATGAAAAGCTAAAAAAAAAAGAAAAAAATCATGTCCAGATGTGAAAGGAAAACACAGCTAGCTTAATTCCTAAAACTTACCACTGACACAAATGTTTTAAGAATGGATAATTCAGACACTAGAGGGGGATCTCTCATCAGTTTTTTAAAACACAGAAAATTCAGACAAAGGTTGAGGATCCACTCCACAAACAAAATTACAGGAAATTACCAGGGAATGACCATGTGCTAAAGATTTTTACCTTAAAGCAATACAGAACTACTGCTTTTTATAAGGATAAAACCCACAATTGAAATCAAACCACTTACACACTTTCACATTTGCTCCTTATAACATCCCAGCAACAGGATACAAGACTGACTACCAGTCTCCAAGAGGAGTACTTAACTCTGAACAACCCAGCACTGCACTCAAATCACTGGATTTTCAATTTCCAACTACTAACAGTTACATCCTCAAGTCCTCTACATACACTTCTTTGGCTATATGAACAGTCAATATTCAATTAAGGTCTAATATTCAGTTATTCAATTTGTAAACAATTAGTGTTTATTTTGGCCCTCCTCTTTATCCCCCATTTTCTGCTTATTTCACTGGTCACTACTGATAAAATACCACATTATTTTACTTGGTAATAATTTTGGTCCAGGGTTTAGAGGCAAAATTGGTTGAAAGTAAAAGCTAAAATGGAGTTTTGACCTACAGATGGTCAATGATTCTTCTAACGTCCTTAAAGAAGAATCAGTAAAATAACAGACAAGAAAAAACCGTCTTATGGAATTTTTTTCCTGCCAAAAATTCAAGAATATTCTTTGCTAAAACAAAACTACAAACCAAGAGAAAAGGTAACGTATGGGTATAATCCAGTCCTAAGTGCTAACAAAGGATAATGAAAATTGAAACTGATTTAGTAAAAAGTCTTTTTCCTAGCCTGCTTTTTAATTTTACCTTTAAAAAATGAAATCAAATGGGTCCATATTTTTAATAGTTTCTACTTTTTGTTTCAAAGTTACTATAAAGACTATTCATTCTGAGTTCAGGAGAAAATATTTAGCAGTATTTTCTATTAGACGGTTTTCAGTTTGTGTTTTTTCATACGAACATCCACACTCACATACATAAGAGAGTCAGAAAAACAGAGGCAGAGACAAGAGACAAAAGCAGAGGTTTTAAATAATGGGTTTTTTTTTTTCTTCAAACTATTTTCTTTTTCCCATATTTTCCAAAATTTCCCCCATGAATATTATATTGTAACAAAGGGGAAAGTATTAAAATGCCATTAAGAATACAAATGAGTACTATATCATCATTAGCAACATTTTAACTATTAATAGGCAAATAAGCATCATGGTAGATCAAATGAGTATTATTTGTACTTTCAATGTCGGACTGAGCGATTGAACTGAACTGAACTCAACTGAATGTCTTATTATTATCAGACTAATAACTGCAGCAAACTAGTAACTACACATATGTATGTACACATCCTAAAATACGTATACCAAATGCTACCTGTGTAAAACCACAGGGATCAACTTAGGTACCCAATATTGAAATTAACTTGCTTTTAAAAACACTGTATTAGAGAAGAATGATTCTAGATATTAAAATCTATATTTAAAAGTGACCTCTCAATGCCACAAATTTCAGAATATACTTTTATGATATAGGTAAAATTATCATGCTCCCTCTAAAATATTAATCTTTTTAAAACATTAAAAACAATAACATACTCTTAAAATAAACACTGATAAAAGACAGTTTTCTCAGGTAACAAGTTACATAAGCCAGGAAAATCTGTTCCTTTTTAAAAATGTTTCTAACCAAAATAGCAGGGAAATAATTTTAAAAATACTTGCTCTAAAAGCTAGTTAATGGACCATGTGACATTCATTTTTCATCAGGGGACGATGGTCTTCACCACATTGCCGTTATTTGCAAGCTGAACAATTACAGGTGCAATACTCATATTTTAAAACCAAGTTAGATGTTACTACAATCCTGTGAGTGGTATCAAATTTATGGTCAATAACCAAGAAGTCTAGTACTCCTAAATTCGACAAATACATAACTTTCATTTTTATCAAAAAATCTTAATGTATAGAAATGGGGAGGGGAGGTGGGAAAATTGGTTCATCTACTTGGCTGGGTATTTGCTACCCATTTAAAAAAAAAAAAAAAAAAAGCCCTTTCTGGATCTGAAAATCAAACACAAAGCAATGAATAATGTCCTAACACAAGTAATGGTTCAGTACAGAAATTAATGCTGCTAAAGCCGATATTATCGTGTTTGATTACATAGCATCTTAGTTATAAAATAGCTACAATGCTAAAACAAAAAAACTACAGTACTCCCTCCATAAGAAAACTAGTAAGTTAACTATTGAAAACTACGGAAGGAAAAAAAAAAAAAAACTACCGAAGAAACAAAATAACAAACCCAATGCTTGCCACTTTCTCTTCAGCGCTGCCACTACTAGCAAAAGTCCCTCTACCAAAAAGTAATTTAAAAATTTGAGAGAGGAGGAAGGGGAAAATATTTAATAGCATCTCTTTAGTAGAGAAGTTTAAATAAACTTACACTCAGGATGAAAAGACTAGTAAATACCAATAGATATCCAAACTGTCAGGGTTTTGAATTCTAATTAAATGTAACCCATTTCCTATTATGCCATAATGCTGTAGAATCAGAGAATTAATAATATCACCTAAGCTAAAAGTCTACTAGTTAATATAGTTTATATGTAAGATGATATCACAAGTTATGCTACAAAAAGAACTAAATGCTGAATTAATATTTTAAAAAATATATTCTTGGTCATGGAAATTACATTTCCTTTGGTTTTACTAAAATTAAATACAAACTAACCAGTTAAAAGGAGGAAACCAATGTACTCCTCTCTTAAACATACATATTATTAAAAGCCATGTAAAGAAAACATCAGTTTAAATAGGAAATAACTGAGACTGAAGATATCTAAAATCTGAGGCTCTGTTAACCATGCCCCTGCAGTAACAAGATTTCAGAAAATAACCAAGCTACTTTTAAAAAATTACCTTATATCAATCTACTTCCACTTATAAATATGTACTGACAATATGCTCATGTGCATATTATTTATGACCACTTATTTACACAGTGGACTATGCTGACTATGTACCTTCTGTTTTCCTTTTCACTTTTCAAGAGAAGAACATTAAAATGCTAAAATATTTAACCTGCTACTTTTAAAAATAACCAACAAGAATAATAGGCACTGAAATATTATATCTCATTCTTTAGCTCTCACAGTCAAGAAACATTAAAACCAAATAAATATTAAATAGCAATTTACCAGGTTTTATTGAGGGAGGAAGGGAGTCCCATAATCATTTTTAAAGCTTCTAACTTTTAAAATAATTCTGGATACTTAAAGATCAACTTATGAAGATCATACTATAGCCAGATACTGAATACATTTTAAAAATATGGCACAGGCAGAAAAACTAAGTCCAAAACTCAAGCAGTCTGCCTATATGGCATTAAAACCACAGAAAATGTATTACTGTTCAAAAACACCATATTAATTATTCTCTCTCCACATAGTACTAGGTAATATAAAAGTTGTTCAGCTGCTCAGTTGTGTTGTGAGCCCATGGACTGCAGCGTGCCAGGCTTCCTTGTCCTTCACTATCTCCCAGAGCTTGCTCAAACTCATGTCCATCAAGTCGGTGATGCCATTCAACCATCTCATCCTCTGTCTTCCCCTTCTCCTCCCACCTTCAATCTTTCTTGGAATCAGGGTCTTTTCCAATTAGTCAGTTCTTTGCATCAGGTGGCCAAAGTATTGGAGTTTTCAGCTTCAACATCAGTCCCTCCAATGAACATTCAGGATTGATTTCCTGTAGGACTTACTGGTTTGATCTTGCAGTCCAAGGGACTTGAGTCTTCTCAACACCACAGTTCAAAAGCATCAATTCTTTGGTGCTCAGCCTTCTTTATGGCCCAACTCTCACATCCATATATGACTACTGGAAAAACCACCGTTTTGACTAGACGGACCTTTGTTGGCAAAGCAGTATCTCTGGCTTTTTAAAATGCTGTCTAGGTTTGTCATAGTTGTTTTTCCAAGGAGCAAGCATCTTTTAATTTCATGGCTACAGTCACCATCTGCAGTGATTTTGGAGCCCAAGAAAATAAAGCTTCCATCGTTTCCCCATCTAATTGCCATTAAGTGACGGGGCCAGATGCCATCATCTTCGTTTTCTGAATACTGAGTTTTAATAGAAAAGTACCCCTGATATACTTTTAAAAATTGTAATTTAGTTGTAAGAAAATTAAGGACTATATACTCTTTTTTAATCAAAAGCTATTATCACATCAATCCTACTACCAAATTCTTTGATGCATTCTGAGTGATGCTGGCCATCAATTTCAGTAACAGTTCAGACCAGTACTATTTTGAGGTTGGAAAACTGAACTATAGAATTTTAATCACCTGTGGTGTTTTCCTATTATTGAACACTGTTGATAGATACAGCTCAATATTCTTATAATCTTAACTCAAAATTTTACACTGCATTTTGTACTACATACAGATAAAGTGGAAGGATAAATTCTACAAAACTATTTTCTATAGAAGTATTTTTCATTGCAGTGGCATGGCGGGGGGAGGGGGGAGGGCAGGGAGTAGCATGAACGGAGAACAAATGAAGCACTACTTTGAAGGCAGAAGAAGCTATAGAAATAAACCCCTAACATTGTTGAAAGATAAACTGAAGGACTTTGGGTATAAAAATGCAGACTCCTGACAACCTCCCAAATTCAATCAAGAATTAAGTATCCTCTGCATATTATACTTCCTCAATACAAGATGACCAATATTTAAATTAACCAAATTATATTTCTTAGGTAAGCAACTTTTGCATGGCAGAACATGTTCCATAAATTTCTTCTACTGATTCCATATAGATTTGATTGTGTCATCAATCCAAGGTACTACCAAACCCAATGCGTTCCTCTTTAAATATGTATAAAACTTCTATTTTCTATCTGTGAATTTTACAAGGCTCTGCCACATTCAATACCAATACTAAATACAGGCTTTCTGTGAGTCGTTTTTCACAAAAAAGCTAAGGTGTTACCACAGCCCGAGAGCTGGAACACAACAAAGCTGAGCTGCAAGATGGATACCAGTGACTGACTTAGCTAAGTGACTAGTTTCCACACATGCAAGTCAGATTTGGATCATAACAAAATTAAACATTATTTCCTGTTAACAAATCCTCTTAGGAAGAGTTTAAAAACTCAAAACTCTGAAGAGAAAAATCTATCAAGACTCTACTGTACTTTAGAAAGAAAGCTTACAACAGTAGGAAATGTAATGCAAAAAAAATTAATCTAAGAACTTTTATCAGTAACTGACACTAACCAATTTATAATGTACTATCTCTTTTAATCTCTAAAAACACCCATTACAGATTTTCAGTATTCCAAATGATATCTTTATCTAAAGATTACAAACTCAAAACCAGCACTCCAAAGCCACACAATTTCACAATGTGTTTAAAAAATAACTTAGTTCTTTGCTTTAGTAAATTTACCAAACACTCCATGAACATTTCCAGTATTGATTCAGTATCAGTTTGCATATGCCAAAACGAACCAGACCCACATCTAATATTTCTGAGATTTCTGATTTTTTCATCATTTAAGTGTAAACTAGTCCTAACATGTAACTAGTAGAAATAATAAATCTTATGAATTTCCTCCCCCCACAAAAGAAAAACACAGAAAAATCATTATTCTATGGTTTATGCAGAATTCAAGGTCAGGAAAGGGCAAAGTAGTTAAGGAAACCAACATTCCAAATTTAGTTTCAAATAGCAAACTTTGTACCAGACTAGAATGTATAAATAAATTGATCACTGGAAAGACAAAAACTTAACAGAAGCAGTAACTAAAATACCTCATTTTATACGAAAGATCATTAAATATTTATAGTCCAACATAAAGTCTTTTGGGAAACACATTAGAAACCACATATAATTTTATTTCAATGCCTCAAAAAAATATAGGAATTGATCCAAAAAAAACCCAAAAACCTTAAATTGGGATGGTAGTTGGATTTCTGCCCCTCAGAGTCTGTCATTTAATTCTTTTTTCCAAAAGGTACCACCCCTTGATCACTACTAGTGTGACAAACTGGCAACTTTTCAAGGAAGTAGTTTAGTAATTTATGTAACAGATGTGCAAAGGAAAACTATATGGATCAGATAAGTCAAGAAAAACATCCTGATGTCCACAACTAAATTATGACCTGTAGGAGGAAGAAACTATAAAACTATTTCCCTTCCTGTACAACTTCAGAGGTTAGCAATACCAAATTAAATAATCCATTTGATGGCAGCCCATATTCATACATTAAAACGGGCTTGGGCTTGACTCTGACTCTAGGAACTGGTCCAAAACACAAGGCCACACTAGAGGAAAATATTGTACAACCACTAATTTTCACAATCTGCTTCATCTCTTACAGCTGTTTTGTAGAAAACATGTATAGTAACTGACCAACAATTTATTAGAAACGAATAGGGCCCATATCTTATCTCTGATCCCTGGACAAATCAACCACTTATGTGTCTCAGCTACCTAATCTGACCTTGTATTACTGAGATTAAATTGAACGGCATGTAAAGCATTTAGCACACATGGTTATTTTTCTGCCAATATTTATCATTTTTAGTTTGAAGATACTCTTTATATGGCCCCTTAGAATATACTGGCATTAATACTTATTACTTACCTATGCTATTCATTGTTGTGGAACTTTATAGTCAAGGTAACTGGCAGCCTATCTGACCCACAGTATACATGCTGAAATGAAGAGTTCAAAGATATAACTACACTTCAAGGCAGGATGACTAGTATTTAAAAATGGCCAAAGATCTGGAAATGAGTTTCTCTAAGGGACAGGACAAGTATCAATACAAGCCATTTTACAAACAGAGTTTGTATTTTGAAGTTCACTCTCTTTAATCTCAGTACCACCAACCATGTTCTAGGGTTTTATTTTACATTAAGCAGCAATTTCTCCTGTAGTGGTAATCTGTTATCATCTGATAATGTCTTTAACATTTTTTTGGATTTACTAAACTAACTCATCTGTATCAGCTACTCGAGACAGACATCCCAAAAGCAAACTATGTGAAAAACAAAACATGTTTAGGCTATTATAAAAAGAAACTTTCTCAGCATGAAGTTTACATCTACAATTTAGATACTGGAAGTTGTAGAATTTTAAGCTTTCAAAATGCCAAAAATAAGGTCCATGTAACTGATTCCATGAAGCGTCTACCTGAACAAAGGATGTTAGAAAAGCCACAACAACCAGTTTCTCCAATCGGTTTCCTGTGTGACAGCGCAAATTATTATCCTAGGAAGTGTCTGAATATTCACAGGTCTTATATGGAAGCCCTTCTCTCTAGCACAAGTGCTGCTAACATGAACTGGACAGCAGATGATAGGATCAGAGAAAAGCTTTCCCAACGTAGGCTAGTCCCATGATGCTACAAGTTATTATTTTCAGAGAGGCACTCTGGCAGCAGTAAGATTTGAGGAGGGTGGCAAAATGGAAGACTTTTATTGTGTGTGGTTCAGAAAAGCAGAATGAGAAGCTGCTCCCAAAATGTTGCAGCAGTGTGCTTGGAACAACATAGCAACAGAACAGGCAGAGGCAGCCACCAGCAGGAAATTCTTCCCTTCATAGCCATAAGAAGCTCTCACAATACAAAATTGTATGAACACTAACTACTACCAACTATATAAAAACAACTTTGTGCATGTGGACAAAGCCTAAAGTTAAAAAGCCCATAAAAAGTCTTGTGGTGGAGGCACACATTTAAAATTTCATTTATACACTGAAACAAAAACTAGTTTGGAGGGGAAGAAAAATAGTACTTCTATATACAACTTCTTTACACTTGCTAAGTGCCCGCCGGCTAGGCTGATTTAATTCTGCCTAGGATCGGCTTCCACTCCCCTGGCTCAGCAGCCTGTGTGTTGTATCAATGCCCGGTGTGCACAGATAAAAGCTTTCTGAAAAGACAGCTATGGATAGAAGGCCAGAAGATAGAAGTATCAAGTTACTCTCGGCCCCTTGGCTCCGAAGGACACTGCTGCCTCAAAAGGAGCCTGTTCCCAAGGAATGAATGCAAGCCCCAACCCAAAACAATTTTCTATTTCCAGATGACTTTTTTTTTCCTTTAACACATATCTCTGTAACTGTTAAGATTTTCAGTTTTTATTTTCTTCTGAAACAGTACTCTAGTGTTTTGTGAAAAATACTCTGGGAGACATTAATAGGTGTTATGTGAGAAACGTGTTCCATGGTCAGGTTTAGGAAATGTTACATAAAACAAAGGCAACTTTATTACTGCAACACTTCTTGGAGACTTTACTATTCTCACGTGCATTATGAGTCTCCAAGAGGGGACTATATTAAATATTTCTAAAACTTTGGGGACAACATACCTTTTCCCTGGAGCATATCGTAAGTGTCCCAAGAAACCCATTTCAATGTATTTTTAAAAAATGGCCCTTTTCCCCCAAACTTCTAAAAATATTGTCAGCTGATACCTTTTATTTTACCACTGTTTTTACTTTCTATTATTTCTTATCGTTAACCTCATGAATAGCTTTTCCTTTAACCTTTTATGTTTTTAAATTGTTGGTTGGCTTTCAGCCTTTTGTCTTGCTTCTTACCTAGTTTTATCATACTTAAAAAACAAACAAAAAACCTTGACTGATCTTTACTGTTAATGTTAGTTTTTTTTTTTTTTTTCTTTTTTTAATATGGCCACGTCACTCAGCTTGAGGGATCTTAGTTCTTCGACCAGGGATCAAACCGTGGCCCCGGCAGTGAAAACCCAAGTGCTAATCACTAGACCGCCAGGGAATTCCCTCAATACTATTTTAAGTCTCATATGTTTTACTCTTTTTGAACCCTTTCTGCATTGGGTTTTTTAAATGTTTAAAACTTTATTCCAACCTCTCCAAAGTTTTCACTTTATTTTAGCGTCAACTTTTAATTTCTTAATTTTCATTTAATAACCATGTTAAATCTTATTTAAATATCTTTATTAGTTAAATAAAGTTAAATATATTTATTTCCTGCATATTTTACTTATTTTATGATATTTTATGACACATAGCTAAACAAAGAGCAAGAACACAGAAAAACAAAGAAACACAGCAAAGAGCTCAGGAAGAGATGGATGACCTCTCCCCACAGGCCTTACTCTCACACTAGTAGCTGCTTTTCTGGGCTCCCTCATGCAGACCTAACATTTTTCACAAGGATCAATACCCATATGAGATACCCCAATAGTCCCAAAGTGGAAAAAATGACTATTCTTACAAATTAGAGCTGGTTTTTAACAAGAAAATGTCTATGTATTTTAAGAGGTAGCAACACGGAAGCAGCTTCACCATTTTTCACCCTGATACATGATCTCAGAGCACATGATAAAAGCTGGGCAGGCTGGGTGCAGTTGTTGGGATGTCTGGAGTTATCTTTGGGAGTCTCTTCCCACAGTGCCTACTTCTTAATTTCCAAAACCTGTTCATTCTGCATTTAAAATATAGGTACTCACCTCCAGCCTAGTCCTACAAAAGCACTTAACACTCTCTCCAATTCAGGTGTATTATCCTTTCATTCATCTTCCAAAGCAAAACAGATTTGTCTTCCTAGTGTTTAGAGTTGGTCATGTTAGCTTACCACAAACTCATTAAATCCATCTTCCCCTGAAACATCTTCCTCCTCCTGTGCAGTGGACAGTACCATCCAGGGTTACAGTTTGAACATCACTATTGATTACTTCTCTCCCCTCTTCTAGCCAGCATCCAATCCATTCCCAGGCCTTTTCAACTCCATTTTCGAGGTATCTCTCAAATATGTCCATCTGCTTCTCCCACATGCACCTCCACTACCTTAGTCCAGGGTGACCACCATTACTCACAGGGACTATTGCCAACAACCACGTAACTAGTCTGCTTCCCATTCATCTCCCAACAGGCTAGAGCCAACATGAACTCCTGCCGAAATAAAAATCCTATCTATTTGACCTCCCATTTTAAATCCAGCAAAGATTTCCTTATTACCTTCAAGATGAAGTCCTCAATCCTTCATATGAGATAGCAATTTAGTTTTTCAGTCCCACCACTGCCATTCTCTCCAGGTCTTTGCACATACTTTCTTCTGCCCATCCATCCCATCCCCCCACCTAATTCCCACCTTATTAGATTTTAGCTTAAATGTTACTTCTTCCAAGAAATCTTCTTTCAACTTTGGGGAACTGCCTATATGCTCTACATAGCAAAGAACAGTATATGCTTTCTATTACCTTGAACTAAAACTAAAACTGGGGCACTATATAATGGGCATGTTTGTTTCCTTGCTTGTCTCACCTTCTAGACTGAAAACATCCAGAGGACACAAATTCGTCTTTCTCAACTTAAGAACCTCAGTACCTGGAACAGGTTTAGTGACAGCAGATGTTTAGTAAATATTTATTAAGTAACTGAACAAAAGGATTATAATTCTTAAATATTTTCTTTCCTCTGACTAAAAAAGTCCTAACTGACTTTTGACAATAGTCCTCAACCAATCTCTCCAGCCTTTTCTCCCACTACTTGTTTCATTTACTTTATGAGATAATCATAGTGTATTACTAGTTGAAATTTAAGCATGCTTCCCTGGTGGCTCAATGGTAAAGAAGCCACCTGCAATGCAGGAGACACGGGTTTGATTCCTGGGTCAGGCAGATCCCATGGAGAAGGGAATGGTAACTCACTCCAGTATTCTTGCCTAGATAATTCCAGGGACAAGAGGAGTCTGTGGGCTACAGTGCATGGGGTTGCAACGAGTGAGACGCAACTAAACAACTAACACTTCACTTTACTTTCTTACCTGACTGTTTACTCCTGGAATCCCCACCTCTTCTTTCAGTTAAAATCAACCCTAATTTTAAACAAAGATGCAAAAATGAAGTCTTCCTGACTCTTTCCAACCCATAATCTTCCTTTCCTATGAAGATATAAGCATTACATTTATAACTCTTATGAATTATATTCTGCCTTGTACAATGGTTATAACTGAGTTTAATTTCCTTAATATGTTTAAAAAGCAAGTAGAGTTGACTATTTGAGGACTCTGTTAGTGTATTTCCTCACCAAAATATATTTTTAACACCAAAATCAATTATTCATTGCACTTTTATGGTCATTTGTGAACAGTGTGCAGCAAAACTCTGAGTTAACTGTCTTACAGTCCCAGAGGAGGTCAAATAGGTGAGGCTCTCATTTCAGTTCCCATACTGTAAACAAATGTCCTTTCTCTGGCTTACTCAGTGTCATATTTTTTTTACATCTTTATGATTTCTCTTGATTTTGTTGTTTAACATGGCCCCCAAACTGGGTGCTGAAGTGCTGTCTAGTGTTTCCAAGAGGTTATGATGTGTATTATAGAAAAAATATCTTCATATAAGACATGTAATATAGTTGGCCTTGGGTTCAGTGTTAATGAATCAACAATATATGTAATCAAGAAGGCATCTTTAAACAGAAATACACATAAAACAAGGTTACATACTAACTGGTTGATGAAAATGTTGTGATCAGAGGCACACAGGAACCTAATCCTGTATTTCCTCTAAGAACAAAGATTCAGTGTTTGTAGTAACTTTTAAAAACATAACTACCTCAATTAATCAGTACTGACTGTACTATGTATTATGCATTTTTGTTTCCCTCTCAGTACCTAACAATGGATGTCTCACATAAAATGGGATATTTAATAACTGACCAGTGAATATATAAATGAAATCTATGATCTCTTGGTAACAGAGAGTAACAGAGAGGGGGGATGGAAGATAAGGACTTTGAGATTAAGATAATAGAGAGGACTAAAATAAACACCCGCTGACCAACATATACACAAACAGAATGACATGATAAGTAATACCCTCACAAAATTTCTTTTTAAAGAGCTGTCACAGATGTTTCAATCCCAGGCTTTTTGGAGGCACAGTCTGAAAGATTTGTTAAATTATTATAAGCCCTAAAATTAGCTTATTGACCCCCAGTAAAGACTTTAAAAGGTAAGATACCTTGGCCTAAGACTTCTGTGTCCCATATAAATATATGAAAAGCTAAATATGAAATTTAAGGCTAAAAAATTTTGTTAAATCTCTTACTCATGCTCAGTATCAACTATGAATTTGAAAGCATCATGGATTTCACTTCTCCAGATGCTGGAATTCTAATATACAAGGCTCCTTTCACATGGCATCTTGTTAATTGAAACTCCTACATATTGGACCAGGCTCTCACTTTGCACAATCTATTACCACAGAAGAACAAAGCAAAGCAAATACTGTATAACAGTAATTCTCATGTATTCTTTCCAAAGTAACACAAATAGGAGGCAAACACACACATTTTATTGCCCACTTTACATCCTATTCCATAACCGTTATGCTATAATCATGATTTTAACCAGTGCCCCTTTCTACTCATGTCCCCACCTCAACCTCCAATCCATTATTCAACTCAGCACCAACAGTAAGGTACATATATGGGATCACTTCACTCCTTTGCTTATCAAAATTCCACTGTTTAACATACTTAAAATAAATCCAAACTCCATGCAATGACCTACAAATCCCTGAGCCTACCACTCTTCTTCCACACCCTCTTGCCATACTGTTCTCTGATATTCTCACCAGCTCCTTCCTTATTTGCTCACTCTATGAGTGAAATACTCCAAGGATAAAACATTCTTCCTTTATTCTATGTGCTATATATTCTTTACAAATACCACATCCGCAGAAAGGCCTACTGCTGCTGCTGCTAAGTCGCTTCAGTCGTGTCCAACTGTGTGTGACCCCCTGAGATGGCAGCCCACCAGGCTCCTCCGTTCCTGGGATTCTCCAGGCAAGAACACTGGAGTGGGTTGCCATTTCCTTCTGCAACGCACGCATGCATGTTAAATCGCTTCAGTTGTGTCCAACTCTATGTAACCCTATGGACAGCAGCTCACCAGGCTCCTCTGTCCACAAGATTCTCTAGGCAAGAATACTGGAGTGGGTTGCCATGTCCTTCTCCTAAAAGGCCTACTATCACCACCCTAAATGAAAGAGCCCCATTCACTTCTCTCTACTTCAGTCCCTTTTCTTCATAACACTTGAAAAATGTAATTAATTTGCTTACTTTTTAGTTATCTCTCCCCACCAAAACTTGCTTACAACTGTACTTTAAGTATCTGAAAGAGTTCCAAATGCTCAGTGAACAGTCATTTAAGTGAATGCATGCATGACACATGCTAAGTCACTTCAGTCGTGTCTGACTCTGTGCAACCCTACTGACTGTAGACCACCAGGCTCCTCTGTCCATGGGATTCTCCAGGCAAGAATACTGGAGCGGGTTGCCATACCCTCCTCCAAGGGATCTTCCCCACCTAGGGATTGAACCTGCATCTCTTAAGTCTCCTGCATTGGCAGGCAGGTTCTTCACCACTAGCGCTGCCTGGGAAGCCCTTGTAGGTGAATAAGCCAGGATATCCTGCAGCTTCCCTGCAACCTTTAGTGTACTTCATTCTCCTTGTCATATGAGTAATCTGACATGAGAAGCAGACCTATAATTTGAGTTTTCTTTATTAACAGATTATCTAAGTATTCGGTTCGGTTCAGTTCAGTCGCTCAGTCGTGTCCGACTCTTTGCGACCCCATGAATCGCAGCACACCAAGGCCTCCCTCTCTATCACCATCTCCCAGAGTTCACTCAGACTCACGTCCATCGAGTCCATGATGCCATCCAGCCATCTCATCCTCTGTCGTCGCCGTCTCCTCCTGCCCCCAATCCCTCCCAGCCTCAGAGTCTTTTCCAATGAGTTAACTCTTCCCATGAGGTGGCCAAAGTACTGGAGCTTCAGCTTTAGCATCATTCCTTCTAAGAAATCCCAGGGTTGATCTCCTTCAGAATGGACTGGTTGGATCTCCTTGCAGTCCAAGGGACTCTCAAGAGTCTTCTCCAACACCACAGTTCAAAAGCATCAATTCTTCGGCGCTCAGCTTTCTTCACAGTCCAACTCTCACATCCATACATGACTACTGGAAAAACCATAGCCTTGACTAGACGGACCTTAGTGAGCAAAGTAATGTCTCTGCTTTTGAATATACTATCTAGACTGGTCATAACTTTTCTTCCAAGGAGTAAGCGTCTTTTAATTTCATGGCTGCAGTCACCATCTGCAGTGATTTTGGAGCCCAGAAAATAAAGTCTGACACTGTTTCTACTGTTTCCCCATGTATTTCCCATGAAGTGATGGGACCGGATGCCATGATCTTCGTTTTCTGAATGCTGAGCTTTAAGCCAACTTTTTCGCCCCCCTCTTTCACTTTCCTCAAGAGTCTTTTTATTTCCTCTTCACTTTCTGCCATAAAGGTGGCATCATCTGCATATCTGAGGTTATTGAGATTTCTCCTGGCAATCTTGATTCCAGCTTGTGTTTCTTCCAGTCCAGCATTTCTCATGATGTACTCTGCATATAATTTAAATAAGCAGGGTGACAATATACAGCCTTGATGTACTCCTTTTCCTATTTGGAACCAGTCTGTTGTTCCATGTCCAGTTCTAACTGTTGCTTCCTGACCTGCATACAGATTTCTCAAGAGGCAGGTTAGGTGGTCTGGTATTCCCAATTCTTTCAGAATTTTCCACAGTTTATTGTGATTCACCCAGTCAAAGGCTTTGGCATAGTCAATAAAGCAGAAATAGATGTTTTTCTGGAACTCTCTAGCTTTTTTGATGATCCAGCAGATGTTGGCAATTTGATCTCTGGTTCCTCTGCCTTTTCTAAAACCAGCTTGAACATCAGGGAGTTCACGGTTCACGTATTGCTGAAGCCTGGCTTGGAGAATTTTGAGCATTACTTTACTAGCATGCGAGATGAGTGCAATTGTGCGGCAGTTTGAGCATTCTTTGGCATTGCCTTTTTTTGGAACTGGAATGAAAACTGACCTTTTCCAGTCCTGTGGCCACTGCTGAGTTTTCCAAATTTGCTGGCATACTGAGTGCAGCACTTTCACAGCATCATCTTTCAGGATTTGAAACAGTTCCACTGGAATTCCATCACCTCCACTAGCTTTGTTCATAGTGATGCTTTCTAAGGCCCACTTGACTTCACATTCCAAGATGTCTGGCTCTAGATGAGTGATCACACCATCGTGATTATCTGGGTCATGAAGATATTTTTTGTACAGTTCTTCCATGTATTCCTGCCACCTCTTCTTAATATCTTCTGCTTCTGTTAGGTCCATACCATTTCTGTCCTTTATCAAGCCCATCTTTGCATGAAATGTTCTCTTGGTATCTCTAATTTTCTTGACGAGATCGCTAGTCTTTCCCATTCTGTTGTTTTCCTCTATTTCTTCGCATTGATAGCTGAAGAAAGCTCTCTTATCTCTTCTTGCTGTTCTTTGGAACTCTGCATTCAGACGCTTATATCTTTCCTTTTCTCCTCTCTTCTTTTCACAGCTATAAGTATTAAGAATATATAACTTATTCATTAAAAGATTATCACCATTTATTCTAGAAAACTCATATCTTAAAAATATTATCATTCTAGTATTGTTTCTCTTGTGTTGCCAGAATGCCTCTGTATCTCTGCCCCCTTGTCCCCTCTGGCTATCTCTTTCTGAAAATAAAATGATGTATCTTCAGCCAAAAAAAAAAAAACCTTATCAGTCTAAAAGGAATGTTAATTATATATTGTTATTGTTTTCAGCTTATTCCTTATATATCTCAACACAGCCAAAGGCAGATTACCTATGTTAAATTCCAACACCAGGGCTATATCTCCAGCAAATTTGTCAAGTTCTTTTAACTCTTAATGTTCGTATTACTTGTATTTGTTTTAATTATTTAATATTATATAATCTTGCTGCTTTTTACATTTATACATATATAATTAATTTGTTAATTGTTCAGAAAATGAGATTCTCAACATATGGACCAGTTCTTTCCAATTTAGGTCAAAAGGATTTCATATTCCAAATGAGTTATCTATTTGGTTTGGGAGTAAAGTAGGTATTATGTCTACACTTAAGATAGATATCCTAAGATTATCTACAGAAAATTATTCTTCAATACTTATTTCCACAAATGTCACAAACAAGTATTTTATATTTGCTTGCTAAATAAAGTGCCAACATTCAGCACTCTAATTAGAATAGTACTGCCATAATTAAGTGAGACTTAAATTACTCAGTAATCAGCTGCTAGTATAAACAATTCAAAAGCCAAACAGGAATTTAGTATGTGAATTACAGGTTGTAACATGAAATACCATTAGGAAAAGTACATTCTAGAGGGCATTTTATTGACATAATCACATTATCTACAATATATATACTTGTACAGAAAATGCTTTGCTATTTGTCTTTTCATACTTAAGTGATTTACAGAAAGTAAATTACATTGTTGGGGAGAGAATGGCAATGTAGCACCCTTCACAAATCTTAATTATCTTAAGGTTTAAAAATATGAAACAAAAATGTAAAACCTTAATTATTCAAAAGAAAAATACCACCACTGTACTTCCAAAGAGGTCTTTATCCCATGTGCCAACTCTTTTACTGTAGGTGTTCCTACACATAGGAAATTCTAGCAACATCTTAACTGTGACAGAAAAATCTCTCTAGTCCACCATACATTTCCTTTAAAAATGTGTCCCACTGCTAAAAACAACCAAAACCAGGGATCCTTGCAGAAACTGCCAACTCCAGGGCTGAAGCAGTGAAAATACAGGATAAGCTTGAAACAGCTTGTACCAGAATGTTAGAAAGTACTCAGAAAAATAAAACAGCATGACAAATATAATCATTCCTCCATTAAAGCATTAAAGAGTTTTAATAGAGTGAACATTTTATGTTATGCTTTTAGATACAGAATGCATCAATTTTAATGTAAAGGAAGTTTATAGTTATAACATGATATTTAGGCTCACCTGATTTTTTATAATTAATGTCATTTTATAATTAAATTACAGTAAAAAGGAATAACTAGTAATATAATATATGCAAATCTTATTTTTTTGGTACATCAACCATCACACCCCTTGTCTCAAACCAGGTTAACATGTCAAGCAATCTTATTCATATGAGTAAAAAATCCTAAAGGTTAAACATTTCAAGCAACTAATAGGCCAATCAACCTCAATGACTCTATAGGATTATTCTAGTTACAAAGTGTTCATGAAAATTAGTAATCTATTATTATTTTTAATGACAAAAGTTAATAAAAGCTAGTAAAATGTTACATTTAGATACAACAGTAATATTCTATTTATGACTTTGAATAACTAGAGCACAGATTCCCACTTGCCAGAATAACTTTAAGTGAAATATTCAGCATAAAACATTTGTTTGAAAATTGTTCTGGAAATACCAGTCATTATAAATTCAACTATATATGCTATGACACACATTATCAATGCAAGCACAAGTTTCTCAAATGCCATTTCTAATAAATTTTGAAAGCATATGCTCCTGGAGGTCCATTTTTTTTTTAAGTACAGGAATATTATTTCTATTCAAAAACCAGAAACAGTCCTATTCTGTACTTAAAGCAGCTTCAGACTTGCATTGTTTTGTGTATAAGTTTACTTGTGAAACTATCTTTCCTATTGCTGACAACTGCTTAAGGTCACTTAAATAGGTTATTTAGTAAATCAATTTCTTCTCAAAAAAGAAAGGACAGTGTGATGTTTATCTTTATCAAGAGATGTGTATGTTAAACTGGTCTCAGAAACAAATCAAACACCCCAGGGTATTAAAAAATGGATAAAGCATAAGAATTATTAGTATTATACATCCCAATTCTAGTTTTTACAGGCACAATAAAATAGTAGCTACTAAAATTAACAGTAAAGATTTTGTTAAAGGGGTTTATAGTTTATTAAAAAGTTTTGCCAACTTTTAAATTCCTACTCTTTGGGACTAATCTAAGGAGTGAGTTTTTGTTCACCTTTATCTTTTAATTTTAGTTTACAGCTTTTTAAGGTTACCTCGTGACTAAACAAGACCAAAGAACCAGAATTTATTGATAACACAATGGTAAACCTTTTTATAATATATTATTTCATTTAATTCTAATGGTCCTAGAAGGTAGTAGATCTTATCCCCATTCTATACAGAAATGTACAAAGTCTCTTGACTTATGTCCTCCCTCAAATTACTCCTTCCACCCCTCATTTAAAAACAAAATTAAAACTCAAAGAAGCTAGCTCAGCTTGGGCATACTCATAACAAATCATCTTTTAAAATATGTGGCAACCTATTTAAAATATCCTATTAACATAATTTTATTAACTGTATTGGGTTTCCCTGGTGATTCAGTGGTAAAGAATCCACCTGCCAGTGCAGAGGATGCAGGTTCAATCCCTTCTTCAGATCCCCTGGAGAAGAAAATGGCAACCCACTCCAGTATTCTTGCCTGGGAAATCCCATGGACGAAGGAGCCTGGTGGGTTACATACAGTCCATGGGGTCACAAAAGAGTCAAGACACGACTTAGTGACTAAACAACAACAATTATTAACTGTATTATCAGACTCCTTCAGGAAAATAATGTAAAAGAAAGTACCAAAATTAGTTAAGCTTTAAGGAAAAGCATAAAACCCTTCTAAGAAGAGAAAATGATGAAAGATCCTACACTGGGACAACATATGAAAATTACACCTTTGTAGACACAAATGCTTGACACTGTACAGTTTGACCACATCACTTATAGGTATTTCCACTTCTATGTGATTAAGTTCAGATGTACTCCCAAATATCAAACACTAACTAAAAGAATATAAGACATCCTATCAATAGAATAATGAGAAATCCTGCACCTCAGCAGTGATAGTTTGAGTTTATAGAACTACCCGTAAGTGAACTCTAATACTTGTTATTTTTAAATTTTAAGTGTTATTTAAAATTTTTAAATTAAGTCAGCACTATTTTCTCCCACTTTCATCCATGATTAAACTTAGATTTACTCAAATGACATTCGAATCCCAAAAACTAGACTCAACTTTTCTGACATTAAAGAAACTGTTCCCAGAACGTTACTACTAAAATTCTGAAATCTATATAATTTATTTCCCCTCAAAGTCTCAAAAAAACACACACCATCAAACACCAGTACTTTATTTAATCTGGATTATCTGGGGATAAAAGGGGAACTTCCTTTTGAAACAGAACAGCTTCTGAGACAGTATCACTGATGTCATCCTCCGCTTGGAACCATTCAGCAGTAGGTTCTTATTAGCGACCACATCATTTGACCTGTGTTTCAGATGTTTCATTCCATGTTTAATACCTTTTTCGGCCTTATTGTCCTTTCGGCAGATACGCATTTTTGAAATCCCAGGATTTATCTATTTCATTAAGCTTTTGCTCAGTCTTAATTGTTCTTTCCATTCCCTGAATTTCTACAGTATTTATCTATACCACAAATTTGGCTATCATAGCATCTTATATTATTCTGTCTTTTTCATGTGCATCCACTTAACAGAACCATAAGCTGCCCTGGAACCGTAAGGTCTGTCACTCAGTTTACAGTGCTATCCAGTGCTCATGGTAGATATTTAATAAGCACTCACTGAAGGATCCCTATAAGATTAGTAAGAATACCAGCAATGTACTTTCAGCTATTGTATACCATTTAGATATTTACAACCTATGCCATCCTCCTTGGATAGGCACATACTGAACTAAGGAAAATTATTTTCAATTTACCCAATTTAAGCTGAGTAAAGTTGGGAAACTCTGTACATATATCAGGGATTAATACAACACAGCACTACAGGCACAGCTAACTGACATAATATAAAGATCAAAGAATTGAGGGAAGTTTATTAAAGCTGTGGAAGCTGATTACAGGGTAATTTTGAACCTATGATACAGCTTATGACTGTCATGAACTTTTTTTTAGGATTAATTACAATAAGTAAGTTCATTATAATAGCTAAGATTTCTTTTTCCACTGACAAAACAACTGTTTGCTTCTCGACCACTGAAAGGCATCCTACTTATAGACAATATTCAGAGTCTAGAAAAATTTTCTTTTATGATCAGTACCCATAGGGAAAAAAAGAATAAAATGCTTATTGAATTTGATTCAGAAGCTTATAAACTTCTTCCAAGCAATTTTTAACTGCTTTAAGTAAAACCAGTAATTCACCAGTAATTCACCTTTATTACAGTAATGTCTTGTACAAGTTAGCAAAAACTGTGAAATATACGTTCTAAAAGCTCACACTAGATTTAAATCTAGACTCTATTTTCTAGATGTGTTATTTCAGGCAAGTTTCTGGACTTATCTGTGGCCAATTTTCTCAACCACAAACTAATACTAATAATAATGCTGTCACTATTGTTACTGGCACATGGCAAATACTCAATAATGATTTATTAGAGGTATCTGGACTTGCCCTCAAGAGGCTTACATCCCAGAGGCAGCAGATGGACAGATGTGAATAAAAGTAGCAGAAGTGGCTTGTGCTAAAATAATAGCAGAGCAGCTTCTGTGAATGCAGGCATCTTATTAGACTGACACAGAACAGTGAATGAGGGAGCCGCAGAGCTAGACCAAGTAGAGGCTGGTAAGCAGCAAAATAAAAAGTGGCTGGAGAGTTCTGAACCGATGTGACTTAAACAGTTTTAAAGAATCACCCTTGTTGCTATGTGTAGATTACAGGATTACAATTTTTATCTGGCTTCATGAGAAATGGGCCACACTTCAGAAACCCATTCAATACCAAACTTATAACTATAAACCAAACACATCATACCATTATGGTTTAACTGTTAATAAAAAGTTTTAATCATACTTAAGTCACTTTTAAAAATTACAAGTGATGAATGTTCTTTAATGATTGCTAATATTGTATGAAAACAAACAGCAAGAAAAACAAATTGAATTTTCAATGTATATCTTCTTTCTCTTACAAAAATAAAGGCTATCTAAGGGAATTCCTTGGTGGGCTAGTGGTTAGGACTCCACATTTTCACTGAGAGGGTCTTATTCAAGGCCTGGTGGGAAAACTAAGATCCCACACGCCACGATGGTACAGCCAAAGAGAAAAACAAAAGTGGGGCCAGGGTGGGGTGTGTCGCCAGTATCTAGATAAGAATTTTTTTTTTTGAGTGAAAATTTTTACCTGATGTGTGGAAATTTGTGTGGAAGTTATAAAATGTTGGGCTTCCCTTGTGGCTCAGCTGGTAAAGAATCTGTCTGCAATGCAGGAGGCCTGGGTTTGATCCCTGGGTTGGGAAGATCCCCTGGCGAAGGGAAAGGCGACCCACTCCAGTATTCTGGCTTGCAGAATTTCATGGACTCTATAGTCCACGGGATTGCAAAGAGTTGGACACGACTGAGTGACTTTCACTATAAAAAAGTATTCATAATTAGAATTATGTATAACTTACTAAAGCTGAAACTCCAGTACTTTAGCCACCTCATGAGAAGAGTTGACTCACTGGAGAAGACTCTGATGCTGGGAGGGATTGGGGGCAGGAGGAGAAGGGGATGACGGAGATGAGATGGTTGGATGGCATCACCGACTCGATGGATGTGAGTTTCAGTGAACTCCGAGAGTTGGTGATGGACAGGGAGGCCTGGTGTGCTGTGATTCATGGGGTAGCAAAGAGTCGGACACGACTGAGCGACTGAACTGAACTGAACTGATTACTTACTCTCCAGGTGTGTGCATGTGTGATCAGCTGTATTTAACTCTTTGAGACTCCGTGGACTATAGCCAGCCAGGCTCCTCTGTCCATGGAATTTTCCAGGTAAAGAATACTGGAGTGGGTTGCCATTTCCTTCTCCAGGGGATCTTCCCAACCCAGGGATTGAAACTTACTCTCCTGAGAATTTATAAACTAAGCAAAATTCCTATGTCAAAAGAAGACACTCCAAAACAGGGCTAACTGGACTTAAGTACAAAACACGCCTGGCTATTGTTGCACATTAACAAAATTATTCATATTTAATAATTCATTAGCTAGATCTATGCACAGTCATGAGGAGCTATCAACTTATTCCAATGTAGGAATGCATTATGTTACTCTACCTATATTTAATTTTCTGGCTAATGGACTCTGGTAAGCCAAAATGAAGCCAGAATGATTTCTTACCAACTTGGGACAGCGTATCGAAAAACTGGAAAGCACACTGTAAAGTGCTTTCCTTGTACATGTGTGCTCACTCAGTTGTGTCTGACTCTTCACAACCCCATGGGGACTGCAGCCTACCAGGCTCCTCTGCCCATGGGATTTCCCAGGAAAGAATACCGGAGTGGGTTGCCATTTCCTTCTCCAGGGGATCTTCCTGACCCAGGGATTGATCCCATGCTTTCTGCATCTCCTGCACTGGCAGGCAGGTTCCTTATCCACTGAGCCACCTGGGAAGCTCCCTTTCTTGCATATACTGCTCATCTACTATCAGAGACTATGAATTGGGTATCACATTTGAGAGTTACTTTTCTTGATTCTGTTCAGTTTCTTTAAGGATAGATTGTCCACTTCAATTTGCCTTCATAAGTCTTTATATATTTTAGAAGAAATATTTTATATTAGTAGCATCTTTAAAACCTTGAGAAATACAAAAACAAGCTGAAAAAAAATGAGCAGATTGAAATTGCAATATGTCTTTCCAAAGACTTTATTCCTCAACGTGTTTTTCAAAAGACTTTCTGTAATATGCTTTACAGTATTAAAGGCATTTGTGATTTGCTAAACACAACACAAGGCATACATAACAGAGATATTTTTATGAGTTCTATGGGTTGCTTAATGTGTCTATTTAGGTGAATACACATTGAAAGTAATGATTTATGGATTAAGACACAGTTCTTACACACTTGTAAATAATTTAGTTTGACATTTTCTTTATTCCTTCAAACACTATATCTTTTGATTTTTTTCTACAGGTTATAAATTGTTATAAATTATTTTGTGCTTTGCACAATAAAAGTAGCATTTCAAGAGTTTATTTTATGTCAAGCACTATGCTAAGTGTTTCAAATTTAATCCTCACAAGAACTCTGTAAAACAAAATACCATCCTATTTTATAGATGGGAAAGTTTGGAGATATTGTCCCAATCCCCAGGATCACTATTTCTTAGTGATGGACCTAGGATTTCAATCCAGTTCTGATCTCTGAATCACAAACTTCTTCCCAGATTCACTCAACACCAGATGGAAGTACCTAAGTATAAGACAGTGCATATAGCTAGAAAAGTAATATAAAAATATATACAGGGACTAGCATACATAATTAGACTTAACAATGAAAGGTCATAAGAAGTGACACCTTAAAAAAAAAAAGATAAACAGTTAAGCATACTGTCCCAGAATGTTAGGTAATGTCAGCTAAGACTAAAAAGAGATAATCTTTATACATAAGACTTATTAAAAGTACTACAAATGTACTTTGACTCTATGAAGTAGTCCTGTTGTCCCCAAAATTGGAATTTGAATTTATCAAGTGAGTAGATACAATTACCAAATTGCAAGACATACAGACGTTAGAGAAACAAACAACCTTATGGGAACCAACTAACAAAATCCAAACTGAAGAAAGTACAAAAAACTTAATTTCTTCAACAAATAAACAGTATGAGTGAAAAAAAAGACCAGGATTGAACTTAGACAAAAAGAGAATCAAGAGATACACCCACCAACTCAGAAACATCAAAGAAGAATCATGAGGTAAATGAGAAAGGAATGATGACTGGACATTCGATATAAAGCAATCATCTTTTTTAAAAGGCATGATAATGATATTATGGTTATAATAAAAAAGAGATGACTCTTTACCTTTTGGAGATTGATACAAATGAAATGATACATTGTCTTGAATCTGCTTCAAAATAACATGGAGTGGGGATTGTAGGCAGAGACACAGATAAAGCAAGACTAGCCAAACTTTGAAGCTAGGTCTGCGTAAGCAGGGATTCACTACCTCCATTTTTGGATATATTTAAAATTTTCCAAAATAAAAGCCCAAAATTAAATTCCAATTAGATCTAAATATGAAACATAAAATTTCTTCACGATTAAAAGAAGTTACTTAAGTTGCCTATACTCTTTCTTTTTTCTTAAAGGAAATATTAAACACTGGAAATAGGAAGAAAATAACACAAGAGCACAGAAAAAGGTTCAACTATGGAGCCATACTGTAAAACCTAGGAGTATTAGTTAGAGGTACTTAAACTTTAAAAAGCCAAATACGTTTAGAGAATGTATCAGTAAACAGACAAAAAACTACTTGAAAACACTAGGGCACAGGAAAACATAAGACGCAGCTAAGAGCTTTTAAGAAGCACCTTGGCAACAGTACTAACTAGACTAATTTAAACTAAAGAAAAATCACTCCTAAGATATGGTCGCAAGATAAAACTCCTCTTTCTTTGGAATTAAATTCTTAGTATTTACTTGTGTCCAGTTACTAGAAGAGAGGAAGAAAGGATAATGAATTTACTGTTTCAGCAATAACAATTGGTTTAAAGAAAAGTTGATATGGAGAGACTAGAAAGCTGAAAATCACCTTTATTTTCAAATTCTAAGAAGCAAACTGAACAGAGATTTACTGGTAAGATAGGGAAGTTAGGGGGAATACATCTGAGGACTGAAAGGGAAAACCAATGATAAGTTCAAGTTGTAGCATATCTGTACTGGCAAATTTTTTTAAGACAGGTATTGTATTTTTCAAGTCCAGAAAATACAGTACTATTCCAATAAATAATAAATGTATTATCTGTTGAAATAACTGAATGAAATATTTTCTATTAGAAGCAAAGGGTTCTCCTTCTGGGGTCAGCTAGATTAGAATAGCAATTTGCACAATTCTATTATGTTATGCAAACATTTAGAAACTAAAAACATGCAAATACACCAACAAAAATCATCTTAAAGGGGAAAAAATGCAAGTTATGCTTAACAGAATAACTTAAAATGGACAATCTATAGCAATTGCTAGCACTGTTTGAATCACTATCTTAAAAAGAATAAGGGCCACTGATGAAATAGATTTACCATTACTATTACTCCCTGCATGAAAGAGAAGGGTTGGTTGGCCTTGAACAGGAAGCAGTAGTAAGTGGTTTGATTCTCCACTACCAGGTTATCTTCACTGCATTTCCAAAATTTGAAGACGACAACAGAACTGCAGCAACTTTCAGTTTATGCCAAAAATGGGATAACAAAAAATAAAAGTGCTCAATTTTATTTCACCATCACATGAAGGGAGGCAGGTCAAAGGATGACAGTGGTCAACTATTCCCAGTTGGTGGGAGTGGTGCCACTTATCCTTTCCTGCCACAGCTCCCTTTAATGCAACTTGAGTACAAGTGGGAGGAAACTGGCACTCCAAGCTCTGGTGAGCTTTTGTTTTTATCTGCTTTTCCTCAGTTCCACAATGTCCTGCAAAACAGAGGCATTTAATACCACGAGCAGGTTCAAAACTTGTGGAAAGTATCTCCCTAACCCTCTGTGAAAGTTTTCAAATTCTCAAAAGTCAATATTTAAAATATATCATTATACTTAAGAACTGCCATCATACTGGATCTAACAGTAGCTTCAGAGGACACAAAAGCACATTTTTCCTTCTGAAGTAAACCTCATTGGGTAGGGATATATACTAAATAAAAGTCCTAATTTTCCAGAGTCATGGATTGCACTTATTTATTGCATAAAGCAATTAAATATAACATTTATTGATTGTCACATAAAAAAAGTCTTTTTAGCTGAAACTGTCTCTGGTGGATAATGATTTTCTAAAATTTATCTGCTGTTATGAAATACTTGCTCCATTTTTCCCCTGACAGAAATTCATATCTCCAAAATGCCAACAAGGTTGGAAAAAGTCATACTAACACAATCCCATCATTTTAAAGATAAGGAATCCAAGCTCTGGAGAGTCATATGATTCTGCCTCAAATTATACATATGGCTAATTTAAAAAGCAGTATCAGAATGTGAACCTAGGTCTCCCCAAACCTCTGCTGCTGCAGCTAAGTCGCTTCAGTCGTGTCCGACTCTGTGCGGCTCCATAGACGGCAGCCCACAAGGCTCTCCCGTCCCTGGGATTCTTCAGGCAAGAACACTGGAGTGGGTTGCCATTTCCTTCTCCAATGCATGAAAGAGAAAAGTGATCCAGTGCTATATCATATAAAGCCTCATTTCTATTCAACACAGCTCTCAGAGCAGTCCTTAATCACTTTATTATTTCCTCTTTTGCAAGTTTCCTCATCACCTTATCCCCTTGATAATCTGAATAGCTGTTCTATGGATCTGTTTCACTTCCATTATGGCAATTTAAGGTGAACAGATTAAATGGGCATAATGCCACAGGTACTGGTTTTGTAAAATGTTTGTATTTGGGGAGGAAGAACTATTTCTTTTCTGCCAGTGAAAGATGAAAATTAAGTACTCATCAGTAAAATAACCTCATGTTCTAATCCTAATATGTGTCAGACACCACTGAAAGTTTTTTAAAAAGTCCTTGGTGGCAACATTCTTACATGTTCTTGAGTAACTTGGTTTAAATTTCCATTCTCTTTAAAAATTTTTAAGATACTTATTTGGCTGCACCTAGTCTTAGTTGCTTGCCTAGAGAATCCTGTGGACAGAGGAGCCTGGTGGACTACTGGCCATAGGTCTGCAGAGAGTTAGACATGGCTGGAGAGACTTAGCATGCATGCATGCTCTGGAGGAAGAAATGGCAACCCACTCCAATATTCTTGCTTGGAGAATCCCAGGGACAGAGGAGCCTGGTGGGCTGCTGTCTATGGGGTCGCACAGACTCGGACATGACTGAAGCAACTTAGCAGCAGCAGTCTTAGTTGCTGCATGTGGGATCTAGTTCTCTGACCAGGGATGGAACCCGGCCGGGCCCCCTGCACTGAAGCCCCAAGTCTTTGTCACTGGACCACCAGGGAAATCCCCAGGTTTCCATTCTTATTTGGGTAGTAAAAAGGAAGACTGAAGTTATTTTTCAACAGCAGCTCTTCCATTAGATTGACTTGATAGCTATTTATGTGACAAATTTAATCTGAGGTACTTGAAACTTAGTAACAAAGGTGAGAACAACAACATGAAAAGAACAAGAGCAAGAATATTGCCTTGATTCATCTCCTGAAAAAGTGTACCTTGTCTTCAAATTTTTGAGTACCACAAATTTAGTCCCCTAAGGTAAGAAGGTGCTTTTTTAGTGATTTTTCTTCCACCGACCTCTGGTTAAGAAATAGTTTTGTAGAGATTTTTGGATCTTCAAAGACTGTTTAAGCTAGTATCCTTTACACCACATATTAAAGAACCACCAATAAACTTGGATTAAAAAAAAACCAACATGATTTTATTTTTACCTTTGGAAAGCAAAGGATATATAAATAGCAAAACAAAACCAAAATAAAGGACCAAGGACTTAATGGTCAAATAAATGGTTGACAAAGCAAAACCACCAAATCACTTTTCAAACATGGATCTTTTCTCTTAACGAATTTTAATATTACTCTTGATGTAGAACATGAGCTATAATTATCAAAAGCATATTGCTCTAAACTTACTGCGTTATGGCCTTTATACGCTATTTAAGTTCTTCGCCCTTAATTCTCACAACATTCTAAGGTAAATATTCATCACTATTTTCATATTTCACCTGAGAAAACTGGGACACTTCAAGGTTAAGTAATTTGCCAAGGTTACAGAGCTTGAATCCAGCTCTGCAGGTTCAGAAATCTGTGCTCCTCAGGCACTCTACTGCATTCTCGATAGCACAGAAAACTTGAAAATACAGTCGAACTGTAAATTCTATGTGATGCATTATCCAAGCCACTGAATTTTTTCTTACTGAAGTATAGTTGATTTATTAGTTTCAGGTGTACAAACAGTAATTTGATAATTTAACAGATTATACTGTTTATAGCTATTATAAAATGGTGGCTGTATTTCCTGTGCTGTACCTTATATGCTTGGATCTAATTTATTTTATACATAGCAGTTTACAATAAGTTATTTTTTGGGAGGTTCAAGAAAGCCAAGAATTTGCCATCCTCACTTCCTGATTTTAGATCGGATGAGTGGCACAAATGAACTGTTTTTGCCATTACTTATTATATCATCACTAAAACCTGAAAAGAAGGGGACTAGTTAAATTCTTAAACTTTACTTCCTGCTGTTCTAGAAGACCTTAACCACTGTTTTAATCTATATGATACACTCAATATAAATGTTAAGGTTTCCCTAGGGTAGTAACATACTAAAGTGATCACTTAAATCTTAAAGAGTATCAGCTATGCATTAGTCATTTTACCTGTCTGTACTTACAAGCAGATCAACAGGATATAAACCTTGGTTGTTTCCTTTTTAGGAGCCATTTCTTGTTAATTCAATGATTAGTTAACTAAACCAAATGGAACAAATGGCCCTCCAAAAATGAAATGTAGTGGAAAAGGAAATAGAGGAAAGGAATCACAGTAAGTTACATGGTGATCCACTCTCACTAGAGTTAGAAAAGCAAAGGAGAGAAGTCTTGAGTAACTTCAGTCTGACCACAATGACCACTTGTTACACCTACCACCCACTACAATACCTCAGGCTCATTAGGAATTAAAAGCAGCTCAGCAAGGTAAAGGACACATCCCAACCAGGCCTAAGGTCTCTACAACCGCTGAGGAGCACAGGGAGCCACTGAAGTAAGTTTCCCCCCCACCCCCCCTCAAGCTTTCACTGCTGCCCAGGAGGCAAAGACCAAAAGCCAGGGGCCAAGACAGTTCTCCGGCCAGGGCAGTGACCCAGCTAGAGACAACCCTCCCCCGCCCCTGATCAAAGTGTCCGCGCCTAGAGGGGTGGGGTAGCTGCAGGGTGAGGAAGGCCTGGATAGGAGATAAGGGGACTAAAATGTTTCGACAGAGAAAAGGTCCCTTCGGTTGGCGGATCGGGACGCGGGCCCGGGCCGAGAAGAGTCGCCCGCCGCCATGATAGGGCCGGCCCATCTGGGGGGCGTGACGCGGCCGGCCCGGAGCGCAGAACCGGCTCCCCTTTCCCCCCGCCCCTCCCCCGCGTGGGCCTCGGCCACAACTGCCCCCCGATACTCACGCTTTGTCCACCAGCTCCCGCACCTTCCACATGTTCAACATCTTGCCCGAGCGGGCCGGGCCTCCACCTCCCTCTCCTGTACCCCACGGACCCCGGAACACTTCCGCGCCGGGGCAGATCCAGGCCGGGGTCGCTGCCGCTGTCGCCGCCGCCGCCCGCCGCCTCAAACTCCCCCAGTCAGCTCCTTCTCTTGCCACAGCCGCGGCGCCGCCAGTGACACGTCGAGACGCGGGGGCAGAGGCGCTGCGTGGGGCGGAAGTGCCTGACTTTCCGCCCGCTGCGCACGGGGCACGCTGGGACTTGTAGTTCTCTGTGCGCCAAATTAGGCTGAGAGTTTCAGAGGAAAGCTAAAAGAGCTCTCTGGATTCTCCTCACCCCTCCGCAGTAGTCATGTATGGATGTATGGATGTGAAGGTTGGGCCGTAAAGAAAGCTGAGAGCCGAAGAATTGATCCTTTTGAACTGTGGTGTTGGAGAAGACCCTTTAGAGTCCCTTGGACTGCAAGGAGATCCAACCAGTCAGTCCTAAAGGAAATCGGTCCTGAATGTTCATTGGAGGGACTGATGCTGAAGCTGAAACTCCAATACTTTGGCCACCTGATGCGAAGAAATGACTCATTAGAAAAAACCCTGATGCTGGGAAAGATTGAAGGCGGGAGGAGGAGGGGAATTCAGAGGATGAGACGGTTGAGTGGCGTCACCAACTCGATAGACATGAGTTTGAGCAAGCTCCAGGAGATGGTGAAGGACAGGGAAGACTGGTGTGCTGTAGTCGATGGGGTCGCAAAGAGTCGGACACGACTGAGTGGCTGAGCAACAACAACAACAATGGACAGAGGAACCTGCCAGGCTGCAGTCCATAGGATCTCAGAGTCGGAAACGACTGAAGTGACAGCATGCACGCGATGACTATAAGAAGTATAATTGGCATATGTACTCCTCATTGACAGAAGTAATTCTGTAGTTGGTTCCAAATGCCCAAATATACTTCCTTCCCTGGGCTTTAGTTTCCATCCTTGTACATTGAAAAGGCTGTATCTTAAAACCTATTCCATTCTAATTCTACCATACAGTGCTCTTATATTTAGACAGATACTTAATATCCTTGTTAGATACTTACTATAAAGTTCAGAACCTCAGTTCACACTCCATGGGAAATTGTAGAAAAACAACACCAGGACATTAGGACGGGCCCAAGAACCTGACACGTGTATATTCTCAAAGTGTAGATATACATCTATGCTGCATTCATTGTTTTATTGCAATGATTATTGTCACTTTATTTTTCACTTACTTATTTTTTGACAATGTTCATGTTAGAGCCACAAACACTCTTAAAGTTCATTTGGTCAAACTGCTTAAATTTTACAGTTCTTTACATTCTACAAATTTTTATTGAACATTTTCTATGTGCCAGGAGTGTGGAGAAGGAGAAGGGGATGACAGAGGATGAGACAGTTGGATGGTATCACCGACTCAGTGGACATGAGTTTGAGTAAATGCTGAGAGCTGGTGATGGACAGGGAGGCCTGGTGTGCTGCAGTCCGTGGGGTCGCAAAGAGTTGGACACAACTGAGTGACTGAACCGAACTGAACTGAAGGAGTGGAGAACCCAGCTGGGAAGAAGACAGGCAAGGCCTCAGCTCTCTTGGATCTTAAAGGTCTTCGGAGGAAAACATAGTAATTGAGGGAACATTTAAGATAATTGGTGATAGAAAGTGCTTGAAGAAAACAGAAGATAATATTATAGAGAATGATGTTAGAGGAAAATAGTATTAGGGAATATTTAGGGTGTCTTTGAGAAGGCAATGGCACCCCACTCCAGTGCTCTTGCCTGGAAAATCCCATGGATGGAGGAGCCTGGTAGGCTGCAGTCCATGGGCTCGCTAAGAGTCGGACATGACTGAGCGACTTCACTTTCACTTTTCACTTTCATGCATTGGAGAAGGAAATGGCAACCCACTCCAGTGTTCTTGCCTGCAGAATCCCGGCGACGGGGGAGCCTGGTGGGCTGCCATCTATGGGGTCGCACAGAGTTGGACACGACTGAAGTGACTTGGCAATAGCAATAGCAGGGTGTCTTTGAGGACAGTTTTTTTAGGGGGGAGGTAGGATCTTAGTTCCCCCACCTGGGATTGAACCCACCCCCCTGCAGTGAATGCATGGGAAGTCCCCTGAGGACATTTTATTTAAGCTGAAACTTGAATGATAAAAAGGAAATGGCAAAAAAAAAATTTTTTTTTTTAATCTGCAAGAAAAGAATTTCTATTGAGGACTGATTCACAAAGGAGACATGAAATTGATTGCTGCTAGTCATGAAGCTAGGGAAAAATGATCCCAAATCAAGAATCTAGAACACCTGACCCTTAGTTCTTCAGGTCAAATCAGTTCCTCATACTGCATTCATTAAATAACTGAAAGGAGCTCTGGAAGATTTCCTGAGAAATCTGTATGCAGGTTCAAAAGCAACAGTTAGAACTGGACATGGAACAACAGACTGGTTCCAAATCAGGAAAAAAGTATGTCAAGACTGTATATTGTCACCCTGCTTATTTAACTTATATGCAGAATACATCATGCGAAATGCTGGGCTGGTTGAAGCACAAGCTAGAATCAAGATTGCCAGGAGAAATATCAGTAACCTCAGATATGCAGATGACACCACCCTTATGGCAGAAAGTGAAGAAGAACTAAAGAGCCTCTTGATGAAAGTGAAAGAGGAGAGTGAAAAAATTGGCAAAAAACTCAACATTTGGAAAACTAAGATCATGGCCAACATTCAGAAAACTAAGATCCTGGTATCTGGTCCCATCACTTTATGGCAAATAGATGGGGAAAATGTGTAAACAGTGGCTGACTTTATTTCTCTGAGCTCCAAAATCACTGCAGATGGTGATTGCAGCCATGAAATTAAAAGACGCTTACTCCTTGGAAGGAAAGTTATGACCAACCTAGACAGCATATTAAAAAGCAGAGACATTACTTTGTCAACAAAGGTCCATCTAGTTAAGGCTATGGTTTTTCCAGTAGTCATGTATGGATGTGAGAATTGGACTATAAAGAAAGCTGAGCGCTGAAGAATTGATGCTTTTGAACTGTGGTGTTGGAGAAGACTCTTGAGAGTCCCTTGAACTGCAAGGCGATCCAAACAGTCCATCCTAAAGGATATCAGTCCTGGGTGTTCATTGGAAGGACTGATGTTGAAGATGAAACTCCAATACTTTGGCCACCTGATGTGAAGAGCTGACTCATCTGAAAAGTTCCTAATGCTGGGAAAGATTGAGCACAGGAGGAGAAAGGGACAACAGAGGATGAGATGGTTGGATGGCATCACCAACTCAATGGACATGGCTTTGGGTGGACTCAGGGTGTTGGTGATGGACAGGGAGGCCTGGCGTGCTGCGGTTCGTGGGGTCACATAGAGTCAGACACAACTGAGCAACTGAACTGAACTGAACTGAAGATCATGGGATCTGGTCCCATCACTTCATGGCAAATAGATGGGGAACAATAGAAACAGGGACAGACTTTATATTTTGGGGTTCCAAAATCACTGCAGATGGTAACTGCAGCTGCTGCTGCTGCTGCTAAGTCGCTTCAGTCGTGTCCAACTCTGTGCGACCCCATGAACCGCAGATGGTAACTACAGCCATGAAATTAAAAGATGCTTGCTCCTTGGAAGAAGAGCTATGACCAACCTAAATAGCCTATTAAAAACCAGAGACATTACTTTGCCAACAAAGGTCCGTCTAGTCAAAGCGATGGTTTTTCCAGTAGTCATGTATGGATGTGAGAGTTGGACCATAAAGAAAGCTGAGCACTGAAAAACTGATGCTTTTGAACTGTGGTGCTGGAGAAGACTCTTGAGAGTCCTTGGACTGCATGGAGATCCAACCAGTCAATCCTAAAGGAAATCAGTCCTGAATGTTCATTGGAAGGACTGATGTTAAAGCTCAAACTCCAACACTTTGGCCACCTGAAAAGAACTGACTCACTGGAAAAGACCCTGATGCTGGGAAAGATTGAAGGTGGGAGGAGAAGGGGAAGGCAGAGGACAAAATGGTTGGATGGCATCACTGACTTGATGGACATGAGTTTGAGCAAGCTCCGGGAGTTGGTGATAGACAGGGAAGCCTGGCATGCTGCAGTCCATGGGGTCACAAAGAGCTGGACAGGACTGAGCGACTGAACTGACTGACTGAGCTCTAGAAGGGCTTTCAGTAAGACTTCAGGATTTTAGAAAGACAAATTGAAAGAATTGCCAGGCAGAAAAGTATAAAAAGCACAAATCAGATCAAAACTGAGAACTTTGTCAAGATAGGAGTGCTCAGGCAGATAGAAGTAAAGTGAGTTGAAGAGGTGGGTGGGGAGGCGCATGTAGAGATAGGCAGAGAAACAGGGCTTTCAAATGAGAATTTTGTGTTTCATATTGAATGGACTGTCCAGCTCAAGATTCAAAGGGTGGAATGTGGCCAGGGAAGATAAGAAAGAGAACCTGCTTTCCGTAAATAAGAGCTCAGCAAGTTAACTTTCAAACAAGCAGGTCCAGGGTACATCAGCAGAAAGAGCCTGGCATGAAAATAACCGCCTTCCCCGCCCTAGGCCTGTTTACACATTCATAGTAATTCATGATCAACTTCACCAGAGTTACCCAATGAGTACAATGTTGTCACCTGCTTTGCCTGTTTTGATAACAAGTTTGAAAGTGTCTAGACTTATTCCAATGTTGTCACCTGTGGTCTGTTCACAGTTGACCAGTGCCATCTAGAATGTAACACCAAAAACCTGCGTATCTACCTTTGATTCAAAAGAGCCTTTAATAGAAGAACCAAACAAGGAGAGTTTGTTAAAAAGTGGTCTGGTCTCCAAAGACTAATCATTTGCATTTTAACAAAGTGTTCCATTTTTACCCTTTATCTTGCAACTTTGAGAGCAGTTTCCATAGTAACATCGTTGTGGCAATTTAAATGTGTCCACAGTAGAAAAATAAACAAGAAAATGTCCCACCTACCCCTCTTCAGGAAAACATATTTTTTACTAAATGGGCTTTTAGTGAGGCCAAACTGGCACAAGGTTTGAAAGCAAATGTACTCAGCAGTGTTACTTATGTGTGAGGAGCAATTATAAGTATGCTTATCTCCTATGGTTGGCTCCTTGGTGTATCCTTCAGAGGAGTTTAATTCCTAGTACAAGGCTGTGGTAGCCATGGGAAGGCACCTCCCAGATCTTTCTTCAAGAGAACCCATTGAGGGGAGTGTGGATGGCCAACAGCTCCAGCAGCCACGTCTACTTCTTGGGAATGAGGCGCAGCATTTATGCCAAGGCTGTGCTGTCAATGGGCTACTCCCAGGCAATGACTGAACAAGGTGTTCTGGAGCCAGCCATTGCAAGACTCCTCTGCTGGGCCAGCAATTGCCTTCGGCTTCCCCGAACCCCAACCTGGCCCACATTTCCTCAGTTTTGCTGCAACTGAACGGATTATCTTCCAACCCCATCTTCCTTCCTTCTCCTTTCTCCCTTGACAGAACTTCTTGTAGCTTGAGACTCTTCCCGTGTACTCTTGTTCCTTCTTCCATTTAGCTATCGTTTAATACATCTCTAATCTACTCTTCTAATTCCAGCTTGGCTTCTGCTTCCTGCAGTATCCAAACTGAAACAAGAGGAGAAGAGTTATACCTTGGTTTCAGTATTTGACCCAGTGACTGTCGTTTTTGATCACACATAACTGCTTTTCTCTAGAAGTCTAGATACTTGGTTTCTGATATTAATATGAGGGTTGCCACAAGAGGTAGGCAGAATATGTATTGTACAACCCCAGAGTCCTATTTATATGTAGTACCGTGAGCTGTCAGTTAACCACAGAGAGAAAGTATAAAGTAGTGGTTCAAGAGTGCAGGATCTGTACTCAAACAAACCTAGGTCCAAATTCTGTGTCTGCTATTCAGTAGCTTGGTCATTCTGGATAAATTAAGTAAACTCGTAAAGCATAGAGGTTGTGAATTAGATCTCTGGAGCCGGATTGCCTGGGTTTGAATCTTAGTTTTGCTACTTACTAGCTGTAAATATATGACTTTGGAATTATTTGACGTCTCAGATAGATCAGTCAGTAAAGAATCTGCCTGCAATGCTGGAGACCTGGGTTCAGTTCCTTAGTTAGGAAGATCCCCTGGAGAAGGAAATGGCAACCCATTCCAGTATTCTTGCCTGGAAAATCCCAAGGACAGAGGAGCCTGGCAGGCTACAGTCCACTGGGCTGCAAGAGTCAGACACAAATTAAGTGTTATCTTTTCTTTTCTGTGACTTAGTTTTCTTATTATAATGAGGAATAACAGAAACTCATCTTAAAAACTTTCTCAGATAATTAAATAAGCTAAAGTTTAAAAATAACTTAGAATAAAATCTAACACAAAGTAAACACTCAGTAAATGTTAGTGATCCTCCTGCTACTTGGGCTTCCCAGGTGTTGCTTATGGTAAAGAACCTGCCTGCCAACGCAGGAGATGTAAGAGACCCAGGTTCAATCTCTGGGTCAGGGAGACCCCTGGAGAAGGGCATGGCAACCCACTCCAGTATTGCCTGGAGAATCCCATGGACAGAGAAGCCTGGTGGGCTCTGGTCCACAGGGGTGCAGAGAGTCGGACACAACTGAAGTGACCTAGCACAGCACACTGCTGCTACTAATACAATTACTGCTGCTAGTAATTATATTAATCTTCAAAATTTATTCAATATTACAAGTATTTAGTAAGCTCCTACTATGTTCTACACACTGTGCTAGGTGGTGAGGTGGTGGGCATATAGTCAGAGATAAAATAGACATATTAAACAAGCAAATAGATTTGGTAAACATAGTAAATTCAAAGTGATATGCTGAGGATTGAATGAGGTAGTACATATAACTCATTTCACACTGTGTCCTGCACGCAGTAAGTCCTCACTAAATTCTGCCTTATCATTATTATCAATCTGTTATGTGGATATCTGGCTTCCCTGGTGGCTCAGATGGTAAAGAACCTGCTTGCAATGCAGAAGACCCAAGTTTGATCCCTGGGTTGTGAAGATCCCCTGGAGAAGGGAAAGGTAACCCACTCCAGTATTCTTGCCTGGAGAATTCCATGGACAGAGGAGCCTGGCAGGATACAGTCCATGGGGTCGCAAAGAGTCAGATAGGACTAAGCGATTAACACTTTCACATTTTTTACTATGTGGATCTCAACTTTTTCCTTATAATGAAGAGTTGGTCTATCAGAGTATCCTAAGCCTAACCAGAGTAAGAGAATTTATTGACCCAGGAGACAGAGAAGTTCATAGATTGAATTTGCCTCAGGATCTTAGCAAATACCGGAGAAGGCAATGGCACCCACGCCAGTACTCTTGCCTGGAAAATCCCATGGATGGAGGAGCCTGGTAGGCTGCAGTCCATGGGCTTGCTAAGAGTCGGACATGACTGAGCGACTTCACTTTCACTTTTCACTTTCATGCATTGGAGAAGGAAATGGCAACCCACTCCAGTGTTCTTGCCTGGAGAATCCCAGGGACGGGGGAGCCTGGTGGGCTGCCATCTATGGGGTCGCACAGAGTCGGACAAGACCGAAACGACTTGGCAGCAGCAGCAGCAGCAGCTTAGCAAATATAGTCAGAACTCTCTCTGATTTTCATGTTCCTTTATTGCAGTTAAGTTTCTTCTAGTTGGCAGGAAATAGGGCATTAGCTTGTGGAGAATAGGTTCCATTTTTTGGTTAGGCAACCAATAGGAAAGAAGCACTTTAGTCTTTCATCCACTGAGTCTAATAGCACAGGGAATGACTGACTGGCCCAATTTGGCTCACATACCTATCTTGTTGCCATGCATTTTGCGATCGCTAGCTCTAGGAGAACTGTGTAGAGTGAAAACCGAAAAGCTCTCTGAAGACACTGAAGAAAGCCATAGTAGTTTACACAGACAAAAGCAATAGTTGTTAACTACTCTAAGTCTAAGGTAGGGTCTGCGTGAGTGCGTGCATGCTCGGTCGCTCAGTGGTGTCCAATTCTTTGCGTTTTTTTGTTTTTTTTTTTTTTAATTTGGTCTACATTACAGAAAAGTTGGGTTGTGGAGGGCGAAAGGGAAAAGAATGCCATGGAGGATAACTGAAGAGAAAAGGAGGCAGTGAAGAAGGAAGGAGTTAAATGGAGCCACAGCATCATGTAGCAGGTAACCTGGTAGCCGGGCGTACCCTCGCCAACTCTCTGTTCTGGTCTTGGCTGAAATGCAGTTTCCTTTCAGGGCTGTCAGCAGGGCTCAGGTGGATCTATTCAGAGACCCTGGTACGTGCTCTAAAGGGCTAACACATTCCATTCTTGCAGTCCTTCTGCAAGAGTGTGCAGGTGCTGGCAGGAGTGAGATGGGGGCAGAGGTGCTCTTGGAATCATTTTCCTGTCTTCTGGAGTGCTCTCTCTCCTTCTGTCCCCTGGCCGCAGGTGAGCCCAGAGTAGGTGCACTGTTTCTAGTGGTTGGATCTCTGAAAAGTCCATTCACAGGAAGCCAGAGTGCCATCAATGAAGCAACTATGTGGCTTGTGACTGTGGGAACTTATCTGGCTGTCAGTCAAGTCAGATTCAGGAGTGACTGGGGTGGATATCAGAAAGGATGGGCTGGCTGGTTTCTGAGGCAGAGTCTTTCTGGATAAAGTCAAATGTCCTGGTAAAGCCCCCAGATGTCCAGACTTCACAAAAGACTTTGCTGATCCTTGAATTCTTATCAGTTCAGTAAAAGAATTGTGCTCTAGGAAGAGCACACTGCAGTGGACACCGAGAGTCCAACTGGCAAATCACTGCTCTTTAATAAACAGAATGAATGTGGCTAAAGACTGGGAGTAGGGCAAGAGGTCGGTCAGCACAAGTCACTCCTTTCTGGTAGCAAAGAGCTGACATTTGGTGTCTATAGGGCATCATGTGCAGTGGGGTTAAACAGATAACTAAAACCTGTTGTTATCCAAGGGGATTGTAGTCTAATATGGAAGACAGATTCATAAACAAATAAGAGCACTGAATGGTATTTATGAGGCAGTATAATGGGGGAGGAGCAGGGAGGAAGGTAAGGGCACTGTCTGAGGTATCGGTAGAATTTGGTTTACACCATAAAGCTGTATGATGTTGACTAAATTCCTGGTGCCCTCGTTGAAAAATAGGGCTGAAAAGAGTCCCTGACTCAAAGGGTTGTTGTAGGCAGTGAATGAGATCAGTTCAGTTCAGCTCAGTCGCTCAGTTGTGTCTGACTCTTTGCGAGCCCATGGACTGCAGCATGCCGGGCCTCCTTGTCCAACACCAACTCCTGGAGCTTGCTCAAACTCATGTCCATCGAGTCAGTGATGCCATCCAACCATCTCATCCTCTGTCATCCCTTCTCCTCCTGCCTTCAGTCTTTCTCAGCATCAGGGTCTTTTCAAATGCTGTTTGACATATCAGGTGGCAAAAGTATTGGAGTTTCAGTTTCAGCATCAGTCCCTCCAATGAGCATTCAGGACTGATTTCCTTTAAGATGGACTGGTTGGAACTCCTTGCAATCCAAGGGACTCTTAAGAGTCTTCGCCAACACCACAGTTCAAAAGCATCAGTTCTTTGGCTCTCAGCTTTCTTTATAGTCCGACTCACATCCATACATGACTACTGGGAAAACCATAGCCTTAACTAGACAGACCTTTGTTGGCAAAGTAATAAATCTGCCTTTTAATGTACTGTCTAGGTTGGTTATAACTTTTCTTCCAAGGAATAAGCGTCTTTTAATTTCATGGCTGTAGTTACCATCTGCAGTGATTTTGGAGCCCCCCAAAATAAAGTCTGTCACTGTTTCCCCATCTATTTGCCATAAAGTGATGGGACCAGATGCCATGATCTTAGTTTTCTGAATGTTGAGCTTTAAGCCAACTTTTTCACTCTCCTTTTTCACTTTCATCAAGAGGCTCTCTAGGTCTTCTTCATTTTCTGCCATCAGGGTGGTGTCATCTGCATATCTGAGATTATTGATATTTCTCCCAGCAATCTTGATTCCAGCTTGTGCTTCATCCAGCCCAGCATTTCTCATGATGTACTCTGCATAGAAGTTAAATAAGCAGGGTGATAATATACAGCCTTGACGTATCCCTTTCTTAATTTGGAACCAGTCTGTTGTTCCATGTCCAGTTCTAACTGTTGCTTCCTGACCTGCATACAGATTTCTCAAGAGGCAGGTCAAGTGATCTGGTATTCCCATCTCATTAAGAATATTCCACAGTTTGTTGTGATCCACACAGTCAAAGGCTTTGGCATAGTCAATAAAGCAGATCATTCTGTCGTTTTTGAGATTGCATCCAAGTACTGCATTTCAGACTCTTTTGTTGACTATGATGGCTATTCCATTTCTTCTAAGGGATTCTTGCCCACAGTAGTAGATATAATGGTCATCTGAGTTAAAATTCACCCATTCCAGTCCATTTTAGTTTGCTGATTCCTAAAATGTCAATGTTTACTCTTGCCATCTTCTGTTTGACCACTTCCAATTTGCCTTGGTACATGGACCTAACATTCCAGGTTCCTATGCAATATTGCTCTTTGCAGGATCAGACTTTGCTTCTATCACCAGTCACCTCCACAACTGGGTGTTGTTTTTTCTTTGGCCCCATCTCTTCATTCTTTGTGGAGTTATTTCTCCACTGATCTCCAGTAGCATATTGGGCATCTACCAACCTGGAGAGTTTATCTTTCAGTGTCCTGTCTTTTTGCCTTTTCATATTGTTCATAGAGTTCTCAAGGCAAGAATACTGAAATGGTTTGCCATTCCCTTTTCCAGTGGACCACATTTTGTCAGAACTCTCCACCATGACCTGTCCATCTTGGGTGGCCCTACATGGCTCATAGTTTCACTGAGTTAGACAAGACGCTGGTCCATGTGATCAGATTGGTTAGTTTTCTGTGATTGTGGCTTTCAGTTTGTCTGCCTCTGATGGAGAAGGATAAGAGACTTATGGAAGCTTCCTGATGGGAGAGACTGACGGGGAAACTGGGTCTTGTTCTGATGGGTGGGGCCATGCTCAGTAAATCTTTAATCCAATTTTCTGTTGATGGGTGGAGCTGTGTTTCCTTCCTGCTATTTACCTGAGTGAATGAGATGGTATACATTAAATTCCTAGCACACTGATTGACATGTAACAGATTAAATAAGATCTATTGTCATTGCTACACTGTTAGTATCCAGAGATCATGGGTGATGTGGAGAGGGTACTAGAACAGGTTCATTAAGTCTTAAAATAAATATACATTGATATTTGGGCATTTTTCCCATTGCAAGAACTGTACTGTGAAAGATAGAAAGTTAAGTCGCTCAGTTGTGTCCAACTCTTTGCAACCCCGTGGACTGTAGCCCACCAGGCTCCTCCATCCATGGGATTCTCCAGGCAAGAATACTGGAGTGGGTTGCCACTTCCTTCTCCAGGGTATCTTCCCAACCCAGGGATCGAACCCAGGTCTCCCGCATTAGAGGCAGACGCTTTAACCTCTGAGCCATGAAAACAGACACAAATTCATGTTCTCATGAAATTTAGTCTGAGGGTAGATGGATGTTAAAAAAAATCATTCCTTGATAAATCTGTCATTATGTGTGATAAAGAATGCTGTAGGAGAAAAGAACAGGGTGGTCATAGCTAAAAGATCCCCTGTTTTACACCTAAGACCTGATACAGTCAAATAAATGAATTTCTTTTAAAAAGAAAAGGAAAAAAAAAAAAAAAACCACCAAGGTGCTATGAGAGAATGAATGTAATGGTGGTGTTTCCTTCAGGTGGGATAGAGAAAAGAGCCAAGAAAGACCTCTCTGGGAATGAGACATTTAAAGTGAAGGTGAAAATACAATTTTGAGTTAATGAGGTGGAGAGGGGAAGAGTACTCCAGGCAGAAAGAACAGCTTGTGCCCAGGCCCAAGGCAGCATGCAGCTTGACTTGTTTCTAGATGTGAAAGAAGGCCCAGTGGTGGGAGCGGGGACAGGAAGAGTGATCAGAGAGGAGCCGAGGAGGTGAGCACGGCTTGTTGGTGATTTTCTGGCTCAACCCACTGCCATGGATTTTTCTGCTTCGCTCTGTGCCCTCCTGACCTCTGTGCACAGCATCAGACTTTGAATGAATGCAGTTCATCACCTGCATTCTCGTATGTCAGGTTAAAAACGTGGCCTTTTAGATTTCTATCTGCAGTGTAACAAGAAAGTACAAACGTGCTATAGTCATTTCCTTGTCACTTTATCTTCTTCCTGCTACAGCCCCGTTTCTCTGCTCTCTTTAAAGAAGGTTGTCTTCTTCACAGATAGGCTCCTTGTCATTGCTCCTCAAGTCACAGTGGATAACTTCTTCCTTCTCAAACGCTCCTTCTCTCTTAGCTTTCATGACCCCATAGTCTTTTAGGCCTACATGTCGGCTACTTCAGAAATCCTCTGTTCCTCTTCCTGGCTTGTAGATGTTGAAGGGTTCTCTAGGGCTTCTCTCGCACTGCCACCGCTGACCTTAATTATCTCTCACCTGAACTACTGCAAATGCCTCCTAATTTATTCCTCCAAGATCTTTTCAATTCTTATATCAGACCATGTTACTACTTGCACAAAATAATTCACTGGCTTACCATGATACTTAGAATCCAGACTTGAACTGCAAGAGACCCATCTCTGGTCCAAACAGCCATATCCTAGAGGAAATACTGATACTCTGACCCTCCTATGGGTTAAAACTCGAGGCCACTTCTAAGAAAAAGGGTGACAGTGGGCCATGGGTTTAGCAGGTACCCCTAAAATCTGTTATTGATGGTGTGAAAGTGAAAGTGAAGTCGCTCAGTCGTGTCTGACTCTTTGTGACCCCATGGATACCAGGCTTCTCCATCCATGGGGTTTTCTAGACAAGTGTAGCAGTGCCCTTTAATTAACACTTTAAAAAAAGCGTTTATTCTAGCCAATCTTTCCTAGAATAGGTTTTCATTGTTATTGACTGGATTTTTGTAGCATTCTGGACTTTCAGTTTAAGTTTGGCAAGTTACCAAGGTTTAGTTCACAGTTTGTTTATAAACTCTCCCTTGCAGTAGGGTTACTTCTGCTACTGTTTTTCTTGATGTATTGATTTGACTCAGTTCTTCTTTTTCATGCTAAGTATCTGTTCTGGTGGCATCTTGTTATTATAGAAAAGGAGTGTTATGAGTTTTGTTTTGTTTGATTTGCAAGAAGTTTCCGATTATGGAAGCTGCTTTTCCTGTGTGTTAGCAGTTCTCTTAAATTATCATTTGAATCTGAAGACTTCTCGTGGGTGTTATCTAAATCAAGTTCCTGTTGAGCAAGTATAGCATTAGAATTTCCTCATCTTTGATGATTCATCCTGAAAAGTAGTGGGTCACTGGTCTGGCCTGGGAAGCCTAAGAACTGACAGACAGAAGAGAACACCTATTGGGAGGGGAGGGAGTAGCAATGATTATTATCTTTTTGAAGTACAGATTCATTTTCTTTCTTCAAAGTTTTCATTGGAAATGTTTTTATTATTTTTTTTTAAATTTTCTTTAGTAAAATATGTTCTTGCATCCTTATATATCTATCATTTGAGTCAGTGATTCAAATACTAGGTATGTATCCAAGAGAAATGGAAATCTATGTCAAAATTCTTGTGCAACAGAGAACTATATTTATCTCTTGATAAACCATAATAGAAAAGAATATAAAAAAGGATGTGTGTATATGTATAACTAAATCACTTCTCTGTATAGCAGATAGTAACATAACATTGTAAACCAACTATACTTCAATAAAAAAATTATTGTGCAAGAATGTTCACAGCAGCTTTATTCACAATAGTCAAAATCTAGAAACAACCCAAATGTCCATTAGCAGGATGTGGACAAATTGTAATATACCACTTGAATGGAATGCAACTTAGCAACAAAAAGAAATGAACTACAAATATATACAACAATCTGGATGAATCTCATAGACACAGCAGTGAACCAAAAGAAGCCAGACACAAAAATGTATGAACCCATTTATGTAAAATTCTAGAACAGTTTAAATTAATCTAAAGTGAAACAAATTAGGTCTGCTTGCCTAAGGTGAAAAGAGGGGTGGGGACAGGAGAACTAAATATGAATGTGACATATACTCAGCAAGTGAAACAATCCAAAAATACATAAAGGAACTGTAATCCTTTTCCATTTGCTTTCACCCCACTAAGGTAATCTTGTTAAAGCATGATAGGTACTTTTCTATACTGCCTCCATGTTCATACAAATATAAACAAATTTATGTACACATATGTAAGTTTTGCTTTAGGATCTTGCTATACATGATGCTTGCTAAGGCAGTGGCACCCCACTCCAGTACTCTTGCCTGGAAAATCCCATGGATGGAGGAGCCTGGTAGGCTGCAGTCCATACTAAGGGTCTGACACGACTGAGCAACTTCCCTTTCACTTTTCACTTTCATGCATTGGAGAAGGAAGTGGCAGTCCACTCCAGTGTTCTTGCCTGGAGAATCCCAGGGACGGGGGAGCCTGGTGGGCTGCCATCTATGGGGTCACACAGAGTCAGACACGACTGAAGTGACTTAGCAGCAGTAGCTTTTTAAAATATCTGCTTAATAGTATGTTATAAATACCCCTTCAGTTCAATAAATACAGATCTAACTCATTCTTTTTCATACAAGTGTGATCCCTTGTGAATCACACTTAATGTGAATGTCCCATAATTTATTGAACCATTTTCTTATTGGTGGATAATCAGGTTGTTCCTACTTTTTATTTTTGCCACTGTAAACAGTATTGCAATAAAATAGATCTTTGTACCTCCATCTTTACATATGGTGGTTAGAATAGATTCTCAAAAGTGGGGCCAGGGAAAGATATGTTGCATGGTTTTTTAAAAAAATTTATTTAAAGATGTTGGCAAATTTTGTGCCAAAGAGAGGACAGCAGTTCTTACTCTCACCAAGCCGCATATTGAAAAGCCTACTTTGTCACATCCTCATCAGCACTAGATGCTATTGCTCTTTACAGTTTTTGCCAATTGTATTGATAAAAATATGTTGCCTTAATTTCAAATTACTTCTAACTGTGGGAAAAAAATATGCTTTCATACCTTATATAAAAGTCCCTTTTAACGTCCTTCCCATTTTTTAGTCCTGGCTCTTCTTGGGCAGTATGGCTCACACCCATCAAAGTTGTACTTTCAAGACTTCCCTGATGGTACAGTGGATAAGAATCCACCTGCCATTGCAGGGGACATGGGTTCAATCCCTGGTAGGGGAAGATTCTGCATGCTACAGGAGACTAAAGCCCATGCACCACAACCACTGAGCCCGAGCGCCTCAAGTCTGTGCTCTGCAACAAGAGAAGTCCCGCAATGAGGGGTCTGTGCACCACGACAAAGAATAGCCCCTGCTCACCACAACTAGAGAAAGTCAGAGAGCAGTGACTAAGACCCAGTGTAACCAAAATAAATAAATAAATTTAAAAAATCATACTTTCAGGTATCTTGGGAGATGAGAGGAGGCATACATGGCAGGGAAAGAGCTGTTCCCATTCTTTCTGTTTTTCTTCTACTTCAAATATCCAGCCTAGTGGGACAAATGAAATGAGTACTATACCCAGAAATATGAAAGCAATTCCAAGCTGTAGCTCTGTGGCCCGGGGCAGAGACACCACTCTTTCTTGTGAAACAGAACTCAAAAGGGTTTATTTCAAGAGAATGAAGTCAATGAACCATTCATGGAGTCAAGGTCAGGGTTAAGGGTATTAATAAGGATGTTGAGTATTTGGGACTAGCAGCAGTGAGGACCCATTACTGTCAGTTTCAGTTGTCTGTTGCTGTGTAACAGATTGCCCACAACTTGGTAACTTAAAAAAAATAGCCACCATTTATTTGCTCACAGTTATTCAATTTGAGTAGGGGTTGGTAGAAATGGCTTATCTCCACTCTCTACTTGATAGAGTTGGCTGGGGAAATTCACCTGGAGCTGAGTGAGGATCCAAGATGGGTGTGTTCATACATCCGTTGCCTTTGTGCTGGAGTGGCTGGACTGGTGAGTGTTGGACTAGGCCTATATCTCTTTCTTTCCTTATTTAATAATTTAGCCTGAGTGCTTATTAGGTGTCTGGGTCCCAGGAAAGTCAAAGTGGAAGCTGCTGGGCCTCTTAAGGACTTACCCCAGAACTGACAGAGCATAACATTTGCCACATTTTCCTGGTCAAAGCAAGTCAAAAGGCAAGTCCAGTTTCAAGGGGGAGGTGAACTGGATAGTACCTATTAAGAAGAGGATCAGCATGAACATAAAGGGTTGAAATGAATCATTGGTAGCTATCATCTCAGATAATCTTCCTTTCTTCCTTGGTGGCTCAGATGGTAAAAAAATCTGCCTGCAATGCAGGAGACCGGGTTCAATCTCTGGGTCAGGAGTATCCCCTGGAGGAGGAAATGGCAGCCTACTCCAGTATTCTTGCTTGGGAAATCCTATGGACAGAGGGACCTGACAGGCTTCAGTCCCTGGGGTTGCAGAGTTGGACACAACTGAGCAACTAACTCTTTCAGATAATTTACCACATGTGCTTTGGTATAAAAAGTCAGAGGAAGAAAGTAGAATTTCCAACGAGATCTGGCACTGTTGAGAAAGTCTATTTTACAGGAGATGTAGTAGCTGAAATCTGCCAGAACTGTAGGGCTGAGGCAGGGAGAAGAAATACCCTGATCTCTCTCTTCTTGCTGCCTGTTTCCTGCTTGTAAAAGGGAGTCTGGTTTATACCATCCACAGACATGCACCCCACCTCTCTAGAAGCAGATCAGAAAAAGCTATTGAATAGATTGGGAATGGGAAGGCCCTTGAAGACATTTTCATATTAGAATATGAGTTTAATCAATGGAGAAGAACATCCATCTTGATCATGATGGATTCCCTGGGTCTAAGAAGTATCTGGCACCTCAATAAAATATACTGAATGAATTGAGTTCATTTATATGAGAAGGAGTCATGACCTTGACCTTGCTTCTTTCTGATACTGCAGAGGAAACATCTGAAAGATGGCAAGATGGAGGTTAATGAGATCAGCTTTGTCCTAAGACTGTAGCTTCACTTTGGGGCTGGTCGTGGTATAAGCATGATGCAGATTTCCCAGAGACTGATGCAGAGTGCTCCTAGAATACTTTTAGAGTCTTAACAGCCAAACTGAGCTCTCTGGTGGTTTTCTGAACATTATTCTTTTCTTACTGGGTTCCCTGATGATGGTTTTGTGTGCTAAGTCATTTCAGTCGTGTTCAACTCTGCAAATCTATTAACTGTAGCCTGTCAGGCTTCTCTGTTCATGGGATTCTCCAGGCATGAATACTGGAGTGGGTTGCCATGCCCTCCTCCAGGGGATCTTCCCAACTCAGGAATCAAACCTGCCTCTCTTAAGTCTCCTGCATTAGCCTGCAAGTTCTTTACCACTAGCGCCACCTGGGAAGCCCCAGGTGATGGGTTTGCTGCTGCTGCTAAGACGCTTTATAGACAGCAGCCCACCAGGCTCCCCTGTCCCTGGGATTCGCCAGGCAAGAACACTGGAATGGGTTGCCATTTCCTTCTCCAATGCATGCAAGCAAAAAGTGAAAGTGAAGTCCCTCAGTCGTGTCTGATTCTTCGCGACCCCATGGACGGCAGCCTACCAGGCTCCTCCATCCATGGGATTTTCCAGGCAAGAGTACTGGAGTGGGGTGCCATCGTCTTCTTCAAATGTACTCTGCATATAAGTAAAATAAGTAGGGTGACAATATACAGCCTTAATGTCCTTCTTTCCCTATTTGGAACCAGTCTGTTGTTCCATGTCCAGTTTCTAACTGTTGCTTCCTGACCTGTATACAGATTTCTCAAGCGGCAGGTCAGGTGGTCTGGTATTCGCATCTCCTTAAAAATTTCCCATAGTTTGTTGTGATCCACACAGTCAAAGGCTTTAATAGCATAGTCAATAAAGCAGAAATAGATGTTTTTCTGGAATTCCCTTGCTTTTTCTATGATCCAATGGATGTTGGCAATTTGATCTCTGGTTCCTCTGCCTTTTCTAAAACCAGCTTGAACATCTGGAAGTTCCCGGTTCACGTATTATTGAAACTTAGCTTAAAGGATTTTGAACATTACCTTGCTAGCACGTGAAATGAGTGCAATTGTGCAGTAGTTTGAACATTCTTTGGTATTGTCCTTCTTTGGAATTGGAATGAAAACTGACCTTTTCTAGTCCTGTGGCCACTGCTGAGTTTTCCAAATTTTCTGGTATATTGAATGCAGCACTTTAACGGCATAATTTTTAGGATTTGAAATAGCTCAGCTGGAATTCCATTACCTCCACTAGCTTTGTTCGTAGTGATGCTTCCTAAGGCCCACTTGACTTCACACTTTAGGATGTCTGGCTCTAGTCCAGTGATCACACCATTGTGGTTATCCAGGTCATTAAGACCTTTTTTGTACTGTTCTGTGTATTCTTGCCACCTCTTAATATGTTTTGCTTCTCTTAGTTCCATACCATTTCTGTCCTTTATGGTGCCCATCTTTGCATGAAATGTTCTCTTGGTATCTCTAATTTTCTTGAAGAGATCTCTAGTCTTTCCCATTCTATTGTTTTCCTCTATTTCTTTGCTTATTCACATCCCACTGTGTAATTCCTGAACATTGTCATCAAACCCATATTTATTAGCAGTCACTTACCATCTCCCTCTCCTCCCAGCCCCTGGCAACCACTAATATACTTTCTGTCTCCGTGCCTTTGCCTATTGTGAACATCTTATATGAATGGAATCATGTGATATGTGACCTTTTGTGTCTGGCTTCTTAAACTAAGCATGATATTTTCAAGGTTCATTCATTTATGGCATATATCAGTTCTTCATTTCTCTTTCATGGCTGAATATTATTCTATTGTATGAATATGCCATATTTTGTATATCTATACACCAATTAAGGTACATTCTTTCTGCTTTTTGGCTACTTTGAATAATTGTAATGTGAACATTTGTGTACAACCTTTTGTATGTACATATGTTAATTTCTTGAGTATAAAGCCAGGAGCAGAAACCCAGTCACATGATACTTTTTTGTTTATCTTTTTGAGAAACTGACAGAGTGTTTTCCAAAGTGGCTGCACTATTCCACATTCCTACCAGCAATGTATGGAGGGTTTGTTCACATTCTCTTTAAGCCTTGATTATAGCCATCCTAGTAGGTACAAAGTGGTACCTCGTTGTGGTTTTGATTTGTGTTTCCCTGGTGGCTAATGATGTTGAACATCTTTTTATGTGCTTATAAGCCATTGTTATCTTTTCCAAAGAGTTATGTATTCAAGTCCTTTGCCCATATATTCATTGAATTTTTTTTGTCTTTTTATGGTTAAGTTGTAAGATTTCTTTGTATATTCTAGATATAAGTCCTTTATTAGCTAGATGATTTGCAAATGATTTGCAAATACTTTTTCCCATTCTATGCATTGTCTTTTTACTTTCTTGATATTGTCTTCAGAGACAATGTCCTCTGAAGCACGACATTTAAAAATTTTGATGAAGACCAACTTATCAATGTTTTCTTTGGTTACTTGTCCTTTTGGTGCGGATTCTAAGAAAGTATTGATTATTTCAGGGTCCCAAAGCTCTACCTCTGTATTTTCTTCTAAGAGTTTTATAGTTTTAATTCTTAGATTCAGGCCCTTGATTCATTTTGAGCTAATCTTGTATAATGATACAGGGCCCAATTTCATTCTTCATGTGTGACTATCCAGTGCGAATGTCTCAACACCATTTGTTGAAAATATTATTCTTTCCCCAATGACATATTTTAGTTGATTGATGACAACTCTCAGAAGTTATTCCTAATGTCAATAATAATATCTAGAATTCTTTTTTTGCTGGCTCCTAGTTTCCGTAAGGAATTTTTGTCTTCTCCAATTTGAGTATTTTTCTTTCAGAGGTCATTCCAGGATCTCAGACTTGTATTCTTTTTTCCCCATGTCTACCTTTTAATTTTTATTTTATTGGGATATAGTTGCTTTACAATTTTGTGTTAGTTTTTGCTGTACAGTGAAGTCAATCAGTTATACACATAAGTATATCCACTCTATTTTAGATTTCTTTCCCATTTAGATCACCACAGATCATTGATTAGAGTTTCCTGTGCTATACAGCATGTTCTCATTAGTTACCTATTTTATACATCATAGTGTATATATATCACACTTGTATTCTTGATTAACACACTGCTGAACCCATTAAGGGAAGTGGCTGAGGAAAGACAATGATGTAAGTTCCAGGCCTAGTCTGAAAGCCCAAGAGCCAAGAGTTCTGATGTCGCTGGCAGGAGAAGAAGGATATTCCAGCTCACAGGCAGAGATAGCAAATTCACCCTTCCTCCACTTTTTTGTTTTATTTGGGTCCTCAACAGATTGGATAATGTCCACCCACATTGAGGAAGGCCATCTGCTTTACTCAGTTCACCAATTCATATGTTCACCTCTTCTGGAAACACCCTCAGAGACATTCACAGAAGCAGTGTTTTACCAGCTATCTGGGCATTCTTTAGCCTAGTCAACTTGATGCATAAGATTAACCATCACAAGGATTAAATGAGTTTTAATAGATGCCTTAAAACTATACATTAGGGGAAGAACTGAAATGCTTTACAGATATCGAGAAGGCAAACATCAGTGCTTTGGCAAGAGCTGGACTAGGCTGTCTGAAAGCAAGCTTTGCACGTTAATTAGCTGAGTGACCTTGCCCAATCACTTAAATGTTCAATTTCCTGTTCTACTGAACACAAGTAATAATGCCAAGTCTAACGACCTTTCTGCATTATCATGAGACTGAAACAATATAGTTGGTGTAAAAGTGCTTTGGAGAACTTATTATTCTGTGCATTGCTTTCATTCTAAAAACTGACCTTGAATTGTTTATAGTGCCAATCTATCCCTGTGTTTAAGCCAGCCCCAAATAATGTTTAGCATAATAAAACATCAACACAAGATTTCTTACCACTTAGCTGGGTAAGGGCCAAGCCCTGGTACTTACCTTAGAGAGAGTAGTTATACAGTATTTATTAACAACCAAGCCCTCAGGGATCTCTCAAATACTTTTGGTGCTGGGGTAAAATGTAACTGGGTAATATCAACCACAATCTTTTACTGATGTCTTAGAATACAGAGGAAGTATGTTTTTAAAAAAAGTCTCAGGTGACCTTATTTATGCTGTGGTGGGGCTGGAAGACCTAAGCCTTCATACCCTTGCCGACATACTTCCTTTCCACCCCAGACAGTTATGGAGAGGAAGATGGTTTGCCTAAGGGAACCATACTGAGGGGAGGGGGCAGTGAACCCAATCAAGGAACCACAGTAATTCAGAGCACTAACTCCAGTGTTGAGACAGATACACTTGCAAATTATGAAGCATTTTGGTACAGTTCTTTGTAACCCTATGGTTTAGATTTAACTGCCTCTGATGATTAATGTTAAGCTTAGGGAGATACAGGTAGATTCAACAGTTATTGACAGGCCAAGATAGTCAATCTTGAACTGTCACCTATCATGTCAGAGAGACACCAAAGAGGGCTGGACACCTGGAATACCAACATCCTGCTCCCCTACTGCCCTCCTCCTTGACTTCTGAGTGTTATGCCGGACTGTGTAACTCAGAATTTGAGATATTTTCTCTAGTGGCAACCCTCTCCAATTTTCTTGCCTGGAAATTTCCATGGACAGAGGAGCCTGGCAGGCTACAGACTGTGGGGTCACAAAGCGTCAGACGTGACTGAGCATGAACGCACTCCCTAGTGGAAAGGTCAGGGAGGAGGTATGGCCCTGTAAGAACAGTCCCTGTAAGGAAAGGTGGGTTTTCTAGAGATTGGTAGAGAAGAGAGCTGTTTCTTCATATGAGAATATGAGGGTCCAGAAACAACGATAGGATCTGGGGGGTTTCCAGGAAGGAAATTCCCTTTATGAAGGGTTTAGCCTTAGCAGCTTTCCCTTTTAGCCATAGACAGCTATAGTTAGTATTTAGTTTTATACTATTTCCCTCACACTGTAATTCCCTTTGGCTTCTGCCAGCTCTGCAGTAAAGTTTGATGCACGGCTTCTTATCATCTGTGCCTCAATTTCCTTATCTGTAAATGGGGATAATATCTACCTCTTAGGTGAGGATTAAATTAATTAATACCTGTTAATTAACATGCTAATTAACAATTTAAATCAGGATACCAAGCAGCATTTGGCTCATGGAAATGCTTAGTATATGTACACTGCTGTGACTGTTATTACCATATCTTCTCCTCTTCCTCTTCTCGGAGGCCTTTCAGATATCCAAAGAGGCCAGAGCAACTTCCATTTTTTGAGGCTGCCGTTGTATTAAAAAACAAGGAAATTACAAAATATGATTGCAAAATATTGGTATGCTTTAAACATTTACATATCACAAATTAGTGCTTTGCAACACACACATGCAAAATATAAGCAATGAAAGTGTGCTCTTAACAGGGTAATTAGCTGGTATACAAATTGCATACTATGGATGCTGTAGCTCAGGGACTGGATACAAGCCTAAAGCTGAAAGGCAAGGCAAACGTCAGTATCTCCCAGTCCTGTCAGCCTTTTTCTATCTTTATATTTAGCCCCGCTTAGAAAAGTCTGTAAAGGAAAACGTTAGTCCTTTCCTAAATGAGATGTCAGACCAAAAGGCCTCTATGTATCCCTTTATTTCCAATGCTTTGTGTTTGATTTGAGGCAGATTCATAAAGGGAAAGTAAAGGCTCTCTTTCCCCAGACCCCTCCCATCACGTTGGCAGATAGAGAAGTGGCCAGAGAACAAGCAGCTTGAAGGAGCAATCCAGCACATGATTCTGGAAGGGACAAATCATTAGTGTCCACCTCCACCTCAACTCTTTCCCTAACCTTCATGAGGGAGATAAAAATCTGGGGTGAGAGGGAAACTGACATTCTAGTAGCTTGAGTAATGCCTGGTTGTGTAGAATCACCGGTGAGCCAGGCTTCAGCTTCAAGGGCTGATCCTTTCATTGTTACCTGTCTTGGTGGAGATCTTTTAAAAATGGAGTCTACTTCCCTGTGTTATTAAAAAGAGTGTAGTGAAAATAAAAACGGAACCAAAGCATACTCTACAAATGAAAAAGATGGATGCCATTCTGTTTGAGATAACATGTGCATATGAATCATGTCTGAAGAGTTTTATTTTGGCGGAAAGGAATACCTAGAAACTCATAGCATAAGATAAAGAATGCACATATATTTTCCACACTATCTCTGTTTTCTTTATCCTTTTCAAATTGGTGTTATAGCTCTACGTATATTACTATGGAGGTGAAAAAAAGGCTTGGTGTTCATTACTGTAAAAATGAGCCTGCAGGAACTTCCCTGTTGGTCCAGTGGCTAACAATCCTTGCTTCCAATGCAGAGGGCTTGGGTTTGACCCCTGATCAGGGAACTAGATCCCACATACCACAGTTAAGAGTTTACATGCCACAGCTAAAGATCCTGCATGCTGCAACTAAGAGCTGGCACAGCCTAATAAATAAATATGTGAATTTAAAAAATGAACCTGCAGAAGAAATATGACTATAAACATTTCTTTTGTATGAAGACCATTTAGTGTGCTTTTTAAAAAAAATAAAAAAATAAAGAGTACAAGTAGAGGACAAAGCAAGAGAAGCTCTTAAAACACATTTCTATAAGAACAAAGAAAGAAAACAAAGTTTTATTTCCAGATAATAGAAGACCACTCCCTCTTGACTCAAGTTTTGGCCATTATTTCATTCTCTTTTGAACCCCCAGAGGCAGAGTGGTGTAAGGGAAAGGGGATATATACAGTAGATCTAAGTCCTGGGTTTGTCTCAGGTCCTTACCAGCTTGTGGTTTCAGGCGTCTCTGAATCTTGGATTCCCTATTTGTAAAATGACTCAATATGTCCCCTGCTCCAGGAATATTATAAAGATGAAAAGCAGTAGAAATTTGTGACTATGCATGTAGATGGATGATGTTGCCTAGTCTTTGTCCTGAGAGCTTTCTATTACTCAACAAAGGGCAGTTGCTGTCATGCGTTATTCGCATTTTATTTCCAATTGCTTCCCTTAGTATGTTGATCTTCCCTGTTTCCATCTCAGTTGTTTGGCTCTTGCCCAGTGGGGTACATGGTATGACCACTCATTCATTCATTCATTTACAGTTTGCTATATTTGCCATTAATTATGGAACACTTAAAACATACCCACAAGTAGAGAGCATGGTATTCATCGCCCAGTTATCAGCATTAACTCATTGCTGCTCTGTGTGCTTCCTTCCCCACTCAATTATTTTAAAATGGATCCCTGACATCACATCCCAGGTGATGAAGTAGTAAAGAATCTGCCTGCCAATGCAGGAGACACAAAAGAAGTGTGTTCAATCCCTGGCTTGGGAAGGTCCCCTGGAGTAGGAAATGGCAACCCACTGTGGTATTCATGCCTGGAAAATCCCATAGACAGAGGAGCCTGGTGAGCTACAGTCCATGGGGTCTCAAAAAATAGGACAGGACTGAGCACACACTCACTTGATACCATATTAAGTAAGTAAGTAATTAAGTTCAGTCCCTCAGTTGTGTCTGACTCTTTGTGACCCCATGGACTGCAGCACGCCAGGCTTCCCTGTCCATCATCAACTCCCAGAGCTTGCTCAAACGCATGTCCATTGAGTCAGTGATGGCATCCAACCATCTCATCCTCTGTTGTCCCCTTCTCCTCCTACCTTCATTCTTCCCCAGGATCAGGGTCTTTTCCAATGAGTTCTTCGCATTAGGTGGCCAAAGTATTGGAGCTTCAGCTTCAGCATCAGTCCTGCCAATGAATATTCAGGACTAATTTCTTTAGGATTGACTGAATCTACTGACATGACATGAACCTAATGAATCTAACGTCATGACACATGAATTGTTTTAAAAACATAACCACAGTAATTATCACACCTAAAAACAATTCCTTAATAATGTAAAAAAAATTCTCAGAATTGGTTAATATTCAGATTGACCAATTGTCTCACAAAGAGGTCCTTTAAAAAATTGCTTGGTTTAATTGAGATCCATAGGAGGCACATAGATAGCATTTGATTCATGTATTTCTTAGGTCTCTGATACTCTATGGGTAACTTTCTTCCTCTTTTCTTTTGTCTTTGCAATTTATTTGTTGCAGAAGTAAGTCAGTTGGAGTTTTGCAAATTGTGAATGTTGCGAATTGTGTGTGTATGTGTTAGTCACTCAGTTGTGTCCAACTCTTTGTGACCCTATGGACTGTACCCTCTAGGCTCCTCTGTTTTTGGAATTCTCTAGGCAAGAATACTGGAGTTGATTGCCATTTCCTTCTCCAGGGGATCTTCCCGACCCAGGGATCAAACCCAGGTCTCCTGCATTGAAGGTGAACACTTTACTGTCAGACCAACTAGGGAAGCCCCTTCCCAATATATATATTCCATATATATATATTCCATATATATATATATATATATATATATAAAACATGCTTCTCTTCTCCCTATATTCCCTGTAAACTGGTATATTTCCTGTAAAGTAGAGGTTTGATCTGATTCAGATTCTAGTTTTTGGTAAATTATGTTGTGGATATTGTTAGGGGCTGAACTGTGTCTCTCCCAAATTTGTATGTTGACATCATAATCCCCAGTACCTCAGAATGTGAACTGTTCTTGGAGATAGGATCCTTAAAGAGGCGATTTAGTTAAAACGAGGTCATTAAGCTGGGCTCTAATCCAGTATGGCTGGTGTCCTTAGAAGAAGAGGAAATTTGGAAAAAAGACAATTTCAGAGGGGAAACCATAAGAAAACCTAAGAGGGACCATCTACAAGTCCAACTGAGAGAGCTTAGAAGACATTAACCCTGCTGAGACCATGATTTCACCCTTCTAGCCTCTAGAACTGTGTGAAAATGAATCTCTTTTGCTTCAGCCACTCAGGTTACATTTCTTTGTTTCGACAGCCCTTGAAAACTAACACACATGGTGTTGGGAATTTCCATCATGAGGCACATAAGTTGTCTTTCTCTGTGGTAATATAAGCTGACATTGATGATTATTAATTAGTATTATTTCATCCAGAGTTTGCAAAATGATCACATTCTGATTCGATCATTACTTCATGCAACTGGAATTTTTTCTAAAGAGAAATATTTCCTTCATCAGTTGTTTGGAAAGCCTAAGAACAAAAATCTATGCTTGATTTTCTTTGTGTTTACCAGTGTTTAGAATACTGAGCTGGTTCCTTGGCATCTTTCAAAAATGCTTTAAAAAAAAAAATGAACTCATGAAGTTTAATACTTTTGATTTGTTTGAATTAATTACAGATGTTATTCTTTTTAATGTTCAAATTATTTCAACTTTGTCCAAGGGGAGCTTTTTCACTATGGCTCCTGAGTCCTTTTGACGCAACACCAAACTTCTTTAATTGCTTCCTTGATTTTTATTATGACAAGATATCCAAGCTTGTCTTTACATTTTCTGCTCCAACCTCAAGTCAAGCATTTCTCCAAGGAAATGGTATTTAGAGACCCATGATCTGAAGATTAGCAGTGTTCATTGTTATTGGAGTTATTATCGTTTTTATGACATTTCAGTGGAGAGATCTTAGCCATACTTTTTTTTTTTTAAGAAGAAAAGACATCATGAGTTTATAATAATACAAAATTTATTGTTACAGAGTATTACATAACTTCTTTGCTTTTCATAGTATTTGTATTTATTTTTTTCTGACCTGAAAATATTGGTGCCTAACAATATTAACGATAATTTATTTGCTTTATTCTACCATGAGTATAATAGTTTCAGAATAATACTAGCAGTATGATTACTAAACATAGTTTAAGGTAGTTTTGCAGTTCTTTTTCTCCACTGGGGATTTACAGCCAAATTACTACGTTTTAAAATCATGTGAAATAATTCTTTTCAATATACTGTTAATTTTTGTCTTATTTTGTTTTTATTTCTCAGGGAGTGCTTTTATTTTTGTTAGTTAATCATCTAAACATTTAAATGGTTAGAAGTCTAATCTATAAAACAAATTATATTGAGTCTAGTTTCTCATCTTATTCCCTCTGTCCTTTTCCCTCTCTCTCTCATAGGTAACATTCTGTTTTAAATATATGTTATCTCTTATATGGACTTCCCAGGTGGCTCAGTGATAAAGAATCCTCCTGCCAATGTCGGAGACACGGGTTCGACCCCCAAATCGGCAAGATCCCCCGGAGAAGGAAATGACAACCCATTCCAGTAATCTTGCTTGGAAAAACCCCATGGACAGAGGAGCCTGTCTGGCTACAGTCCATAGGGTCGCAGAGTCAGACACGACTTAGTGACTGAACAACAATCTCATATGTGTGTGTGTGTGTGTGTGTGTGTGTGTGTGTACCATAAGTATCATGTATATATAAACATATATGTATTTAAACAGGAGTTTACTGAAATAACTTCTCTGCCTTGTTTTCTCCCTCATTGTTATACCTTAGAAATCACTTAATAGCATGTTTACAGCTTAGAGAACTCCATTGTGAGCATGTACTGTTATTTATGCAGCCAGCTTCCTACTGATGAACATTTAAAGTTGCATGTAGTCTTTTTCACTCCAGGTAATGCAATTTGCATTTGACATGGTATACACAGAACTTCTCATACTTTTAAAGTGTAGTTTTGGGATTGATACTTGGAAGTGGAATTTCTGGGTCAAAGAGAAAATAAGAATTTTGTAGATATTGCCAGTTAAGCTCCATAGAGGTTGTACCATTTTGCCTTCCCACCATAAAGGAATGAAAGGATCTGTTTCCCCAAAGTAATATTACAGAATATGTTGTCAGTCTTTTGGACCTTTTGCCATCTGATAAGTGAGAAGTGATACCTCAGCATGGTTTTAGTTTTCTCTCTCTGAAAGAGATGGAATATCTTTTCATATGTGTGAGTTGTTTGCATTTTCTTTTTTTTTATGAAAGAATTCTTTCTGACTCCTCCCTTTCCATGAGCTCCCTGTACTTTCCAGGTCCCTGTTGTTCCCCTGTTCAGTCCTCAGGCCCTTAGGTATAACTCGGCCATGGACTTCCTACAACCATGAGTGCATCAGTGCTGGGAGGACAGCGAGATAGAAGAAAACAAAAGGTGCTCTCCCCATCTCCCTAGGACCAAATTTCCTCTGATGAGAGAGAAAGCTTCCCTTCCTCAGAATGCAGGCATCTGTAGGCCCTGGCTGTTGTTACTATTGTTATCAATATTAACAATTATCATGGAATTAATTGTCTGAGGACTGGTTCATGAGAAAACAAACACAAAGAAATTTTCCTTTCTCCCTTAGCATTACCCTAGAGCTAGAAGGCTTCTTCTCAACCTCTATTTCTGTGCCGACTGCCCAATTCTGGATATCAGGATGTCTCGAAACCAGATTGAGGATACAAGAGGAAAAATTCACAGCTGGTTTTTTGGTACTTCAAATTCTGGTCTTCTCCAATCTGCCTTCTGCTGTTTAAGAAAACCTGGGGCTTTCTAGCCGCATCTGTGGGAGAGAACGTGCTTATATCGTCTTATCTGGAGCTGGAATTCTGGCTGCAGGGATTTTGCACTTATTTTTTTCCCTGCTTGAAATGCTTTTCACCTAGATCTTTGACCAACTCCTACTCAAATTTTAAGTTTTAACTCAAATGTCCTCTGGGTCAGTTAAGCCTTTTCTAACTTCTCTCTAGAAGGTAGCCTCTTCTAATCCTAGACACCCTTTGCCACATTAGTATATTGTCTTCATAGCATTTATTACCATCTGAACTTATCTTCTTCACTCACTCCTTGTCTGTATCCCCACAAATCTATGAAGACAAGGGCCACAGCTTGCTAATTACTTTCTCACTTTCATTTAGAACATTGACATCTAGAAAGTACTCAGTAAATAGGTGTTGAATAAAAAAATACAAAGGAATTAAGCAGTATTGGGGTAAAATAAAATTTGTTAGCTGATGGTCTGAGGGAGTGTAATATCATAGCATTTAGGCTTTCATTTTCTCATATGAGAAATGCTAGATTGAGAGTTGCTGAACACAAAAGTCCTTCCAACTTCAGTGACTTAGTATTTTCAAACATTTGCGTCAACAGCATGCCTTTAAAATTTACTTACACAATCTGAAAGGATCAGTTTTGCCAGAAGAACCTGTCTCTCCGCTGTATGAAATTTTCCTTTGGCAAGAAAGTGCATGAGATAATGACAGGAAAAGAGGTTTTGGTAGCTTCTGACACTGAAATGACCTGCTCACTCTTGGGAGTATATATCTATTTCAATCTTTTTTTTTTTTTCTTCTTCTTCTTCAGTTACAGATACCACAACTACTCTAAATATAAGACTCCACTTCCATACTACAGTGTCATTTTAACTTTAGGAACTGTTGGGTGTTTCCTTTTCCAAATTCCCCACACACACAACACACAGAGAAGAGGGAGTTTCCTGAAACACTTGGCACTACCAACCTGCCTCCTCCCCACACGTTTTCCCCAGCACTGATTCTCTACTTAAATCTGGATTAGTAGTCATAACTTCCCTTCCCACTGTAACAGGTGTGGACACAGAGGTCCTATCATTATTATTATTAGCTTGCAGCAAACACCCTGGGCCCCTCCAGTTTGACTCAAATAAATTTGTTTCCCTCAAGTTCCTTGGGAGTTTGGATTTGGGAGATTTCAGGCCAAATCCAAACAAATACACCAAGGCCCTAGAAGGCTGCACCACATGTGGTGGTGTGTAAATGAATCACTTTGCTATTTATATTAGTCTCTAGTGTTGGTGGATGAATCATATTCAAATTATTTGCCTCAATGGGATGAATAGCTTTTTTCAGAGAAGTCTGGAAAAGGGGCCTGTTTTCTCCTTTTCTCTAGTCTCTCTCATATTTTCATCTACTAGTTGGTGTTAGATGGATGTGTGCATGCTCAGTTGATAAGCTGTGTCCTACTCTTTGTGACCCCATGGACTGTAGCCCACCAGGCTCCTCTGCCATGGGATTCTCCAGGCAAGAATACTGGAGTGGGTTGCCATGCTCTTCTCCAAGGGATCTTCTTGACCCAGGGATCAAACTGGCCTCTCCTGCATTGGCAGGCTCGTTCACAAACCGTTTGCTGTGTTCTAGACTCTGTCTAGCCTTTGGGATAAATTTAGATGCAAAGAGAGCTTTTATTTTCCTTCATAAATATTTTGACCTTTTATTGCTATTCAGTTCTTCCTTTACTGCATCTCTCAATCTCTGATGATGGTGCCTGTGGTTTCCTTAATATAAAGCTAATAAAATTGTCACTTAGAGTATTTTTAAATGACTTGTATAATTATTAGATAGTCTTGTTGCTGGACTGGAGGGCATAATTAGATTTTGCTGTCATAAAGTATTAAAGCAAGAAAGTTTATTGACTGTATGTACAGTTTGGAGAGAGTTATTTTTCTTTATTTATGGGGGACCATGTTAAAGAATGATTCAGAGATTTAAAACTGAAGTGCGTTATCATCATGCTTTAAGTTCAGAGATGTTCATTACCAAGTTATCATACAAAATGTTGGATATAATCTGATTGTTCAACATGAAAACTGATTAAATTATAAGAGAATTCAGTATAACTTACCATCATTTTAGAGTTGAAGTAATAGTGGGATGTGTATATATTATTAAATAAAATAATTAGGCTATAGCAGCATATGACCCAATTTTATTTTTTAAATTGTAAAAAATGTATTTGTAAAAAATATAAGGATAATTTAAAAATGTAAAAACTATTAAAATTATTTACATGTAAATAAATAAATTATAAGTAAATATGTTTGCCAATATATTATATATGCATGTAAATGCACAGATGTGAGTGCATATATATATTTTTTACCAACCTGAAGGAAAATTCTAAATTCTCCATAAATATTAATAATCAGTGATTATCTCTAAATTATGGGTGATTTATAGTATAATAGGGTTAATCTCATAGATTTTGGAGCTGGATTGCATGGATTCAAATCTTGGCTCTACCAGCCATGTAACCTTTATTTGCAAGTTACATAACTTCTACATGTCTCAATTTTCTCTCTGAAAAGTGGAAGTGATAAAAACTATACCTACTTATGGGATTGTTTTGAGTAATGAGTCATTTAAGATAGAAAGAGTGTTTAGAATACTGCCTGGTATGTAGTAGTATTATGTGAGTGTGATTACAATTCTCAGCATTATACATATTATTAGCAATGATCATGTACTTGTCTATACTTAGAAAATAATTCAATAAATATTATTTTTAACCAAAAACATATCATGTTATTGATGCAATCTTTCCAACAATGTACCCGCCTTTTATCATAAATATATCAAGTTAGAAGGAAATAACAATGAAAATAATATTCATTAGTTGTCTTGAATCGGAGAAGGCAATGGCACACCACTCCAGTACTCTTGCCTGGAAAATCCCATGGATGGAGGAGCCTGGTAGGCTACAGTCCATAGGGTCGCCAAGAGTCGGACACAACTGAGCAACTTCACTTTCAATTTTTACTTTCATGCATTGGAGAAGGAAATGGCAACCCACTCCAGTGTTCTTGCCTGGAGAATCCCAGGGATGGGGGTGCCTGGTGGGCTGCCGCCTATGGGGTCGCGCAGAGTCGGACACGACTGAAGTGACTTAGCAGCAGCAGCAGCAGCAGCAGGTGTCTTGAATAAATTATTTAAAAGATATCAATACATTCACTCTGTCCCTTTTGTTTCAAATGTAAGCAAATGATGAAGAGTGTCTCCTTCAATAATGATGTCTAACTTTGGCACACATCAGAATTTCTTGGAGGTCTTGTTAAAATCTTGTTAAAATGAGTCCCTGATTACAGGGACTCATCTCCAGAGATTCTGATTCAGGAAATCTGGGATGAAACCTGAGCATTTCTAACAAGTTTAACTTTTCTTATTAAAAAAAATTATTTTGTATTAGAGAACAGCTGATTAACAATGTTGTGATAGTTTCAGAAGGATAGCGAAGGGACTCAGCCATACATATACATGTATCTGCTGTCTCCCAAACTCCCTCGCATCCAGTCTGCCGCATAACATTGAGCAGAGTTCCCTGTGCTTTACAGTAGGTCCTTATTGGTTATCCATTTTAAACATAGCTGTGTGTGCCTGTTGATACCAAATTTCCTAACTATCCCTTCCTCCCATTCTTCCCCCTGGCAGCCATAAGTTCATTTTCTAAGTCTGTGAGTCTAACAAGTTTCCACTTGATGCTGGTGCTGCTGGTTCTCAGGCCATATGTTGAGAACCACTGACCTTGACTACCCAATACCATGATCAGATGGAAGGATCTCTTTTCAGTCACTCCCAGCTGTATGATGTTCCTCCTTTCTTTCCTCCCTTTCTTCCACAAACTCATGGAACATCTACCATGGGCCAGATACTGTGTCGCTGCTGCTGCTGCTGCTAAGTTGCTTCAGTTGTGTCCGACTCCGTGCGATCCCATAGATGGCAGCCCACCAGGCTCCCCTGTCCCTGGGATTCCCCAGGCAAGAACACTGGAGCGGGTAAATACTGTGTTAGCTGCTGGGAATTAAAAAAATGTCTTGCTTCCAGTGACTATACAGTTTAGGGGTAAACTTAGATAAGTTATTTAACCTGTTATCTGATATCTCAACCAGAGAATGAAGAGTTTAATCATTCATTCATCTAAATAACACTATTGGATATTTACTATGTCCCAGGCTCTGTGAAAAGCAAAATAAAACCATTTAATTGTCTAATGTTTTCAGGATTCATAAATATTCTCTTAATTGTTTCTCACACAAACCATTCATGGTATTAATAGATAAGATATGATTCACCCTGTTCCACAGATGAACCAACAGAAGCTTAGGGAGTGCCTGAGCTGGAAAGTAGCTACAAGGGATTTGAACTCAGTTCCTTACTTCCCATTCCAGACAGAGTTTTTCATCTATATGCCATCCTGAATTTTCTCCAAGGTCTCCTTATGCTTTTTTAAGTGACTGTGAAAAATACTGGTTAGATTAAATGGTGACCATTTTTACCTTATTGTTCCAAAGCTGTAGGTAATACTTTTAGGTAAGCATCAGAAACACACCTAATGTTGTTGGAAGTGGAAGTCAGCAAATATTTATTGTGTATCTAGTATACAATAGAGAATTTATGAAGTGTTGGAGATTAAAAATATATATAAAATACAAATGTATCATAAAATATAAGTTTAAGGTATATAACAGGACATATGTATATATTTATATGTCTATATATGCACATAAATACTATTTGACTGATTGATATACAGATATGCTTTGGTATTTTGACATAACTCCCTTTGTCATTCATCTGTGCTTGGATGAACAGTGGACTCAAGGGTCTTGTACATATTATATATATATGATATAATGTATATTATATAAAATGCATATTTCTATATATTATATGAAATCTACATATATATTACATGCTCTTGTCTCTGAAGGAGCTCAAAGTCTAGTAGGACAGATGGATAAACAGCAAATGTAATCCTATGCTTCAGTGTAAGTGCAAAGACAGAAGAATGCCTAGTGTGCTAGGGGACAGTAGAGTGAGGAGACAAACCCAGCCTGGTGAAAGGACTGGGGAAAGTTCTGGGGAGCTTATGTCTCAGCTGACTTGTGTGAAATGAATGAGCAATAGTAGTGGGGAGCAGGTGATCCTAGCAGAGACACCCATAGGAAAGAACTAAGGCTCCAAGGCGTAAAACAACAGGTTGTGTTCAGGAGTTGCCTATTCTTTGATGGACCTGAAATTATACTTGTGGCTGTACAAAGTCAGAGGGTTTGGTGGGGGCTTGGTGAGCCACACTTGGGCTTATCTTGTATGTGGTAGAAGACGATGTATCATAGAGGTTGAAAACTTGGGCTTTCAAGTCAGACAAGGTATCCTTGACCCTACTAGTGTAGTAGCTAGTGATCATGGGCAATTTAGTCTTTCCATGCTTTGATTTTCACAACTGGAAAATGGGGATAATAACATTTACTTCTATGGGTTGCTCTGAGAACAAAATTAGATAATGCAAGTATAGTTTTTAACATAGGGCTTATCACAAAATAACCTCTCAATAAAGGGTAATAGATGATAATGATGATTATTAGAAGGGATCATTATATATGAGTACCTAGTTTTGCATCATATTGTAATTATATTGAAACATAAATAATTGGTGATGACTCCCTGAGAATTGGCAGTCTTAGAGACCATGTTAGCTTGGACAAAGAAAGCATGGACAAGTTGTCAAGCAACTTTACACATCAAGAAAGTATCAAGAAAAGTTTACTGTTATTTACCAATGGTGGAAGTACAGAGAAATGACCAAGGTTCAGCATCAGACAGACTGCCATTTATAACTATTTAGTTTATGCTTTGTTTTATTTAGTGTGGTAGACTCAGAGCTGAGGAATGAGGAGGTAGATTTTCCATTCACATCTGAGGAAGGACAGGCAGCCTTGAGTTTCAGGTTCCTGCTCCACAGGTGCGTTGACAACCTTGTTTATTTTCCAGATGCGAGGGCTGTACTGAAGTTCCGTCCTGGAGACGAGGGCAGGATGGGGACTGTAGACTTCTGTGCAGGGTGTCTGAAATTTGGGCTGCCACTTGTACAAAGCCCTTCAAAAATCTCAGGTTGAAGTTCTGCCCTGGAGACAAGGGCAGAATGGGGATTATAGACTTCTGTGTAGGGTGGCTGAAATTTGGGCTGCTTCTTGTACAAAGCCCTTCAAAAATCTCAGGCCCTTGGCCACCAAGTGGTTGTGTGAATGCTATGCTCTTGGGAAGGGTGTCTCAGCCTTTGTGGTCTGGGGACATAGGGAGAGGGAGCAGCTTTTCATCATGGCACACAAAAGGCATAGTCATGATGAGAGTGATGAAGGGACTGGCCAGAGCTTTTACCTACATTCCCCCCTGGAAGGCACCTCACCCATGCTGTGACGCAAACCAAGGCAGAAGAGAGAAGCCACAAAAATGACTGATGATGGGTGTCATCTTCTCACTGACCTCGTTGTCTGGGGCATGAAGGTGGATTTTGTGTGGTTTATAAATATAAAAATATGTGACATTGCTCATGTCTGGAGTATCGAGTCACAATTTCTACTCATTAAAATAACTTTCATACAGACTTCCATTCATAGCAAGTATTGGCAAGTGTCAACTCATATGCCAAAGAAAACTGGCATAGGAGTCACCTTCCCCACCCTACCGCCCCAGCTAAAGCACCCGGTTATGGGGATTATAGACTTTCTTACTTCCTTCTCTACTCTCTGTCCCGAGCGCCCACGGCACCCTGTATAGGAGGCACAGTCTCTGAGAATGGAAGTGCATACACTGAGGTCTTGAATGGGTGCTTTTGAAAGACTGCAGGCCCTGGCTGATTGTATTTCCTGCTGGCAGTCAGGACGTTTATGACGATCCCGATTTTGGACTGTTATCAGCTCTGCTGCTGCTGCCATCACAACTGTCTTGGCAAGAGGATGTCACACAACCCTCACCCCTGCCACCACCCACCTCCCATACCCCTTTCTCCTTGTAAATCTCAAAGGACTCCAAGGAAGGAATAAGTTACCACCCGTTGCACTGCCCCCCACCAGTTTGACTGGTTTTTCCTGCTGCAGCAGACCAGTCTCTGAGGCCTTGGTGACCCATGGAGACCTATGTGGTTAGCAGCCATAGCACAAAAATACTCAGGTTTGGCAGGCAAACACTAAAATTGGTCTTTTCAAGTGATTCTGAAAACCTGAAGAGCGACTTTGTTGTAAAACCTGTGATTTTCCTTTTTCCTTTCCAATGAGTTGGATTTTTGAACTATACTTAGTATTCAGAACTCAAAGTCCTCTCTGTGCCCATGGCTTGAGAACAAATTACAAAGTGAACCCTTTCTCTCAGTAAGGGGCAGAGGGTTTTTGAAGAACCCTGCTGTTGTCCTTCAGATGGTAATCGTATCTGACATACTTCAACTGGCCGTCCTCACACCAGGTTCTTAGTACATTTCTGAACAAGGAAAAGGGAAAACCATTATCCTACTCTTAAAGAGAAATGTGAAAAAATTACTGATTTAATTCAAGCCTTACCTTGATAGGAACTGATTACCACAGAAAATGAGGCAAGAAACTCATATCTACTCTAACACCTACTATGTGCTAGGGACTCAGGACATATTCTCCTGTTTAGTTTTCCATAGGGACTCAGTACATGTTCTCTTGTTTAATCCTGAAGTTGGCTAACTTGGCAGGCTCTCTGGCAGGTTCTCATGAATTAACGTGGCAGCAGCTCCAAGAAAGCCATACCAGAAGCTGCAAGGTCAGTTGAGATGCCAGGGCCACTTATGCCATATTCTGTTGGTTCAAGTGAGTGATGAGGCCAAATCAGATTCAAGAGGTGGGGAAACAGCTTCTATTTCCTGGTGGGAATTCCTGAAAAAAGGATATGTGATATAAAGGGTCGGCAGACTGTCTTTGCAGATCAGTTGTCACACTGGACTTGAAAACAAAGAAATAATGACAGCTGACTCATACCTGTCAAGGTGTACTGTTAAATGAAAGAACTCCTTGCTAGAAAAGTGCAGTGTATGGTCGATTGTGGGCTTACCAGGTGGTGCTAGTGGTAAAGAACCTGCCTGCCAATGCAGGAGACATAAGAGACACAGGTTCGACCCCTGGGTCAGGAAGATCCCCTGGAGGAGGGAATGGCTACCCACTCCAGTGTTCTTACTTGGAGAAATCCATGGACAGATGAGCCTGGCAGGCTGTAGTTCATAGGGTTGCAAAGAGTTGGGCACGACTGTAGAGATTTAGCACTCATGCCTGGTCAATTGTCTACAATAAATAAACAGAAGCTAGTTTCTGTTTGTCACCTTGATCTACAAAACCAATTAGGTGGACATTATCAGATTTGGAGGCTATGCTTACAAAGATCAGACAAAACATTGATTTGGCATGCATGGGATTGACTTGTGAAGAGTTCTAGAGAAGTCATTCTTGAACTGAGACCTGCAGACTGCTGGCTGAGAAAGACTGGCCAAAGGACTGAGATGCTGTGGGCAGAGAAAAACAGAATAGTTTCAAATATGAGTGAGTCCTAAATTGAAAGTCCAAAGGTAAATGCTCCTGATGACAGGTGTTGATTTGCAACTGAGCTGCTTCTCACATAAGCAACTTTGAGAAGCATGCTCCTGGGAAAGCAATAGTCATGATTTCTTTATCTAACAATGGTTAATGATTTTCCAGGCCACACCAGGTGGATACGCATGTTATTGGGGTCTATTGTTATTTCTCTATCACTAAAGGCTTTCTACCACTGACGGCTAGATGTGATAAGCAGGGCTTCATATCTCAACGAGGTTTGCTTCTTATAATGGCCTTGGTGCCTGTTTCCTGGTAATGGGTTTAGAAAACAATCAATGAAACACTAACTGGTAGGGGAGGGATGGAAAAATCTATGAACTTAAAATACTATACTTAGGGGAAAAAAAGATAGTGACATGAGATTGCAGTGTAGAAGGCCTGGCTTTAAGCTCCTCCACTCACCAGCTATAAAACATTAGATGTTTCCCTCTTTTTCACCTCTATGACAGGTAGCATCTGTAGTTATCTCTTAATTCCAACCACTGCAATCCATCTCTCCTGCCATAATCCAGGCCTTCCACTATCTTTTGGGTTAAAGTAACACCTTTCTACTGTTCAAATCTGAACATGCCACTCCTGCATGTTTCTCCATTGCCTCTCTGAACACTTGAGTTTGGAAAATTAGGTTTTTTATTTCTTGGCCCTGTCTATCTTTACAGTTTACTTCTTGCCACTGGTCTTTCTTTGTGGCAGTTTGACTTTTTTAAAAAACAGACTAAATCCTTCCCCCTGATATGCACATGCTTTGCAAAAAGATTGTGTAGCTTCTCCCGTCAAGAGGCAGAGTCTGTTTTCTCACCTCTTCACTCTGAGCTGTCCTTGTCACTTTGGCTTACTGAATGCACTGAAAGTGGCACTGTGATTTCTGAGCCCCGGCATCAGAGGCTTGGAGTGCTTTTGCTCTCCCTTTTGGAACCCTGCCACTGCCATGTGGACAAGGCCAGGCTAGCCTGCAGGGGCATGAGAGACTATTTGGAGGACAGCCCAGCTGTCACAGCCAGGGCTTCCCTAAGTCAGTCTATAGCTAGCTAATGCCCAGACCTGCAAGAGAAAGGCTACCTGCCCAGCTCTCTGCTGACACGTGAATGAGCCAGCCAAGATGAGAACAACAGCTCACTGACCTACAGACTCATGAGCAATCATGATGATGCTATTATTTTAAGCCACTAGGTTCTGAGGTGGTTTGTTATACAGCAGTAGCTGATTGATACACCCTTGATTTCACCTCTCTGTATTGTGGAGTGCAGTCAGGCTAAATAGAATTCTTACTGTTTTCTATGGATTGCCATCTTGATTTTTACCTTTTGAGTTTTACATAGGCTGGTTCCTCTGCCTGAAATGTTCTTATCCTTCAGCTTCACCCCTTGCTTGGCTAAAGTTTGTCCATTTTCATGATTGGTGGAGATGCCTGTTCCTCTAGAAAATTTTGCCTAGCCCTCATCTAGATCAGGTTGGATGTAGCAGGTTGGATGTCACTGCCAGGTTCTCCCATAGCATCCCACCCTTACCTCTTTCTTAGTACTTGTCACAGTGCATTGTAACTACTCTCCTCTCATCTGACTTCCACTTTCCTTTAAGTTTCTGGAGGCAGGCCTGTAACTTGTTTGAAGGAGTATTGTCTAAGATGAGCATTTCTAGTATATAGTAGGGACAAGAGAGAACTTTTTCAGTGAATGAAGTTATTTTACTTCCCTAAGTTTTAAATTTCTTCGTATATAAAATGTGAGATTAGGGGAAAAAATCATGTGATTCTTGATGAAAATAGATATTGTATTACAAGCTGCTTCTGATCCATTGGTCCTGAGTGTCTGTATACTGTATTATATATCTGTATCTATATAGTATTTTGTACTGAGAAGGATTATGTGGCTGTGACTGGAGTAATAAGGGAAAATGTCATGATTAATTAGCTCTTTCTGTTATGGTCAGGAAATGGGAAGTGGCAGCAAACTTGGCAAGGACATGGCCATCTAGGGGAAGATGATTCCTATGAACACTCTAAATTTGAATCTTGTTCAACACAGCCATGATCTGCGTTATATATTGTGCTAATAGAGGGAAAACCAAATGGGAAACTGACTAGGTGCTAAAATGAATGTTACTTGCTATGGCAGAGATGAGGTGCTTGCCAAACCATTTTTTCTTCTGCCTGAAGACATACATTTCTCTAGCTTCTTGTATTAAGTCTGGGCCATGTGACTAGTTCCCATATCAGTCACCTCTGGGCTGAGCTGTTTAAGCACAGGATAACCTTCTTTGGGCACTTTCCTTCTGCCTTCTTGATCAACTCCAAAGAGAAATCACTGGAAGGATCCAAGTACCTGAGGGACTGCATTCCACACTGGACTGTGGTGGGAATGAGAAATAAACTTTTCTCTCTCAAATCACTGAGATTTGGGGTTGAAGGGGGAGAGTTTTTACCTTACTATATGTGCCTACATTATTTTCCTCTGTATTGTTAAGTGTGCAGGCATCAGGGAGTTAGATGCCAAATGTTAATGGCATCTATGGAAGTCAAAGAAATCACATTTCATACTTCAGCTGCTTTAAGTCACCCAAAGTAATAACTTTGTAAATTGAGATACCTTAGAAGTCTGTGTATTCTGATCTGCGTTTATCATTGCTTTTTCTGCCCTTGAATTCTTTCCCCATATAAAGCGAACCACCAGAGGGACATGGGAAAAGCCCCTCATGGAGTGCCCTCCCCTGCCCCTTTCTTCTGCTGTTAAGTTACCCAACAGATCCTGCAGGTGGAAAAGGTTATTGTTCTTTAAGCCCCGAAAGACAATGATTTCTACCCTCAAACTTCCTGCCTTCCATAATTTGATTGAAAAAATTTTCAAGCTCCTGACAGAAACAGAAAATATAGATTTAAAATATTCACACCTTTCTGTCTGCAGCAGCATGGGTTCATGAATATGCACAGCCAGCCAGCCAGCTGTTGCCTTCTGGTTCAGGGAGGCAAGATTCAGGCTGTAAGCCAGAAAATGGGAGAAACTGACCTTTCCTACATCTCTTCCCTACAACCTTGGGCCTCTTACATTTTGAGTTTCTGCATATCAAGCCCGCACACTTCCCCCAATAATTATGGTCCTCAGAGCTGCCTGTTCTTCATACAGCAAAATGTTTTCTCCCTGTGATCCCAGTAAAACTTCCCCATCTGTGACCCAGCTCTCTCAGTCTTCTCTCTTTTTGATGCATGAATCTGATCAGTTTTTGTAAACTAGTGACTCATTGGATACCTAGTAAGAGAAGTGTCTTTCCTTCGTCTCTCATGTACTAAATGAACATTTCTATAATAGTTCCTGGGTTAGTTGATGTTATCTAACTGTTTCACACTGGACCTTTTAGGTCAGTAAGGACAAATGGAAGGCTCTGAACTGACCAAGGGGGAGGTCCTCGATCAAGCATAGCCTCCTGACACTCCTCAAGTCACCCTTTGAAGGTGGTGGTATGACCTGTCAGTGCCCAGGGCCAGCCCAGTGTGTATGTTGTGATGCTGGAGGAGACTAGAGAGATGGAGACAGCAGGAGTTTTGCTGTAATGGGCAGCAGGATTTTAATGTGTGCCAGGGTGCTTGTGATAGGGCTTACTGAGTGAAGGTCAAAGAGTGGTGTAGATTTCTAGCAAAAACAGGGCAGGAGTAGGGCACTGGGACTGGAGAGAGATAGAGACAGGTCTTTAGAATGCAGCAGGCAAACAAGAAAATGAAGCAACTTGGAGTTTGGATTTCTTATTTATGATTGATTTTTGTGGGTGTCATAGAGTGGGCCTGAAGGCTTAAATTTGGCATGTCTTTGATTGACAGGGAAAGCGCAGACCGCCACCACCACTATTCAAGGTTCTTATTTATTGAGTCCTTGCTGTGTGCGAATCGTTCATTTATTGCTCCCTACCACTCTTTGTGGTCTCAGTATCAATATACCCCATTTATAGAGGAGGAAATTGCAGTTAAAAAGTAACTTGTGTGAGGTTACAAAGCTAGTAAAGTGGCAAAGACTTGAGCCCTGTTCTTAACCACCACACCTTATTATTACAAGCGTCCCCTAGAGGTGATGGCACCCCACTCCAGTATTCTTGCCTGGAAAATCCCGTGGACGGAGGAGCCTGGTGGGCTGCAGTCCATGGGGTCGTGAAGAGTCGGACACGACTGAGAGACTTCACTTTCACTTTTCGCTTTCATGCATTGGAGAAGAAAATGGCAACCCACTCCAGTGTTCTTGCCTGGAGAATCCCAGAGATGGCAGAAACTGGTGGGCTGCCATCTATGGGGTCGCACAGAGTCGGACACGACTGAAGTGACTTAGCAGCAGCAGCAGGAGAGGTGAAGAGGACAGAAACCTTTGTAGGGCCTGAAACTCCTGTTATCAGCCTCACCTTTTTCTTGAAAGGTAGGGAAAAGTCAAAAGGGTGAATAAGCCAGTACTGAGCTGTTCAGAATCAATCCTGCCGGTCAACATCTTTGGCTGGCCACATTCTCTCTGGGCAAGTCTTTGTGACCAGCATCCTTTGACCGATTTGAGAAAGCAGCTGCCAGCTCGCATAAGATGAAGCCTCATTGGTGCCAGAGGAAGGGAAACACCAAGGTGAAAGCCCCAGAGAGTCTGAGATTGTCACAAACCTCGTTGATCATGCAGAGTCCCAGATGGAGGGTTCCAGCCATTAAGTAGCCCTGGAGGAAGCTGACATGCTGCCCTTCAGAGAGCCAAGGTGATGACAAAAGACATGCAGACCTGACTGTACATTTGTGAGTAGAAAATCCATTGTGACAACAGGCTGCATTTGAGTTACCAAATGAACTCGGCCACCTGGCTGGATCTCAACTGCCATGGCACGCCCGGAGAACTCAGCGGTGGCTCCAGTGCTCGGGAAGCAGTTCAGCAATCAGGTCTTTCAAAACCAATTTAGCTCATGCTCCAAAGTCCTGACTGTAATTGACAGCAACTTCCTCCCTGGTTTCCTAAACTATTAGATAAGAGTGCTGCACTGTTTTAAACCTTTTTGAGTCCAGGACTCACTTTCAAGTGGAGTGTTAAAGAGGCACATGAAAAGAGATTTGACTTAATTCTAGACCTTTCCTTCCCTCTAGTATGAATAATTAGCAGAGTAGTCCCCACCTTTGGTACCTGGAGTTTGTGTCTAGTGATCCAAAGAGGGAAATATTAAAGAAGCCCGCGCCTAGAGGTGGTGGAGTAAAAAGATTTCTACCCACCTTCTGTGTTTTATGAAATGGGGATAACAATAATGAACTGTGCTGGGTGAGTGCAGACCAATTAGTCCAAGTTTGTAAAGCTCGGAGCCTTATTACAGCTTCCCTGCTCGAGGAGAGTAGGCAGGACCTTCCCGTGACTTTGTGTGTGAAACTAATTGCCCTGGAAATGTCGGGAATTTGATCTTCCATCAAATCCTCCGGCCCTTCAGATCCCTTGACAATCTCAGGCTATTTGCATCTCAAGGTTAAAGGAGGCTGTTGCTTTCTGGATACTAATCAGTTGTGAAAACTTTTGATCTCTTGGAAACGAAAACCCATTGCGATCACCTGATTCTGAGCATGGTGAGAGCTGAACAGAAGAAGAGCAGACAGACAGGCTTTATTGGAATGAATAATGTGTTTAGCAGTTGTGAGCTTTAGTTCTATTTTCCTTAAGTCTCTGTGAGGTCCTGGAGAATCACTTGCTATTTCTGAGTATTTCCCCCCCAAATTTGATTTGAATTTCATCATATCTGCCCTGGGAGAAATTGGAGAAATTACTATGATAAAACTCTAGATCATTACAGCTTGTAGATTTAAATGAAAGAAGCTTTGCAGACATATTTTCTGGGGAAAATAGGTATGCTTACATATACATACACACACTGTTTTCCTATGGTGCTATTTTAGCTGTACTAGATACTTTTTAGAGATGAAAATGATCTTTCTACATCATGGCTTCTCAACAGTGGCAGTGTGGACATTTTGGACCAGGTCATTCTCTGCTATGTGGAGGGACAGTTCTGGTCCTTGTAGAATGTTTAGCAGCATCTCAGGTCTCTACGGACTAGCACCCTGTGAAGTTAATTATCAAAGAGGCCATTAAACTGAAGGGGTTATAATACCTTAGCAGCCTATGAAAGCAACCACAACTAAGCCTGTAAATGCCCCAAGGTTATGGGATCAAAACCTAAATTTAACCAAGCACAAACAGCTAAACTAGGCTTTCCCAAATAAGGCAACTGCATAAGTCATAGCCAATGAAATACTTTCCTTGTATTGCTTCTATGTCTTATCTCTAAAAGTCTTGCCCGTGATCCTGTTGGAGGGGGTTCCTGATCACTTCCCTTTGGCACTGCCTGATAGGAATTGATTTTTGCTCAAATAAACTGAAAAATGTTAGCATGCTTCAGTTTATCTTTTAATAACCCCCAAGTTATGACAATCAAAAATGCCTCCAGACATTGCCATGTGTCCCCTGGCTGGGATTGTTGGATTTAACAGTTAAAAATACAGGGTGCATAGTTAAATTTGAATTTCAGAGAGACAATGAATAAATTTTAGAATGGAATATTAGTAAATTTAACTGGAAGTATTTGAGCTTCCCAGGTGGTGCTAGTGGTAAAGAATCCACCTGTCAATGAAGGCAACGTAAGAGACTTGGTTCAGTCCCTGGGTGGGGAAGATCCCCTGGAGGAGGGCGTGGCAACCCACTCCAGTCCTCTTGCCTGGAGAATCCCATGGACAGAAGAGCCTGGCAGGCTATGGTCCATAGGGCTGTAAAGAGTTGGACACGACTGAAGCGACTTAGCATGCATTGTATTTAATGTGGTAATCCACCGGGTGGGACAGAATCTCCCCCTAGTTAAGAACCACTCTTCTGGATAAAGATTTGCTTTTATCAGTGAACTCACATGACCAACCACTGCATTTTCTTCTTATTCCTGTCCCACTTTTCCTTCTTTCTCATCTCTCTCCCTAATTCCAGCCTTTATGAAACACAATAAAATAAATTACATCGTGGATGTCACAATTGTTGCTAGCCCCAGGCATATGAGCAGATAGAAACAAATTGCTATTCTTTATATAGTACTGTGATAAAATGGGAGTCAGTCAAAATACAAAAACAGTTTAGGCCAGTCAAAAATCATGCTTCTGTAAGCAGAATCCTACCACGAATGGCACAGGACCCAATCAGATAGGCTTTTGAGGAAAAGGAACTCTGTGTGCTTCTAAGATCTCTGCAGACCCTTTGAAAGTGAAGCCCAAGGTCACTGCGAGTTTTCCTTTTCGCCGTTTCATCAACAGGTATTTTCTGAGCACTGGCTGTGTCAACCAGGCGCTGCATGGTGTGCAAATAAGGAAAAGGCTCAGTTTGTGCCTGGCAGAGAAGAAGCAACTTGTCTCTTCATAGAGAGGTACTGATAACAGGTGGGACATTCCCAGGGTCTAATCAGGTTACAGATGATAAACAAGAGGAGAAACAGATAACAGTGGGCAGGGTGGGAATCAGGAAAGCTGTTGTCGAGTAGTTAAGATGCAAGGATGGTAGTAGAGTTTGGACAGGGGTAAACAGAACTGTCTGGAGACAGGGAATTGCCTCCTGAGGATCAACGATTTGGTGCTCAGAGCAGAGCAATAGTATGGTGATACTTTAAATTGGCAGTCCTTAGATACTTGTTCAGGATCAGTTTAGAGGCAAAGTGGGATGTATGTGAGGGAAGGACCGAGAGAAGGCTAGCTTTTGTTAGCCTTCACTCTCTCCTTGATTGTCCCCAACAATTTATTATTGCTCCAACTTTTCAAAACAAAATTAATTAGACCCCCAGTGTAGAGACCATCTCTCGGTACTGAGCCCGCTCCTTCGGAGGACCCTTGCTCTCCACTCCTACCGTAAGCAGCTTATTCACTGTTTCATCCAATTCCATGTGGAGGTTTCGCTGAGACAAGACCTCCACTTCCTTATATTTGTCATTGTATTTCAGGGCCTCTTATAGATGATTCATTGCCAACTTAGTCCCCGGTTAACCCAGCTCTAAAGCTATCAGTATACTATTAATACATAAGCTGTGATTAAACCATTTATGTAGTAGTCACTGTTTGAAAGGGTCTTCCCCAAATCTTCTGTGAAGGGCTTTCTCTAGTGGTGTCAAAAGAGACAAGATACAGTGGTCCCATAGAAGGCATGTTAGACTGGGAGGCAGAAAGCTAGTGTTGAACTCTGGCTTTGCAGCTGACTTGCTGCAGGTTCCTGTGTTGTCACATCCCTGCCTTAGACTTTCACTTCTTCCTCTGAAAACGGAAGGTTGGATTACAGACAGGGTGGCAAAACAGATTTTATCTGACTGATTGTTAGCAGCTCCCTTGAATGCTTTGTAGAGAAAGTTTCTTAGATCACATGTGGGCTCTGAAAGAAAGAATAATTAATTAGCACTGTCTACGCTAGTGGCTCAGGAGGTAAAGAATCTGCAGACAAAGGGGATGACCCAGGTTTGCTCCCTGGGTCAGGTCGATTCCCTGGAGAAGGGAACGGCCACTCACTCTAGTATTCTTGCCTGGAGAATTCCACAGAGAAGCCTGGTTGACTACGATCCATAGGGTTGCAGAGCTGGACATGACTGAGTGACTAACACATACACCATGAATGAAAAAAGGGTGTTGTGGTGGTGATGTTAGCATGGGTGCCTCATTTTTAGTATTCCTTGGTTGAATAGGCTTTAAGAAATTCCAGTCAGAGTTCTGAGACTTAATGCGATTATTGGTTAAATATTCAAAGAGATTTTCTGTATTCAGAATTAGGATTCTGTGGACTTTCTCAAACTTATAGTTGGGTTGTTTAGAGCAGAGGAATAGTTACAATTCTTTGCTTCACTAGCACAGCTTTGCTTCCAACCTGCCATCAGTAGGATCTATACATCTGTGGTTTCTCTTGAAGTAGGGAATTTTTACATTGACAGAGTTACAGTATCACTAAGCCCTCTAGCCCAGATTGAAATTTTTATTATTAAATGATAGGATTGTAACCAAAACAAATTAAAAGTCAAACAGTATAAATCATATTAAAATGTAAACTACAGGCTTAGTGGAAATATCTGCAAATATTTACCTAAAATACACTTAAGAGATAAAGAACTCCTAAAATCAACAAGAAAGAGACAAGTGTGTATGAAAAGAGAAAAGAATATAAACATAAGTCAAAGAAGAAATATAAACACCTTGACATTCAAAATATATAAAAGACTCAATCATTTTAATAATCAAAGAAATGAAGCATTGGCAAATAATAGTGTGGACAGGAAGCAAGGCAGAAAAGAGTGTAAACTGACATAACCATTTTGGAGGACAATTTGGACTCATCTATAAACACTTGAAACACATATATCCTTGACCCAGCAATTTTAATTCTAAGAATTTATCTTAAAAATAAAATTCTAATTTAAGAATTCATCTTAAAAATACTGGTTAAAATATTAGAATATATATATAAATATATTCAAGGATATTTGTAGCAGCAATTTTAAACAGCTTATAAGATCAACTCAAGTATATGTAATCAATAAAGGAACAAAGAAAGCATGAGACAGCTATATACTGTACGCGCTGAATTACGCTGGGCCAGCTTGGTTTAGCTGGAAATCATTTCCCAGAGTTCCCTTCCTATACGGTTCTGTGTTAATAGTTGGCCCAAAGAGGAGCTTTTGTGACGTTGGGAAGACGGAAATGAAGACGTGGCCATTACTCTCAGGGGACTGCTGTGGTCAGCTGTAGTGACAGATGCTGGGAGGGTCCCAGTTTGTCGTTAGTGCTCTCGTGTGTGCGTGCTCAGTTGCTTTAGTTGTGTCTGACTCTTTGTGACCCCATGGACTGTAGCCCGCCAGGTTCCTCAGTCCTTGGGAATTCTCCAGGCAAGAATACCAGAGTGGGTTTCCATGCTCTCCTCAGGGGTATCTTCCTGACCCAGGGATGAAACCCACATCTCCTACCTTGCAGGCAGATTCTTTACTGACTGATTCCCCAGGGAAGCCCCTGGGTGCTCTCAGTTCCTCGTAACTGTGGGCCCCAGACTCAGCACCAGACGCTTGGCTGTGGACCCACAGAGGCAGTAGTAGCACAGAAACAACAGCTTTCAACAGACCTTTCCACGAGCTCCTTGTTTGCGGTTATACTTCAGAGGCTGATTGTTCTTGGCCTCTCAGGTTGACGGGTTAGCGGCTCTTCTGATCATCTGGTTTTCCCTACTTCACCTTTATTTCCCAATTTCTTTCACAACTGTGTAAGATCCAATTTCTATATTAAAGTATTTGTTTTATATACTCAGGGTGAGTGCACTTCCCTGACTGAACCCTCTCTGATAGAGCTGTTGGTATGGAATGGTTCCAGGAAATTGAACCTTAAGGATTCGAATCTGGAATCAGCTCTGATCTGATTTGATTTTATGACATAAATGAGCCTGTTGCCAGTGGTAAATGGGACACTGATATATATGGTATATACTGGCTAATCAGTTACTTAACTGATCACCTGTAGTCACCTGGAGCCAAGTGCCTACTATGAAAGATAACAAGTAGCTGCTACCAGAGAACACTGTAGTGGAAATAAAAATATAAGGACAGTGGAGTTGATTAACTACTTGAAGGGCACCAGAGAATTTGGATAAAGAACATAATAGGCTCAGGGATTTTCATTCTTGGCTCAAGGGCCAAATAAGGAGACACAAATCTTCTACAACTTCTCTGGAAAAAAAAAAAAAAGCTTACCTTTTGTAGCCATGGGATTAGGTTTTTGAAAATCAAACCAGAAGTCTAATTCTGTGAGTGGCTGAATTATAACACAAATGGTGTTCACAAATCTTAAAAAGTCTCCTGTGTTAAATTCATGCCTTGCATGAGCAGGAGTGGGATACTGAAAATTAAGGTAGTGATATTTGGGCAGATTCTAGTAATGTTCAGTACTGTGCACCTCCATTTTTAAAAAAAAAATTGGTATAATGAGTTCAGTTGCTCAGTTGTGTCCAACTGTTTGTGACCCCATGGACTACAGCACGTCAGGCTCCCCTGTCCATCATCAACGCCCAGAATTTGCTCAAACTCATGTCCATCTTGTCCGTGATGCCATCCAACCATCTCATCCTCTGCTGTGCACATCTCCTCCTGACTTCAATCTTTCCCAGCATCCGGGTCTTTTCTAATGAGTCAGTTCTTTGCATCGCGTGGCCAAAGTATTGGAGTTTGAGCTTCAACCTCAGTCCTTCCAATGAATGTTCAGGATTGATTTCCTTTAGGATTGACTGGTTTGATCTTCTTGCGGGCCAAGGGACTCTCAAGAGTCTTCTCCAACACCACAGTTCAAAAGCATCAATTCTTCAGTGCTCAGCTTTCTTTATAATCCAACTCTCACATCCATACATGATCACTAGAAAAACCATAGCTTTGAGTAGATGGACCTTTGTTGGCAAAGTAATGTCTCTGCTTTTTAATATGTTGTCTGGGTTGGTCATAGCTTTTCTTCCAAAGAGCAAGAATCTTTTAATTTCATGGCTGTGGTTACCATCCATATTGATTTTGGAGCCCAAGAAAATAAAATCTGCCACTGTTTCCACTATTTCCCCCTTTATTTGCTGTGAAGTGATGGGAACGGATGCCATGATCTTGGTTTTCTGGTGCTGAGTTTTAAGCCAGCTTTTTCATTCTCCTCTATCACCTTCATCAAGAGACTCTTAATTCCCCTTTACTTTCTGCCATTAGGGTAGCATCATATGCATATCTGAGGTTATTGATATTTCTTGTGGCAATCTTAATTTCAGTTTGTGATTCATTCAGTCCAGCATTTTACATAATGTACTCTACGTAGAAATTAAATAAACAGTGTGACAATATATAGTCTCGACATACTCTTTTCTCAATTTTGAACCAGTCCATTGTTCCACGTCTGGTTCTAACTATTCCTTCTTGACCTGCATACAGATTTCTCAGGAGACAAGTAAGGTGGTCTGGTATTCCCATCTCATTAAGAATTTTCCACAGTTTGTTGTGATTCACAGAGTGAAAGGCTTTAGCATAGTCAGTGAAGCTGTTTGTTTTTTTTTTTTTAATTCCCTTGCTTTTTCTACAGTCCAACAGATGTTGGCAGTTACATCTCTGGTTCCTCTGCCTTTTCTAAATCCAGCTTGTACATCTGGAAGTTCTCAGTTTATGTATTGTTGAAACTTAGCTTCTAGGATTTTGAGCATTACCTTGCTGCCACGTGAAATGAGTGCAAATGTGCAATAGTTTGAACATTCTTTGGCATTGCCTTTCTTTGGGATTGGAATAAAAACTGACCTTTTCCAGTCCTGTGGCCACTGCTGAGTTTTCCAAATTTGCTGGCATATTGAGTGCAGCACCTTAACAGCATCATCTTTTAGGATATGGAAACGAGAATTCCATCACCTCCACTAGCTTTGTTCATAGTGATGCTTCCTATGGCCCATTTGACTTCACACTCCAGGATGTCTGGCTCTAGGTAAGTGCCACACCATCATGGTTATCTGGGTCATAAGGCCTTTTTCGTATAGTTCTTTTGTGTGCTGTTGCCACGTCTTCTTAATCTCTTCTGCTTCTGTAGGTCCTTGCTGTTTCTGTCCTTTATTGTGCCCATCTTTGCATGAAATGTTATCTTGGTATCTCTAATTTTCTTGAAGAGGTGCCTAGTCTTTCCCATTCTATTGTTTTCCTCTATTTCTTTGCATTGATCACTTAAGAAGGCTTTCTTATCTCTCCTTGCTATACTCTGGAACTCTCCTTTCAGTTGGGTGTAACTTTCCCTTTCTCTTTTGCTTTTCATTTGTCCCCTTTTCTCATCTATTTGTAAAGCCTCCTCAGACAACCAGCTTGCCTTCTTGCATTTCTTTTTCTTGGGAATGATTTTGGTCACCACCTCCTGAACAATGTTACAAACCATTGTCCATAATTTTTCAGGCAATCTCTCTACCAGATGTGATCCCTTGAATCTCTTTGTCACCTCCACTGTATAATCATAAGGGATTTGATTTCGGTCATACCTGAGTGGCCTAGTGGTTTTCCCTACTTTCTTCAATTTAAGCCTGAATTTTGCAATAAGGAACTGATGATCTGAGCCACAGTCAGCTCCCAGTCTTGTTTTTTCTGACTGTATAGAGCATCTCCATCTTTGGCTGCAAAGAATATAATCAGTCTGATTTTGATACTGACTATCTGGAAAGAATACACAGAAGAACTATACAAAAAAGATCTTCATGACCCGGATAACCGCAATGGTGTGATCACTGGACTAGAGCCAGACATCCTGGAATATGAAGTGGGCCTTAGGAAGCATCACTACAAACAAAGCTAGTGGAGGTGATGGAATTCCAGTTGAGCTATTTCAAATCCTGAAAGATGATGCTGTTAAGGTGCTTCACTCAATATGCCAGCAAATTTGGAAAACTCAGCAGTGGCCACAGGACTGGAAAAGGTCAGTTTTCATTCCATTCCCAAAGAAAGGCAATGCCAAAGAATGTTCAAACTACTGCACAATTGTACTCATCTCACACGCTAGCAAAGTAATGCTCAAAATTCTCCAAGTCAGATTTCAACAGTATGTGTACTGTGAACTTCCAGATGTTCGAGGTGGATTTAGAAAAGGCAGAGGAACCAGGGATCCAATTGCCAAAATTCGTTGGATTATACAAAAAGCAAGAGAGTTCCAGACAAACATCTACTTCTGCTTTATTGACTATGCCAAAGCCTTTGACTGTGTGGATCACAACAAACTGTGGAAAATTCTTAAGGAGATGGGAATACCAGACCACCTGACCTGCCTCTTGAGAAATCTGTATGCAGTTCAAGAAGCAACAGTTACAACTGAACTGAACAATAGACTGGTTCCAAATTGGAAAAGGAGTAGGTTAGGACTGTATATTGTCACCCTGTTTATTTTACTTATATGCAAAGTACATCTTGTGAAATGCCAGGCTGCAGGAAGCACAGGCTGGAATCAAGAGTGCCCGGGAGAAATATCAATAACCTCAGATATGCAGATGACATCACCCTTATGGCAGAAAGCAAAGAAGGACTAAAGAGCCTCTTGTTGAAACGGAAAGAGGAGAGTGAAAAAGTTGGCTTAAAGCTCAACATTCAAAAAACTAAGATCATGGCATCTGGTCCCATCCCTTCATGGCAAATAGATGGGGAAACAATGGAAACAGTGACAGACTTTATATTTTGGGGGCTCCAAAATCACTGCAGATGGTGACTGCAGCCATGAAATTAAAAAGATGCTTACTTCTTGGAAGAAAAGTCATGACCAACTCAGATAACATATTAAAAAGCAGAGACATTACTTTGCCGACAAAAGTCCATGTAATCAAAGCTATGGTTTTCCCAGTAGTCATGTATGGATGTGAGAGTTGAACTATAAAGAAAGCTGAGCGCTGAAGAATTAATGTTTTTGAATTGTGGTGTTGGAGAAGACTCTTGAGAGTCCCTTGGCCTGTAAGGAGATCAAACCAGTCAATCTTAAAGGAAATCAGTTCTAAATATTCATTGGAAGGACAGATGCTGAATCTGAAACTCCAATACTTTGGCTACCTGTTACAAAGAACTGACTCATTCGAAAAAACCCTGATGCTTGGCAAGATTGAGGGCAGAAGGTGAAGGGAACGACAGAGGATAAGATGGTTGGATGGCATCACTGTGTCGATGGACATGAATTTTGCCAGGCCCTGGGAGTTGGTGATGGACAGGGAAGCATGACATACTGCAGTCCACGGGGTCGCAAAGAATCTGATGTGACTAAGCAACTGAACTGAATTGAACTAATCTGGTGATGTCTATGTGTTTAGTCATCTCTTGTGTTGTTGGAAAAGAGTGTTTGCTGTGACCAGTGACTTCTCTTGGCAAAACGTTTCATTTTTGTACTCCAAAGTACCTTGCCTTGCTTCATTTTGTACGCCAAGGCTAAACTTTCCCTTTACTCCAGGTATCTCTTCATTTCCTACTTTTGCATTCCAATCCCGTATGATGAAAAAGACATCTTTTTTTGGTGTTAGTTCTTGAAGGTCTTGTAGGTCTTCATAGAATCATTCAACTTCAGCTTCTTCAGCGTTAGTGGTTGAGTCATAGACTTGGATTACTGTGATTTTGAATGGCTTGCCTTGGAAATGAACCAGGATCATTCTGTCATTTTTGAGATTGCACCCAAATACTGCATTTCAGACTCTTTTGCTGACTATGAGGGCTACTCCATTTCTTCTAAAGGATTCTTGCCCACAGTACTAGATATAATGGTCATCAGAATTAAATTTGCCCATTTCTTTCCATTTTAGTTCACTGATTCCTAAAATGTGTATGTTCATTCTTCCCATTCCCATTTCATTCTTCCTGCTTGACTACGCCCAATTCATGGACCTAACATTCCAGGTTCCTATGCAACATTGTTCTTTATGGCACTGGAGTTTATTTTCACCACCAGACACATCCACAACTGAGCGACATTTCCACTTTGGCTCAGCCTCTTCATTCCTTCCGGAGTTATTTCTCCACTCTTCTCCAATAGTATATTGGATACCTACTGACCTGGGGGACTCCTCTTCTGGTGTCATATCTTTTTGCCTTTTCATGTTGTTCATGGGCTTATCAAGGCAAGAATACTTAAGTGGTTTGTCATTCCCTTCTCCAGTGGAACACGTTTTGCCAGAACTCTCCACCATGACCTGTCCGTCTTGGGTGGCCCTGCACGGCATGTCTCATAGCTCCCTTGAGTTTCACAAGGCTTCCCATGTGATCATTTTGGGTAGCTTTCTGTAATTGTGGGTTTTGTTCTGGAGGCTGTGGGATTATAGTTCTTGCTTCCTGATGGGAAGAACTGGCTATGGGCAAAACTCAGTCTTGCTCTGGTGGGCAGGACCATGCTCAGTAAATCTTTAACCCAGTTGTCTGGTAATGGGTGGATCTGTGCTCCCTCCCTGTTAGTTGTTTAGCCTGAGGCGACTCTGTCCTGGAGTCTACAGGATCTAAGGTGGGGCTACTGGTGACTTCCAAAAAGGACGTATGCAAATATGCAGCTCCCGGTACCGCTGCTGCCAGCGCCCGTGTCCCCATGGCAGGCCACTGCTGACCACACCTCTGCAGGAGACCCTCAAATGCTCAAAGGTAGCTTTGGCTCAGCCTCTTGTGTGGTCACTACCCGTTTCCCCTAGGTTTTGGTGCACACAAGATATTTTTGTGTGTCCTCCAAGAGTCTCTGTTTCCCTCAGTCCTGAGGAAGTTCTGTAATCAAATCCTCCTGTCCTTCAGTCCGATTTCCTGAGGCTTCCCAGTCCTTTTGCTGAATTCTCAGGTTGGGAAGTCTGATGTGGGGCATAGAACATGCGCAGTAGTGTGAGAACTTCTTTGGTATTGTTGTTCTCCAGTTTGAAACCACTGATGTGAACTTTTTCTTTAAGGAAAATTCATGGTAAGCCACTGGGGAAGTGACAATCCCTAAAGAATGAGTCTTTAAAAATGTGAAAAGCTTATATTAAAACAACTTGGTCTTTGAACCTTGAGGTCTGTTTAAAAATCTGTGAAGCTTACACACCAGTGGGGGGATATTTGAAAGGTTCTAAAGGTATTTGCCAGCTTCTCCCCACTGGTTAATGTTGCTCTTGGCCCTGACAAGCAGGGACATGCCGTTCAGCCTCTGCATGTAGCTAGACGACACATGCCTGGCGCCCTGGTCATCCCTCTGCCGGTCCTCCTTGAATGTATAAACCTTCACCTGCCGCAGGGTGTTGGTCAAAGTGCTGCCTGGGGTGGGGGGCTGGACAAATGTTCCACAGAGTCTCTGGAAAGGGGGTCCAGGGAAGGTGGGAGCTGAGGTAGGAGGATGCCCTTGCGTGGAGGGCTCCCCAGCCTCACTGTCACCTATGGCCACCCCAGGGTTATTCTTCTACCTGCGTGGCAGGCTGAGCTCTGGCCCCTGCCTTTCATAGACAAATTTATTTGTGTCATAGTTTAGATTCCACATATAAGTAATATCATATGATAGTTGTCTTTCTCCTTCTGACTTGTTTCACTTAGTATGATAATCTCTAGTTCCATCCACTTTGCTGCAGATGGCATTATTTCATTCTTTTTTTTTTTTATGACTGAGTAATAGTCTGGTGTGTATGTGTGTGTGTGTGTGTACACACATGTATACCTTTTTTAACCATTCATCTATTGATGGACAATTAGGTTGCTTCTCTATCTTGGCAATTATAAATAATGCTGCTATGAACATTGGGGGGGGGTGCTGCATGTATCTTTTTGAATTAGTGTTTTTGTTTTTAGGATATATACCCAGGAGTGGAATTGATGGGTCATATCAGCCCTGGGATTTCTTTGGAAGGAATGATGCTAAAGCTGAAACTCCAGTACTTTGGCCGCCTCATGCGAAGAGTTGACTCATTAGAAAAGTCTCTGATGCTGGGAGGGATTGGGGGCAGGAGGAGAAGGGGACAACAGAGGATGAGATGGCTGGATGGCATCACTGACTCGATGGACGTCTGAGTGAACTCCAGGAGTTGGTGATGGACAGGGAGGCCTGATGTGCTGCGATTCATGGGGTCGCAAAGAGTCAGACATGACTGAGTGACTGAACTGAACTGATGGTCGTTCTATTTCCGTTTTTTGAGAAACTTCCATTTTGTTTTCCACAGTGGTTGCATCAACTTTCCTTTTCTCTGCATCCTTGCTGATGTTTGTTATTTGTTGAAACTCCAGATTTTGCTGGACCTTTCTGGTTAGTAGCGGTGACCTTTCATATTGGAGTTTCCCTTGACTGCAGTACCTATAAGAGCCTCTCTTGAAGTGGTAGCTTTATAACAGAATGCCACTCCTCCTCACTACCTACTTTCTATCACTCTCATTGTTTATAGACTTAACCCAAACTTGGTTTTGGCAGGAGTCAGGAGGTAAGGTACAAAGTGTAACTCATGGGGAAGGATCATAAGTGCCAACAATTTTGAAAGATTTTGTATATATAGAAATCTAGGGAATTTGTTAGGGAATGAATCTGGATGGGTGAGGGTAAAAGGAATATTATACCAGATCTGATCAAATTTATAAGTTTGGATGCACAAAGCAGAAATTTTGTATTTGACATGGGGTAGAATGAGGGAACCACTGGACCCACTATGAGATGACCCTGAGTCACAAGTCTGTTTTCTAATGGGTAGAATCATGCATCATGCCTTTCCAAGAATTAGTGTAATTTCAATAATCTCTAAAACCCAACATGATCTAACGTCCTACAGAAATGGGGAAAAAAATCCATATATGTATATGTACACACACACACACACACACACACTTCATGTTAATTTATTCATTTAAAAAAGTCTGGAAAGCCTTATCAGTTCAGTTCAGTTGCTCAGTTGTGTCTGACTCTTTGCGACCCCATGGACTGCAGTATGCCATGCTTCCTTGTCCATCACCATCTGTTGGAGTCTGCTCAAACTCATGTACATCGAGTCAGTGATGCTATCCAACCATCTTATCCTCTGTTGTCCTCTTCTCCTCCTGTCCTCAATCTTGCCCAGCATCAGGGTCTTTTCCAATGAGTCAGCTCTTGGCATCAGGCAGCCAAAGTATTGGAGTTTTAGCTTCAACATAGTCCTTCCAATAAATATTTAGGACTGATTTCCTTTAGGATTGACTGGTTTGATTTCCTTGCAGTCAAAGGGACTCTCAAGAGTCTTCTCCAACACCACAGTTCAAAAGCATTAATTCTTCAGCTCTTAGCTTTCTTTATAGTCCAACTCTCACATCCATACATGACTACTGGAAAAACCATAGCTTTGACTACATGGACCTTTGTTGGCAAAGTAATGTCTCTGCTTTTTAATATGCTAAGTTGGTCATAACTTTTCTCCCAAGGAGTAAGCTTCTTTTAATTTCATGGCTGCAGTCACCATCTGCAGTGATTTTGGAGCCCCCAAAATATAAAGTCTGTCACTGTTTCCATTGTTTCCCCATCTATTTGCCATGAAGGGATGGGACCAGATGCCATGATCTTAGTTTTTTGAATGCTGACTTTTAAGCCAACTTTTTCACTCTCCTCTTTCCGTTTCAACAAGAGGCTCTTTAGTCCTTCTTTGCTTTCTGCCATAAGGGTGATGTCATCTGCATATCTGAGGTTATTGATATTTCTCCTGGGCACTCTTGATTCCGGCTTGTGCTTCATGCAGCCTGGCATTTCACATGATGTACTCTGCATATAAGTGTGGAAAGTCTCATACCAAGTTATTAGCAGTGGTTAATTTGGGATTGGGATTTGATAGTGGTAGTAAGGATGATGAGTAGATTTTACCTTTTAAACTCCTTTATTGTCTAACTTTGTTATCATGAGCAAATATAAAGGTATATTTGAGGGGAAAAAACCCTTCAAAAATAATAGTATCAGAATTTTAGAAAATATAAATAAGGCAAAGGAAAATGTATAGTATCTGTAATTCTATAATCAAGTATAATTTCTTTAACATTTTATTTAAATTTTTAGTCTTTTCTCATGTTTTAAAAAGCAGCTTGTTTAGTATAATTGCCATAAAATAAATTGCACTTATGTGACATGTTCAATTAGATTAACATATGTCTACACCTGCGAAACCATCACAGGCATCAGTGTAATGAACATATTCACACTTCTCAAGAGTTTCGTGTCTCCTACTATTGGTATATTCCCCAGCAGCCACTGATCTGCTTTGTTTTACTATAGATTATTTTACATTTTCTAGAATTTTATGTAAGTGGGATCATACAGTATTAGTCTTTTTTGTCTGACTTCTTTCAGTTCAGTTCAGTTCAGTTCAGTCGCTCAGTCGTGTCCAACTCTTTGCGACCCCATGGATCGCAGCACGCCAGGCCTCCCTGTCCATCACCATCCATGTTGTTGTGTGTATCTACAGTTTGTTCGTTTCTGTTGTTGAGTAGTATTCCACTGTATGAATTTTTAGTTTGTTTATCCACTCACCTATCGGTAGGCATTTGAGTTGTTTCCAATTGCCTATTATGAATAAAGCTATGAATATTTACATATGTCTTTCTATGGACATATACTTTGCTTTCTCTTGGTTATATCCCTAGGAGAGAGAGATGTCTGAAGTTTATAGTAGGTATATATTTGACTTTTTAAGAAACTATCAAGTTGTTTTCAAAGTTGTCCTATCATTATGCATTTCTACCAACAATGTGTGCAAGTTTGAGTTATATCTTCATCAACTTAGTCTGGTCAGTCTTTTTAATTTTAACCATTTTAGGAATTGTGTAATGATATCCCATTGTGGTTTAAATTGTATTTTCCTAATTGCTAATAATGATGAGCACCTTTTGATGTGCTTATTTGCTAGCTGTATATCTTCTTTTTGTGTGTGAAATGACTGTTCAAATATTTGCATATGTTATTTTAAAGCCATTATTATTCAGTTTTAAGTGTTTTTTATGTTTTTGGTTGGGCTTCCCATGTGGCTCAGTGATAAAGATCCCATGCTTCCCTGGTAGCTCAGTGGTAAGGACTCTGCCTGCCAATGCAGGCAGTGCGAGTTCTATCCTTGGGTCAGGAAGACCCTTGGGAGAAGGAAATGGCAACCCACTCCAGTATTCTTGCCTGGGAAATCCCATGGACATAGAGACCTGGCGGGCTACAATCCATGGGGTTTCAAAAGAGTAGGACACATTTAGTGACTAAACACCAACAAACAAATATTTTTTAGTTATAGTATGATGATACTTTCTCCCAGTTGGGGACTTTTCATTTTCTTCATAATGTTTTTTATAGAGCAAAATTTTTAATTTTGATTAAGTTCAATCTATTGTATTCATGGGTTTGAATTAAGAAATGTTTATCTACTCCAGAGTCTCCTATGTTTTCTTATGGAAGTTTTATAGTTTTGATTCTTACATTTAGCTCTGATTTCTTTTGAGCTATTATTTGTTTATTGTTTAAAGGAAAGATGAAATTTATTTTGTTGTATCATTTGTTGAAAAGATTATCCTTTTCCATTTGAATTGCCTAGTTTTTTGTTATCAATAAATTGAGTCTGTATGTGTGGACCTCTCTTTGGAGTCTCTGTTTTGTTCAACTGATCTGTAATTATGTCTTTTTACTAATATTACATTTTATTTTTAAGATAACTTTATATAATAGCTTCTGAAATTAGGCAGTGTGTGTTTCTTTTGTTCTTTTCTTCTTTCAAAATTATTTTGCTTATCTATTGCATTTGTTTAGATGTAAAAATCAATTTGTCAATTTCTATAAAGAAACTAGCTTGGATTATGATTGGGATTGCATTGACTCTACAGGTTAATTTGGGGAGAATTTACATCTAAATACCAACAGTGCATTTGATTTTGATCTAGTTTTTACATAACTGACTAGATTGCAGTTATAAGTAAATATGTGACTTTGATGAGAGATGAAATTAGGAATTGTTCACTAGAGCAAAGTTTGCTTGCCCACAGGGATTAAACCTATGGCTTTGGCCTTCAGTTCAGTTCAGTTCAGTTCAGTTGCTCAGTTGTGTCTGACTCTTTGTAACCCCATGAATCGCAGCACGCCAGGCTTCCCTGTCCATCACCAACTTCTGGAGTTTACTCAAACTCATGTCAATATAGTATTGTTGCAGCTATTCCTTAGCTTAATTCAAATAAAATATATTTGGTCAAAATTAAATCTACTTTTTTTCATTGTACAAAAAGAAAATGTTGATGTTTAGTGAGTATGATTAGTAGGATACAACTAAAAACTGTCTGACCACCCAGGTGGCAACTATGTGAAATAATCCTGTTATTACTTTGTGTCTTCCTCCCTACTATGGCAGAAATCATTCATTAGTCCTGGCATTCTTTCTCAGAGAATTTGCTGCACACAGGTATTTTTTTTTGGTTAGCAGTTGTCCTCAGTGAACTCAGCTTTTCTTTTCTTTAGTATAGGGAATTCCTCCACCAGTAATGGGAAGTTGAGTTGACTTCTTAAGCTAGTCTTAGGCAATCTCTGCATTCCTTTTACCTGGTTCCATTAGGTCAAGGGTATTCCAGTTGTTTTTGCAGCTCAAATGCTTTGGGCAACTTTTGAATTTGTACTAGAAGAAAGTATATTTGGTTAAAATTGTTAGTTGCTCAGTAATGTCTGACTCTTTGCACCCTCTGGAGTATAGCCCACCAGGCTCTTCTGTCTCTGGAATTCTCCAGGCAAGAATACTTGAGTGGGTAGCCATTTCCTTCTCCAGGGGATCTTCCCAACCCAGGGATTAAACCTACGTCTCCTGCATTGCAGGCAGCTGCTTTACTGTCTGAGCCACCAGGGAAGCCCATGTTTGGTTAAAGGTTATCCTTATTAACTCTAGTCCATCCCCACATGAGGATTGAAGTGGAATCAATGAAAGAGGGGGCTTCAGTGTATAATGACTTAATTGCAAGGATTTGAATATTTCTCTAGGATCTCTTGATCTCACTTTCTACAATGAAGACTTTAGACCTTTTGGTGTTCCCTAGGTGCAGCTGAATATGTGTCCACTGTACTTAAAGCCCTGATTTGTAGGGCACTCTACTTCAGACTCGCCCAATCTGACTGTCATCCTATGAAATCAATTCTTTTACTGCTAGTTTCCCCCTTAGTGTCTTTCTTTCTTTTCCCCTTTGGTTTCTTTCTTCTCTGAGAGAATAGACACCAGGAATGCTAGCTAGTTTGAAAGGGTGAAGTCCATGCAGAGATTCCATTTTAGGGTTGGTGAATTGAGATCAAGTGGTAATGGGATGTCCAAGTAGGAAAGAAATGCAGATTTGGAGTTTAGGATGAAGGTCCATATTAGAGATAGTAAATGTAGGAGGCATTTGCACAGAGGTGACTGTTTTAAGAGGTTATGGTAGATTGAAATCACCTTCACAGGTGGAAATGTACACAGAGAGAGGCCTGCAGCTGGACCTTGGGGGAACTCACATTTGAGAGTCAGAGGAAAAATGGGGGAGGTTGAGAAAAATTGATGAGGAGAAAAACTGCATTGGCACATTGGGACCCTTCCTGGTTCCTGCTTGGCCATCAAAGCTTTGCATTCGCTGCCCTTAGAACAGGGCTGTTGTTTGGTCACTGAGTCATGTCCGACTCTGCGATGACATGGACTGTAGCCCACCAGGCTCCCCTGTCCATGGGATTTCCCAGGCAAGAATACTGGAGTGGGTTGCCACTTCCTTCTCCAGGGGATCTTCCTGACCCAGGGATCGAACCCACATCTCCTGCATTGGCAGGTGAATTTTTTACCACTGAGTCATCAGCAAAGACATACCTTAGAATACTGACTGGCACATAACTGGTGCTTAATAAACTTCTGTTGAATGACCGAATCTACAAGACATTTTCTAGGAGAAACCTAGGGTCAACAGTTTCCAATGTTGAAGTAGGCGTGAAATGAATGAGGAAATGTTTCACTGAAGAAAGGACTTTAGATTTGGGGATTAGACAACTGTAGACTTTACAGTATGAAGATTATTAATTCTTGTCACCTCACAGATTATGGGACCTGTAAAGTGTAGATAATAAGAGTTAATTCCTTGGATTGATGTGAGGATTCAGTGATATGACCTGTGAAGGGTGTTAAATACTTAGCTCAGCTCCTCATTCATTCACTAAACTAATATTTAATGTGTTTGTTATGGAGGTATAGTTGGTATGGTCTGTGGATAGATCAATGAATAAAACAGATAGTTTGTGCTTTCATGGACCTTATAGTCAACTTGGAGTGGGGACAGGTAGTAACAGAAACATCTGAGAGTGACAGGTGCTGTGCATTAATTAAAGGATGATGATCTTATAGTGAGGGGATGACTACTTTAGATAAGTTGGACAGATAGATTGGACTCTGAGGAAGTAATATAAGCTAAGAGCTGAAAGACAAGGAGAACTGATATTGATCATGATGATTCTCTTCTTCCTCTTTTTACTTCTGATTCTCTCTCTTTTCACTTCAACTGTTTACCTGCCTCACGCACCATCCTGTCTCATCACATCACTTTTGTGTTCAAAACCCTTCCATGCCTCCTGAATGACTTTGCAAGTTGTTATCTGGACTCAGCCTGCAGAGAAAAGTGCTGCTCCCGCATTACAAGCTGGCTGGCAGCTCCACATGGTGCTGTAGAAAAGGCATCCTTGCCCGAGGCAAAGGCATTTACACCTTCCAGGGACACATATGATTAGAGACAGAGGAGATGCAGACGCAGACAGAGAGGAGGGGGTGAATAGGAGGCTAACAGGAACTTAATCTGTTAGAAGAGGAAAGGCCTTTGAAAAGTGAATTAACGATATTTATAGCTGCATCAGGTAAGTAGCTGGCAAGAGTTCGCTGATAATGAGGCCAAGGTTGAATTCCCATATGGACCAGAGAGCTTCATGTGGAGAAACTATGCTACTTACTCTCTGGCTATGAGACTTGGGCAAACACTCAGAAGCTCAGGTCCCCAGTCTAAAAGGGGACATGTATCCCACCTGCCTGCCCCCTATGTTGTAAGGAACAAATGAGAATGGATAAAGTGCTTTTTACAATAATACATTTTAAATATGATGTACTATTGTTACTGGTTGCATTATTTTCATGGCTGTAGGTACCCTTCTCTCCTACTTCTTCTGCAGCATTATCAGCCAGCTATTTCTCATAGTGGAGACTCAACCGTACTATGAGTGCTTCTTATAAATCAATCAGTAATAGCCCTTCTTCAAGAGGCCCATTATATTGACCCTGACAGGAAGATTATTCTCATAGAAAGAAAACAACATATATTTTCAAGTGCTGGTGCTTGAGTGTATTCTACCACTTGTCTTGGTGAAATCTTTCTCTTATTTTAATGTTATACTCAATTAGAGTGCTCCTAACCACTGATCACTAGAGTGGATTTCCTGTGTCCTCCTCATGATTAAATCCTAGGCTGAGTCACCTCTGATCTTTTATTTGCCTAATCTTCAGAGAACTAGTAATTAGGCCATTTAATGTCACTACCCAGTGATGATGACTATATGGCACAAACACAGGTGCCTGCTCTCCAACTAAGCCCGTTGTGGATGCTTCTAATTGATAACTGCACTATCTCCTATTGATGCAGCTTCACAGCTCTGTCTAATTTGGTGACCACTGGTCATTTGAAATGTGACTAGTCCAACTTAACCTAGTCTGTATGGGTAAATTTCACACCAGATCACAAAGACCTAGCACAAAAGAAAAAAATGTAAAATATCTCAATTTTTATATTGTTATTTTCTATATGATATTTAATTTAACAAGTTGAAATGAGAATATTTTGCATGTATTGGGTTAAATAAAATGTTATTAAAATTAATCTTACCTGTTACTTTTAACTTTTTTAAGTGGTTATAAATGTAAAATTGTATATGTGGCTCACACGTGTGACTTGTGTTTTGTTATTACCTGCCTTCAAATCATTTTTAAGACAGTTCTTCAGGCAATCAGTTACCAATAAACCAAAATTAAAGCAGTCCTATTTTATGGAAGTGGAAAAGAGATCAACACATTTTGAGTTTTAAATCTTAGAATGAAAATAAGAACTTTTGAGTGTATCTAGTTTAGTGGTTCCCAAACATGTCTGTGCTTTAGAAAATCCTGAGATCTTAAATTGTAAAATGATAGATTTGTAGGTTCTACTCCTAAAGATTCTGGTTTAGTTGGTCTGGTTTGGGGCCCCAGATTGTGCTTTCAATACGCAGCTCTGGAGATCCTCTGATGAGCAGCTTGGTCTGAGAACCCCTGAGCTAGAACTTTTTAACATTTTGATGAAGTGACTTGCCCAGTGTGACAAATTGTTATTGGCAGAGCTAAGACCAGAACACGTGTTCCTCACGGATTATGTTTTGTACCACAGATCCCTAGGGTATTTTGTACTTCTGCAACCTAAGTGTCTTTCTCAGAACTCGGGTTAGAATGAGGAACTTGGGCTGCATCTCAGCCCACAAGAGTACTTCTTTTGCTTCCTTATTTGGAGAAAACAAATAAGGTTTGGCTCAGCAACCCCCTCTGCTGTCAATAATTCCTAGCACAGCTTGGCACAGCTGGCTTTGGGGAAGGGAGCAGGGAGGGAAGACAACACAGAAGGATATAGCAGAAAGGACAGTGCAGTGAGGAAATTATTTGCAGTCTGGCAGTGGTCAAGAGGAAACATCGCAGTTTAAACTTGTAGAGCCAAGCCGGCCTGTAGAGGTTGTTTACCTGACTGTCTCCTGTCTGGAGGAGAGAATATGGGCAAATCATTTCATCTCTCTGGGCCTCAGTTTCTTCCTCTGAACAGAGCAAAAGGACATGCTCTGCTTCCTCTCCCTCATTGGAGACTATTTGAGAGTCCAATAAAATAACGGGAATGTTGTTGCTAATGTTTTGGTCCAAAGACACACCACTAGTTAGAGATGGAGCCAGACTTTGATCCCTGGTCTCCCAGTTAGTTAATTGAGGTGTCTTATACAATTTCATCTAACAAGGGAGAGATGTGTTCAGCTGCTTCCAGAGCGGTATAGGGGCAGGAAAAATGTACAAGGGAGGTTGAGGCTGGTCTTAGGCCTAGATGAATTGAAGCCAGGTTGCTACCCTCTTCTTTATATATCACTCATCATTTATTCAGCTTGTATTTATTGAGCACCTCTTATGTGATTGAATCCATGCGAGATATGGTGATACCAAGTCAAATCAGATATGGTCCTTGTTATGACTATGGTTCTTGCTTTGCACCCCTGAGTATTTCCTTTGTCAGATATATTCTCAACTAGCTGTCATAATATACAAGTAACATGGCTGGGTGAAATAATAATCACTGTCGTTTATGGGGAGTTATATGCCATGCATAGTGCTGGGCATTTTCCACTAACCTCCTCAGAGCACAGAAGAAGTAGATCTAGAGACATTTAGAAAACTTTTCAAGGTAACGTGGAATAGGTGGTAAAGTTGGGTTCATGCGCACTTTTTAAACCACAATGCTGTACTGCCCTAAAAACACTTCCTTTTGGTAAAAGCATTAGGTAGTTATCAGGCCCCAGGCAAAAGGTATGTTCATCCAAATGTTAAAACCTAAAATATTTGAAATATGTTTACATAAATTGTAATACAATATTTTTGAAGAATGCTTAATGATCTGGAAAAAGGCCATTGATAAAATGCTACTTCATAATAGAAAGATATAAATCTGTTTGATACTAATTTTGTGAAACACGTATTCATATCCATAAATACAGAAAAAAAGGATGGAGAGCAGCTCACTCTTGTTTTCATTTTTGCTGTTGGGCAGGCACTAGTATTTTGGGAGAGTCTTATTTTCTTTGAACTTTGTGACTCTTTCATGATTGCTATAATATTTAAAACTTTTCTCCCTAACATTTTATTGTAACGATTTCCAAATCTACAGATAAATTGGAAGGATTTTACAATGAATATTCATATACTCACCACCTAGATTCTACAATGAACATTTTACTACACCTGCTTTATCACATGTCTATCCAGTCTTTTATTTAATTCATCTTATTTTTTGATGCATTTCAGGGTAAGTTGTTGACATAGGTACACTTCTTCTCAAGTACTAAAATTCAATATTTGTTTGTGTATTTTTTCTTATAAAATTCACTTACAATGAAATACACAAATTTAATGTAGCATTCAGTGAGGTCTGACAAATGTATTCACTCGACACATCCTTATCGAGATACGTGACACTGTCATCACCCCAGAGAGTTCCCTCATTCCTAGTCAATCTCTGTCCTCAAAGCAACTGCTGTTCTAATTCTTTCCAGCAGAAATTGACTTTGCTTGTTACAGAACTTCATGTAAATGGGATTGTATAGTATAGTATATAGTCTTTGTAGGGTTTCTTTTATGCAATATAATGTTTTTGAAGTCTGCCCAGTGAGTTGCTTGTATCAATACTTGGTTTCTGTTGCTGGGGATGGTATGACTACACCACTGTTTGTATTTCTAGTCCCCTATTGATGGACACCTGAGCTAGCCCGTTTTGGGCTGTTATAAATAAAGCTGTTATGGGTATTCTTTCTGTGTGTGTGTGGAGATATTTTTGTCTTGGGTAAATATCTGGGTGTGGGATTTCTGGGTCATAGGGTAGGTGAATGTTTAGTTTTGTAAGAGACTGCCACACATTTCCCTAAAGTGGCTGTACCATTTTGTACTCTTGCTAACTATGTCAGCAAACCCTAGTTGCTCCATATCCTCGCCTGTATTCTATTCTGAAGTGTATCTCATTTGTGTCAGTCTATTCTGAAGGGTATGTAAGGGTATCTCATTGTGGACTACATATTTTTATAATCATAAAATAGCAAGTTTTATTTAAAAATAAATAAAACTGAAATAATGTCAAGGAAAAGAAAAAATACTGGAAGTAAATTTAATGAAGTTAATTGTGCTCTTCTCTAGGTGGATTATGAATGGGTTTCTTTCTTGTACTATTTACTTTAGTTCCTAAATTATCCAAAATAAGCTCTTATTAAGAAGAAACATGTGTTTTTTGTTAAAAGAAAATATCCATGAGAGTTAATACATTGATCTAAGGGAATTCAGATATATTTTAGTTGTCAATGATTTTATTGATATGTGATAGCTTAAAAAGAGATATGCATAAATATGGGCTATATTGGGGCCTTACCTGTAAATACTCTGTGACATTGAGCAAGCTGCCCCTTCTGTCGTCGGTTTCTTCCTCTTTTTTTATAAGTGGATTGGAATAGATGCTAAGTCCTCCAATGGTTAGAGAGAAAATGCAATAGTGGTAGGAGTTGTAGGAAATGAGAGCTAGGACAAGTGAACTTTGATAGGGAACAGAGGCTCGATACTTAGGGGATCAAGCTGAGTGAAAGCCTTTTGTCATGTGATTCACAGAAGAGGTCCAGGCCCACAGGGAGATTGCAGGGTGAAATCAAAATGTGAGTTTGAGAGTCAGATGGTTCTAGATTCAAATCTAGACACAGAACTTTTCTTGATCTTTGATCTTAGGTGAGTGCTTCCTGAATCTCAGTTTTCTGCATCTACTAAGTGATGATACTAATCTTTATCCTGTTGTCTGTGTGTGTGTGTCCATTTTATATTGGATAATATTTACAGAGGGCTTCCCAAGTGGATCAGTGGTAAAGAATCTGCCTACCAAGGCAGGAGATGCAAGAGACGTGGGTTCAATCCCCGAGTCAGGAAAGTTCCCTGGAGAAGGGCATGGCAACTCACTCCAGTATTCTTACCTGAAAGATCCCATGGACAGAGGAGCCTGATGGGCTACAGTCCATGGTGTCGCAGAGAGTTGGAGACGGCTGAATGACTATGCGCACATACAGTATTTCCAATGTAGTCATTTACAGAAGTACTTGCAACAGATTTTTGCCTTGGAATTTGTAGACAAGTGATAAAACTGGGAAAGAGGGACGTGACATAGAGGGAAATAAAAGGGGACCACAGATAAATTTAGAAACCAAGAGTGTGAAGATTTAGAGGAATGCTAGAGATGATCTAATCAAACCCCCATTGTAGAGGAGGAAAGTGAGGTCTAGAATTGATTTCCCCATGGATACGGTGGCAGGGTGAGTGGGAAAAACCCATGTGGTTTATTTTCTGACTTACCATAACGTTTTGGTTAACTTCACAACTTGACCCTAGCCTGGTGTCAGTTGGATGAAGTGGAATTTTCCTTGCACACCCCGCTAGGGCCACTTAGCTTGGGGGATTTCAAATGCTGTAATCAGCAGGGGAACAGAAACAAGCACTCCAGGAGTCTTGCCAGTCGAAGACCAAACTCTTCAACTCTAAATTTTACAAGCTCAAGCAAAAGCCATGCTGTTGATCAGCTTAGCTCAGACCTGGAACAGTTTGTTGCTTTTGACTCTGATTCTTTCTGAGCTCATGCACCAACTTCCCTGGGAAGTACAGATAGCCCAACTAGGGGATTATCTGTGCATTAATTTCACCCATGAGAAGTTTTCTCCTTTGTCCTGTATTGTAGGCTAGACACTTAGTATCTGACAACTATATTGTTTTCTGTCACTTTCAAAGGAGAGCAGATGTCCTTGCCATACTGATCTGCCCCAGTCAGTTTCTTTCAGGTTGTTTACCACTGTTCATGTGGCATTACCCTGTTTCTCTGCATAATTTCAGAGAAAAGGATTTCTTTTCAGAAAGCTAAAAATTAAGATCTTAGAATCCCTCTTTTCAAATCTTCAGTCTTTTGGTCTGTAGAAGGAATTCAGGAAATCTCTTGGGTGGTGTTACTGGTTGAGAGAAAAGAAAAGAAGAAAAATCAAGATCCAGCTTGAATTTTCTCTTGCTCCTTAACCTGAGTCTCTATAAAAAGTCTTTTCTCCTTGCATACCACATTCCTCCTGACTTTGCAAAGGGGTGCTCTCTGCCCTGGAGATCTTGAGGCAGGAAATAACATTAAGCTATCCAAAGAAAGGCTGTTTTCACAAGAGAATTTTTACTCCAGCCTCATTTAAAAAATAATGAACCTCTTGTGAGCAAATCTCTTAGGAACCATATAGCCTAATTTTCTAAGATGTTGGATGGTGGTTAGAGGATTGAGAGGGCCATGGGAAGCTATGAAGACTGACTTTAGATTTTCATCTTTGCTTACGTATCTCTTATGATCAGGGTTAGCTTTACCCTGGAAGGAATAATTTCTGTGAAGCTTCTCCAAACCAAGGCATAGAAAGCACAAAAGAAATGTTGACGCATTCTTGTGCTTTCCAACACAAATGTATTTCATAGCATCCTTGCTGCTATAAAGAAATTCTTTGAAAGCAAAATGTAAGAGAGCATTGTTCATGGAAATGTCCTTTCTTCCCTTGGCTAAGGGCTCCTTGTTCTTTTGCTTTCCTCACTGCCGCTCTGGCTTGCTTTGTTTATATGACAAAGTCAATATTGTACTCCACTTACTGACATTGACTAAAGTAGGGAAGATGGAGTCATGGCCCCAAAGGTAATGTGGTGGAATAGAAAGGCCTGGAACTCAGTCTGGTGTCATCAATTTGATTTTGGTAATGACGTCTCAGACTTCAGTCTCACCCAATCATATCTGAGAAATAGATTTTACATGTTATAATGCACATGAGACATTTGGTACAGGTCCAGGCAACAGAGTAAGCACCCAGTAAATTCTTGCTAGAGTTGGCATGAAAGTTTGTTTGCCATAATGCTTTCTTCCTTAACAGGGGTGTGTGGCAGGGGGACTGGAATCCTCCAAGAGCATGAGAGACATGGCTGCTGAAAGAGGGGCAGGGTCCAGGAAGAACTGCTCAATAATTGTTGAAGAAAAATATCAGCTAGTTCTTTTCCTGGGAGCTGACTCTATAGCTGTGGCCCAGTACGTGATGTAGAAGAAACAAGAGATTTTGATTAAGACATATTTGGGCTCTGGATTCTAGTCTATTGATTTGAGTTGTGTAATATTGTGTGTTGTTCAGTCACCAAGTTGTGTCTGACTCTTTGCAACCCCATGAATTGCATTATGCCAGCCTTCCCTGTCCTTCACTATCTCCCAGGGTTTGCTCAAACTCACGTGCATTGAGTCAGTGTTGCCATCCAACCATTTCATCCTCTGTCCTCCCCTTCTCTTGCCCTCAGTCTTTCCCAGAATCAGGGTCTTTTCCAATGAGTCAGTTCTTGTTGCTTAAAAATATCTCTCTTCCAGGTTTAGTAGAGTGACCCAAATTTTCTGTGCTCTTCCCTGTCTTCTACTTTTGACGCTGGGAAAACTAGATTAAAGCACTGGAAATGACTCCATTCTCGGTGTGAAACCAGCCCTGAAGAAGCAATTAAGGCAACCCGAAGGTGTTGGCAGAAGTGTAATAAACCTTATGGGAGTGTTATTTGGGGTTGCTAACCTTCCTCACAATTGGACTCTTCTATTCACAGATTAGCACCAATAATAAGCTTCATTGAAAAGAACGGCTCTAATTGGTTCCTAGTTGTTGCTCTGGGACAAAAATTGAGAATGATCTGTTTGAGTCTGTGTCTACAGTTTCCCCAAGTGAACTGATAAATAAGTGAAAGATTCACTTCACATCCTGACTGTTGAGTCTGTGGAAAGCCCGCCCAAGCAGTCTGGCTGGATTTCCTCTGTGAACCCATAGAGTATCTTGGCACCATGTGGATGTTTGCTTTGTGTGTGGATGTATGCACGTCTGCTTGTATGTGTGTTAGAATGTGTTTTAGAGTGTGTTTAAAACCATGATGCAGACAAATGAGGACACTTAGAAAGATTAACCAACCAAAGGCTCAAGTAGACATTTGATTGCTTGACTGCTCTCTTCTGTATTAGTTTAACTTAAAAAGCATAATGAAAACATTTTGGCTTAATGAACATAACCTGTGATAAATTGTAGTGCTTTAGGAGGCAAATAAATTAATGGGAAGAAGATTCAGCCCTAAGACCGAGGGCACTGTTTCCTGTTTAGTTGCTAAGTCGTGTCTGACTATTTGCTGTAGCCTGCCAAGCTCCTCTGTCCATGGGACTTTCCAGGCAGTAACACGAGTGGGTTGTCAATTTCTTCTTCAGGGGGGTCTTCCCAACCCAGGGCTTGAACCCACATCTCCTGCATTGGCAGGCTGATTCCACACCTTTCTCTTATGGGAATTGCAATAAGAAGGATATTTATTTAAGTCAGATGTTATGGTTTTGGTCAAGGGCTATGGTATAACTTTTTTTCTCAACTTTATATTCTTTGAATTAAGTCTATATTCTTTTATTGTGGTTTTACATGCATATTAATATTTATGTAAAATGCAACATTTACAATTTTTAAATTGTTTGTTGGTATTAAGTACATTCATAGTGTTGTACAGCCATCCACCACCATCCATCTCGAGAACTCTTTCATTTTCTCAAACAGAAACTTGGTACCCATTTAATCCTTTATTTGTAAGAGACAGAAAATTACAAATTTTGGAACCACCCATACCTTATTTACATGAGAACTTATCACAGAAGTGGCACATCATTTGCTCAGTTATTAAATAAATGTTGGGCTTCCCTGGTGGCTCAGAGGTTAAAGAATCTGCCTCCAATGCGGGAGAACCGGGTTCTATCCCTGGGTTGGGAAGATCTGCTGGAGAAGGAAATGGCAACCCACTCCAGTATTCTTGCCTGGAGAATCCCATGGATGGAAAAGCCTGGTAGGCTACAGTCCATGGGGTCGCAAAGAGTCAGACACGACTGAGCGACTTCACTTTCACTTTAAATAGATGTTGACTGAGTACTGTTGATAAGCCAGCAGTGTGCTGAGGATGGTGTTGTACAAATCAGATGAAGTCTTGCCCTCATATCTTACAATCTGCTTTCTTATTGTGACTGTGGGAGCCAGAATAATGCCCTGCCCCTCAAAGATGTCCATGTCCTAATTTCTGGAATCTGTGACTGTGTTACTCAGCATGGCAGAATGGGATTTTGAGGAGTGATTAAATTAAAAATATATAAGCAACTCCTGTAGCTCAATTCCTGAAAAATAAACGACCCAGTCAAAAAATGGGCCAAAGAACTAAACAGACGTTTCTCCAAAGAAGACATACTCATGGCTAACAAACACATGAAAAGATGCTCAGCATCACTCATTATCAGAGAAATGCAAATCAAAACCACAGTTAGGTACCATTTCATGCCAGTCAGAATAGCTGCTGTCCAAAAGTCTACAAGCAATAAATGCTGGAGAGGGTGTGGAGAAAAAGGAACCCTCTTACACTGTTGGTGGGAATGCAAACTAGTACAGCCACTATGGAGAACAGTGTGGAAATTCCTTAAGTAAGTAAGTGAAGTCACTCAGTCGTGTCTGACTCTTTGTGACCCCATGGATGGTAGCCTACCAGGCTCCTCTTTCCATAGGATTTTCCAGGCAAGAGTACTGGAGTGGGTTGCTATTTCCTTCTCCAGGAGATCTTCCCAACCCAGGGATCGAACCCAGGTCTCCCACATTGTAGGCAGACGCTTTACCATCTGAGCCACCAGGGAAGAGATTCCTTAAAAAGCTAGAAATAGAACTGCCATATGACCCAGCAATCCCACTTCTGGGCATACACACTGAGGAAACCAGAATTGAAAGAGACACGTGTACCCCACTGTTCATCGCAGCACTGTTTACAGAAGCTAGGACATGGAAGCAACCTAGATGTCCATCAGCAGATGAATGGATAAGAAAGCTGTGGTACATATACACAATGGAGTATTACTCAGCCATTAAAAAGAATACATTTGAATCAGTTCTAATGAGGTGGATGAAACTGGAGCCTATTTTACAGATTGAAGTAAGCCAGAAAGAAAAACATCAATACAGTATGCTAACACATATATATGGAATTTAAAAAGATGGTAAAACGGTAACCCTGTATGCGAGAGAGCAAAAGAGACACAGATGTATAGAACAGTCTTTTGGACTCTGTGGGAGAGGGTGAGGGTGGGATGATTTGGGAGAATGCCATTGAAACATGTATATTATCATATGCGAGATGAATCGCCAGTCTAGGTTCAATGCATGGTACAGGATGCTCGGGGCTGGTGCACTGGGATGACCCAGAGGGATGGGATGGGGAGGGAGATGGGAGGGGGGTTCAGGATGGGGAACACATATACACCCGTGGCGGATTCATGTCGATGTATGGCAAAACCAATACAATATTGTAAAGTAATTAGCCTCCAATTAAAATAAATAAATTTATATTAAAAAAAAGATCTTGACGGGGTTGAGGGGGGAGAGATTATCTGGGATTAAGGTAAATAAGCCGCCTGACAGTGCAGGAGATGCAGGTTTGATTCCTGTTTGAGGGACAGAGGAGACTAGTGGGCTACAGTCCATGGGATCACAGAGAGTCAGACAGGACTGAGTGACTGAGCATGCACATATGTACATACATACATTCATACAATTATGAGCATCCTTATGAGAGAAAGAGGGAGACAGGAGAGTCAAAAAAGGAAATGATACAACAGAATACAGTGATGGGAAAGGGGCATGAGCCAGGGAAGGTGGGAAGCCTCTAGAAGCTGGAAAAGGCAAGAAATGAATTTGCACCTAGAGTCTCCAGAAGGAACATAGCCTTCTTGACAACTTGACGTTAGCCTGTAAGACTCATTCTGGATTTCTGATCTTTAGAACTGTAAGATACTAAATGTGGATGTTTAAGGCCATTAACTTTGTGGTAATTTTTTATAGCAGCAATAGAAAACTAATACACTTGTCTTTTTATTTAGCCAGTTTTAAGTTAAGGACTTTCTTTACTGTGAGTTTTGCTTGGTTGGTTCAGGCAAGTGTGAAGTTTTTTCATAACACAAAATTACGTTTGCTCTAGAAGCCCTCCCTGCCTCATGTCATCAAGCCTGTGCCCAGACTTAGACTGTAATTTATATTTAATTCACTATGATTAATCCATCATATTTCATTAATTCATCATTCTTTAAACCATCATAATTCATTCATTAATTCTTACCCCCTGGCACCATGCTGGGTATACTTAATGTCTAACACTCAATCTAGGAGACATCTTCTACTTGGTTTGGGTCCTTTCTCAAAGAGGGCAGTTTGCAGTAGTGGTGGTCATTCTGTTACCTGGTAAATTTGCATATGTGTAACTACTTTGTCTACGGTAAAAATGATTACTACCAAATGATGGTAGTCTAGTCACATATACTCTGTACGGAACTATAAGATACGTGATTTTTCTGAGACTCAGATAAATGTCATAAATGTCCTAAACGGGAGTCTTTCTTACATCAAAATGAAACCTTGGATAGTCCTAAACTCTCAATGTTCACCTCTTCCTGCGCTTTTTAGAAACAGTAATCCTTATCGTTTTGGCTGGACAGTTCTCTCTTGAAAATGAGCAGTGATGTTTGTCACTCTGTGGCCTCCCTCTCCATCTGCTGGGCAGAGAGTTCAGGGCAGAGTGGATAAAGGAGTGAATAGCTACTGGTCTTTGGAAGAAAAACACGTGAACTTGAGAATGGGAACTCCATGTTCTCTGTCTTCTTGACCTCCAACCAGAGAAGAACTGATTATCTTGTTTATCTGGTTTTTAGAGATCTTCATAAAAGCGAATCTCTTAAAAAATTCTGAGGCTAGTTGAACATATATATTTTGTGTTAAAAATAAAATCAAGGGAATGGAAAGTTGAACATCTTTAAAATGGCATACAAAGCCCTCCATGACCTGACTGACCCTTTTCCCTACCTGTCCAGACTTACCTTTCATCATTTTACCTCTTAATGTTTCAACCACTCTGAATGTTTTCAGTTTCTCTAACATCCTGTCTCTCCAGTGTCTTGGCTGTACCTGGCTCAGTCTGGACAGTGTTTTCTTTTCCCCCACCTTCCTCTGACCTTGGCCTTGCTGAATTCTTCACAATGTTCAGCTTAGAGGCTGCTTCTGTGCATTAGCATTCCCTGACCCCCCACCATTCTGAAGCGCAGCTCTTAGGCATTGTGTTATTGATACCCATTTACTTGTCTTTGTCCCCTATGAGACTATGAGTTCCAAGAAGGCATGTTTCATGAGGGCCTGTGTCTTTTTTATAGTTTTCGCCACTATGCTTGGCACTTCCTTTAATAGACTGGCACTTTGCCCACAGGCCAAATCTACCTCAAGCAGCCTTCTATGTGCCACCATTTGTTTTAATTGCACAGTTGAACATGACTGAGCAAATGACCGATGGGTACCTGTAATCAAACAGTCCGGAGATTTTAAGCACTTCCATTCATTCCTGGAGCAGTCACTGAGCCTTGGCAATAAGTAATTTAAATTCGGGACAGTGAGTTTTCGAGCTGCTTCAATGGCTGCATTTTGAGAATGGCGGAAAAACCCCGACCCTTTGATAATTAGACTGAATCAGTTTTCATAATTCTACTTTATGTGCTAGAATAGTTAGCAGGCTTCATTATCAGCAGCCTGATGAGACAGCCTTCAGCTTCTGATATAGATTTTGTGAGTAATTTCAATTTGCAAACAAACTCTGAACAGCACTGTTTCTTAGACAAAATAGTCTTATAGTTTCATTATAAATAATTTCAAAGTAGGTGCAGAACACAGCATATAATTAGCATCTTGTCTGTGTATGTCTGATCCAGAGAAAGGACCGATGGTTGAAAGCAGCCACAAACAACCCCTGTAACCTAGGAAGCCTGTATTTGTTGAACTTGTACATTGATATCTTTTCTTTTGCTCTATATGTCTGGAACAGTGCCAGGATCTAAAAGACCCTTACAAATTAAGGGGAATGTATCTTCAAGACATTCCCGGAAAAGACATTTGACTTATTATCTGACAGAACATCCTGGGCTTCTTTTGTAATACTCACAAACTTCTCCCTCTGACCCACAGTGTCTCTCTAACCCACAGTAGCCTGAATGGTCCATCAAGGCAGAGATCACTTTTGTCTTTACTACTGAATCCCCAGAACACAAAGTAGATGCTTTGTAAATATTTGTTGAATGGATAGATAAATGATATGTATGAATAAACTTCCATAGTGAGGTATTGGTATATGCACATTTTTTTTTAATCTCTAGCAGCTCTGCATAACTCTGTACTGAGTTAGAACTTCATGACTTATTTGAAAAATTCGGTTTGCATCCCATTTCAGTTACTATGAGTACATAATAATCAACCCCGAAACTTATAATTTTACTCCTCAACAATATCCAGTAGTGATAGTGGTAGTGTTAGTTGTTCAGTTGTGTCTGACTCTTTGTGACCCAGTGGACTGTAGCCCTCCAGGCCCCTTTGCACATGGGATTCTCCAGGCAAGAACACTGAAGTGGATTGTCATTCCCATCTCCAGAAGTTCTGCCAGACCCAGGGATAGAACCTGAGTCTCCTGCATTGCAGGCGGATTCTTTACCATTTGAGCTACAGGGATTTTAAATTCAACAACATCTAATTTGCTCACAAATCTGCAGTCTTAGGGCTTGGTGGAGAAAGCTCATTTCCGCTCTGCTTGCTGTGCGCTGGGTCAGCTTGGAGACTGGAGAAGGGAATCATCTGACAGCTGCTCCTAGCCTGGCCTAGAAGTCTTAAATAGCTGAAGACTGGCCAACCAGTCCTCCTCAGACACCTTTCTCTAGCCCTTTGTGGTCTATGTAACCTCTTCAGCATGGTGCCTTCAGGGTAACTTGACTTTGTATATGATGGCTCAGGGCTTCCTGGGTGGAACAGTGATAAAGCATCTGCCTGCCAGTGTAGGAGATGCAAGAGACTGGGTCAGGAAGATCCTCTGGAGAAGGAAATGGCAACCCACTCCAGTATTCTTGCCTGGGAAATCCCATGGACAGAGGAGCCTGGTGGGCTACAGTCTATGGGATCGCAAAGAGTCAGACACAATTGACAACAGACACACATACACACACACACACACACACACACACGCACATACACAGATGACAGCTCAGTGGTCTAGAGATGCATGTACTAGGGACAGAGGAAAAACCAAGTCGATGGTGTATTGTTTTTTTGTGATCTGGTTATGAGTCTCATAGTGTCATGTCCACTGCATTCTATCCCTTTGAAGAGGTCATTAAGGCCAGCCTGTGATCAAGGGGAGTTTGAATTTAGACTCCACATTTCCTGGGAGAAGTGTCAACAGACTTGCAAAGATATTTCAAAGCCATTACTCAACCAATCACTTTACTGGAAGTTTTGCAACATCAATTAAGTCCAGACTTAACACTTACTCTGAGTGAGACAGAAACTCCTGCAGAGAAGTAAAACTAGAATATCATCATCACTTCTTACATAAAAGGATAAAGATGAGGAGTTTAAATGTGGACCCTTCTTACTCCAATATAAGGCAAACTGTTATAACTCCTCCAAAGGCTAGACTTTTGGGACGCATTTCTGTTCTTTGAATGGATGCAAGTGGGACTCTTATAAAGGGAGAGGGAGACAGGGGCAGCAGTCAATGTCATTGTAGACGTTAGTAGACACAAACTTTTCTGTAGCCTCATTGCTTCCCTACTCTGTTTCGGCTTGTCCCCCAAGGCTAGGCTTCAGGAAGGCTGCTTAGTGACTTTCCCTTCATCTTCCAGTTGCCTTTTCCAGAACTTTTCTTTCCCAACTACTCCCACAATTGTTCAAAATATCATTTCTATAATAAATAATAAATTTGATATTCTGTAATAGTGATAGTGGTTCTGTTTCTAATTGAATACTAACCAAAAGAGAAGAAACCAGCATCATATTATTTCATAAAAAATTCTTCATTTTGACTCAATATAGCTTGAATAGTTTGTTATTTTCAACACTAAGCTTCAACTTTGTATAGATGACAGCTATAAACTAAGTGTAGGGGACCTATTAAAATCTAATGATATTTCTTGGAACAATTTGCATTGACCTCTATTAAAACATCACTCCCCAAAATGGATAGAGTACAGGTTAATAATATGGAGTACAACGTGTATTTTTCTTCTGCCAGTCCAGGGGTTGGCAAACGTTTTCTGAAAGAGACTAGGTAATAAACATTCTAGGCTTTGAGGGTCCCTGTTGCAAAGACTCAAATGTGCTGATTAGGTGTGAAAATACATAGATAATACATGATTGAATGGGAGAGGATATATCTTAATGAAACTCTATTCACAAACACAGGCTGTGAACAGGATTTGGCCTGTGGGTCTTAATTTGCCAGTAAGCGCTCAGAAGCCAGTTGACATTCCATAAATATTGATCTGATAAAAGAAAAAAGCCATGAAAATGATTTTCTGGAGGACCACAGAGGATGTAAAAGAAACAAGAAGTGACTTGCCTCCAGTATCACCTGTACAGCAGGAACAATATCAGAGAACCAAGAGGAGGAAAGAGAGGAAAAGGTTAATATTAAAGAAATTGAAATAAAGTTTTTTTCCTGTGGGCTGGTAGGAAATATGTGTTGTAGGCAATATGCTTGTTTCATGAAGTGGGGTGCAGCACTTTTTACATATCCTAAAAATGTTACTCCTTAGCTGAGGCTCCCCCTTGGCAAGCTTGACTAGGCTGATAGTGCCAGTCATTTGAGTGTATATGTGGGTATGGGGGCAGCAGTTGCTCCCTTTCTTAATATGGTTGAAGCTTCAAGGCTTATGCAGTCCAGGAAAACAGTGAAAGTTTCTGGCACTCAATTTGAAGTGGTCACCATGGTGCTAAGCCCTACTGTGGGATTGTGGCTGAGGTTCCCAAGGTCACAGCAGGGGGGCCAACTCTTCCTCTTCCCCACCCTCAGGCCTGAGGAATTTCGTTTCTTACCCACAATGCACTAAAACAACAAGTGACTCCTCTCTGTTCTGGAACAATCTAAATAGTTGCAAATTAGTTGGCCCTAGAGATCAAATTGCCAACATCTGTTGGATCATAGACAAAGCAAGAGAGTTCCAGAAAAACATCTACTTCTGCTTTATCGAGTATGCCGAAGCCTTAGACTATGAGGATCACCACAAACTGTGGGGAAAAAAAGATGGGAATACCAGACCACCTTACCTGCCTCCTGAGAAATCTGCATGCAGGTCAAGAAGCAACAGTCAGAACTAGACATGGAACAATGGGCTGGTTCCAAATTGGAAAAGAAGTATGTCAAGGCTGTATATTGTCACCCTGCTTATTTAACTTATATGCAGAGTATATCATGAGAAACTCTGGGCTGGATGAAGCACAAGCGGAATCAAGATTGCCAGGATAGAGAGAACAAGATGGCAGAGGAGTAAGTGGACGTGGAGTACATCTCTCTCCACGGATCCATCAGGAATACACCTTCAGGCACCGAAGTGCATGCAGAACACCAGCTGAGAGCGGACAGGAGGACCTGACCAGCGGAAAAGAATACATAGAACGACGCAAAACTCTGTAGGATGAAGTAGGAACTAGGGGACAAAACAGGAGTGTTAGTAGGACTAGACCTGCCTTCAGCCAGTGGGAGAACTGAGGCAGGGGTCCGATCCCCACTTTGGGGCCATTGTCTGAGTCAGTGGAGAGACATTTAAGACTGAGAGTGGAACAGCTGATCTGTGGCAGCCTAAATGGAATGAGAATCAGACAGTTTTTGCTGTAGCCAAGACATCCATACCCTGGACAAACCCCGGACAGGGACCCAGGTCCCCTGGAAGGCGCAGTGGCTGGGAGCTGAAGTTTAGGGACTGTGGAGCAATCCCAGGGTGAGGGCTGCTGTTGACTTCATAGAGACAGATTCAGGGGGTGTGAGGGAAGAGATTGTGGTGGGAAATGCCTGTGGAGGAAAGCCGGGCAGCCGTGGAAGCAAGGGGATACCGTTGAGTCATGCATAGGGGGTGGAGCCATCACCATAGCCTCTCTCTCTCCACACACCAGCATTGGCAGCTGAACAATAGGGAGCCTGGCCCATCAAATGCCTGATGCACTGAACTACAGAGTAGGACCCCATCCAGGGGGGTCCCCTCTATGTGCCTGATGCATGGAACAGAGAAGGATCCCAGGCAAGGGGAGCCCTCTAAGTGCCTGAATGGACGGAGCTATAGAGAAAGACTGGCCAAAGAGGCCTTCTGATTGCCAGCTACAAGAGGCTCAGCTAAAGACTCTGATAGATATCAGAGTGTGGCCTGCCAGGCTTCTCTGACAGGGGGGGGAGGTTCTCCAGGCAAGAATACTGGAGTGTATAGGCTAATACTAGTTGCCATACCCTTCTAGAGCACTATATTTTCTGCTGCCCTAGCCGCCAACTCCCCTGAGTACCTGCTGCAACCCAAGTAGCTGTAAAACCTCCACACCTGGCCCTCACAGGGGCAAACCCAAGTCCTCCAGGGCAGCCTCAGAAGCAAACCCCAATGGACAACCCACATGCAGAGGTGGAAATAAAATCACAATTGAGACCCAGGGGCAGCGTGGTTAAGGAAAGTAAAGTCGCTCAGTTGTGTCTGACTCTTTGCGATCCCATGGACTGTAGCCTATCAGGCTCCTCCGTCCATGGGATTATCCAGGCAAGAGTGCTGGAGTGGATTGGCATTTCCTTCTCCAGGCGATCTTCCGGACCCAGGAATCGAACCCAGGTCTCCCGCATTGCAGGCAGACGCTTTATCATCTGAGCCACCAAAGAAGACCTCAAACCTTCCCATCAGCTGTACAAGCTGCAGATTAAATCCACACAATCAACTAGGCAGACTGTGTCTGGAATATATAAAAGGTCTTTGAGAGCTCCCACAAAAGAAAACACACTAGTTTCTAATAGCTGTGGAAGCTGGAGGTAAGAACGCACGGGGCCAGATTTGAATCTGAGCTGCCCCCACAGCAGGTCCAGAGAGCAGCACAGTGTTGGAGGGCAACCTAGGGAGGTGAGGTGGACTGTGACTCCCAGCAAGGGAAAGGACTCTGACAGCAGTGACTCAAGAAAAACATTTATTTTTCTTATGTTTTGACTTGTTCTGTAGATTCTTTTGGATTTTTTTCTTTTTTCTTTTCCTCCCCCCGCATTGTAGTTGTCAATTTTATTGGCACTATGAAATCTAATTAAGCTTTTGAGGTTTTTTTTTTCTGTCGTATTTTTTATTGTTGTTTTAGACCTCTGCCTCTACGTTGGGCTTTTGCAGTTCTATGGAGTTTTCCTTTTTTAGAAAATTTTTTCTTTTCTCTTTTTTTAATTTTAATTTTTTGAACCTATTATTATTTTTTGACATTTATTCCTTTGCTTTTCCTGTTCTTTTCCCCTTGCAGTTAATCTTTAATGTATATAAATCTTCTTTATCTACCTCTATTTAACTTTGCATATCTTTCTTTTCTTTGCATTTCTTTCTTTTCTTTCCTCTTAACATATTTGTCAGTTTTATTTTCATTGCTTTATTCCCCCCTTGGCACCTTGCTTTAATTTTGTTTTCCAGTTTGTGCTTTAGTTAGTTTTGTACTGGTAGATATACCTTTTGGTTTCCTTTGTTTGCTGGGTCAGTCTATTGTACTTTATTTTTGTTGGCCTGTTTTGATTTTACTTATGGGTGTATATATATATATGTATATATTCAGTCACACTTTTTATTGTTGTTTTAAACCTCTGCCTCTATGTTGGGCTTTTGCAGTTTTGTGGTTTTCCTTTTTTCCCCCGTTTTTTCTTTCTTCATTTTTTTTTTCCCTTTTCTCTTTTTTATAATTTTAATTTTTTAAACCTATTATATTTTTTTCTGCATTTATTCCTTTGTTTGCCTATCCTACTGTTCTTTTCCCCTTGCAGTTAATCTCTAATGTATACAAATCTTTATCTACCTCTATTTAACTTTGCATATCCATTCTTTCTTTCTTTTCTTTCTTTCCCTTCCCCTTAACATATTTGTTAGTTTTTTCTTTCTTTTTTCATTGCTTTATTCCCCACTTGGCACCTTGCTTTAGTTTTATTTTCAAGTTTGTATTTTAGTTAGTTTTCTTCTTAACTGGTAAATATAATTTTTGATTTCCTTTGTTTGCTGGATCAATCTACTCTACTTTATTTTTGTTGGACTGTTTTGACTTTGCTCATGAGTGTATATGTATATGTGTATATTCCATTCTTTTAATTATTATTTGCCTGATTTTATAACTGCCATTTGTCTAGGGTTCATCTTTGGTTTCTTGTTTTTGGATATTTGTTTTGCTCTCCCTTAATGCCATAACCAACCACCTGTGGAATCTTCATTCCTGACCAGAGATCAAGCCCTGAGCCTTTGGAGTAGGAGCACTGAGTCCAAGACCCTAGTCTACCAGAGAACTAATTCTCGGGAGTATCAGATAGTGAGAAATCACACAAGGGAAATCACTTGAATACAAGACCTGGCATCACCCAACCACCAGTAGCACCCTGTGCAGGACACTTCATCTAAACAACAAACAAAACAAAAATACAAAACCAATCATCAGCAGACAGGATTACCACCTCACTCAGCCTTGCCCATCAGAGGAAAAACAAGCAAACAAACAAAGAAAAACTGAGCACACATAAACCACTGGAGCAACCTTAGGAGAGCAGAAACCAAAAGGAAGAAATAACTCAACCCTGAAGCCTGGGAAAAGGAGACCTCAAACACAGTAAGTTAAAAAAAATAATATTGAAAAGGCAGGTAAATACTACACAAATGAAGAAACAAAAGAAACACAGAAGTCCAAATAAATGAAGAGGAAATATGCAAACTAGCTGAAAAAAAATTCAGAATATTGATAGTAAAGACGATCAAAAACCTAGAAAATAAAATGGAGAAAATGCAAGAATTAATTAGCAAAGACATAGAAGAATTAAAGAATAAACATACAGAGACAAACAACACAATTACTGAAATTAAAAATACTCTAGAAGGTATCAATAGCAGAATATCTGAAGCAGAAGAATGAATCAGTGAACTAGAAGATAAAATGGTGCAAATAATTTCTGAAGAGCAGAATAAAGTAAAAAGAATGAAAAGAACTGAGGATAGTCCCAGAGACCTCTGGGACAATATCAAACGCAGCAACTTTCGAATTATAGGGGTCCCAGAAGAAGCTTCTGGGCTTCCCTGGTGGCTCAGAGGTTAAAGCATCTTCCTGGAATGTGGGAGACCTGGGTTCGATTCCTGGGTCGGGAAGATCCCCTGGAGAAGGAAATGGCAACCCACTCCAGTACTCTTGCCTGGAGAATCCCTTGGAAGGAGGAGCCTGGTAGGCTACAGTTCATGGGGTCACAAAGAGTTGGACACAACTGAGCTACTTCACACACACAGAAGAAGAGAAAAAGAAAGGGTATGAGAAAATTTTTGAAGAGATTATAGTTGAAAATTTCCACAACATGGAAAAGAAAATAGTCAATCAAATCTAAGAGGCACCAAGAGTCCCATACAAGATAAAATCAAGGAGAAACATGCCAAGATACATACTAATAAAACTAACAAAGACTAAAAACAAAGAATATTAAAAGAAGTAAGGGAGAAGCAACAAGTAACATACAAGAGAAACCCCATATGCTTAACAGCTGATCTTTCAGCAGAAACTCTGCATGCCAGAAGGGAATGGCAGGGCATATTTAAAGTACTGAAAGGGAATAATCTACAACCAAGATTGCTGTACCCAGCAAGGATCTCATGGATGGAGAAATAAAAAGCTTTTCATACAAGCAAAATTAAGAGAATTCAGCACTACAAACCATTCAATATCACAATTATCCAAGTCTATGCCCCAACCAGTAACACTGAAGAAACTGAAGTTGAACGGTTTTATGAAGACCTACAAGACCTTTTAGAACTAACACCCCCCAAAAATGTCCTTTTCATTTATAGGGGACTGAAATGCAAAAGTAGGAGGTCAAGAAACACCTGGAGTAACAGGCAAATTTGGCCTTGGAATGCGGAATGAAGCAGGGCAAAGACTAATAGAGTTTTTCCAAGAAAATGCACTGGTCATAGCAAACACCCTCTTCCAACAACAAAAGAGAAGACTCTACACATGGACATCACCAGATGGTCAACACCGAAATCAGATTGATTATCTTCTTTGCAGCCAAAGATGGAGAAGCTCTATACAGTCAGCAAAAACAAGACCAGGAGCTGACTGTGGCTCAGATCATGAACTCCTTATTACCAAATTTGGACTCAAATTGAAGAAGGTAGGGAAAACTGCTAGACCATTCAGGTATGACCTAAATCAAATCCCTTATGATTATACAGTGGAAGTGAGAAATAGATTTAAAGGCCTAGATCTGATAGATAGAGTGCCTGATAACTATGGACTGAGGTTCGTGACATTGTACAGGAGACAGGGATCAAGACCATCCCCATGGAAAAGAAATGCAAAAAAGCAAAATGGCTGTCTGGGGAGGCCTTACAAATAGCTGTGAAAAGAAGAGAAGCAAAAAGCAAAGGAGAAAAGGAAAGATATAAGCATCTGAATGCAGAGTTCCAAAGACTAGCAAGAAGAGATAAGAAAGCCTTCCTCAGCAATCAATGCAAAGAAATCGAGGAAAACAACAGAATGGGAAAGACTAGAGATCTCTTCAAGAAAATTAGAGATACCAAGGGAACAATTCATGTAGAGATGGGCTTGATAAAGGACAGAAATGGTATGGACCTAACAGAAGCAAAATATATTAAGAAGAGGTGGGAAGAATACACAGAAGAACTGTACAAAAAAGATCTTCACGACTGAGATAATCATGATGATGTGATCACTAATCTAGAGCCAGACATCCTGGGATGTGAAGTCAAGTGGGCCTTAGAAAGCATCACTATGAACAAAGCTAGTGGAGGTGATGGATTTTCAGTTGAGCTGTTTCAAATCCTGAAAGGTGATGCTGTGAAAGTGCTGCACTCAATATGCCAGCAAATCTGGAAAACTCAGCAGTGGCCACAGGACTGGAAAAGGTCAGTTTTCATTCCAATTCCAAAGAAAGGCAATGAAAAAGAATGCTCAAACTACCACACAATTGCACTCATCTTACATGCTAATAAAGTAATGCTCAAAATTCTCCAAGCAGGCTTCAGCAATACGTGAACCGTGAACTCCCTGATGTTCAAGCTGGTTTTAGAAAAGGCAGAGGAACCAGAGATCAAATTGCCAACATCTGCTGGATCATGGAAAAAGCAAGAGAGTTCCAGAAAAACATCTATTTCTGCTTTATTGGCTATGCCAAGCCTTTGACTGTGTGGATCACAATAAACTGTGGAAAATTCTGAAAGAGATGGGAATACCAGACCACCTGACCTGCCTCTTGAGAAACCTATATGCAGGTCAGGAAGCAACAGTTAGAACTGGGCATGGAACAACAGACTGGTTCCAAATAGGAAAAAGAGTGCATCAAGGCTGTATATTGTCACCCTGCTTATTGAACTTATATGCAGAGTACATCATGAGAAACGCTGGACTGGAAGAAACACAAGCTGAAATCAAGATTGCCAGGAGAAATATCAATAACCTCAGATATGCAGATGATACCACCCTTATGGCAGAAAGTGAAGAGGAAATAAAAAGCCTCTTGATGAAAGTGAAAGGGGAGAGTGAAAAAGTTGGCTTAAAGCTCAACATTCAGAAAACTAAGATCATGGCATCTGGTCCCATCACTTCATGGAAAATAGATGGGGAAACAGTGGAAACAGTGTCAGACTTTATTTTGGGGGGCTCCAAAATCACTGCAGATGGTGACTGCAGCCATGAAATTAAAAGACACTTACTCCTTGGAAGAAAAGTTATGACCAACTTAAATTGTATATTCAAAAGCAGAGACATTATTTTGCCGACTAAAATCCATCTAGTCAAGGCTATGGTTTTTCCAGTGGTCATATATGGATGTGAGAGTTGGACTGTGAACAAGGCTGAGTGCCGAAGAATTGATGCTTTTGAACTGTGGTGTTGGAGAAGACTCTTGAGAGTCCCTTGGACTGCAAGGAGATCCAACCAGTCCATTCTGAAGGAGATCAGCGCTGAGATTTCTTTGGAAGGAATGATGCTAAAGCTGAAACTCCAGTACTTTGGCCACCTCATGCGAAGAGTTGACTCATTGGAAAAGACTCTGATGGTGGGAGGGATTGGGGGCAGGAGGAGAAGGGGACGACCGAGGATGAGATGACTGGATGGCATCATGGACTCGATGGATATGAGTCTGAGTGAACTCCGGGAGATGGTGATGGACAGGGAGACCTGGCGTGCTGCGATTCATGGGGTCGCAAAGAGTCGGACACGACTGAGCGACTGAACTGAACTGAAACCAGCTTTACAACAAATGTTAAAGGCACTTATACAGTCAACAAATACAGGAGAAGAAAAAATAACTGCAAAATCAACCCCAAACAATTAAGAAAATGGCAATAGGAACATATACATGTCAATAATTACTTTAAATGTAAGTGGATTAAATGCTCCACCCAAAAGACACAGATTGGCTGAATGGATACAAAAACAAGACCCATATATACACTATCTACAAGAAACCCACTTCAGACTTAAAGACACTCATATACTGAAAATGAGAGGATGGAAAAATATATACCATTAAATGGAAAGCAAAAGAAAGCTGGAGTAGCAATCTTCATATCAGACAAAATAGACCTTAAAATAAAGAAGATTACAAGAGATAAGGAAGGACACTACTTCCTTGGATTGATTGGGATCAATCCAAGAGGAAGCCATAACAATTGTAAATATCCTTGCACCCAACATAGTAACACCTCAATACATATGACAAACATTAACAGACGTAAAAGGAGAAACTGACAGTAACACAATAATAGCAGAAGACTTAAACACCCCACTCGCACCAATGGAAAGATCATCAAAACAGATGGCCTCATAGGAGAATTCTATCAGACATTTAGAGAAGAGCTAATACCTATCCTTCTAAAACTCTTTCAAAAAATTGCAGGGGAAGGAACACTTCCAAACTCATTCTACAAGGCCACCATCACCCTGATACAAAAACCAGGCAAAGACAACCCAAGAAAAGAAAACTGCAGGCCAATATAACTGATGAACATAGATGCAAAAATCCTCAACAAAATTTTAGCAAACAGAATTCAGCAACACATCAAAAAGCTCATACACCATGATCAAGTTGGGTTTATTCCAGGAATTCAAGGATTCTTCAGTATATGCAAATCAATGTGATATACCATATTAACAAATAAAAAGATAAAAACCATGTGATAATCTCAATAGATGCGCAAAAAGCCTTTGACAAAATTCAGCACCTATTTTTGATTAAAACTCTTCAAATAATAGGCATAGAAGGAACCTACTTCAACATAGTAAAAGCCATATATGATAAGCCTATAGCACATATTATTCTCAGTGGTGAAAACTGAAAGCATTCCCCCTGAGATCAGAAACAAGACAAGGGTGTCCACTTTTGCCACTATTATTCAACATAGTTCTGGAAGTCCTAGCTATAGCAATCAGAGAAGAAAAAGAAATTAAGGGAATCCAGATCAGAAAAGAAGTAAAGCTCTCACTGTTTGTGGATGACATGATACCGTACATAGAAAACCCTAAAGTTAGTATCAGAAAATTACTAGAGCTTATCAGTGAATTTAGCAAAGTTGCAGGATACAAAATCACTTGTATTTCTATATACTAACAATGAAAAATCAGAAAGAGCAATTAAGGAATCAATCACGTTCACCACTGCAACAAAAAGAATTAAAGATCTAGGAATAAACTTACCTAAAGAGACAAAAGAACTGTACACAGAAAATTATAAGACACTAATGAAAGAAATGAAAGATGACATAAACAGATGGAGAGATATTCCATGTTCCTAGGTAGGAAGAATCAATATTGTAAAAATGAATATACTGCCAAATGCAATCTAGAAATTCAATGCAATCCCTATTAAATTACCAATGGCATTTTTCACAGAACTAGAACAAAAAATTTCACAGTTCATATGGAAACACCTGAATAACCAAAGCAGTCTTGAGAAAGAAGAATGGAGCTGGAGGAATCAACGTTTCTGACTTCAGATTATACTACAAAGTTACAGTCATCAAGACAGTATGGTACTAGCACGAAAACAGAAATATAGACCAATGGAACAAGATAGAAAGCCCAGAAATAAAGCCATGCACCTATGGGTACCTTATTTTTCACAAAGGAGGCAAGAGTATACAATGGGACAAAGACAGCCTCTTCAAAAATGATGCTGGGAAAACTGGACAGCTGCATGTAAAAGAATGAAGTTAGAACAGTTCCTAACACCATACACAAAGATAAACTCAAAATGGATTAAAGACCTAAATGTAAGACCAGAAACTATAAAACTCTTAGGGGAAAACATAGGCAGAACACTAGATAACATAAATCAAAGCAAGATCCTCTATGACCCACCTCCTAGAGTAACAGAAATAAAAACAAAATTAAACAAGTGGGACCTGATTAAACTTAAAAGCTTTTGCACAGCAAAGGAAACTATAAGCAAGGTGAAAAGACAACCCTCAGAATGGGAGAAAATAATAGGAAATGAAACAACTGACAAAGGATTAATTTCCAAAATGTACAAGCAGCTCATACAACTCAATGCCAGAAAAACAAACAACCCAATCAACAAGTGGGGAAAAGACCTAAACAGATATTTCTCCAAAGAAGACATACAGATGGCTAACAAACACATGAAAAGATGCTCGATACCACTCATTATTCAGTTCAGTTCAGTCACTCAGTCACGTCCGTCTCTTTGCAACCCCATGGACCGCAGGACATCAGGCCTCCCTGTCCATCACCAACTCCTGGAGTTTACCCAAACTCATGTCCATTGAGTCGGTGATGCCGTCCAGCCATCTCATCCTGTTGTACCCTTCTCCTGCCTTCAATCCTTCCCAGCATCAGGGTCTTTTCAAATGAATCAACTCTTCTCATGAGGTGGCCAAAGTATTGGAGTTTCAGCTGCAGCATCAGTCCTATCAATGAACACCCAGGACTGATCTCCTTTAGGATGGACTGGATGAGTCCAAGGGACTCTCAAGAGTCTTCTTCAACACACAGTTCAAAAACATCAATTCTTCAGTACTCAGCTTTCTTTATAGTTCAACTCTCACATCCATACATGACTACTGGAAAAACCATAGCTCTGACTAGACGGATGTTTGTTGGCAAAGTAATGTCTCCACTTTTTAATATGCTATCTAGGTTGGTCACAACTTTTCTTCCAAGGAGTAAGCATCTTTTAATTTCATGGCTGCATTCACCATTATTAGAGAAATTCAAATAAAAACTACAATGAGATATCACCTCACACTGGTCAGAATGGCCCTCATCAAAAAGTCTACAAACAATAAAGGTTGAAGAGGGTGTGGAGAAAAGGGAAAGCTCTTGCACTGTTGGTGGGAATGTAAATTGATACAGACACTATGGAAGATGATATGGAGATTCCTTTAAAAACTAGGAATAAAAGCACCGTATGACCCAGCAATCCCACTCCTAGGCATATACCCTGAGGAAACCAAAATTGAAAGAGACACATATATCCCATTGTTCTTTGAAGCACTATTTACAATAGCTAGAACATGGAAGCAACCTAGGTGTCCATCGACAGCTGAATGGATAAAGAAGTAGTGATACATATACAGAATGGAATATTACTCAATCATAAAAAGGAACGCCTTTGAGTCTGTTCTGATAAGGTGGATGAACCTAGAACCTATTATACAGGATGAAGTGAGTCAGAAAGGGAAAGATATCATATTCTAACACACATATACAGAATCTAGAAGAACTTATTTACAAGGCAGCAATGGAGAAACATATAGAGAACAGACTTATAGACATGGGGAGAGGGGAGGAGAGGGTGAGATGTGTGAAAAGAGTAACATGGAAACTTATATTACCATATGTAAAATAGATAGCCAACGGGAATTTGCTGTATGTCTCAGGAAACTCAAACAGGTGCTCTATATCAATCTAGAAGGGTGAAATGGGGAGGAAGATGGGAGGAAGGTTCAAAAGGGAGGGGATATATGTATTCCTATGGCTGACTTATGTTGAGATTTGACAGAAAACAACAAAATTCTGTAAAGCAATTATCCTTAAATAAAAAAATAAATTAAAAAGGAAAAAAAAGATTGCCAGGAGAAATATCAATAACCTCAGATATACAGATAACAGCACCCTTATGGCAGAAAGTGAAGAGGAACTTGATGAAAGATGAAAGAGCCTCTTGATGAAAGTGAAAGAGGAGAGTGAAAAAATTGGCTTAAAACTCAACATAAGATCATGGCATCCAGTCCCATCACTTCATGGCAAATAGATGGGGAAAGAGTGGAAACAGTGACAGACTTTTTTTTCTTGGGCTCCAAAATCATTGCAGATGGTGACTGCAGCCATGAAATTAAAGATGCTTGCTGCTTGGAAGAAAAGTTATGACCAACCTAGATAGCATATTCAAAAGCAGAGACATTACTTTGCTGACAAACATCCATCTAGTCAAAGCTATGGTTATTCCAGTAGTCATGTATGGATGTGAGAGTTGAACTATAAAGAAAGCTGAGCACTGAAGAATTCATGCTTTTGAACTGTGGTGTTAAAGAAGACTCTTTAGATTCCCTTGGACTGCAAGGAGATCCAACCAGTCAATCTGAAAGGAAATCAGTCCTGATTATTCATTGGCAAAACTGATGCTGAAGCTGAAACTCCAATACTTTGACCACCTGATGCAAAGCACCAACTCATTGGAAAAGACCCTGATGCTGACAAAGATTGAAGGCAGGTGGAGAAGTGGACAACAGAGGATGAGATGGTTAGATGGCATCACCGAAGCAACTGACATGAGTTTGAATAGGCCCTGGGAGTTGGTGATGGACAGGGAAGTCTGGCGTGCTGCAGTCCATGGGGTCACAAAGAGTCGGGCACGTCTTAGCGACTGAACTGTATTGAGAATGCTTTATTCCAGTCCCCACTGGCTAACTGGCTGAGTGTTCACAGTTAAAGTGAAAGTGAAAGTTTCTCAGTTGTGTCTGATTTTTCTGACCCCATGGACTATACTGTCCATGGAATTCTCCAGGCCAGGATACTGGAGTGGGTAGCCTTTCCCTTCTCCAGGGTATCTTCCCAACCCAGGGATCAAACCCAGGTCTCTTGCATTGCAGGTGGATTCTTTACCAGCTGAGCCACAAGGGAAGCCCAACAATACTGGAGTGGGTAGCCTATCCCTTCTCCAGTGGATCTTCATGACCCAGGGATCGAACTGGGGTCTTCTGCATTGCAGGTGGATTCTTTACCAACTGAGCTATCAGAGAAGCCCTGTCTCTCCTGAAGGTGGGACTCTGGGTAAGGCCTTCAGAACTGACAGAGATGATTTGGGTTGTAATTAAGATCCTCCCACCCCCATCCCTTTCAGACAGCTTTCCTTTTTGGCCCTGGAAGAAAGGCCTTCTGGGCAGGAGTAAATACCATTCATTCCTTCTTGATAGATAAGAAAAAACAGACACAGAGAAATGTCTCAGTAGATTATTATTCTACAGTAAATTCTCAATAAATCATCATGCTACACATGTGAAATACCTTTTGCTGTTAAAAATTAACTCAAGAGAATAAAATGAAATAGTATATAGGAAATGTTGCTTTATTTTGTTTCTTCACTGTTTGTAGGGCATGGAGGTGAAAAATTACATTTCCTGGATGTAAGTGAGGTTCACAGTTAAAACAAGGAGAGAGCAAAAGGGTTATCGGAATGAGAGGAGTTACAGAGGAAATACCTCTCTCTTTTTCAGATCTGTGAGTTTGCTGACTCCTCCCCTCCCTCTGAACTTCTAAATAAGGTGTGTGTCTTCAGAGTTCCTGAAAATAGGCCAGCTGTCTGCAGAGTATTTAAAGAATTCAAAGGAATATTTCTAAGTTATAACAATATCCTCCAAAAAGGGAGGCAGAGATTAAGGAGCTGCTGAGTTTACATCATGGATGCACGATTCACTGACCCTTCTTTTTATTTTAAAACCACACATAAATGTTAAATTTTTATTTACTTATTTGTATTTGGCTGTGCTGGGTCTTCATTCCTGTACTTAGGCTTTCTCGAGTTGTGGCGAGAGGGGGCTACTCTAGCAGCGCTCAGGCTTCTCATTTGGTGGCTTCTCCTGCTGTGAAGCACAGGCTCTCGATACGTGGGCTTCAGCAGTTGGAACATGCAGGCTCAATAGTTACAACTTGAGGTCTCTAAAGCACAGGCTTAGTAATTGTGGCACATGGGCTTAGTTGCTCCCAGGCATGTGGAATCTTCCTGGACCAGGGATTGAACCTGTGTATCCTGCATTAGCAGGTGAATTCTTATCCACTGAGTCACCAGGGAAGTCCCTGACCCTTCTTCTTAAAATAGCTGATAGAGTAGAGCCTAGAAGAGTTGAGAATACATGATTGGACCAGATCCTGCTAAAATCTGCACATTCTCCAAATGTGGGTATGCAGAGGAGAATTTTGTTTAAGAACATTGGTGTTAGACAAAGTTTTCCCTGTTGCTCTTTCATTAACTGTGTGAACTTTGTGCCAGGGATTCCTTAAGCTTCAGGTTCCTTGTCTTTGTTGTTGTTGGTGTTCAGTTGCTAAGTCATGTCTGACTCTTTGCGATCCCATGAACTGCAGCACGCCAGAATTCTCTGTCCTTCACCATCTCCCAGAATTTGTTCAAATTCATGTCCATTGAGTTGGTGATGCCATCTAAACATCTCATCCTCTGTTACCCACTTCTCCTCCGGCCCTCAATCTTTCCCAGCTTCAGGGTCTCTTCCAATGAGTCAACTCTTCACATCAGGTGACTAAAGTATTGGAGCTTCGGCTTCAGCATCAGTCCTTCCAATGAATAGTCCTTTAGGACTGACTGGTTTAATCTCGTTGTCTGTAAAACGGAGATAATAGCAGCATCTACCTCATAGGTTAAGAGTATGGATGTGAAGTTGGACTGTCCAGGCTCCATTAACTATGCTCTGGGTGAGCTTGGGTAGTCCTTTACCTTTCCCACCCACTTTCCCCATGTGGAGCTACACTTAACAACTGGAAATAGCTTATAGTATTGCTATGATACTTTAATAAATTAAGAGAAGTATTTAGAGCAGTGCTTATCAGATATTAGAGCTCAGGAAATGTTAATTCTTCATAATGTTTTTAGAAGCAGGAAAGAAATTGGGGGAGCCAATGTCAAAACACCTGTAGTCTAGTAGATGAGCTTCTAGCAGATGCCCAGCACTATGGTGGATCCCAAGGAGATGCAAGGTGCAGGACTATCTTAAATGCATGAGTTCTTTGTCCAGAAAGGTTCTTTGGACAGGTATTTATACCTCACTTATTGACTGATGCTCCTAATCCAGTCATTAATGAATAAATCCATTAGCCTAAGACAGTGAGTTGATTATCTATTGCTACATAAAAGCAACCCCTAAAGTTAGTGACTTAGAACAATAACTATCATTTATTAATTTTCCTGATATTTTGGGTTGACTGGGTTGGTTTTGCTTCACATAGTACTGGGAGAGGCTGCAGTTATCTGGAGGGGTCACCTGGGTGGGAGGTCCAAGATGGCTCATTCACCTGGGGCACAGTCAGTGTTGGCTGGGAGCTCAGCTGGTGTTGCCAAACAGAACCTCACTCCTCCTCCATATACCCTTTCCTTGTGGCTTTGGCTGCTTGTAGCATGTATCTGGGTTCCAAGCAGTAGGAAGTGGAAGCTGCTAGTTCCCTTAAGAAGTGGGCTCAGAAGTTGCAGATGTCACTTCTGCAGCCTCCTATTACTCAAGCCCATCACAGGGCCAGACAGATTTAAATGGAGGAGAAATAAACTCTACCTCTTCATATAAGAAGCAGTTATCAGGGATAGGAAGGGGCAGTCTTTGTAAACTAGCTATGTGTAATTTATTGCTATGTAACAAACTATCTCAAAACATGGCAGGGTAAATCAATGAGCCTGGGGAATTCCCTGGTGGTCCAGTGGTGAGGACTTGGTACTTTCACTGCTGTGGCCCATATTCAACCACTGTTTGGGGCTCTAAGATCCAATAAGCCTTGCAGTGAGGCCATAAATAAACAAATAAAACAATGGACATTTATCATCTCACAGTTTCTGAGGGTCAGGGATCTGGGGATGGCTGAGCTGAGTGGTTTGATTTCAGAGCCTCTTATGATGTTGCAGTCAAGTTGCAGTTTCTGAAGGGGCTGGAGTATCCACTTCTAAACTCACTCCTGTGGTGGCTGGCAGGAGGCTTCAGTTTCTTGCCTTAGAGTTCTCTCCGTAGGGCTGCTCATCATACAGTTCCTGCAGTATGAGTGATCTAAGGAAAGATAGAGAGCAGGAGAGGGAAAGGGAGAAGGACAGGGAGAAGCAGAGTGAGGAAGAGACAGGGCCAACTTGAAAGAGAAAATCTCAAGGCAGGAACTGCGATCTTTTATAACCTAATATTGGTAGTGGTGTACTGTTGCTTCTACTATATGCTACTGGTCATACAGACCATACCTGGTAGAGTGTGGGAAGGGCCTACAAAAGGTATAGCTTGGACATTTCTGGGGATCATGTTAGAGGCTGCTTGCCCTCCTAGTTCACAAGGGTGCTGTGAGTGAGAAGCTTCTCAGGAACTTGTTAAATATGTAGATCTCTTGGCTGAGATTCCAATGTGAAGCACATTTTGAGAAACTTTGACCATATACCAGGGCTTTAATGTTGTTGACAGTGTGATGTTCAAAGGGCAGTTAATTGTCTGGTACAAGCACACATTTACACCTGTTTATAAGTAGATGTGAGTTTCTCTTCTGCTCCCAGAGGTTTGAACTCTTACTGAACATGCAGACATTTAGGTTGTTTGAAGTGTGTGGCACTGACAGATACATGGGTTTTCGGTTTTGGGTTCTTCAGTGAATTCTGCTTATTTTTGATTTTCCCTAGTCAAAATCCTGCCACTGATTGACATAGATGTTCTTGAAGGTAAATATCTATATCAGTGGCTACTTACCTGCAGATATTTATCACATACATATGTGCATTGATGATGTCACTACTACTGGATTTCATGAGCATCCCAAGTAAGACAGTTCCTAATCTTCTGGTTTGAGTCTTATCACCATCAGGAAGCCCTCCACCTGTATTTGGATTTATCCCCTCCACCTTCCCTCCCTCCATTTTAGTCAACAGAATATCTGTGGAGTCACCTTTTGGGCTCTCTGCTTCGCTCACAATGATTCTTCCTTCTCTTTTGCTTCCTCTTCTGTGTTCCCCCTAGCTGAATTTGAACCATAGCTCTGACTGTCTAAACTTAGTAAATTGGCTCATTTGGACATTTGATTCAAGTTGGGCAATTTGATTCCTCCCCTGGTATTTGGAATTGGGACCAAAGGAGAGACAACAAGGGATTCTTTTTGCATGGCTGAACTCTTGCCCTATAGATACAAAATCTGTGGTGGAACTGAGTCCCTTCACCACCACTCTGCTCTTTTGTTGTATAGGCTGATAATAGAAAAGTCAGTCTTAGTGATTAAAGAGCAAAGCAGATGTAGGGGTGAATGGGTGATGGAATGTGGGAAAGAGTGACCTTTGGATTCCAGATGGCTTTCCGTTTCCTAAATCAGTCTCTCCCTGGGTCTTGGCTTGGATTCCATGAGCTTCCGATGTATGCTTATAATATGCACCCCATCTCCCTACCCTTTTAAACGGATGCCAGCTCCTATAGATTTCTGTTACTTGATTGTTAATACAACCCATCTATATAGACACTAAGGCTATACTTACAACCTGGTGAGTTCAGGCATTGAAAGATTCTGAAAGCTACCTGTAGAACAAAAGCTGCATGGCTATAGGTGGCGGAACATCTGGGAGGGATTTGTGACTTCACCTTGGAGTACTGGCAAAGGTTTCACAGAGCAGGTGAAATTTAAACTGGGCTTTGAAGTATGGTAAGAGTTTGCTCAGAATGACAAGGGCCTAAGTCTGACATATCTAACTGGTGTGTACAGGAATAAGGGAGAGCAACCTAGAAACTGGAGATGTCATTTGATACCAGAAAAGTCAAGGGTTTCTTATGCCATGCTAAAAATAACAAGATGTATTTTCAAAAGAGAAATGAAGATAATCTAAAGCATAATTTGGAAACAATTGGTCTGGAATATCTCCTCATTATGAATTCATTTGCTATGCACTATAATAGAGCTAGTCCTTGTAAATGCATTCGGAATTCAAATGACTCTCACATATACCTTCTATAAGGTTTGGCCTATATTTTAGAGGAAGTTATTGGAAAGCATCCATAATCTTTCATGCTGGTTCTAATATTTCTGTGGCATGGCAGAGGCATTAAAGAGGAAGACCTTCACATATCATGTTTGGCTCAGGGTGATGTTAATTAGAAACAAAAGCAATTTGTATTTAATTTAATGGTAGTGGGAGATTCATTATACCGTCCTTTGGTCAGACACAGTGCAGTGAAGGTAGATTTCTGTGTTATTTTTATCTCTCTTTCCCTTTCCTTTGTCTGTCAAAGCTATGGTTTAATGTATTTCCTGGAAATTCTGATTCTTGTTTTCATTTTCTCTTTCATTTGATTTTTTCTTAGTTATCACTGCTACATTTGACATTTAATTATTTTCTACTTCTAAACTTCATTTGTTTGTTTTTGCATCCTATAACTACACATTTCTAATCATCTTTATGGTGAGCAAAGTCAATTATGGATTTTTCAGGTGATGGTAGCTGGGTTACTAGGTCACGTGGACTCTTAAGTTTTCACCTTTTTCTTCCTGTTGCTGATTTTTTAACCCTTCCCTGCTCACTAATATATTCACTGATAATTACCCTGGAATGAAGGGGGAAAAATAACTCAAACAATTAAAATTTGGTGATTTTTGTACAAATTCTTTGAAAGATTGGTTGGGGAAGGATTTGAAACTCCAGTTAAAAGGAAGAACTTTGTCATTAGAGCTGATTTTCCTGGGAATACTGACTTTTCTGGATTAGAATAATAGATTGTGGAAGGAAAGGCTAACAGTATTCTAAGGACTAACCCAGTTTTTTAATACCTACTTTTTGGAGGTAACAAGATTTCAGGGCCCTCAGGCTCTTCTCTGAAGTTTTAGGAAGCTATAAGAGAAGGTTGTTTTTTTTTTTTTTTTTTTTTTTTAAAGAAGATGTGTCTTCTAGACTGGGCTTCCCAATGGCTCAGCGGTAAAAAATCCACCTGCAGTGCAGGAGACTCAAGAGATATGGGTTCAATCCCTGGGTCAAGATGATCCTCTGGAGGAAGAAATGGCAACCCATTCCAATATTCTTGCCTGGAGAATTCCATGGACAGAGGAGCCTGGTGGTCTATAGTCCAATGGGGTCACAAGAGTTGGACATAACTGAGAGACTGAGAGTGCACTCACATCCTCTAGACGATTTCATGGGATAACTTGATTCTCAAATTGGGAGAGCAGTACAACTGGAACCCTGACTCTCTTTACTGAAAGGTAGATGCACATAGTACAGCTTTTGGACCCATGGATATGCATTCTAGTCCTTGGCCTGCTATTAATCAGCTATGTGATAACAACAGAAGCAATACAAATAATAAAAATACCCTGATGGTTTATTGTGCTGTTGTTACTTGCCAGACACTCTTATTACGCTTTGCTGTTGCAAAAACCTTATGAAATAGGAAAATTTAATATCTCTACTTCATATATAGGGAAACCGAGAGAGAGAGAGAGGGATTATATAGGTTTGCCTGAGGTTACCTGGTAGGTAACTGGCAGGAATCTAACCCTGAAGCCTTTGTTCTTAACTGCTGAGTTATATGTTCTCCCAACACTCAATTGCCTAGTCTCTCTATTTGTTCTTACAAAAGGGAAATTCGTGATTGTTCTGACACCATCCTCCTATTGCAGAGGATCAGTGTGAAAGGGAAAATGTTTTGAAGACTATAAAGCCCCAGAAAAATACAAACAATTATTAAGATGGACAGGCTGAAAGAGAGAAAGAGAGAAAGAGAGAAGGAAGGCTCCCTGGAGTGAGAATTAGAGTTTGACCTTCAATAGAAGGGCTGCTGTCACTGTGCTGACAGCCCAAGCTGGGAGCCTGGGTCCCTTCTTCCACAGCTGTCAGAACGGCAAGGGCAGGGGACAGACGCCAAGCCTGGGCATCCAGGCGTGAGTGGCAAGGCCCCTTTCACCAGAGGCTCTGGGCAGATTCACTCAGAGCTTGACCTTTTGAATGTAAAACACTTGTCAGGTTGCCAAGTAGCAGCCAGTCAGGGGGTGGATTCAGCCAGGAGAAGAATATTCCTGTGGCTGTTCCAGGGATGCTCTCTCTCTGGACCCTATGACCACAGGGTCTCTTTTGAAGAGAAGTGGCCTCTACAGAGCTTGAGGTATACTTGGAAATTGAAATCTCTTTAGTATCATGTTGGTGTTTCTCAAGTTTTAAAAACCATGTCTCCATTTTATAAATGTAATACATTCTGTAGTTTTTATTGTAAAAAATAGTTTAATATTTTTCATTTTCTAGCCATAGAACTGTGTGGTTTATTTGAATGTTTTTAAATTATCCACAGCTGCTTCAAGTCTGGTTAGTCTCTATAGGTGAGGTTCAAGGGGGAGGAAACGTTTGTTCTCTTGATTTAAATAGTGTGTTTATTGAAATGTCTCAGTTGATCCATTTGGAGCAGAGGTTGGCACAAGAGAGCCTGTGAAAAGCAAAATTGTGGGTTGTTCTGTAAACTTGTTATTGGGGGAACAGCTTTCCTTTAGGAATCAGAAACCAGAGAGGTCTAATGTGAGAAGTTAGTAATTTATGTATTTACAGTCACTGACTACCTAGAATATGCATTCACATCATGTTATTTAAATGTTTACAGTTAGGTACATTGTAAAATGGCTGCGAATTCCTCCCATTCCAGATTGCATTCCTCTTTGCTCATCCTTTCCATCAAGAGATGGTAGAGTCTATTTCTTTAACTCCTGAATTTGGGCTTTCTGTATGACTTTTTTTCGTCAAAGAAACTTTAAGAAGTCTGATGCAAGCAGAGGCCTGAAAACTGCTTGTGCTTTGGGCTTTTCCTTTTCTCACTGCTGGGAGCCTTTTTGCCACCACTGACAAAACCCAGATCAGCCTTCTCCAAGATGGAAACACATGGGACAAAAGACAAGAGGCCCAGAGGAGGCCCCTACACTGAGTGTTCTGCCAACCACCAGACATGTGTGTGAACTACCCTGCTTTAGTCAGTTTCGGCTGCTACAATGAAATATCAGAGACTGAGTGGCTTTATAAACAACAGACATTTATTTCTTACATTCCTGAAGACTGAGAAGTCTAAGATCAAGGTGTTGACAGATTCAGTGTCTGCTGAGAGTCTGGTTCATAGTCATCTTTTGGCTATGTCCTCACATAGCCAGTGGAAGGAACAAGGGAGCTCTCTTGTGGTCTTGAAAGTGAAGTTGTTCAGTAGTGTCTGACTCTTTGCAACCCCATGGACTGTAGCCTACCAGGCTTCTCTGTCCATGGGATTTTCCAGGCAAGAGTACTGGAGTGGGTTGCCATTTCCTTCTCCAGGGGATCTTCCTGAGCCAGGGATCAAACCCAGGTCTCCTGCACTGCAGGCAGAAACTTTACCCTCTGAGCCATGTGGTCTTGGGGTGGTGTGATCTGTAATAAATATATATTTGATCTTTGTCTTGTTCCTGGCACAGAGCTCCTAAGACCCTTGAAATTTCCTAAGTGATGTGAACACACTTTTCAGCCACACCTGAATTTATGTTAATGAGGCCACTTTTGGATAGCCCTTAAGGATGGGGGCTGGTTGCCAAGGGAACCATTAGAGCATTAGAGGACTGGAACTTCCAGCCTCCCTTCACACCTCTCTACCTCTGGGGAAAGGAGAGAAGCTGGAGATTGATTTCAGTCACCAATCACCAATGATTTAATCAACTGTGCCTATGTAACAAAGCCTCTGTTAAAATCTAAAAGTGTAATAGCGACCTCCTCAGCCTGAACCCTAAGGGTGATGGGCCCTTCCCTCTTCCCTCCCTGGCACCAGCCGTCGCATCAAGGCAGGAGCTCCACTCCGGGGACACAGTTCCCTTATTGGTCACGAACTAAGTCGGCGGTGGGCTGAGCCCACTGCCTCGCCGCCTCAGATAGCGATCCCGGTAAAGGGCGTGCCAGTTGCCTCCACGGGCCACCTGCAGGCCCATGGAGAGCTAGAGGAGGACATTGCTAGACCTCCCCGTGCTTCTTCACACCGGCCACTTTCTGATGTCGCATTTGTCTAGTCAGGGTGTAATAGTGGTGAGGCAGGCACTGAGCTATAGCAGCCCCGCTGAGCCATTGACTGGTGCTGCAGCGGGCCCCTCCCCCAAGCAAGGACCGTTAGTGAGCAACTGTCAACCCGCAATGGTGAGTGGTTCTGCTCAGCCATTGGTCAGCACCACAGTGGCCCCGCCCCCTCCCACTCTTTTATATAAGAGGAGCCCGACTGAGGCGACTTAGCAGCAGCAGCGAACTGAGGGAGATGATTTTCCAGATGTTAATTTGCCATCTTCTCAGTCAGCTAGCTTTCTGATAAAAGTTGTTATTCTTGTTCCAACAACTTAGCTCCTAATTTGCTGTCCTGTCCTGTGGTGAGCAGAATGAACTTGGGCTCAGTAACAAAAGGATGAGGCTCAACGATTCTCCAGGTTGATGAACAAGAATGTACCTACATGCCCAGAGGACAGTGTACTCCACACTCCTGTGGGGACAGAAACACCTGTGCTTGGTACCCTTCTGGCCTTCGCCTTATGTATCTCTCTTCATCTGGCTCTACATTCACATCCTTAATAGTCTTTGCAATAAACCAGTAGCCTAGTAAGTATTCTGTTTTTCGGAGTTCTGTGAGCCACTCTGGCAAATTAATCAAACTTGAGAACATCTATAGCCAATCTGTTGGAAGTACAGGTAACAAATGAATTCGAGCTTAGCATCCGAATGAGACTGGGGGTGGGCAGGGTACAGTTTTGTGGTACTGAGCCCTTTAACCATAGGATGTTTACTCCAGGTAGATGGTATCAGAATTGAGTCAAATTTAGGGGGCCAGGCTAGTGTCACAGAATTGCTTGGTGTGGAACCCCCCACACACATGGTGTTAGAAGTGAAGTCAAATGAAGTGTAGATGTGAAAGGAGACACTCGGGAGTTTTATCCCTGAAAATGTTTCTTTTTGAAGGGCAGTGATCCCAGTCGTGAGGGTCTACCCTCAAGACATAGTCACCCTAGAGACCCCACCCCCAAATACCATCACATTGAGGATTAGGTTTCAGCATATGAATTTTGAGGGGACACCAACATTCAATCTAGGGTATGGCTTAAAACCTCCAGTCTCAGCCAAACTGCCAGTTGACAATAGAGATTTGCCAGCCTGGCCTTATATCAGAACAACTGCCCAGTAGATCCACAAAATCATGATATATAATATTTACTGCTTTAATAATAAGGACTTACCTGGTGGCTCAGACGATAAAGTGTCTATCTACAATGCCAGAGACCCAGGTTTGATCCCTGCATCAGGAAGATCCCTTGGAGAAGGAAATGGCAACTCACTCCAGTACTCTTGCCTGAAGAATCCCATGGATGGAGGAGTCTGGTGGGCTACAGTCCATGGGATTGCAAAGAGTCGGACACGACTGAGCGACTTCACTTTCACTATTGTTATATAGTAAGGGCTTCCCAAGTGTTGCTAGGGGTGAAGATCCCACCTGCCCATGCAGGAGACGCTGGAGAGGCAGGTTCGATCCCAGGGTTGGGAAGATCCCTTGGAGGAGGGCATGGCAACCCCCTGCAGGATTCTTGCCTAGAGAATCCCATGGACAGAGGAACCTGGTGGGCTACAGTCCATGGGGGTCACAAAGAGTTAGACATGACTGAAGCAACTTAGCATGCACGCATTCATGCACTATGTAGCAAAGATGATACAAACTCATATTTCAGTCCCAATCATTAATTTATTAGAAATATTGGAAAATTAAGGCCATGGGACTGGCCCTCCATTTTGTAACTGAAGTTTTATTGGAATACTGTTCTTTGCAATACATTTTTTTCTAGCTTTATTGTGATATGGTTAATATATAATATTGTTTTAGCTTAAGGTATGCATATGGTTATTTGATACATTGAAAAAATATTACAATAGGGTTGGTTAACATGATTCTATTATTTTATCTAGTGTACAGAATGGTGACTGTTAACAATACTGTTTTATAAACCTGAAAGTTGCTGAGAGAGTAAGTCTTAAATTTTTTCACCACACCAAAAAAAAAAAAGTAATTGTTATGTGTTTTCTGTGGTTGCTTTTGAAAACTAATGACTGAGTAGTTGTGACAGAGCCAGATAGTCCTCAAAGACTAAAGTATTTATTATCTGATCCTTTAAAAGAAATGTGCTAACCTTTGAAATTGTTTGTGTTTTACTAATTGCTCTATAGGAGTTTTTCTTAATGCTAATTCTTTGTTAGTTGCATGCATTGAGAATATTTGCTTCAGGTTTGTAACTTATTTCACATATTTTAAGGTGTGTTTTGATAACCAATAAGTTCTTTAAACAGTCATATTTACAAATCTTTTTTTTCCCCATAGTTCATGCTTTTTATGTCCTGATTAGAAATCATTCCCTACCTCAAGTTAAAAAAATCACTTAGTGTTTTCTACTTAAAAATAAAAGTTTTGTTAATTCTGTACTCCTGATTTGTCCCTCCTCGCTCTCTGGAATTAATAGATTGCATGCTTTACATAAACTAGGTAAACAACAAGGATATACTGTATAGCATGGGCTTCCCTGGTAGCTCAGTTGGTAAAGAATCTGCCTGCAATGTTGGAGACCCTGGTTTAATCCCTGGGTTGGGAAGATCCCCTGGAGAAGGGGTAGGCTACCCACTCCAGTATTCTTGGGCTTCCCTTGTGGCTCAGTTGGTAAAGAATCTGCCTGCAATTCAGGAGGCCCCAGTTTGATCCCTGAGATGGGACGATCTCCTGCAAAAGGGAAAATCTACCCACTCCAGTATTCTGGCCTGGAGAATTCCATGGGCTAGTCCATGGGGTTGCAAAGAGTTGGGCACGACTAAGCGACTTTCACTTCACTTCACTTCATAAGGAGTTATATTCATTATCTTTTAATAACCTGTAATGGAATATAATCTGCAAAAAACCGTGAATCACTATGCTGTGCACTTAAAACTAATACACTATTATAAATCAACTATACTTCAGCAAGAAATAATAAAAATAAAAGTTTTTTGTTTTATATATGCCCTGAATACATTGGAGTTGACTTTTGGATATAGTATGAGGCAGAGATCCAGTTTCTTCCTTTCCTACATGGATTGTAGTTTTTTAATAGCTCTATTTAATGAATAGTTACTCCTTCCTCAGTGATGTGTCACTTCTGTCATTTATCAATGTTACATAAGTGTGTGGGTTTGTTTCTGAGACTTCTATCCCGTTCCATCCCACCCCATTTCATTCTACTTGTTAATTTATCTAAATTGTACCAATACGACTGTCTTAATCACTATAATTTCATAATACTACTGATAGTTTGTGGGGCAGGTCCTCTGCCCTGCTCTGGTTTGGATGATTCTAGCCATCTGTGGTCCTTTTCTCTTCCATATACATTTTAGAATCCTCAAGTGGTGCTTTTCTCTTCCACATACATTTTAGAATCCTCAACTTTCATGTAAAACCCTGTTGAGATTTTGAACTGAATTTGTAGATAGATTTGGAGAGAATGGATACCTCTGCAATATTTCTTTCTACCTGTGGTTGTGGTACATATTTCTGCTTTTTACTTAGGTCTTCTTAATAAAATCTTATATTTTATTCTATAGTTCTGACACATTTTTAGTTTTCTTATCTTGGTATTCTCTGAACTACTATAAGTAGATTTTAAAAATTACATTTAAAAATTATTTATTGCTGATGTGTAGAAATGCAGCATAAATAATATTAATCTCATGAAGATGGCACTAAAAGTGAAGGAAGCCCCTTCTCCTTCCAAAGCTTAACCAAAGGCTTTGAAAGTCAACAAGCAGTGCTTTCCATCCATTCACAACACAACAAAAATGATCTGCATGTCACCCACCTTCCATACAGCCTCAAACACTGACATTGATGTGGCCAAGGTTGACACCTCTGTTAGGCTTGATGGGGAGAGAAGGCATATGTTCTAATACTTACTCCTGACTATAATGCATTGAATATTGCCAGCAAATTTGGATCATAAAAACTGAGTCCAGCTGGCTAATTCTAAATATAAATTTTTTTCGCCATAAAAATATTTCTATAATCAGACTACTTGTTATACTCTATTAATTCTAATAATTCTGTCTAAATATTTTTCAGTTAAAAATTATATATTGAATAATACAAAATCAAGTACAGATTTATTTTTCTTCTAATTCTTAGAACTCCAATTTTTTTCTATCATCTTCCAGTACTGGCTCAGACCTTCACAATGTCGGTAGAACTAGTATTACTGAGATCCTATTCCATTTGTGGTTTTAAACAGAATGATTAAAGATTTTCCCATTTAAAATGATTACTCTGGATTATTTATAGATATTTCTGTGTCTTTTTGGTGTGTCTTCATTATTCTTTGAGCCCTTCCTTACTTTCTGGAGCAAAAAGATAATTGTAGTTTTTTTTTTTTTTTGAACTTTTAATTTTGTTTTGGGATATATATAGCCAATTAGCAAACAATGTTTTGATAGTTTCAGGTGAACAGTGAAGGGACTCAGCCACACATGTACATATATCCATTCTCCCCCAAGCCGCCTCCCATCCAGGCTGTCACACAACATTGAGCAGAGTTCTATGTGCTATACAGTAGGTCCTTGTTGATTATCCATTCTTAGATACAGCAGTGTATACATGTCTATCCCATACTCCCTAACTAAACAATATTGCAGGTTTATCTTGTATTTTTGACCCTGGAGTCAAGTTTTCCTTTATAGTCTTGGTTTCTTTTTATCTAGAATGATATATAGAAACCAAGATCTGGGCACTTGGGATATTCACTGTTACTGGTATGTCATACTCCTAATCTCTCTCAGTGGACAGAATGGAAACAGACACACTTGCCTATGTGCACACTCAGTTGCTAGGTTGTGTCCTATTCTTGGTGACCCCATGAACTGTAGCCCACCAGGCTCTTCTGTTCATGGGATTTCCCAGGCAAGAATACTGGAGTGGGTTACCATTTCCTCCTCCAAGGGATCTTCCCTACCCAGGGATGGAAACTGAGTCTCTTTTGTCTGATGCATTGGCAGGTGGAGTCTTTACTTTGGAGCCACCTGGGAAGCCCCCTAGGTGGCTATATTAAAATATAGATATTTAATGTCTGTATTAAAACCATGAGTTCACACCAGTACCTCCAATTCCAATCCAGCACCACAGTGGTTTTTCTTGCTTTCACCTTTTCCATATTTGTAACTCCCTTTTCCCAGTGAGAAACCTGGTTTTCATTATCCTTAATATATATGTGAGCAAATTTTTGCTGTGTAGGCCAAAATTACAAGAGCAGGAGGAGGAGGAGAAAGGACAGGAAGAAGGAAGAAAGAGGAAAGAGGAAGAGTTTTGTCTTTTTATCTTCATTTTACAGAACCATTGCCCTCTTTCAGAAATAAGGAAGAGAAGACCCAGAATGGCAGGGAGGGGAATAAATGCCCCAAGAGAAATAGGTGAGTCCTGTCACTGCCTTAGGTATGGGAATTGGTAGCAGGCCAGCAGATGGAGCCAGTTGATCCACCTTTTGTCCCCTAGGTGATTCCTGGCAGTCTTAAAAAAAAAAAAAACAAAAAAACAAAAACAAAAACAAAGACCTTTTTAACGGACAGTTTTAGGTTCAAAGCAAAATTGAGAGAAAGATACAGAAATTTAATATATCCTCTGTTCCCACACATGCATAGCCTCTCCCTCTATATCACAGTAGTACTATTTGTTACCACTGATGAACCTTGCATTAACATGCCATTATTACCAAAGGTCCATATTTACATTAGAATTTACTCCTAGTGTTATACATTCTATGTTTCTGGACAGATGAATGTACAAGGATATGAATCTACCATTTAGAGTCTCTTTTAGAGTAGTTTCACTGCCCTAAAAATCTGGCAGCCTTTTAAAGCTTAAGCACCTTGGTTATTTTAGAGGTAATACTTTTGAAGGCCATGGAGGTGCTGGGTATGTGTTTAAATGACCCTGTTGACGGACCACAATGGGAGTTTGCACACCTCCGCCTCTCACTGCAGGAAGCCTTCTTGGCCAGGGGGTGCCACGCATACACAGTAGCCCTGTTCCTTGTTTAGCTCATACTGGCAGCTTTTTTGTGTCGAGCACCTTGCTGAATTTTCATGTTGTGTTAATGGACTCTGTGGAGCTCATGATATTCATATTCCATATAAAGTGCAGAATGTGGCTTGGCCTCTCTAGCTTTGAGCATCTCATATGGTGTTTGCTTTGCAGGTTCATGCAGATTCATTCTGGCAAATCTAAAATCAGTTCAGTTATCAGTCGTGGCCTACTCTTTGCGATCCCATGAATCGCAGCCCGCCAGGTCTCCCTGCCTATCACCAACTCGCAAAGTTTACTCAAGCTCATGTCCATCGAGTCGGTGATGCCATCCAGGCATCTCATCCTCTGTCGTCCCCTTCTCCTCCTGCCCCCAATCCCTCCCAGCATCAGGGTCTTTTCCAATGAGTCAGCTCTTTGCACGAGGTGGCCAAAGTATTGGAGTTTCAGCTTCAGCATCAGTCCTTCCATTGAACACCCAGGACTGATCTCTTTTAGGATGGACTGGTTGAATCTCCTTGCAGTCCTAGGGACTCTCAAGAGTCCTCTCCAACACCACAGTTCAAAACATCAATTCTTTGGCACTCAGCTTTCTTCACAGTCCAACTCTCACATCCATATATGACTACTGGAAAAAACCATAGCCTTGACTAGATGGACTTTTGTTGGCAACTAATGTCTCTGCTTTTGAATATGCTATCTAGATTGGTCATAATTTTCCTTCTAAGGGGTAATGTAAGCATCTTTTAATTTCATGGCTGCAATCACCATCTGCAGTGATTTTGGAGCCCCCCAAAATAAAGTCAGCCACTGTTTCCACTGTTTCCCCACCTATTTCCCATGAAGTGATGGGACCAGATGCCATGATCTTAGTTTTCTGAATGTTGAGCTTTAAGCCAACTTTTTCACTCTCCTCTTTCACTTTCATCAAGAGGCTTTTTAGTTCCTCTTCACTTTCTGCCATAAGAGTGGTGTCATCTGCATATCTGAGGTGATTGATATTTCTCCCGGCAATCTTGATTCCAGCTTGTGCTTCTTCCAGTCCAGTGTTTCTCATGATGTACTCTGCATATAAGCTAAATAAGCAGGGTGAAAATATACAGCCTTGACGTATTCCTATTTGGAACCATTCTGTTCCTCCATGTCCAGTTCTAACTGTTGCTTCCTGACCTGCATATAGGTTTCTAAAGAGGCATGTCAGGTGGTCTGGTATTCCCATCTCTTTCAGAATTTTTCCACAGTTAATTGTGGTCCACACAGTCAAAGGCTTTGGCATAGTCAAGAAAGCAGAAATAGATGTTTTTCTGGAATTTTCTTGCTTTTTCCATGATCCAGCAGACGTTGGCAATTTGATCTCTGGTTCCTCTGCCTTTTCTAAAACCAGCTTGAACATCTGGAAGTTCACGATTCACATATTGCTGAATCCTGGCTTGGAGAATTCTGAGCATTACTTTACTAGCGTGTGAGATGAGTGCAATTGTGCGGCAGTTTGAGCATTCTTTGGCATTGCCTTTCTTTGGGATTGGAATGAAAACTGACCTTTTCCAGTCCTGTGGCCACTGCTGAGTTTTCCAAATTTGCTGGCATATTGAGTGCAGCACTTTCACAGCATCATCTTTCAGGATTTGAGATAGCTCAACTGGGATTCCATCACCTCCACTAGCTTTGTTCGTAGTGATGCTTTCTAAGGCCCACTTGACTTCACATTCCAGGATGTCTAGCTCTAGGTGAGTGATCACACCATCATGATTATCTGGGTTGTGAAGATCTTTTTTGTACAGTTCTTCTGTGTATTCTTGCCACCTCTTCTTAATATCTTTTGCTTCTGTTTGGTCCATACCATTTCTGTCCTTTATCAAGCCCATCTTTACATGAAATGTTCCCTTGGTATCTCTAATTTTCTTGAAGAGATCTCTATCTAGTCTTTCCTATTCTGTTGTTCTCCTCCATTTCTTTGCATTGATTACTGAGGAAGGCTTTCTTATCTCTTCTTGCTATTCTTTGGAACTCTGCATTCAGATGCTTTTATCTTTCCTTTTCTCCTTTGCTTTTCACTTCTCTTCCTTTCACAGGTATTTGTAAGGCCCCCTAAGACCACAATTTGCTTTTTTTGCATTTCTTTTCCATGGGGATGGTCTTGTTCCCTGTCTCCTGTACAATGTCATGAACCTCCATCCATAGTTCATCAGGCACTCTGTCTATCAGAATCTAGTCCCTTAAATCTATTTCTCACTTCCACTGTATAATCATAGAGGATTTGATTTAGGTCATACCTGAATGGTCTAGTGGTTTTCCCTACTTTCTTCAATTTAATTCTGAAGTTGGCAATAAGGAGTTCATGATCTGAGCCACAGTCAGCTCCTCTTCTTGTTTTTGCTGACTGTATAGAGCTTCTCCATCTTTGGCTGCAAAAAATATAATCAGTCTGATTTTGGTGTTGACCATCTGGTGATGTCCATGTGTAGAGTCTTCTCTTGTGTTGTTGGAAGAGGGTGTTTGCTATGACCAGTGCGTTCTTTTGGCAGAACTCTATTAGTCTTTACCCTGCTTCATTCCATATTCCAAGGCCAAATCTTCCTGTCACTCCATGTAATTCTTGACTTAGTACTTTTGCATTCCAGTCCCATATAATGAAAAGGACATCCCTTTTGGGTGTTAGTTCTAAAAGGTCTTGAAGGTCTTCATAGGACTGTTCAACTTCAGCTTCTTTAGTGTTACTGGTTGGAGCATAGGCTTGGATCACCATGATATTGAATGAATTGCCTTGGAAATGAACAGAGATCATTCTGTCATTTTTGAGATTGCATACAAGTACTGAATTTTGGACTCTTTTGTTGGCCATGATGGCTACTCCATTTCTTCTAAGGGATTTCTGCCCACAATAGTAGATATAATGGTCATCTGAGTTAAATTCACCCATTCCAGTCCATTTTAGTTCGCTGATTCCTAGAATGTCAATGTTCACTCTTGCCATCTCCTGTTTGACCACTTCCAATTTGCCTTGATCCATGGATCTAACATTCCAGGTTCCTATGCAATATTGCTGTTTACAGCATCAGACCTTGCTTCTATCACCAGTCACATCCACAGCTGGGAATTGTTTTTGCTTTGTCTCCATCCCTTAATTCTTTCTGGAGTTATTTCTCCACTGATCTCCAGTATCATATTGGGCACTTATCAACTGGGGAGTTTCTCTTTCAGTATCCTATCATTTTGCCTTTTCATACTGTTCATGGGGTTCTCAAGGCAAGAATAGTGAATTGGTTTGCCATTCCCTTCTCCAGTGGACCACATTCTGTCAGACCTCTCCACCATGACCTGTCCATCTTGGGTGGCCCCACAGGGCATGGCTTAGTTTCGTTGAGTTAGACAAGTGTGTGATTCGTGTGATCAGATTGGCTAGTTTTCTGTGATTATGGTTTCAGTGTGTCTGCCCTCTGATGCCCTCTCACAGCACCTACCATCTTACTTGGGTTTCTCTTACCCTAGGATGTGGGGTATCTCTTCACGGCTGCTCCAGCAAAGCATAGCCGCTGCTCCTTACCTTGTACGAGTTGCCCCTCCTGACCCTGAACATGGAGTAGTAGCTCCTTTCAGCCCTCCTGCACCTGCGCAGCCACAGCTCCTTGGACGTGGGGTTGCTCCTACTGGCTGCCACCCCTGACCTCTGATGTGGGGTAGTTCCTCTCAGCCGCTGCCCCTGACCTCGGACATGGGGTAGTTTCTCTCGGCTGTTCCTGAGCCATTGCTGCCAACATATCTTAATATAAACTTGAGGGAAAACTTACTGAAAAAGCCCCCAGTAGCCCTGTGTTAGCTGTGGTGATTGCCAGAAGGATAGGCTGGGGTCATATTGTGGCAAAAATCTGCTGAGCCCAAATATGCTGCCCAGTATGTAGGGGATTTCCTTTGAATGAACCGTAGAGGAAATTTGCTTTATCTGGGGTTTCAGCATCACTGCTAATGCTGTGGGTGGAGGAGGAGGCCCTAGGGATCCATGGGAAGTTGTGCTGGGCTGCATTTTGCAGTTGACCTCAGTGAGTCCTGGTTACCTTTCTCTATGTAACCTATGGATGTATCAGCTCAGTCTTCAAGGTCCTGTAATTACTCTGCATGAAGCTTATGGCTTCTCCAAAAAGTAGCTCTGCATAAGAGCTACTAGTTCCTCATCTTTATGACCCACAGTCATCCATGGATCCTCCATGAGTTACAGTAAAGTGCTTCTCTTGCTGTGATTGAAAGTGAAAGATTTCTTGAGCAGGTTTTCATATTCCATGCACTAATCTAAGAGAACATGATATATTTTTTCCCTGCCATACTTCCTTGAAGTTCTGCTCTTCAAAGGCAGGCAATCTACTGACCAGTATAAAGGATGACTCCCAAACTCCACACAACCAAGGAAGTCCATTATATTATACTTTTGGCCCTGGGAGAGTTCTAGGGCAACATAATGGGGAATTTCACAGAGGGTATCCAGCTTATTGCTAAAGGTGAATTTTGATGCAGAAGCCAAGGTCTGCCACCTTGTTGGTTGTGCCAGCATCTGGCAGAATTTGGCTTGGATCTCTTTTTCTTGCCAACTTCCAGGAGCCACTGGGTACCACTAGACTATTCCATGACAAGAAGTCTTATCCTCAGCCTCCATCAATTCAAATAACCTCACAGTATTGGAGTGATTTGAAGACTTCATGAATTTTACTTTGTAGTACAGTCCCTGGAGTTTGGAGGAATTCTGTTGAGTCTTATCAGTGATCTTTATAGCTACCTCCTTCCCAATCAGGATGTGTCAGGCCAGCTTCACTTTGGCAAGGTACCCTTGCTGATGGTCTTGAGGAGCTGGTTATTGCCAACAGGGGTCTTCTCCTCAGCAGAGATGAGAGGAAATCCTGCATCATTTTGGATTTGTTACAGGACTTGAAGGCAAGGTTTCCTTTATCTTTATGACCCAAATTCACTCTAAACCTGGGAAAAGCTGATGAGATTGGTCCAGGACACCTGGATAGAAAATTGCTTCCCAAGATCACCTGATGAACTAATCTTTATAGTGAAATCAAGATACAATGGCAGACTAAAATAAAGTAAAAAACTAAGTAAAAAAAATGAGAAAAAAGAATAAGTAAAAAAAATGAGGGAAAGAAAAAAGAGAATAGAAAAACATAAAGTAAAGAATAAAAATAGAGAAGAAGAAAAGAATGAGAAAAATAAAAAAGAAGAAAAAAAAATCTATAAAAAGCTACAGAAAGCCCACAATGTCAAGGAGGAAACAAGCTGACTTTGGTCAAATGTTCCTCAGGTCATTGGAAACCAGCTTCCTGAGCTAGAAGGACCACAAACGTAGGCCAACCAGGAACTTGCATTGGTTCTTAGAATTCCATAACAATAGCTTCTTATAAGGTCATAGCAAGAAAGGGACCTTTCATGGTTAGTGATAATTCACATGGTTCTCTTTCTCTCTCTCTCTTTTATTATGTCTGAAGAGCCATTTTAAACTTAAAAAAGTTATTGAGAACCCAGAACAGCTTTTCGTTTATGTGGATTATAGCTATTTGCCTTATTAGAAATTAAAACCTGTATGATTCTTCAGTGGCCTTTTTATTCCTAGTTTGAAAAGCTATAAAAATTTTTGGCCCAGTGTTTTTCTTTTTTTCTAAATTAAATTTATTTATTTTTAAATTGAAGGATAATTGCTTTACAGATTTTTTTCTGTCAAATCTCAACATGAATCAGCCATTGGTATACATATATCCCCTCTCTTTTGAACCTCCCTCCCATCTTCCTCCCCATCCCACTCCTCTAGGTTGATACAGAGCCCCTGTTTGAGTTTCCTGAGACATACAGCAAATTCCCATTGGCTATCTATTTTACATATGGTAATGTAAGTTTCCATGTTACTCTCTCCATATATCTCACCCTCTCCTCCTCTCTCCCCTGTCCATAAGTCTATTCTCCATATGTCTGTTTCTCCACTCAGTTCAGTTCAGTCATTCAGTTGTGTCCGACTCTTTGCTGCCCCATGGACTGCAGCATGCCAGGCTTCCCTGTCCATCACCAACTCCTAGAGCTTACTCAAACTCATGTCCATAGAGTTGATGATGCCATCCAACCATCTCATCCTCTGCTGTCCCCTTCTCCTCCTGCCCGCAATCTTGCCCAGCATCAGGGTTTTTTCAAATGAGTCAGTTCTTCGCACCAGGTGGCCAAAGTATTGGAGTTTCCACTTCAACATCAATCCTTCCAATGAAAATTCAGGACTGATTTTCCCTAGGATTCACTGGTTGGATCTCCTTGCATTCCAAGGGACACTCGAGTTTTCTCCAACACCACAGTTCAAAAGCATCAATTCTTTGGCACTCAGCTTTCTTTATAGTCCAACTCTCACATCCATACATGACTACTGGAAAAACCATACCTTTGACTAGATAGACCTTTGTTGACAAAGTAATGTCTCTGCTTTTTAATATGCTGAGCGACTTCACTTTCACTTTTCACTTTCATGCATTGGAGAAGGAAATGGCAACTCGCTCCAGTGTTCTTGCCTGGAGAATCCCAGGGATGGTGGAGCCTGATGGGCTGCCATCTATGGGGTTGCACAGAGTTGGACAGCAACTTAGCAGCAGCAGCAGCAGCAGCAGCAGCAGGTTGGTTGTAACTTTTCTTCCAAGGAGCAAGTGTCTTTTAATTTCATGGCTGCAGTCACCATCTGCAGTGATTTTGGAGACCCCCAAAATAAAGTCTCTTACTGTTTCCATTGTTTCCCATCTATTTGCCATGACGTGATGGAACCAGATGCCATAATCTTAGTTTTTTGAATGTTGAATTTAAAGCCAACTTTTTCACTCTCCTCTTTCACTTTCATCAAGAGGCTCTTTAGGTCTTCTTCACTTTCTGCCATAATCTGCATATCTGAAGCTATTGATATTTCTCCTGGCAATCTTAATTCCAGCTTGTGTTTCATACAGCCTGGCATTTTTCATGATATACTCTGTGTATAAGTTTAATAAGCAGGGTAATATACAGCCTTGACATACTCCTTTCCTGATTTGGAACCTGTCTGTTGTTCCATGTCCAGTTCTAATGGTTGCTTCTTGGCCTGCATACAGATTTCCCAGTTTCTCCATTGCTGCCCTGCAAATAAATTCTTCAGTACCATTTTTCTAGATTCCATATATGTTTTAGTATATGATATTTGCCTTTCTCTTTCTGATTTACTTCACTCTGAATAACAGGCTCCAGGTTCATCCACCTCATTAGAACTAATGCAAATACATTCCTTTTTATGACTGAGTGATATTCTATTGTGTATATGTACCACAACTTCTTTATCCATTCATCTGTCAATGGACATCTAGGTTGCTTCCATGTTCTAGCTATTGTAAATAGCGCTGCAATGAGCAATGGGATATATGTGTCTTTTTCAATTTTGGCTTCCTTGGATATATGCCTAAGAGTGGGATTGCTGGGTCATATGGTGGTTTTATTCCTAGTTTTTTAAGGAATCTCCATACTGTCTTCCATAGTGGCTGGGCCCAGTATATTTTCAAATGTCCAAATATGTGAGGATTTTTAATTTGTCTCTTTATTAACTTCTTTTTTTCATTTTACTCATTTCAGTTTTTATTTTAGAGATACAAAATAAAAATATTCTTTATAAGAAATATAACTTAAATGTTATTCTAAAAATGATTCCTCAGAATCATCATCTATGCAGTACTAAAATTGTCTTATGCGTTTTGAACATTTTTGTTTTTCAGATTATATGCCTGGATCAGAATCCAAAAATTCTTCATATATTTTGATTGGTCGATATGAATTTAAGCTTCTTTCAATCTAACTCCATCTCCTTCCTCCCTGTCCCCATCTTGTTATTTATTTTTGAGCAATTCATGTTGTTAATTTACTACTTTTTGGATTTGCCTGATTGTATTCCTGTTGTATACATTAACACATTTTCCTCTGTACTTTCTGTAAATTGATAGTTAAAATCTTAAGGTTGGTCAGATTTAGAAGTAATCTTTTTGGTAAGATGGGTGGTGATGTGTTCCTTTTCCAGGAAGCTGATGGCCTCTCATTTTGTGATGTTAATTAGTAGGCTTCCATGCTCATTGTTGAGATCCATTAAATCATGACAAGTAGCAAAATTATAAATTTATCACACTTTCATTTATTAGCTAGAATACTTCTGCAAGAGAAATGTCTTCCATTCAACTTAGTTACCTTGTGGTCATTGATGATGGTCTTTATGATTCCTGTTTCTGAAGGTTGTTGGAGGTTTTTTTTTTTTTAATTGGGCTAATACACATTTTTTTCTATTGTTTTTCATACAGGGCTTTTAGGTGAACTTTTATTTGAATAAATATTTATGCAGCGAAAAGTTATTTTGAAAGGTTCTGAACTAAGCCATATAAATGAATGGCCAAGTGAGGAATTTTGGCAAGAGAAACATCATTTTGGATATTTGAGGTCCTGAGAATATTCGAAATCTTGTTAGGGCTGGAAAAAAAATGTCAAATATATATGTATGGTAGCCATTGCTAATACCGTATAATCTAGCCATGTCATTTTATATGTGGTTCACTGTGGCTCATTCATTAGTTTGTTCACTCATCAAATGTTCTCTGAGGCTTTTGTTCTCTGAGGAGGCACTGTTCCTGGTGCTGGATAAACTGCAGAACAAAATCCCTGAGTTTGCTGTGCTTTATTGTGAGGTGGGTAAGCAACAAGTTAACAGATACGTTGAGAGGGTGAGAAATGATTTGAAAGAAATAAATAGTGATGTGTTAGTGCTACTGGGTGGGACATTACTTTAGATGAGTACTAATGTTTCACATGAGATTTCCTTGACAGGAAGGGAGCGTGATAAGTAAAGATCTAGGAAAAGGACTCTCCGAGCAGAGGGTACCACAAGGGCAAAGGCTCTGAAGTGGAAACAAGCTTGGTATGATTGAACTGCAAAAAGTCAATCAGTGTGACACACATAGCGAGTGGGCAGAAGTGTGATGGAAGGCGAGTGGAGACAGGTAGGCAGGAGTAGAGACCCAGAATTCAGCTTTTCTGGTCGATTCTGTCCTGATACATTTTGCGTTTCATTTGGCATGATTCTGAGGCCCTGGTAGCTGTGTTTCTTCAGCATAACATGTGCCGCTGCAGAAGAGAATGTTTTAGAAATCACTTTTCTCTTCCTGTCTGCCTCTGCTCCAGTCAACATCTGTCCCTTAGAAAGCCAGTTCTGAAGGAAATCTGGCCCTTTGCTGCAGCCTCTATTTCATTTCTGGTGGTTACAGTCTCAGTGTTTCCAGGGACCTGGTTGTGATTCACTGATTTGAGCAGGGTTGAAGAGCCCGCTCCTGGACCATTCCTACTTCGTGCTCTGCCCTGACCTCTGGTGGACTTGGCCTGTTAAGGCATAGACCAAGCTAGAAGCTGGAAGCCTTTGCCTTCTATCTCTGCCTGCCTGATTTGGTTTGGAGCGTGCACTGTATTCGGAGAAGGCAATGGCACCCCACTCCAGTACTCTTGCCTGGAGAATCCCAGGGACGGGGGAGCCTGGTGGGCTGCCATCTGTGGGGTTGCACAGAGTTGGACATGACTGAAGTGACTTAGCAGCCGTAGCAGTGCACTCTATTATGGAGGCTTTGTGAAGAGGCATAATTTCAGACACCACCATGGAGTGGCCAGATGGCTTTTGATCATCCAATACCTCTTATACTGGTATGAGAACCATTCTTTAAGAGTTTGCATGTGCACTGCATGCTAAGTTGCTCCAGTCATGTCCAGCTCTGTACAACCCTATGAACTGTACCCTGCCAGGCTCCTCTGTCCATGGAATTCTCCAGGCAAGGATATGGAGTGGGTTGCCTGTGCCCTCCTCCAGGGGATCTTCCTGTTCTAAGGATTGAACCTGAGTCTCTTAAATCTCTTGCATTGGCGGGTGTGCTCTTTACCACTAGCATCACCTGGGAAGCCCTTTTTAGAGTTTGGATGGCATCAATCCTACCAGTCCCCCAGGCACAATGGATGGGTATAGGACCCAGCCTGACCAATGGGAACCCTCATTCTTTTGGCCTGAAGGACTGGTTTGGAAAGAGCATATGATCTCAGTTGGGCAAATCAAGTCTTCTGTAAGGGTCTGATACTCAGACCTCTCCCTGGAGATAGAGTTCTATAGATTCTTGAATACCTGGATCTCCAGTAACTATCATCCCTTTGGCCCCTTGAGAGAGGCTGGCTGAGAATTAAATTGACACCGAGGAAGAGGGTGGGTTCTGGAAATTCAAAGGGAGTAATCATTTAAGCTTCTGCTTCTGGGTGTGCCTAGGGTGAACTGATGAATTCCTTTTTTCTCTTAAGCTAGTTTCAGTTGGATTTCTGACATAAATGGAAATCTCCTAATTAATACTGCAACCAGTGTTAGTCATAGTTATTATTTTTGTAGGTAATCTGAAGTAAATTTGAAGTATATATGGTGTGACACTTTCCTTTATGACACCACATTAGTAATTATATAGTGGTCTGGGTGACAATATTTAAATGTCTCTCACTCCATGAGCAAGGGCCATATTTATTTTGTTCATCACTATAGGTCTTTGACTGGTTGATAGTAAGTCCTAATAAATATTCATGGGATGAATAAATAGTTGTATGGGCAATGTTTACTGATGTAAGAATGTAATTTCTCTTACCTGACTGGAGTGACTTGGCAGCAGCAGCAGCAACACTATTGTGGTTATTGAAGAGAATGTTCTTATTCTTAAGTGAGCCATGCTGAGGTGTTTGGAGGCAAAGTGGGATGATGTCCACAAATTAATTGGGTCAGAAAAAAAAATCTATCTTTCTATCTATATCAATCTGTGTATGTATGTCTGTGTTGAGAGAGAGGGAAAACAAATATGACAAATGTTAATCTTTGTTGAAATCAAGTGGCGGCTATACAGGTGTTTATTGTACTCTTCTTTCAACTTTTGTATGTTTAAAAATGATCAAAATTCAAATTAGGAAAAGAGAAACGATGACCTTTATCTGAATGGGCACTCACGCTTGCGTTGCCTTTAAGAAATGTCCAATTCCTCAATTATAGGACAAATATACGAGAGAAAGACTATTTGCATTACAAAATAATTTTTAATTTTCCAGGGGAAAAAAATCCCCTCAAGTCTTATTCAAATAATAGCAATTAAAATGATCCAATGAAGAGTTCAGCTACAGGGAAACTGGAATTAGCACTAGAGGGCAAGTCTTCCCTCCCTCCTTCCCTGCTTTTCTCCCACCTTCCCCTCTCCCTTTCTTTTCTCTCTGTGTTTCCCCCTTTCTTCCTTCACTTATTTTGCTAAAATAAAAAAAAATTTTTCCTTTTTTTAAAAAATAAACTAGGAAGTTACTATAAAAAAAATTTCAGACAATAAGGAAGGTGTAAAGGGGACAGCAAAAATTATCCTTGATATTGCTTCCTACAAATAATAGTAAAAACAGTGCAAGGTATTATTCTAAGCATTTTACACATGCTGGCATGCTTAAACTTCACTCATAACCTGAAAAGTCAGTTCCTACCCTCATGCACATTTTACAGAAGGGAAAGTTGAGAAGAGGGTGTTAAGTTTCTCAGGATCAAATCCTACATGGCCTTGCTGAGAAAGAGACACTCTGGACTCTTTGGTAAAAGTCCTTTGCTACCTACATACTTGCCCACATTCATGTGTGTATACAAATGTGCGCACATCATAATCACCCACATGTATACAGATTTGCACACATATGTATGCTACAGTTACCTGTATAAACACACACATTTTACGAAACAATCATTTTATTCATGGTACTTTATGACTTGGTTTAAAAAATATACATCACAACATTGTTAATCCTCTGAATAACAGGAAACTGTGGTGAGAGAATTTAACTTGTCCTAGGTTGAGTGGAGCTGCAAACCTGGCTGGCTGACTCCAGAGCCTGTGTTCTTAGTCATGTACTGCTCCTTTTTTTTTTTTTTTTAATCCAGTTCTCTAATTTTTGTGTTTTAGTTATTTCTTAGTCTTAATTTTTTATAAATACTGCTGTCATGAATATCTCAGAATAAGCACTTTTAAGAGCCCTCAAAATCTTAGCACTTAGACCCCTAGACTTTATTTCTTTATTCACAAGGCAGATATTAAATAAACTAGAAAATGTGCTCATCAATAGGTCTTCCTGTAAAACTGTGTCAGCTGAGAGTTAGAAGGGAGACTTCTGATCGATTTTTCTGTTCTTCTCTAACAATGACCTGGTAACAGATATGATTACAATAGTAATACCACCCCGTGAACACCTTGTTATATTTCAACCACTGGGTCACACCTTTTTCCTGTATGATTTCCTTAATCTTTACAGTAACTCTGTGGGGGAGGTGTTATCCCTCTATGTCCAGATGAGAACAAACATCCTGTGACATCTCTGACAAGATGGGCACAGCCCCTGTTTACACATATCTATGAATGGGGAACTCTGTTGTGCAAAGCAGGCCAGGCCACTTATGAAGCCCTGTAATTGCTTACTTACTATTGTAAGAATTCACTTAAAATCACTGTAGAATTCACTAACTCTCTTTTCACACAATAGAGCTTGTTTAGATAATAACAATGAACATAGCTGCCATTTGTTGGGCATTTACAAGAGGCCAGCATTAGTTCTTAGTGTACTTTTCATGGGTATTTTTAATACCTCACTTATGCATAATGACCTTATATGGGGGGTATATTATTTTTTTCCATTTTATATATATGAGGTGACTGAGGCCTGTGGCTATTAACTAGTGAGGCCAAGACAGTCCCATCTCACTTGAATGTACTTACCTGATGGCTTTAGAACCTGACCCCCCTAGAAAGATGCCTGAGGGCAGGAAAGTAAAGATGATTAGTCCGGTCAACACAGAAGAATGTCATTTAGAGAGATGGAAAGCAGCTGGCCAAGTTCCTTCCTAAAACTTTCCAAAGTTTTCAGAATTTCATATAGTATGGATGTAGGTTGGAACAAGGAAAATTTAGATGGAAGTCTAGCAAACATTAATTATCACATCAACAAACATCTGTAACATTTATTGATGTAGTAGGGGCTTGCTATAAAACCTAATATTGTGCTGTGTGCAAATTTACTTTAGAATCTATTGTGTTTATTCCTCTGTCATGGGTTGAATAGTGTGCACCCAAAAGATAAGTCTTATTTCCAGGTGCTTATGAATGTGACCTTATTTAGAAACAGACCTTTGCAGATAAAATCAAGTTAAGATGAAATTATTAGGATGGGCCTTAATCTGATACAACTGGTGTCCTTAGAAGAAAAGGAAAGTGCCATGTGAAGACAGAGACGCACTGGGAGAACGTCACATGGCAGCAGAGGCAGAGATTTGAGTGATGCAGCTGCAGGCTGTTGACCTGAAATAAATAGACTGCCAGTTACTTTTCCAGCAAAAATGAGTTTATTCAGAATCAGGAAAGAATTGCAGTGCGGGGTCTGCAACCATGGCAAGCTATACGCAAGTCTCATCACAGCAAAGGAGGGACAGTTAATAGAGGGGGGAAGGAATTTGGGAGGGCTGTAGGAAACAAAGAGTCCATAACTTTTCATTAGTTGAGTTGTTGCCAGGAGAAAAGAGGAGGTTGGTCTACTGCACGCTGGACTATGCTATTATCAGAGGTAATGGGAGCTCCCCCTTCTGGTCTCCTGACTATTTAATTGAGGTTTCTGTTTATTAATTTTTTACAAGGCCAAGGAACATCAAGATTTGATGCCCCTTTAAGAAACTACGGAAATGCAAGGAAGGAGTCTATCTGAAGTCTCAGAGAGGGTGTGGTCCTGCTGACATCTTCATTTCAGATGCCGAGCAACTGTGTAGAATTGTGGGGGAAATATATTTCTGTTGTTTTAAGCCCCCTCGTCTGTAGTATTTTGTTACAGCAGCCCTAGGAAACTGATACAACCTCCCATTCCACTTCTAAGAGTTGATAAACTATCCTCAAGATTTGAAGTCTATTCAGTTGCATCAATGCATTCCTTTCGCTTGTCCCTCTGGGGTTTTCAAACTTCAGTGTGTATAAACAAAAGAATACCTATCTATCTATCTATCTATCTATCTATATGTATATGTATGTATTCTGTAGTTGGCTTGGAGGCTTTTTAAAAGTTGAAGTATAGTTGACTTACAATATTGTGTTCATTTCAGGTATACAGAGAAATGATTTGGTTATACATACATACATATATATATATATATGTATAGGTCTATATATATTTTTTGTCAATTCTTTTCCATTACAGTCTATTACGAGATATGGAATTTTCCAGGCAAGAACACTGGAGTGAGTTGCCACTCCCTTCTCCAGGGGAATTCCCGACCCAGGGATCAAACCCCATTTCCTGAATTGGAGGCAGGTTCTTTACTGTCTGAGCCACCAGGGAAGATAAATTTCCTTGTGCTATACGGTAAATCCTCGTTGTTTGTGAGGATTTTTTCAATAGATAATTTTCACTGAAAGTTTTTTCACATTTGTTCACTTAGAATGTGACTCCCAAGCTTCTTTGTATAGGCGATATCCCTTTGGTTTTTGTTGAAATATTTTCCTAGGCCATTTGCCAACCAAACGTATTCTCTTGTGAAGGTACTATTGTGGATCAGTGCCTCTCTTAAAGTGTGGTACTCGGTATAGGGATTATAGTGGGACTGTGAACTTCCCTGCTGTGGATATGAGCACTGTACTTCTATCAGTGAAATCTCTGCTTTTTTTTTTTTTTTTTTTAAAGCAGCCACACAGCAGTTATTTAATTGAAACCCCACATCTTTTTTTTGTTTTAATGTTTAGCTCCTAAGTCTGATTTTATACCTTTTAAAACACGCCGAATTATAGATGTTTTAGGACACCTAAATATAGAGTGTTACTTTACTCCTATTAATTTTTTATTGTATGCAACTAATAGATTAGATCTAATATGCAGTACAGTGATTATAGATACAAAACTCTACTATGAACAAAAAAATTAAACTTACCAGGAGACTAGATCTTAATTGTTCCCAGTAGTAGAGGAAATGATAATTATGTGACTTGGTAGAGGTATTACCTCATGCTACAATGATAGTGAAAGTCGCTCAGCGTGTCCGACTCTTTGCGACCCCATGTACTATACAGTCTATGGAATTCTCCAGGCCAGAATACTGGAGTGGGTAGCCTTTCCCTTCTCCAAGGGATCTTCCCACCCCAGGAATCAAACCCAGGTCTCCCGCATTGCAGGTGGATTGCAAATAAATGTATCACATCAATATATTCCATACCTTAAACTTACAAAATGTTGTACGTCAAAAATATCTCAATAAGAAAAAAAATCTTAAAAATGTATTTTTCCCTCAATCACTCTCTTTTTCTCTTCAAGCTTGTTGGTCTCATGAGAGGGGTCTCCCCATTACAGACTTCACCTCCAGATTAAATAAGTAAGTTCACTTTTAAAAAATATTTATAAATATTGCTTTCTTCCTTCAGGTTTGTGCTGTGTTTTTGCATTCAGGTTTGGCTGGTTGCTCCATCTTCCATCTATTTGTGTGGCTCTGGGGGGAGTTTTGTGTGTATTAAATACATCGCTTTCTTTAGATGCTGTCTTCTCTTTCTGTCTCTTGAGGAGAATCTGTGAATTTCTTTTTAGTTAGAATGTTACTAAGACAGACTTAATGCCTCTGGATTGTATCCATCTTTTAAGAATAGGAATGTAATAATATATTTATATAGAGAAAATGGGTAATAAAATTTACTAATAATTATTGGGTTTCTCCCTATGTGCTAGGCATTCTCATTTAGGAAAATTGAGGTGGAATTCACATCTCGTAAAATCAACCATTTTAAAGCAAACAATTCAGCGGCATCAACTACATTCATAATGTTGTACAACTACTGCCTCTATCTAGTTAAACATTTTCATCACTCCGAAGTAAAACCCCCTACCAATTAAGCATTTTCTCCCTCTCTTTCCTCCTCTCAACTTCTGGCAGCCATCAATCTGCATTTTGTCTATATGGCTTTTTGTATTCTGGATATTTCATATAAATGAGATCATATAGTATGTGACTTCTGTTTGCCGTCTTTCTCTCAGCATGGTTTGCAGGATCATCCATGTTGTAGCATGTTTCAGTACTTTATTTCTTTTTGTGACTAAATGATATTCCATTGTGTATTTGACGTTAATCTGTTGATGGTCATTTATGCTGTTTCCACCTTTTGGCTATTGTGAATAGTGCTGCTATGAACATACCTGCATATGTACTTGTCTTAGGATTATGTTATAAACTGTGCCTTTTAGTACTTGGAAAACACTATCATTCTTTTTCTAAGAAACCTTTATTTGGGTGCCTGCGTAATTTGTAAATAGAATGATACAACCATAGAAGATTCATTCATTTTGTAAGGCTTGCTCTCTCCTAGATTATGTTCACTTTTCTGGGACATATTTCAAGCTGGGTGAGTCCATCAACATCATTATCCGCCTGACATTGGTGATGGTAGCTATCATTTGAGAGCCTATCATATCATAGATACTATTTTTATCCCCATTTCACAGATGGAGAAACTGAGGCTTATGAAACTTAAGCATCTTTCCCAAGTGATAGACTAGTGATAGAGCTAGGACTAAAACCAAGATCTTTGTGACTCTAAAACTTGAGCTATGTGACAGTTACATGCCTGAGTTTTCCAACATTCATGAAGTTAGCTTTTTCCCCTAGTTTTAGTGGATAGCTGCTGACCATCAATAATAATAAACCTTCAATCAGTCAGTCCTGAAATCAGTTCAGTGAGTCAGAAACATCATTGAAAACTGAAATGGAATGGAATAAGATGGAAAATACCATGTGGTAAGGGTATTATTTTATGAAACTTACATTTGTCACGTGTGTGGCATGTACATATGTGTCTACATGAGGTAATGATATAAAATCTATTTCTTACTGTGGGTTGCAGTCAAAAGGTTTGAAAAAATGCTCTAAGCCACTCAGGTTCGTTTTGATGAACAAACGTTCATCATACGTTTGAACTTTTATACAACCCCATATGTTTGAATTTTTATACACCCAAACATTTGTTGCTAGTTTCTTCATTCTCAAATATGGAGAATTTGCTCTCATTCTCCAAGTTCACAAATTACTGAACTATGACATTCCTCTTCATAGCCATCATTGACTGATACTACATGCAGTTTTACATGGGTTCAAGCCTTTGAAATTCTGTTACCCTTCATTATTAAATAACACTCATGCAAAAAAGTGCACATTTAATAAGTACTTTAACGTGATAGCCCACATCAATTTCCACTTAACACAAACAGACCATTTGTGCTCTTTTGTCACTTACTGGCACCCACATCAGACGAGCAAGACACAAAACTAGACATCTTCCCTGCTGTTCGTCACATAGCATAAATGCAATTTGGGGGCTCTGGTCCCCAGACAGCCTCTGGGAAGGGCTCCTGTGGATATGCAGATGATAATTCCACATGGTAAATGTTTGGTTTTCTTCGCGTCAGTAGCAACCCACAGCAGTTCTCTGGGGACACACTTTCAAAAGCCAGTTTGAAAATTTGTTCCTTAAAAACACAATGTTTTACAAAATTTATGATGAGAACATATTAAAAATGCCAAGTTGTTGTAAAAAGCCCCAAAGCATCCTTTTAATAAATTGGAGTGAATTATAACTTAAATCCTACAAAACAGAATTAGGGTTTTGCGTTTTTATTTGTCTTAATGCAAGAATTCAGTCTCTTATTGAAACATTAAAAAAAAAAAGTCATGCAGAAAGTTCAAGGGATGGTTAATCAGGTAGGGATGGTTGTGGAGACTGATCATTGAGTAAATGCTGTTGAAACACCCTTTGCTGTAAAACACTATGCCAAGTGTTGAGAAAAGGGAAAAATTATGATATAGCAAGCTGCTTCAGAAAGCTAGCCAAAGGAGACTCCTATGTGTGTTTGTAGGATAGATTTAAAGGAAGTTCATCAAAATCTTGTATGAAATTAATGGTAGAAAGGTAGAATTATAGTGTCTGTTAAAAAGGGAGTAGTTAAACACATTCTGGTGGAATCATCCAATGGGATAGCAGAAAGCTATTAATAAGAAAGAGGAAGACTTCCCTGGTGGTCCAATGGTTAAGATTCCATGCTCCCAATGCAGGGGGCCTGGGTTTGATTCCTGGTCAAGGAAGTAGATCCCGCATGCCAAAACTAAAAGATCACGCGTGCCCCAACTAAGACCCAGTGCATCCAAATAAATAAAAATTAAAAAAATAAGAAAGAGGTAGTTCTTCAAGAAGACTGAGGAGATGACTGTTAATTGTGAACAAACCATGCTTCTGAAGAATCTGTCCCATTCACTTGTATTTCCAGCTCTTACAACTATCCATGGCATATAGTAAGTGTTTTTAAATATTTGTCAAATGAATGAATGATACTATGATAGCCTTTTAATAAAAATAAATGAGGGGGTAGTATCCACATGAATAGATGTCAAACTATGAAGAATAGTTAACCTGAGGAGTGGGCTTGGAGTCAGGGAAAGACATCACAGTAAGGACTGCAGAGCAAAAAGGTAGGGCAAGTCTGTGTACTGGTTGATATTGCTAAACTTCTGCATCAGCCCTGAAATAGCCAGAAACAATTAAATTGTGAAATTATGCAAGCCATATCCATTGTTCAGTTCAGTTCAGTCACTCAGTCGTGTCTGACTCTGTGTGACCCCATGAATTTCAGCACGCCAGCCCTCCCTGTTCATCACCAACTCCCAGAGTTCACTCAAACTCACGTCCATCGAGTCAGTGATGCCATCCAGCCATCTCATCCTCTGTCGTCCCCTTCTCCTCTTGCCCACAATCCCTCCCAGCATCAGGGTCTTTTCAAATGAGTCAACTCTTCACATGAGGTGGCCAAAGTACTGGAGTTTCAGCTTTAACATCAGTCCTTCCAATGAACACCCAGGACTGATCTCCTTTAGGATGGACTGGTTGGACCTCCTTGCAGTCCAAGGGACTCTCAAGAGTCTTCAACACCACAGTTCAAAAGCATCAATTTTTTGGTGCTCAGCTTTCTTCACAGTCCAACTCTCACATCCATAAATGACTACTGGAAAAACCATAGCCTTGACTAGATGGACCTTCATTGGCAAAGTAATGTCTCTGCTTTTGAATATGCTATCTAGGTTGATCATAACTCTCCTTCCAAGGAGTAAGTGTCTTTTAATTTCATGGCTGCAATCACCATCTGCAGTGATTTTGGAGCCCCCCCAAAATAAAGTCTGATATTGTTTGTTACTTGTGGCTAAAAGCAATTCTATACAGTGCTGTAAGAAAAAGCCTTGTTGAGTTGAAAATATTGATGAATTCAAGGAGGTGACTCAAGCTATATAAATAAAAGATAAATAACAATGTAATACTATGTGTGCTAAGTCACTTCAGTCGTGTCCGACTCTGTGCGACCCCATAGATGGCAACCCACCAGGCTTTCCTGTCCCTGGGATTCTCCAGGCAAGAACACTGGAGTGGGTTGCCATTTCCTTCTCCAATGCATGAAAGTGAAAAGTGAAAGTGAAGTCACTCAGTCGTATCTGACTCTTAGTGACTCCATGGACTGCAGCCTACCGGGCTCCTCCGTCCATGGGATTTTCCAGGCAAGAGTACTGGAGTGGGGTGCCATTGCCTTCTCCAAGACTATGTGTACTGAGTATCAGATGGGTAGCCTGGTGAGCCTATCAAGAAGGTCTTCATGGAAGACAGAAAATGTGAAGTGATTTCAAAAGCTAGTAATAGTAAAAATGTGGATTTAATAATTAGTTGTGCAAAAAGAAGTCACTTTAGGTTTTGATAACTCAACTTGGTCTCATTTTTTTGACTATCTTTTTCTAAAGTGCTTTTGATATGGACCATTTAAAAGTCTTTTTTTGAATTTGTTACAATATTGCTCATGTTTTATGTTTTTTTTTTTTTTTTGGCCTCAATGCATGTGGGATCTTAGCTCCCCAACCAGGGATCGAACCTGCACCCCTGCTTTGGAAGGCAAAGTCTTAACCACTGGACCACTAGGGAAGTCCTTTGAGACTGTTTTTGATAGCAGAAAACACAATATTAGTTCATTCTAGCTATACTGAGTCAAGTCAGTATTTTCTGCTTTACTCCCTTATCTCTAGTTGGCATCCAAGTTCTGAAGGGCTCATGCGGTATCATGGGCTCATTTGCTGTTTGCACATGTGTGGGTGCATGTGTGGGTGCATGTGTGGGTGCATGTGAGTGCCTGTCTGTCTGTGTATTGTTCCCTAATTTTGGGACTTTACAGGGAGGGGCTAAATGCAGGGTTCCTTCGCAGAGATGGGGAAACTGAGACGTATAAAACTCGATGCCTCCCATAAGTGGTACACCAATAAGTGATAGGACTGGAAGTAAAAGCTCTTCGGAAGTGTTCATGTTTTTTGCATCCCTTCCAACTCATCTCCTTGCCAAGTACCTACAGAAGATTTTTTCCCCCTCTCATTATGTCAATAAAAAGTAACTAAACAGTTGTCTCCCATGAAACATGGGTTGTGTTAGGGTTTTTGCCTTTAGAAAGCAAATCCAACCTGTCCAAAAGAAAGTCTTGATCTTCCTCCCACAAACTTGCCCTATTCATATCTTTGCCAACCTTCCGATTGTTTAGGCCAAGAACTTTTATCATCTTTGATTTTCTTCATTATCTCATACCCCACATCCAAAGCATCAGCAAATCTCATAAAAGATACCTAGAATCCAACCACTTCTCAACACTTCTGCTACTGCCACCTTAATCTAAGCTTCTATCATCTCTGACCTGCATTATAGTGGAAACCTACTAACTGGTCTCTATGCTTCCATTCTTGCTTATCCCAATAGTCTATTCTCAAACAGCAGCCAGAATCATTCTGTTAAAACATGTAAGTTAGGTCATGCCACTTTTCTGCTCAAAAAGCTCCATTGACATCTCATCTGACTCTGAGTAAAAGGTTGTTTTTTTTTTTTAATAAAAATCCTTATTTACAAAAGGCCTTAATTCACACCCCTGTTACCTAACTGACTTTATTTCTTTTTACTCTTCTACTTGATCATTCTGTTCCATAAATTTCCTCTTTTCCTCAAAATGCCAGTCATACTTAAAATGCTCCCCTCCCAGAAATCTGAATGTTTCACCCCTTGCTTTGCTACAAGTCTTTGCTCAAGTGAAACTTACCTTGACCTCCCCACTTAAAATTGCAAACCCTTCCCTATTCCCCCTGTGCTCGTCTATGTTCTGTTATTTTCCATAGCACTTATCAGCATATAAAATATGATATCACTTGCTATTTTTTCTTATTGTCTGTCTCTCCTGAAAAGAATGCAAACCCAACGAAAGCAGGCAGTTTTGTCTGTTTTATTTACTGATGTATCTGTAGCACTTAGAGCCCTGCTTATCACATAGCAGATGGTCAGTGATTATTGTTGAATGAACAAGTGCTGTGCTAAGTCCCGTCAGTTGTGTCCGACTCTTTACAACTCCATGGACTCTAGCCCACCATGCTCCTTTGTCCAGGGATTCTCCAGGCAAGAATACTGGAGTGGGTTGCCATTTCCTTCTCCAGGTCTAGCATGAATAAATGAATTAGATGTATCTAAATTTCTCATTTAAGCAATAAAACTTGAAATATTATGTAAAAAGACAAAGTCACTAATAAAATACAAATCTTTATGTCCTGTTGCAACTTGAAAATATACTATAAGACATGGTATGTTCAGAGTACAAGCAGAAAGTGACATTAAAGATCATTGTCCAGTATGGATATTCCTTAAAAAACTAGGAATAAAACTACCATATGACCCAGAAATCCCACTATTAGCTATATACCCTGAGGAAACTAAAATTGAAAAGACACACGTACCCCAATGTTCACTGCAGCACTATTTACAATAGCTAGAACATGGAAGCAACCTAGATGTCCATCAAGAGATGAATGGATAAAGAAGCTGTGGTACATATGTACATATGTACAATGGAATATTGAAAGTGAAAGTGAAGTTGCTCAGTCGTGTCCGACTCTTTGTGACCCCCTGGACTGTAGCCTATCAGGTTCCTCCATCCATGGGATTTTCCAGGCAAGAGTGCTGGAGTGGATTGCCATTTCCTTCTCCAGGGGATCTTCCCTACCCAGGGATCGAACCTGGGTCTCCCGCATTGCAGGCAGACGCTTTACCGCCTGAGCCACCAGGGAAGCTACATATGTACAATGGAATATTACTCAGCCATAAGAAGGAAAACATTTGAGTCAGTTCTAATGAGGTGGATAAATGCAGAATCTATTATACAGAGTGAAGTAAATCAGAAAGAGAAAGCAAATATCACATACTAATGCATATATATGGAATCTAGAAAAATGATACTGATGAACCTATTTGTAGGGCAGCAATGGAGACACAGACATAGAGAACAGACTTATGGACATGGTGGGAGGGGAGGAAGGAGAGGATGGGATGTATCGAGAGAGTAACATGGAAACTTATATTACCATATGTAAAATAAATAGCCAATGGGAATTTGCTATATGACTCAGGGAGTTAAACCAGGACTCTGTAACAACCCAGAGAGATGGGATGGGGAGAGAGGTGGGAGGGAGGTTCAAGAGGGAGAGGACATGTGTATATCTATGGCTGATTCATGTTGATATTTGGGAGAAACCAACACAATTCTGTAAAGCAATGATCCTTCAATTTAAAAAAATAAATAAATTAAAAATTAAAATTAATCATTTGTTAAAGTCATCACATTGTCTAATTGACTCCATCTGAAAACTTACAGGCAAGAGGCCCTATAAAACATTGAAAAAAAATTAAAACATTAACACTTTGAAAAAAAATAAAAACATTACTTCCTTTCTTAACCTACTCCACTAGGTTCATCCTTGTAGGAAATGGCCCTCCATCATTAGGAGGTTTCTGTCTTCTCATACCCTGGTGAGCTAGAGCAGAGCTTCTGAGACTTTAATATGTATGCCTATCACCTGTGTGATATGATTCGTTAGGTCTAGGGAAGGCCTGAGAATCTGCATTTCTAGCAAGCTCTCAGACGATGCCATGCCTGCTACTGTGGTCCACAGAATAGCATGGCAAGGACTCTGTTTAAAATCTCTGTCTTGGGGTTTTTATTTTGTTTTCTAGAAGCCAGAGTTGAGGGCATCTACCATCAGTCATATCCATTGCATCAAACTTTGGGGTAATCTTCTATTGTCTTTTTCCTCTCATTTTATATATGGCTTATGTTTTAGGTTCTTTCTTTTCCCCTGTTGTTTCTCTGGCTGTCACAAGCAGAACGTGCCATTGAAAAAAGTTGGCACATGTAATTGATTGTGATAGTATAATCTTTCATTGTCATGCAGTTAGCAGTGTACACATTTGGTTTTACTCTAGGACAGCAGCATGGAGCTATTTAAATTAGTTAAAAAATATTAACAGTGAAAAATATAATTAATAGGGGGTTGATCTGTTGAATAAAATCCCATTTTGTGTGGCACGTGTTTGCTGTGTGTGTGTTATGCCAGACACTGGTAAATGTAACTGTGACAATTGTGTCCAGTGTTGCTTTGCTGGCTATCACCCCTGCTGATTTCTATCTGCTAGTAAGGTGGGTATGAGAGGAAGAGCAGGAAGAATTATTATATTTCTCAAAGATCCATTATTCTATAGTGCAGGGAAAGGTCTTGGAAGTCCACGCAGGGATAGCAGCTATACATAGTAGCTAGGGACCTTGAGTTGATCATCAAAACTCCCATTAGTGCAAGAGGTGGAACTTTTCTTAATAGAAATTACTGTAAATGGATATGGGAGTCATGGGGGTAATCGACTAACCAAGGCTTAAGCATGTTTGTGGAAAAGAAAAGCCACAAAACAGTATGCCTTCCCCCATTATCCCTTAAACAGAAGTGAGTGGCAATTGCTGGCAATACATCTCAAATGAAGAAAGAAGCTCTTTAGGATGTCAAGTTGCATGGAAATTGTAATGAGGATGCTGATGCTCATTGAATCTGGTAGATAATGTTTTTTAAATGAGTTGGGTTATTTTCTAAGAAATCATATTTTACTTACTTTGAACTGTCTGTAGTTTAACCATATTGGTGATATACCTTGGTAAGATGCTGTCTTCTGGAGCTTCTTGGAGAAAGCTCTGCTATTCTTTTTGCTGCTGAGTTTGAAATGTGACTTTGACTATCTGAAATTTTAAAATGTAAGCAATAGTGCCACCCAATGGTGTCTCTTTTGATAGAGAAGAAAATGGAATTTATTTTTAGGAGATCAATTTCATGAAGCTCTATGTTCCCAGGCCTCATGGATTGTGTTTGTCTCTCAATGGAGAGCCAGGTTCTCTAATTCTTGTCTTCATTGGGAAAAGTGGCCTTGGTGGAATTCCCTAGTCTTGGCAATCCAGAGTCACATGCCTCCTGAGAATGGGGAGGACTTACAGATAGCTAGTGTGAAAAGATGGCACATGAGAAGATGTTCAGCATCACTAATTATTATTAGACAGATGCAAATCGAAACTGCAATGAAATATCATTTCATACCAGTCAGAATGGCTATCATCAGTAAATCTGTAAACCATAAATGCTGGAGAAGATGTAGAGAAAAGGGAACCCTCCTACACTATTGGTGGGAATGTAAGTTGGTGCAGCCATGATGGAAAACAGTGGGGAGTTTCCTTAGAAAACTAAGAATAGAATTACCATATGATCCAGTGACCCCACTCCTAGGCATATACTTGAACAAAACTATAGTTCAAAAAGATACATACACTCCTGTGCTCACAGCAGCAGTATTCACAATATCCAAGTCATAGAGACAACCTAAATATCCACTGACAGATAAATGGATACACAAGGTATGGTACATATACATTGAAATACTACTAAACCATAAAAATGAAATAATGCCATTTACAGCAACATGGATGGAACAAGACATTATTATACTAAGTGAAGTAAGTTAGAAAGAGAAAGACAACTATCATATGATATCACTTACATGTAGAATCTAAAATATGGCACAAACGAACCTATTTAGAAAACAGAAACAGACTCATAGACACACAGAAACAGACTCACAGACATACAGAATAGACTCACGGTTGCCAAGGGAAAGAGGGCTGGGGGAGGGCTGAACTGCAAGTGTGGGGTTAGCAGATGCGAACTATTGTATATAGGGTGGATAAACAACAAGGTCCTACTGTATAGCCCAGGGAACTATATTCAGTATCCTGTGGTAAACCATAATGAAAAAGAATATTTAAAAAGTCTATATGTGTATAACTGAGTCACTTTGCTATACAGCAGAGATTGACACATTTTAAGTCAACTGTATGTCAACAAAAAATTACAAAAATCCCATGTCCAAATGTATAATGCAGTGTTAAGCAGCAAGCTCCATGCATGGGGCCTTGTACAACTCCAGTTCTTTAAATATTCATAAGTAGAAGCCAGATGTGTTAGACTGCTGTGGATGGCTGGTACTCACACTATTCCCTAATGCCTGTGGTGAACCCCCGTTAATAGGACACACTAACAAGAATGGACTTTTACTGAAGATTTCATGACGAAATAGTGAAGTTGATTTGCATCAGAGATCACACGTTAGAGAACTAACAAGATCCGTATTCCTCTTCTGTCCTCTGCCAGTGACCTTGTCATTCTTCCTCTCTTACTCCAAACAGCCTCTGAAGACTCTTTTATTATGCAGCCTATTCAGCTTCTGTCCCCAATTTATAGAACCTTGTCAGCAAAGCCAAACCCTGGAATTAGCCCCAGAGTGATCATCAAGTGCCTCTTGGAGGCCTTCTTCCTCATCAAAGCTTATAATTTAGTTATTCATACAAGTAAACAATTTTGGCGGTGGGTGGGTTTTCCTGGTAAGTAGGTTTTTCTCCATATTGTTACATAAAGTATACCACACCTGCTTCCAAATGATTGTGAACCATTAAGAGGTTCAGATATACATGAGAATATAAATGAGTAGCTAATCACATAGTCTAATACCAGACATCATTCAGTTTGTTACTGATTGTTCTGTTGTCCTTCAACAAAGTCCTTCAGTCTCTCCAAGTGGAAGTATGTGCTCAGTTCACCTTTCTTCAATCGCTTGGCAACCCCTTTCCCATATTCCTGCTGAGGCTGCCAGCTGGCCTTGTTCTTTCTGGAAGCACTTTTACATTCTCTCCCTTTCCAGGATTTCTTAGACTTCCCAGTTGCTGTTACACTTGAAAGGTGTTAATGAATGACAATGATGTAATGTGTTATGGCTGCAGGGCTATTTGCATTTAAATGAGAACTCTGACATTTACACAAGTCTGTGTATTTTTAATTAATAATTTTTGGCCCTGTCACTTGATTTGTGAGATCTTAGTTCCCCGACCAAGGATTGAACCTGGACTCCCAGCAGTGCAAGAATGGAGCATAAGCACTGGACCACCAGGGAATTCCCGACATTTTCACAAGTCTGAGCCCAGAAGGATGATTTATTGAGGAGAATTTCACACTTGGGGAGGGCCAATGAGGCAATTGTTTGGCTGCATATAACCAACATGGTACATGGAGGGTTAGATGCACTTTTTAAGATGATTGAGCAAGCGAGAATGAAGTGTAAATTAAAAAAAAAAACAGCACATGACATTAGAGAATCTATATTTGATGCTTATATGAGCCATCACATGGGTTACAAATGTGGTCACATCTCCTTGACTATCTTGTTTGCTGTTGTACCCCTAGTGTTTTTTTAAAACCATTTTATTGAGGTGTTGTTATACAAAAAGCTGTACATATTTAATGTATACAACTTGATGAATTTGGAGATAAATATACATCTGTGAAACCATTACTACAATCAATGTCATAAACATCTTCATCATTTCCAAGCATTTCCTCCACCGTCTTTATTTACTTATTATTATCTTTTTATAAATCTATAGTTTTATTAAGACAAAAAACCTGACAATGTTGATATGAAATTTACATTTAAACAAAAGTTTTCACAGAAACCTAACACATGCCTAAAAATTACAGTGGAGTTCTAGATGCAGGTCTAGATGATGTCAAGAACTGATGGAGCTCATGATCCAAGACAGTGTTTTGGATTTTAGTTAATTCTTAGAATTAAAAAATCTGTTTTGTTTTAAAGTGAACCACTGCCCCAGTATGAAAATTAACTCTTCTCCTGAGAAGATTTAATTTTTGAAATGATTCAGCTCTTGAACTTGTGCTGTCGGTGACTAAACCCTGCCACCAATGGTTTCAAAGTTCAAAAAAACAGAGTCTCCCAGAGCTTTCTACCCTTTGAGCACTGGTCCTTGTCTTTCCCTACCTCCTATACCTATCTTCCTACCTCCTATACCACTCTCTGCCCTTCCCTAAATACTTCAGCCAGTGGCTTGGGTGGAGAAACTGATATTTACAACTTCATAATTGGAAAAGAAAGGGTCTTGTCAATTCCAAGAATTAGCTCCTCTAAGACAGGACTGGAAAAGGTCAGTTTTCATTCCAACCCCAACGAAAGGCGATGCCAAAGAAAGCTCAAACTACCACACAATTGCACTCATCTCACACACTAGTAAAGTAATGCTCAAAATTCTCCAAGCCAGGCTTCAGCAATATGTGAACCATGAAATTCCAGATGTTCAAGCTGGTTTTAGAAAAGGAAGAGGAACCAGAGATCAAATTGCCAACATCTGCTGGATCATGGAAAAAGCAAGAGAGTTCCAGAAAAACATCTATTTCTGCTTTATTGACTATGCCAAGCCTTTGACTGTGTGGATCACAATAAACAGGAAAATTCTGAAAGAGATGGGAATACCAGACCGCCTGACCTGCCTCTTGAGAAACCTATATGCAGGTCAGGAAGCAAGGGTTAGAACTGGACATGGAACAACAGACTGGTTCCAAATAGGAAAAGGAGTACGTTAAGGCTGTATATTGTCACCCTTCTTATTTAACTTCTATGCAGAGTACATCATGAGAAACGCTGGACTGGAAGAAGCACAAGCTGGATTCAAGATTGCTGGGAGAAATATCAATCACCTCAGATATGCAGATGACACCACTCTTATGGCAGAAAGTGAAGAGGAACTAAAAAGCCTCTTGATGAAAGTGAAAGAGGAGAGTGAAAAAGTTGGCTTAAAGCTCAACATTCAGAAAATGAAGATCATGGCATCTGGTCCCATCACTTCATGGGAAATAGATGGGGAAACAGTGGAAACAGTGTCAGGCTTTATTTTCTGGGCTCCAAAATCACTGCAGATGGTGACTGCAGCCATGAAATTAAAAGATGCTTACTCCTTGGAAGGAAAGTTATGACCAACCTAGATAGCATATTAAAAAGCAGAGACATTACTTTGCCAACAAAGGTCCATCTAGTCAAGGCTATGGTTTTTCCAATGATCATGTATGGACGTGAAAGTTGGACTCTAAAGAAAGCTGAATGCCAAAGAATTGATGCTTTTGAACTGTGGTGTTGGAGAAGACTCTTGAGAGTCCGTTGGTCTGCAAGGAGATCCAACCAGTCCATCCTAAAGGAGATCAGTCCTGAGTGTTCATTGGAGGGACTGATGTTGAAGCTGAAATTCCAATACGTTGGCCATCTGATGCGGAGAGCTGACTCATTGGAAAACACCCTGATGCTGGGAAAGGTTGAGGGAAGGAGGATAAGGGGATGACAGAGGATGAGATGGTTGGATGGTATCACCAACACAATGGACATGGGTTTGGGTGACTCTGAGAGTTGGTGATGGATAGGGAGGCCTGGCATGCTGCGGTTCATGGGGTTGCAAAGAGTCGGACACTACTGAGCGACTGAACTGAACTGAACTAAAGACAGAATCATTCTCCTTTATACATTCAATAAGACTTTTCCTTCTCAACCAGTTTCCATCCTCCAAATGGCAACTTTGTTAACTTCATAACTGGCTTAGTCCTTTGTTGGGACCAGCATTAATATCATGAAGGGAATACCTCAGCTTCTAAATTTCAGGCATTCACAGCTTATAAACAGTCTCTCACAGTCCTCATTTAGATGGCCAATGACATTTTTTGAAGGGATACAATATTCTGGACACAGAACCCAGTCATCATTAGTAGTTTTTTCCTTTGTTTCACAGTTTCTTAAAATTTTAAGAAAAATGATCTCAACTCCAGTCTCCCTTCTTTCCCACTCCATCCCACCCACCCCACACAATACACCAGTAATAGCCAAAAACTATACACATTCTATCCTGTAAAAAATGCAGTTAATCCTCTTGGGAAGAAGGCTGTGGGTTGTGGAGATGCACTTTTAAGATCTACAGTGTCGCTTGCTCTCCCACATCACACTCTACAAGTTCTGTCCATCATAGAAGACGCTTTGCTTTTCTTAGTGAAGTTCAGAATGGGTTGCATTTAAACACTGATTCTTCTTCCCCTCCACCAAGATGGGTGTGCAAACTCTACAGCATGGAACAACTTTAAAGCACTTAGGCTGCTGTTGGGCACAGAGACTATGCTGGCTCTTCAAAGCACATCTTCTCAAGCCATCTTTATGGTGTCAAGACAAGTAGAACTCCTTCTCTCCCCACTTGAAACCCACAGTCAGATGTGACAGTCGCTGGTATTCAAGAGAGTCAATTCTTGTTTTCTTTTTTGTCATCATCCTCTGAGGGATAGGAATGCCACATGAGCATTTCCTCATAGGAGGATATGACAACCTGTGGGCACTTGACTTTGGCTTCCTTGGCAGGGACCAGGTCAGCCTCATCAGAATTTTTCCATTTCGTCAGGAACATGAGTTCTCCACTGGAGTCTGTATCTTCAATGATCTGCTCAGCTTCCAAACCCCAGGCAAAGCCTTGTGACTTTTCTGATTCTTTTCTTCTTCTTTGGTTTGCTTTCCTCCCTCATATTGTCTGAATCAGAATCAGCTTTGCACTTGCCTTCGTTTGATTTATCTGTCTTGGGTGCTGTTTTCTGTGACTGCAGAAACTCAGCAGTGAGGTCAGGGCAGTCAGGTTATCTCCCGGCTCCCATGTGTTGTCCTCATCTGAGACTCTCTGCCACTTTAGGAGATACTCCACTTGGCCCTTTACCACTTGCCAGTCTAGAACTTTTTCCACCACATATTCCTCTTCCTCTAGCACCTCCTCTGCTTTCTTCTTGTTTTGATTTTTCCTTACGGTGCCTGCCAGCTTTCTGGTATAAAGGGTGACGGCTACTCAGAGCAGCACCCACAAACCCGAGAGGAATCAGTGAGGCACTGCTGGCCGGGGCGTGGTGACTGTGATGGAACACTTAGAAGAGCTGCCCTTTCTGTGTAACCCATTGTTGCTAACAGTAGGCACTATGGTGTACAGTCTATCTCTAGGACTTACTCATCTTGCCCAACTGAAACTTGGTACCCTTGACCAGTACTTCCCTGATTCTCCCCCCTCCCCTAAGTTTTGAATGGTTCCTGGCATATAGTAAGTCCTCAATAATTGCTTGTAAAATAAATGGATGGATGCATAGGTGGATGAATTTTTTTTCTAATATTGCTGAAACTCTTCCTCATATGAACGGACCCTAAATATCATTCCCTTGAGGCTTCCATAACTTGAGAAAATGTCTACAAATTCCAGAAATTTTTCTTATTCTCAAAATAATCTGGGGCAGCCAGACTTCTTTTGACACCAGGGGTGTCATCCCTACATTGTTCCAACTCTTTCTTTCTTGCTGCCTGAATGTGTCACTGGAAAACCTGTGTCCTGCACAGTCATAAGAGACTGGTTCACCTGAGAGGACCATAGGGGTTCTCTAGGGAGGACATCCCACTCCTTCAGGACCAGGGTGAGTGTGTGTGTGTGTGTGCACGTGCAGAACTGAGCCTTTCCGTAGGCTCATTAGCATAACCACAAATGCAAAAACAAAACCAAAAAATTTGTTCAACCCTACTGAAGTGCAATATGACAATATCAATTATTAAATCTTCTTTAGAGAAAATTATTCCAAGCCATCACCAACTCAATGGACATGAGTTTGAGTAAGCTCTGGGAGTTGGTGATGGACAGGGAGGCCTGGTATGCTGCAGTTCATGGGGTCATAAAGAGTCGGATATGACTGAGCAACTGAACTGAACTGAGCTGAACTGATTCCAAGCCTAGCCCATTCTTCAAATCAAAATTGAATTCTTCCTTTTATGCCTATAATCTGAGGTTGGTATAAAACAGAGTCAAGTCTTTGGGGAAGAAATTAGATGATTTCTTTCTCCTGAAGGGTAGGGGCACTTAGGAGAAAAATCTTCAAGAGCACCTTCAAATTTTTGCTTTGGGAAGGACCAGTGAAAAAGCCCTAAAGAGCAAAAGTATATGGTGCTTCTCAGCCTATAAAAATAATGGTCCTTTGGGGAAAACAAAACAAAACAAATCCCACCACCAGTTCTGTCTCAATGATGCTAATATGCTTTGGGGGAATCACCTTCCTTTTAAGAGGAGCTTCATTTACTCTGGATCTTCCTCAACCAAGGTGATTGTCTTGAGCTTTACTCTTAGGAAAGCATTAAGTTTCCTTTCATTTTCTAAATACAGTGAATTAACTTATTGCAGAGATTAATTTAACACTAGTGATAAAACTTGGATTGGTTGCTTGTTTTCTAAGAAGAATCCCCATAATGTTTTAAAGAATAAGATATAAAGAGTTTTGCTCAGTGCTTGGCTCATAGAAAGCATTCAAAAAGTATTAACTACTGCTATTATTGTTGTTATTGCTGCTACAACTAGTATTGTTATTAGTGGTGGCAGTCATTGGCCTGGCATCCAGTCCTAGTGGTAGGTATTTATTATGAGAAAGAAGTGGAATTTAGTGACATACAACACATGTAAAGTGCTTAATATGGCCTTTGACACAAAGCAAGCATTTAGTGAATTTAAACAAATTTAGAAAATGTGAATGTATTAGGGTAGATTTGGCTGCATAAATAGAGACCAAAATTTAATGGATTAAAGAAACATAAATTTATTTTTCATTCATGTTACAGTAACAGGTGAGTGTTCCAAGTGTTAAAAAGAAGTTTTCAGGCAATTTAGCTCTGAGCATGTATCAAAATTGTATTACAACTAGGCACAGAAGGGAAATGGATCCTAGAAAGGCCACTTCCCAAATTTACTATTGGTAGGGACATTTGATAGGAAGAAATTTCAGTTAGATAATCATTGTTAGACTAGACACAGAAAGAAAAGAAAGTCTGGTTAAAGGTCAGTAGACTCTTGATTGACAGCTGGCAACTGAGTGTGCGGGTAATTGGGCATGTGGGTAATTGGTTTCTGAGAGCAAACCTTAATCCCATTAAAGTTCACAGAAAATAGCTTAAGCATTTTATCAGGAATGCTAACTTCTCAGAAAGAGGTTATGAGCAAAATGGTTTTGCCTTTCAGACCAGGTTTGAAACAGTTTCTCTTATGGATGGGACCATGAGCTGCTCTGCCCGCTCTCGTCTTTCAGGTACTCTGGTTGATGGTAGCTCTGCCATTTTCAGTATATGGCTTTAATGCTATTCTGGTCATTGTCAACAGCCAGTGAGAAAGAGGAAAAGAACAGAGATTTCTTCCTAAGAAATTTTGCCTAAGGAAATGAGCCAGAGGTGGAAGCGGAATTTTTGCTCCCACATCATTTAGAGCTTAGTTACATGCTCACCAAGCTCCCAATAGGGTTGAAAAGTGCAGTCTGGACATCCAGATCCTGGCTGCAGGACTTTTACTAGGGGGATGAAATGGAGTTTGGGGACAGTAGTGGTTTCTGCCACAATGAGGATGTGCCCAGCCTTTCTGCACCTACTGCTTCTGAAGCAGTAGTTGGCAAACTATGGCCTGCAGGCTAAATCCCACCCATAGCTGTTTGTATAAATAAAGTTGTATTGGAAGGCCATGCTCATTCATTTATGCAATGTGTATGGCTGATTTCACACTACACTAAAGGGTTGAGTAATTGAGACAGAGACTTCATGCACCAAAGCTTAAAATATTTGCTTTTTGGCTTTTTTAGGAAAAAAAGAAATTGCTGACCCTTATTCTAGAGAGGGTTCTGAATTGCCCATAAAAGTGGACTTGATGGGTCAAAGGAAATGTGCACTGAAAATTTTAGTAGATATTCCCCTTCTTACTTGCACTAGTAGCGTATGGGATTGTGTTACCCAGTCAACAAAGTAATATCAAAATTTTCCATATGGCCAATTTGATAAGTGAAAATGGTATTTTACTATAGTTTTCATTGTACTTACCTTATTAGTAGTAAGATTTAGTATAAGGGAGTATATATAATAAAATATATACAGTATTTGGTTTTTGTCCCTCATTGTTGTTGTTCAGTTGCCAGTCATGTCTGACTCTTCATAGCCCCAGAGACTGTAGCGCATCTGTCTTCCCTATCCCTCACCATCTCCCAGAGTTTGCCCAAGTTGATGTCCGTAGAATCGGTAATGTCATCCAAACATCTCATCCTCTATCACCTTCTTCTCCTTCTGCCTTCAGTCTTTCCCAGGATCAGAGACTTTTCCAATGAGTCAGATGTTTGTATCAGGTGGCCAGAGTATCGGAGCTTCACCTTCAGCATAAGTCCTTGCAAAGAGTATTCAGAGCTGATTTTCTTTAAGACTGACTGGTTTGATCTCCTTGCTTTCCAAGGGACTCTCTCTCAAGAGTCTTCTCCAGAACCACAGTTTGAAAGCATCAATTCTTCGGTGCTCTGCCTTCTTTATTGTCCAGCTCTCACATCTGTACATGACTACTGGAAAGACCATAGCCTTGACTTTACAAACCTTTGTTGGCAAAGTGATGTCTTTGGTTTTAACACAGTCTAGATTTGTCATAGCTTCTCTGCCAAGAAACAATTGTCTTCTAATTTTATGGCTGCAGTTGCAATCTGCAGTGATTTTGGAGCCCAAGAAGAGGAAACCTGTCACTGCTTCCATCTTTCCCCCTTCTATTTGCCATGAAATGATGGGGCCAGATGCCATGATATTAGTTTTATTAATATTGAACTCTAAGTTGGCTTTTTCGCTTTCCTCCATCCCCCTCATCAAGAGGCTGTTTAGTTCCTCTTTACTACTGGCACAAAACTTTTAAAACCAATGGAATTTCCAGAGTGATAGGAAGTGTCTTTTGATATTCATAATAAAACCCTTTCAGTCACACCTGAGTTTGTATTAATGAAGTGACTTTTGGAAAATCCATAAGGAAGGGGCTGGTTGCCAGGGGAATCAACCAGAATTAGAGAACTGGAACTTTCAATCTCTTCCACCCTCCCCCCATGCCCTTGGAGAGGAGAGGGCCATGAGATTGAATCAATTAATCATGTCTACATAATGAAGCTTCAGTAAAATTAAGAGAATGGCATTTGGAGAGCTTCTGGATTGGTGAACATAGGGAGATGCTGGGTGGGATAGCATAGAAGCTTTATATCCCTTTCACCATTTCTTGTCCTATGCATCTTCCATCTGGTTGTTCCTGATTTAGTTATTTTTTTTAATAATAGACTGGTAATCTAGTAAGTAAATAATTTTGCTGAATTTTGTGAGCTTCTGTAGTAAACTAATAGAACTGAAGGAGGGAATCTTGGAAACCTCTGATTTATAGCCAGTGGGTCAAGTGACATTAGCATCTGAAATGATGAAGTGGTGTCTGAAGTCCTGTGAGACTGAGCCCTTAACCTGTGGGATTTGACACTAACTCAGGACTTCCCTGGTGGCTCAGGTGGTAAAGAATTTGCCTACAATGCAGGAGACCTGGGTTCAATCCATGGGTCAGGAAGATCCCCTGGAGAAAAGAAGGGCAACTGACTCCAGTATTCTTGCCTGGAGAATTACATGGACAGAGGAGCCTGGTGGGCTACATTCCATGGGGCTGCGAAGAGTTGGACATGACTGAATGACTAGTGCATGTGCACAAACACACACACACTGTAGATAGTGTCAGAAATGAGTCCATATTGTAAGACACTAAACTGGGGTGGAAGAATTGCTTTCCAAACTCAAATGTTTGGGAAAACCCACACATTTGATGTTAGAAGTGTAGGTAGAGTAGTGTAAAAGTCATACAAGAGAGTCATATAAGAGTGTGTTTTTCTTTTAGACTAATCATGATTGTAACTAATCATATTTTAAGAATATTTGCACTTTCTTTTCTGTGGACTACTACTTGTCTTTTGCACATCTATTGGCAAATATGGGGTTGTTAATTTTGTATAATAATTTCTAGGGGGTTTTATATGCTAGGGAACCAAGCCATTTATGATACAAATTGCAAAAATTGACCTCATTTAAGAATTTTTAAATTTTTAACTTAATTTTATTATTATTATTATTTTTTTTACTGCTCATGGGCTCTTCATTGCTGTGCATCAGTCAGTTCAGTTCAGTCGCTCAGTTGTGTCCAACTCTTTGCTACCCCATGAATCGTAGCATGCCAGGCCTCCCTGTCTATCACCAACTCCCAGAGTTCACTCAGATTCATGTCCATCAAGTCAGTGATGCCATCCAGCCATCTCATCCTCTGTTGTCCCCTTCTCTTCCTGCCCCCAATCCCTCCCAGCATCAAAGTCTTTTCCAATGAGTCAACTCTTGGCATGAGGTGGCCAAAGTACTGGAGCTTCAGCTTTAGCATCATTCCTTCCAAAGAAATCCCAGGGCTGATTGCCTTCAGAATGGACTGTTTGGATCTCCCTGCAGTCCAAGGGACTCTCAAGAGTCTTCTCCAACACCACACTTCAAAAGCATCAATTCTTTGGCACTCAGCCTTCTTCACAGTCCAACTCTCACATCCATACATGACTACTGGAAAAACCATAGCCTTGACTAGATGGACCTTAGTCGGCAAAGTAATGTCTCTGCTTTTGAATATGCCATCTAGGTTGGTCATAACTTTTCTTCCAAGGAGTAAGCATCTTTTAATTTCATGGCTACAGTCACCATCTGCAGTGAGTTTGGAGCCCCAAAAAGTAAAGTCTGACACTGTTTCCACTGTTTCTCCATCTATTTCCCATGAAGTGATGGGACCGGATGCCATGATGTTAGTTTTCTGAATGTTGAGCTTTAAGCCAACTTTTTCACTCTCCTCTTTCACTTTCATCAAGAGGCTTTTTAGTTCCTCTACACTTTCTGCCATAAGGGTGGTGTCATCTGCATATCTGAGGTTATTGATATTTCTCCCGGCAATCTTGATTCCAGCTTGTGCTTCTTCCAGTCCAGCATTTCTCATGATGTACTCTGCATAGAAGTTAAATAAGCAGGGTGACAATATACAGCCTTAACGTACTCCTTTTCCTATTTGGAACCAGTCTGTTGTTCCATGTCCAGTTCTAACTGTTGCTTCCTGACCTGCATACAGATTTCTCAAGAGGCAGGTCAGGTGATCTGGTATTCCCATCTCTCTCAGAATTTTCCACAGTTTATTGTGGTCAACAGGCTTTCTCTAGTTGCGGTGCACAGGGGGTCTTCTCTAGTTGTGGTGTGAGTGCGTCCAGTGGTAGTGGGTTCTCTTGTTATGGAGCAGAGGCATCTAGGACACATGGGCTTCAATAACCATGGCTCACGGGCTCCTGAATGCAGGCTCTGTAGTTGTGGCACACGGGCTTACTTGCTCTGCAGCATGTGGGATCTTAGTTCCCACCAGGGATAGAATCCATCTCCTCTGCATCGGCAGGTAGATTCTTAACCACTGGACCACCAGGCACATCTCTTCCCCATTTTTAAAAAACATTTTTATCTATTTTTAAATTTTTGGCTGTGCTGGATCGTCATTGCTTTGCATGGGCTTTCTTTAGCTGTAGTGAGAGGGGGCTACTCTTTACTGCCATGCACAGGTTTGTCATTGTGGTGGCTTCTCCTGTTGTGGAGCACAAGTTCTATGTGCACAGGCTTCAGCAGTTGTGGCATGTAGGCTCGTGGTTGCAGCTTGTGTGCTGCAGAGTGTGGGCTCAGCGGTTGTGGTGCGCGGGCTTAGTTGCTCTGCGGCATGTAGCATCTTCTCAGACCAGGGACCGAACCTATGTTCCCTGCATTGGCAGGCAGATTCTTATCCACTGCACCACCAGGGAAGTCTTCTACCCAACTTTTTAATGTATTCCTTATATTTTGCTTATGAAAATTTTTGCTGTGGAAATTTTTAAATTTTTTATTTAAAAAATAGTCAAATTGATCAATCTTCTGTTTCATGACTCTGACTTATATATTATGCTTAGAAGGCTTTCCTATATCAAGATTGTACAAAAATTTCTTCTATTTTTTTCCTAATAATTTTGTGGTTTTCAGTTTTTATATTTAAATGTTCACTGCATCTGTAATGTATTTTGTTTTAAGATTAGAAGAATGGATTCAATTCTTTTCTAACTGGCTATCCATTCTATGAACACCATCTCTTTAATAATGCATCTTTATCATACATTAATTTCCTGTATGTTTCTGGGTCTTCTTGGGATATTTCATGTATATTTATGGGCTAGTATTATGTTGCTTTAATTAATGTACCTTTATATCACATTTTAATATCTGGGAGGGCTAATTTGCCCTCATTATTTTTTTTAATGAGATTTTTTTTCTGGCTAGTTTTATTTGTTTATTTTTCTGTATAAAATAGTTAAAGTATACTGCTGATAATTTTTATTTGGATTGCATTAAATTTATTACATTAACTTGCCAAAATTGTTATCTTTATGATGCTGATGTTAGTTCTAAAGTATGGACCTAGTGTACCTGTCCATTTGAAGAACTTGTGTTGTGAGTTTTTCTGACTATGACTATGACATATTTCTGAGACTGACCACCTTTTTCACTCCTTAAATTGGCTTAAGTTATGGTTTTTATTTCTGGAATACAACCTGTTCCACAAGTACAGCAGATCTAGGAGTGAACCAGTTGTGTAATGATATTCACAGAGCAAACGCATCTTACTGTGAGTGAGTGAGTGAAGTCGCTCAGTTGTGTCCGACTCTTTGCGACCCCATGGACTGTAGCCTACCAGGCTCCTCTGTCCATGGGATTTTCCAGGCAATAGTACTGGAGTGGATTGCCATTTCCTTCTCCAGGGGATCTTCCCGACCCAGGGATCGAACCAGGGTCTCCCAAATTGTAGACAGACGCTTTACCATCTGAGCTACGGAAATGAAAAATCTGTGAATTTTGCCTTGCCATTCTTAAGTGTTTGTGGTGATTCATAGAATAGGATAAGAGGACCATGACACAGAGGGATCACATTATCTAAAGAAAGTGTTGGTTTGAACTCTTAAATCTGGAAAGCCTTTTTCATAGGTTGAGCTTTTAAGAAGCATACCCTGGTCTAGGATGTGTGAATCTCAGAGGAACAGGCAGTAGAGCAGAGAAGTGAGACTAGGAAGGGAGGAAGCCAGAGTGTTGTCATTGAGCAGCTTATCTCTGTGGGCTGCCGTGGCTCAGTCATACTCTGGACCTCTGGGAAAGGGTAGAATACATCTCAGGATTGTGCGACCTAAAAACCAGAGCATCTGGGGTGTTTACCAACTCCAACTTGTCATTGATTGAATGCTGCTTCTGGTGCCATCAGCTCCCAGGCACCTCTGGCTTGCCTTGAGTGTATGTATATGACCGCCAAAGTCCCAGGCAGAGAGTCACAGATGCTGGTGGATGGGAGTGGTCAGCCTTCACAGGAACAGTGAGGCAGAGACTCTGATAAAACTGTCTTAGAAAGACTTAAATTTCTGCATCCTTAGACACCAGCTGCCTTCCCCTGTTGGGAGGGGATTAGAGCAGTTGATAGTACCATCTATACTGCTTTCTTAGGAAATTTTGCCATCACCCTCTCCTCAGTTGGCATGTTTATGTTTTATGCCTTGGAACTCACTCTTTGCTCTCACTCCTACCACACTGATTGGACAAGAGTCAAAGTGAGCATTGTTATGGGCTTGCCAATAACCTATGACTTGTTATTGGAGTTTGTCTTAGATAAAACAAGCAGGGCAAATCCAGTTCCTCTTTTGGGGATATGGAGTTGAGAAACAAAGAATCAGTTTCCAGTTAGCAGTAGGAGCTAGAATTAAACTATTAATGTATGAACAGAGAAACATGATAGGTATGTTCAGGCAGAAATCATGCACAAGCTAGTTTCTAGAGAGGGGAATATGGAGAAAGAACGGAAAAAGAGAGAGAGGTGGATAGTGTGGTCAAACCTAAGAGGTCAAACCCCAAAGGTACCTTGTTTCTTGCTTTTGTGAGTCTTGGCTGTTCACATTCTCCTGCCTTCCCATAATGCATTTCTTTCTCCTCACAATAACTACCTTCACTCTTTTCTAGTGTTGTTATGAACCAGCTACCATTAATTGTCTTGACCTAAAACACTTTGGCAGAAAATTGGAGAATGATCCCCTAAAAGTGACTCCTGTGCTCCATTTTTGTGGTTCCTTCTCCCTCCGCTGTGTCTGGAGGCAGCTAACCTGCTAGTCCTTTCCCTATGGCTGTTGCCAGCTGCTGTGAAAGGCTCCAAGAAAATAAAATCTAGAGAAAATGCTAGTCATTAGGTGGTATAGACTTGTCCTTCCCAGAATAGGCAGTGAAAACATCATATAGCTTACTCTATTCAGAAGCTAAAATTTTATCCTCTCAAGAAAAGAAGAAACCTGACTAATGCCTTTGTAGCTGTAGCCCTCTGCTTTATAAATGGGTCCTGACAGCAAGGAGGTTAGCAGGAAAAAGTTTTAGCAAATTTCCTTCAATGAAACTGGATGAGATCCTTTCACATGTGTTTTTACTGACTTAAGCTTCTTTGAGGAACAGTTTCATCTACTATCCAGAGAAGAAGCTGAGATTGATCAAGTAAAAACAGGCCAAAACAAACCAGGAGGCCTAACTCAAGCCATTTGTATGAAACAAATATGACCCACAGTCAAGTAGCATTAAATACAAATCCAACAACACACAGATATTCACTGGGCACCTATGTTCTGGCTTTGTGCTAGGGGCTTGCAGCATGGAAGTGAGTAAGACAGACATATTCCTGCACTTAAGAGTCTGACCTACTGTGTAGTTCCATGTACTGTATACATCAGTTCAGTTCAGTCTCTCAGTCATGTCTGACTTTTTGCAACGCCATGGACTGCAGCAGCCAGGCTTCCCTGTTCATCACCAACTCCCAGAGCTTGCTCAAACTCATGTCCATTGAGTTGGTGATGCCATCCAACCGTCTCATCCTGTGTCGTCCCCTTCTCCTCCTGCCTTCAATTTTTCCCAGCATCACGGTCTTTTCTAATGAATCAGTCCTTTGCATCAGGTGGCCAAAGTATTGGAGTTTCAGCTTCAGCATCACAGTCCTTGCAATGAATATTCAGGACTGATTTCCTTTAGGATTGAATGGTTTGATCTCCTTGCAGTCCAAAGGGCTCTCAAGAGTATTCTCCAACACCACAGTTCAAAAAACCATCGATTCTTTGGTGCTCAGCTTTCTTTATGGTCCAGCTCTCACATCAATACATGACTACTGGAAAAACCATAGCTTTGACTAGACGGACCTTTGTTGGCAAAGGAATGTCTCTGCTTTTAAATATACTGTCTAGGTTTGTCATAGCTTTTTTTCCAAGGAGCAAGCATCTTTTAAATTTCATGACTGCAGTCACCATCTGCAGTGATTTTGGAGCCCAAGAAAATAAAGCCTGTCACTGTTTCCATTGTTTCCCCATCTGTTTGCCATGAAGTGATGGGACCATATGCCATGATCTTAGTTTCTTGAATGTAGAATTTTAAGCAAATTTTTTCACTCCCCTCTTTCTCCTTCATCAATAGTCTCTTCAGTTCTTCTTCACTTTCTGCCATAAGGGTGGTGTCATCTGCATATCTGAAGTTATTGATTTTTCTCTCAGAAATCTTGATTCCAGCTTGTGCTTCATCCAGCCTGGCATTTAGCATGATGTACTCTGCATATAAGTTAAATAAGCAGGGTGACAATATACAGCCTTGATGTAGTCCTTTCCCGATTTGGAACCAGTCCATTGTTTCATGTCTGGTTCTAACTGTTGCTTCTTGACCTGCATGCAGATTTCTCAGGAGGCAGGTACAGTGGTCTGGTATTCCCATCTCTTTAAGAATTTTTCACAGTTATTGTGATTCACACAGTCAAAGGCTTTTGGCGTAGTCAATAAAGCAGAAGTAGATGTTTTTCTGAAACTCCCTTGCTTTTTTGACGATCCGATGGATGTTGGTAATTTGATCTCTGGTTCCTCTGCTTTTTCTAAGTCCAGCTTGAACATCTAGAAGTTCTTGGTTCATGTACTGTTGAAGCCTCGCTTGGAGAATTTTGAGCATTACTTTGCTAGCGTGTGAGATGCATGCCATTGTGCGATGGTTTGAACATTCTTTGGCATTGCCTTTCTTTGGGATTGGAATGAAAACGGACTTTTTCTGTATACCTTTTCTTGTATACAACAAATTGGGGTTTGAAGAGGCAGAGGAACCAGAGATAAATTTGCCAACATTCACTGGATCATGGAGAAAGCAAGGAAATTCAATAAAAACACTGCTTCATTGACTATGCTAAAGCCTTTGTGTAGCTCGCAACACACTGTGGAAAATTCGTAAAGAGATGGGAGTACCAGATCACCTTACCTGTCTCTTGAGAAACCTGTATATAGGTCAAGAAGCAACAGTTACAGTTGGACATGAAACAACCGACTGGTTCCAAATTAAGAAAGGAGTATGACAAGGCTGTATACTGTCATCCTGTTTATTTAACTTATATGCAGAGTACATCATGCAAGATGCCAGGCTGGATGAATCACAAGCTACAATCAAGATTTCTGGGAGAAATATCAGTAACCTCAAATATGCAGATAATACCACTCTAATTGTGGAAAATGAAGAGGAACTAAAGCGACTCTTGCTGAGGGTGAAAGAGGAGAGTGAAAAAACTGGTTTGAAACTCAATATTCAAAAAACTAAAATCATGGCATCAAGTCCTATCACTTTATGGCAAATGGAAGGGGAAAAATTAGAAACAGTGACAGATTTTCTTTTCTTGGACTCCAATATCACTGAGGATGGTGACTGCAGACATGAAATTAAAAGATGCTTGCTTCTTCAAGGAAAGTTATGACAAACCTAGATGGTGTGTTAAAAAGCAGAGATATCACTTTGCCAACAAAGATCCACCTAGTCAAAGGTATGATTTTTCTAGTAGTGTTTTTTAAAAAATTTATATGTATTTATTTTAATTGGAGGCTAATTACTTTACAATATTGTATTGGTTCTCTAGTAGTCTTGTACAGATGTGAGTTGGATATAAAGAAGGCTGAGCACTGAAGAATTGAAGCTTCAAATTGTGGTGCTGGAGCAGACTCTTAAGAGTTGTCTGGACTGCAAGGAGGTCAAACCAGTTAATCTTAAAGGAAATCAGTCCTGAATATTCATGGAAGAACTGATGCTGAAGCTGAAACTCCAATACTTTGGCCACCTGATGTGAAGAACTGACTCATTGGAAAAGACCCTGATTCTGGGAAAGATTGAAGGCAAAAGGAGAAGAGGGCAGCAGCAGAAGAGATGCAATAAAAGACTCAACGGACATGAATTTGAGCAAATTCCAGGAGATGGAGAAGGGCAGAAGAGGCCGAAAATGCTATAGTCCATGGGGTTGCAAAGAGTTGGACATAACTTAGCGACTGAACAGTATACCTCAATACAAAATAAAAATTAAAAAAAAAAGAGTCTATAAGGAAGATGGACGTGGAATACATGTTTATAAGCAAGAGCATCACCAAAGGAAAGGGCACAAGAGTAGGTCAGGAAAGGCCTCTCTAAAACATTTTTTTTTTTAATGCTGAGACCTGAAGAATGAGCAGGGGGGAGAGCCCTCTAGGAATAAAGTTACTATTTAAAGAAGGGGGCAGTGTCCTACTGTATTTTATGTGATTTCTTTGTGCCTGTAAAACACCATGCCCAAATCTGCATGGAGCTTTCTCAAGAGTAAGTCACTCATGTTTTGGAGTAGTGGTGGTTTTTGATCACTTTTTTATCCTCTGCAGCAGATGCTTTTGATGCTGGTATATCAGGCTGCTGTGGGACACCTGCAGACAACTGCCTTACAGGCTGTGGGACCTTGGGCAGGAAACTTCCATTCTCTGGGCCTCAGTTTCCTTGTATAGAAGTGGTGAGTTGAGACTAAGTGGTCTTCAGGGTCAACCTTCTTGGTACTCTCTGAATATTTCACTGGGTTCATGGTGGGGAAGTTCTGCTCCAAGGCCTCCCTCTGGGTCAGCCAGGGACAGGGGAAAGAAGGAGAAGGAGGATGGGCCTTCGTATATATTCATCAAATTGTTGTTGAAGTGTGCTGGGTACCAAGGGCTGTTCTAGGCAAGAGGGATAGAGGTGAACAAGGGAGAGTGTCAGTTGCCCACTCTGATTCAGTCAAAGGACCATGAATGAGGAAAAGTTTGGAAGTTATAAAAGGAGAAAACAAGTCTATTCCTCACTTCGTTATCCAGTTGGCACCTATTGATATATGAGTGCAGGGTTTTGTTTGTTTGTTTGTTTAAAATTAGAGTACTCATTTGCTCTCTAGCAAGAAACAGAACCCTGTGGGAAAATGTTATTTAGGGCAGAGATATTTTAATGAGAAAAACTTGGGACTATGGGTGCTGCCCTGGGGAGTGAGGATAGGATGAATAATTACAGCAGGGTCTGAGGGCAGCCCAAGGATGTGAATGTCTGGCTGTGGGCAGGAAGAAGGGTCAGTTCAGAGGTGGAGGAAGGGCCCTGTGTCTTAGGTCTCTCAGTTTTGCCAGTGGCTTGTCCTAAAGTTACCAGTTAGGTCACAAAGCTTTTTTTGTAATTGGGGGGTTGAGGTGGGGAGGGGATGAAAATAGAAACAATTTATCTTCCTAAAGCAACAGATCTGGGCATAAGCCCAGTGCTACTGAAAGGGTCCTTTTCATGATGAGTGGGCAACTCTCTCTGCTTCCTAAGTCATCAGAGAGGCGATAGGAATGACTTTCAAACATGGACTCTGTCAAGTGATGCAAAACTCCCATGATTTACAACCCAAAGAAGTTTATCTTGCTCTGGGAAAAAAGAAGACCTTGGAACCAAAGCTTCACATTTAGAAGCCAATACAAACATCTTAAAATAACTCCCCCTCCTCCCTCCTGCTCCCATAACGAGAAATGGAGAGATTAAACAAGAGGTGGAGGGCTGTGGGTAGGACCATTGCAATCACCAGTGATTGAGCTTCAAGGTCCAAGGCCTTTGTTGTGGGCATTGGAATCCTAATGATTTATAATTAACTGCAACAAGAAAACCAAATGCCATGCACTTTCCTAACAGAGCTACAAAAATAACCACATTCACAGTGTTTGTAAAATTGGAAACAAATGTTCTAAGGAACATAAGTGCTCCATGCTGTCCTACACAAGCTTTGGAGGAAGAAAAATATTGGCACTCAGTCACAACTATAAATGATGAGCCAATATCATTTGTCATGGGAAATTCATCTAGGCAAAATCATATTGCACCATTAGGCCTCAATGACTCTGAGAAATAATCATACTGAAATGCTTCAAATTAAAATCAGTCAAGGGGTGGGTCTAACATCCTCTCTCTTCTTCTTTGCTGAATTTTAGAATCTTTGTCCTGTCTCTTTATACGGAAGAGCTGAGAAGGGGAAAATAATGCCTAACTGTACCCTTGTCCCTGAAATGGCTTAGACCTATGTGGTTCTTTTTTTTTTTTAAGTGGGTATGGAAAACAGTAGTAACCATGAAAAGTATGAAGAGACTACAAGGTATCAATAGTACAGAACAGCATGGTGACCTTAGTTCACTGGTGAACGATGATGGGGAGGGGGCTCTGGTGATTGGCAACTGGATTAATAACATATAACCTTAGTTTGCAAAAAATATTTTTAGGATATATGAATTCTTCTCCATAAATAATCTTAGTTCTTGAGCTAAAGTGGAACATGAAAAGTTTGATTATGGAATTTTACCAAGTTAAGAGAAATTTTCTATCTGTAAGGACTCCTTTGATACTATTAAATGTCAAAATCATCAGCAAAGGATAGAGGTAATGATGCTAAAACAATAATGAACTAAGTCTAGGCCTCCCTTCTTTAATTTGCACATCTCTATGAAATAGTCTTCAGCATAGATCCCATTTTACAGGTTGGAAAATAAAGTATCTGAAATCCTGCCAGATTTCTGTTAGCAGCTGGGATAAGGATCCACTACTATTTGACTCAAAAGCCCACACTCTAATTCACTCTGTATATTTCCCCCTTTTAGATTAATGTTTTCCAAATTGTGGTTTATCAGTTCTGAGGGGCCACAGGAAAATTTCAGATGACCTTGCCTCTCTGTCCCTAATTCTGTATGTCAGACAGGTAGAGAATAAAACCCTTTCAACTCTCCCATCTCATAATCTTGCCTCCGATTCTGTGAATTAAGTAATGTGCCTCCTCTCTGGGGACCCAATACAGTAGTATTAGCTGAGTGAGAAGAAATATAGATAAGTGAACTTTCTAATTGACTAACTTGAAGGTAGCAGGTATAAAATGTCAGCTTGAAAAGTGCCTGAGAATCAACTGTACAGACATAGTCAGTTTATGTAAACTTTGAGCAATGAATATGTAAATATCCTACATATGTTCATGCGTATACACTTCTAACAGACATGGGTGTGGCCTCCTGGGAGAACTCTGGTTTAAGCCTTTCTGCAAAAGTCACCTTTGAGACTGAGAATTTCCATCATCTCTGTCCAAAACATGGATTAATTGAAGAAATTCTCACTCCTGTTTTTTTTTTTTTTCCTTCAGAGAAATTAATTCTTCCTATGGGAAATTTTTTTTTTAATGCCCTAAACCGATCTGAACTTTAGGAACTTGAACCTTGCATTGTAGCTGCCTCTAAGGAATATAATCTATTCAAGCTGTTAAACTGTTGAGAACACAATAAATAGGACATTTTTATAGTGTTCAGGATATGAAGCTAAAGCATATTCGGCTGTGGTGTGTATGTGTATTTGCTCACATTTAATAACTAGTTAAACATTTCAAATCTCTTTGGATTTATGTAGGGTTATTTATTACAAGGCTCCTGAACTTTTTAGAGGCAACAGTCTTCCGGTGATCTTTATCAGGCTGTTCTCCTACTTGGCTGCTTGTTTGGTTCTTTCTTTTTTCCTTCTCTTTCCTCCTCTCTCTCTTTTCTTGAGCTTAGTCTTAACAGGGAAATAAAATGTCAACTACATCAGGAAAAAAATCCAATGGTAAAATTTGCAAATAGGAGTACAATTGGAAGGCAACATCAATGTTAAGTAGCCAGGTTTTATTATTTTTTCTCTCTCTCTGCTAATTAGGCTGCATGTTTTAAATCTTAAACATGTGCAGACTTGTGAGGGATCTGGCATGTAGAGAAGGGCTTAATTCCAGCAACTCTTGATAGCTGAGTGTTCAGTGTTGCAATGCTCACAATAGACACCATCAAGAACTCACATTTTTGGATGCCTTTTGCACAAATGGTTGTATGGAAGGAAGAATCAGAGAAATTTAGAGCCTTCCTGAATTCCCAGTTATTTCCTTTTTTTTTTTTTTTTAGGTCAGAAAACAAAGAGGTTCTTACCTGGAAGCCTGATATGTAAAGTAGGTAACCTTGAGTGTCTGTGGATGTTAATGTGGGTGAATGCGTGCCTCCCATTCATTCCTCTGTTGCTGCTGCTAAGTCGCTTCAGTGACTGACTGTGCGACCCCATAGATGGCAGCCCACCAGGCTCCGCCGTCCCTGGGATTCTCCAGGCAAGAACACTGGAGTGGGTTGCCATTTCCTTCTCCAGCGCATAAAAGTGAAAAGTGAAAGTGAAATCGCTCAGTTGTGTCCGACTCCTAGACCCCATGGACTGCAGCCTATCAGGCTCCTCCGTCCATGGGATTTGCCAGGCAAGAGTACTGGAGTGGGTTGCCATTGCCTTCTCCGCATTCCTCTGTTAGGACAGAGCATTTGTCAGCTGGGAGCAAGTACACACAACTCTTAGGATTATAGTTTGAAAGTTACGGATTTTAGACCACCTCTTCTATTGAGAGAAAACCCAGGTTCCAGAAAGCTACACTGAGTTGTTCAAGGTCACACAACTAGAACGAGGCGGCACAGGCACTTGAAAGAGGTCTTATGTTTCTGAGCACCTTGCTTTTTTTTTTTCCACCTGCTATGTTTATTATACATTCTTTTACTTCACATTCTCATGTATGTTTTAACAAATAAGTCTACATTTGCCTTTCTGTTAGCTTCTTTGGAAGCCACACATTTCATTTCAACTGTATTTTCTACTTTGTCTAAAGAAGGGCTGAAAAGGTACTGTTTGTATGCTTGTGTAATCTCTTGTCTGTTTTTTCTTTTTTTAGTTTTGTTGAGATTCACTTGACATATAACTACCCTTTCTTTTTCCATGCATTGTTTCATGAAATGTGGAGAAATTATCTATGTTTGCTAGTGAGAAATTCAGTGAGATGTATGTGAAAAGTTAATGTGTACGTGAGGATAGGTTTAGATACTTTGTAAAGGGAAAAGATCCTGATGCTGGGAGAGATTGAGGGCAGGAGGAGAAGGGGATGACAGAGGATGAGATGGTTGGATGGCATCACCGGCTCAATGGACATGGGTTTGGGTGAACTCCAGGAGTTGTTGATGGACAGGGAGGCCTGGCGTGCTGCGGTTCATGGGGTCGCAAGGAGTTAGACACGACTAAGTGACTGAACTGAACTGAAAGGCTCATTAAGGTGATCTTTAAAACTATGTATATTGTTGTCAAATTTGGAATAAAAGAAACAACTGCAAAAGATTGTAATGTTGTAAAAACCAAGAAGTATTCTTTGTAAATGCCTTCAAGCTCTCATCACTCGTTAAGGAAACCTACTAGAAACTGGAGACATCACGTTATGAGTTTCAGTTCAGCTCAGTTCAGTTCAGTCGCTCTGTCGTGTCTGACTCTTTGCGACTCCACTGATTGCAGGACACCAGGCCTCCCTGTCCATCACCAACTCCCGGAGTTTACTCAAACTCACATACATCGGAGTTGGTGATGCCATCTAGCCATCTCATACTCTGTCAATCCCCTTCTCCTCCTGCCCCCAATCCCTCCCAGCATCGGAGTCTTTTCCAATGAGTCAACTCTTCTCATGAAGTGGCCAAAGTATTGGAATTTCAGCTTTAGCATCAGTCCTTCCATTGAACACCCAGGACTGATCTCCTTTAGGATGAACTGATTGAATCTCCTTGCAGTCCAAGGGACCCTCAAGAGTCTTCTCCAACACCACAGTTCAAAATATCAATTCTTCGGCACTCAGCTTTCTTCACAGTCCAACTCTCACATCCATACATGACCACTGGAAAAACCATAGCCTTGACTAGATGGCCCCTTGTTGACAAAGTAATATCTCTGCTTTTGAATATGCTGTCTAGGTTGGTCATAACTTTCCTTCCAAGGAGTAAGGATCTTTTAATATCATGGCTGCAATCCCCATCTGCAGTGAGTTTGGAGCTCCCAAAAATAAAGTCAGCCACTGTTTCCACTGTTTCCCCACCTGTTTCCCATGAAGTGATGGGACCGGATGCCATGATCTTCGTTTTCTGAATGTTGAGCTTTAAGCCAACTTTTTCACTCTCCTCTTTCACTTTCATCAAGAGGCTTTTTAGTTCCTCTTCACTTTCTGCCATAAGAGTGGTGTCATCTGCATATCTGAGGTGATTGATATTTCTCCCGGCAATCTTGAATCCAGCTTGTGCTTCTTCCAGCCCACTGTTTCTCATGATGTACTCTGCGTAGAAGTTAAATAAGCAGTGTGACAATATACAGCCTTAACGTACTCCTTTTCCTATTTGGAACCAGTCTGTTGTTCCATGTCCAGTTCTAACTCTTGTTTCCTGACCGGCATACAGGTTTCTCAGGAAGCAGGTCAGGTGGTCTGGTATTCCCATCTCTTTCAGAATTTTCCACAGTTTATTGTGATCCACACAGTCAAAGGCTTTGGCATAGTCAATAAGGCAGAAATAGATGTTTTTCTGGAATTTTCTTGCTTTTTCGATGATCCAGTGGATGTTAGCAATTTGATCTCTGGTTCCTCTGCCTTTTCTAAAACCAGCTTGAACATCTGGAAGTTCATGGTTCACGTATTGCTGAATCCTGGCTTGGAGAATTTTGAGCATTACTTTACTAGTGTGTGAGATGAGTGCAATTGTGTGGTAGTATGAGCATTCTTTGGCATTGCCTTTCTTTGGGCTTGGAATGAAAACTGACTTTTTCCTGTCCTGTGGCCACTGCTGAGTTTTCCAAATTTGCTGGCATATTGAGTGCAGCACTTTCACAGCATCATCTCTTAGGATTTGAAGTAGCTCAACTGGGATTCCATCACCTCCACTAGCTTTGTTCATAGTGATGCTTTCTAAGGCCCACTTGACTTCACATTCCAGGATGTCTGGCTCTAGCTGAGTGATCACACCATCATGATTATCTGGGTCGTGAAGATCTTTTTTGTACAGTTCTTCTGTGTATTCTTGACACCTCTTCTTAATATGTTCTGCTTCTGTTAGGTCCATACCATTTCTATCCTTTATCGAGCCCATCTTTGCATGAAATGTTCCCTTGGTATGGCTAATTTTCTTGAAGAGATCTCTAGTCTTTCCTATTCTATTGTTTTCCTCTATTTCTTTGCATTGATCGCTGAGGAAGGCTTTCTTATCTCTCCTTGCTATTCTTTTGAACTCTGCATTCAGATGCTTATATCTTTCCTTTTCTCCTGTGCTTTTCGCTTCTCTTGTTTTCACAGTTATAAGTTTAGTTTATGCAAAAAAAGAAAATGACCAGTTTCAACCAACAGGCCTATTCTCATGAATGAGAATATATGAATGAATGAATAATGTACATTTATATGTGTAAAGTTAAAAAAATTGTTATCTAAATACTATTATTTACAGTTATTTATCATTAAATGACTTTAAAAAATTGTTTGGTCAACTACCAGTCTCAAGTGTATGAAAATAAGGACTTTTTTTCTTTAACATAACCCTGCTGTATGCCCATATTCAGTGATACCAATGTAAATTTTCTAGCCACTTGAATTATAATTTTTCAAAGTTAACAGCAAATTGCTTCAAACCCAGAATATGTACTTTCCTACTGGATTCTAGTATATAATATGCTATATTTATTAAACAAAGCAATATTATCCTCCGTAATTACAATTTAGAGTTACTTTTAACTCCTATGTGATATTAATAATATGATTAAAGATTTTCACTTGGAAAATCTCTATACAAAATATTCAGAATATCTCTGCAACTCCTGTGCCAACAAATATGGTAGTTTCTGCCTGCACAGAACTGACTATTGAAAATCTCTTCTTATATTATCACCATTTGTTTGGAATTTTGTGTTTTCTTTGTCAAGAAGAAACATTTATTATGTGTATATATGGATGGTTTTTGAGTTGTCTTGGGTTTCCCACCAAGCAAATACCTGATGTTTGGGCAGGTGTGAATCTAGTAGGAGATGGAGTAGTCTGGGAGCATAAGTTGTCCAAAATTCAAGAAATCAAGTTGTTAGCAAGAGTAGCAGAGCAGAGCCTCATACTCTACCCAGTTTAATCCCTTTGCTTAGATGATATTGAGGCTCCTAGGTCTTATTTCTTTAGGCAGAAAGGAATCAGAGGATGCTAGGCTAGGCAAATTCTTCCCATGAATAAGCCAGGGGCAGAGATTCTAGAATTTCCTTGCTGCCTCCAACCTAAGTCACCTTGGCATGGACTGACCAATACTACAGAGCCAAAGCATTGATTTGTAGGTAGGATTTGGTTCATTTTCTTAAACTGTTTTATTTTTTGAACATGAACTTGTTAGTTGCTCAGTTGTGTCTGATTTTTTGCAACCCCGTGGATTGTAGCCTGCCAGGCTCCTTGGTCCATGGGATTCTCCAGTTAAGAATACTGGAGTGGGTTGCCATTTTCTTCTCTTGAAGATCTTCCCGACCCAGGAATCAAACCTGGGTCTCCAGCATTGCAGGCAGATTCCTTACTGCTGAGCCACCTGGGAAACCCTAAAACTGAACTATGCAAGGACAGGTAGGCTTCAGGGTTTGGGTGCTCCAATCAATCTCCAGTCCTTTGTTGAAAGTTCTGCAGCATGCTGGTAATAGCCAAACTGTCCCAGCAATCATGCATACTTCTCCAGGCCTTTGAGAACATGTAGATTTCAGCAAGGATGCCCAAAGCCACACACTTTTCCACTTCCTGTGTTACCCTTGCAAAATAGAATGAAAGTTCATCCTAATCAAAATGAATTGGTAGAGCATGGCCTTGAGCATCTGATAAGTTCTGAAAAGTCACCCTCCATCCTAACAATAAATACCACTTTTTATTTCTGTCATCTCAGGCCTATATTTTTGTTATTAAAAAAATCATTGCCTCTCTGATTTTAAACAAAGGATTTTGGTTTTCTTCAAATGTGGAAAAATCTTGCTTTAACTAGATTATCACCTTCATGGAAATTACTTCATTTCTTTGATTCTAAGATACATTTTCTCCCACATTTGAACATTTCTGAAGTGCTGAATTAGTGTACAATGTATGTGCTTTATGTGGTGTTCCACTTTTATTGAAAAGTTGTTATTAAATTGATGATTCATGGCAAAGGATGACATCAGAGAATGAGGAGAATACTGTAAACTTTTCAGTTAATTTCTAGTTTTGAATCTGAATTTGTGTAACTGCAAGCTCATGGTGGGGATGATGGAAGAGAAAGAAATGTGAAGAGGGACAGATTCTTGAACTGGGAGAAAGACTATGCTAGAGAAAATTTGCTGTCTTATTTTTACTTGGGATTATGGTTTTGACCTCCATTCAGCTGCTTTTAACTGGGCATTTCCCCCATTGACTGGAGTGGGAAAAGTTGGACCTGCTCTATCAATACTATTAAAAGCCATTTATTTACTGTCTACTATATAACATTACAAAGAGATATACAGCACAGCCTTTGAACCTCAGGATATGTTGATTACAGGAAACTGAGAGGTTTCTGTGGCTTCACTGGTGGGGAAAGTCTTCCCCACCCAAAAATTAAATGTTATTTTTGGTAGCATCTTTATTATAAAATAATTCAGAAACCATATGCAATTCAGTCACTGAAAGTATAAAATTCAATGGATTTTAGTATATCCCTATAGTTGGGTAAACATCATCACAGTCAATTTTGGAATATTTTCATCACCCTGCAAACGTTCCATACTCTTTAGGAGTCATATCTCATCCCTCCCATCTTCCTTAACTCTAGACACCGCTATTCCATTTACATTAAAAAAAAAAAAAGCTGTCTTTATTTTTGAGTGTGCTGCATCTTTGTTGCTACGTGCAGGCTTTCTCTAGCTGTGGTGACTGGGGACTACTCTAGTTGTGATGCATGGACTTCTCATTGTGGTGGCTTCTTCTGTTATGGAGCGTGGGCTGTAGGGTGTGCAGTCTTCAATAGTTGTGGCACATGGTCTTAGTTGCCCCACAGTATGTAGAATCTTCCCAGACCTGGTGTAGAACCTATGTCCCAAGCACGGGCAGGCAGGTTCTTAACCACTGAACCACCAGAGAAGTCCTCCATTTACATTTGAAGAACAAAAATACAGCATGATGGAAGGGCTGGATCAGAGTAATAATTTAGGAATTAGAAGTTTTAAGAAGATTCCAAATTTTGACATTGCTTCTTAGAAATTATACAGTTTCTCTGAGCCACATTTTCTTCATGTGTAAAACTGGTATAATGACACCCACATCTCAGGTAGTTATTATTAATGTAGTGGTCGTGAAGATTAACTAAGATAACATATGTGAAAGCACCAACATAAGGCATGTCACATGGTAGGGTCAGGATGTGATTTTCTTAATCTTTTCATCTCTCTTCAAGATGGGCCTCAAGTTGAACTGCTGAAGGATGACTGATTTCTCTCCTCCCTTTATGTGAAGACTGAATCCTCTGTAGGGGCCTACTCAGTGTTCCCTACTGGAAATCCCCTTTTGGAAGTGTTTAAGGCCCTAAACTGTTGCTGGGGACACCTCAATTCCGTAGTTGAATTGATAATAAAAAACAGGGGGTCTGCTTTCCGTCTTTTAAGAAAAGTCGCATCATCCACTTTATTTAGATATTGAGAAGTCAGTTTAAACTCTCAAAATTTCTACCAACTAAATGGTTCTCAGATGAATACAGAGTCCAAGGAACCAAAGTGGCCAAAAAGGGTGGCGGATGTGGAACAAAAGCTATGATCCTCTTAGGGCCCCCTGTGAACCTCCATGTAGTACCAGGAAAAAGAGATGAGGGTCACTGGACTCCAAAAATCTATCCCATTGGCTTTTGACTCTGGAAAAACCCACTGAGCACTGCCAAGACTATTCTTTGAAAATCTCAGAGAGGTCTGATTCATCTTTAATTATCCATCCTTGAGTAGTAGAGAGGTGAGGGACATTTCTGTCTTAATGTGATGGATGGTGAAATTGAAGTGTTGGGTAATTTCTGTGGTCTGAGGACCCGAAGTCTTCCAAGGAGAACATTTACAATGATCTTCTCATGGTTCTAAACCCTCCGCTCCTGCTTTTGCCAGAATCAAAATGCTCCTGAGAGCTTTGGTTCTTCCTATGTGTCTATTAATTTCTGCCAACACAAGCTCCAGGTTATTAGACTGAAAATAATTTAGTAAAACATAAGTTGATACACACAACTATTTGGTAAAAGAAAAAACACAAAACAAATATTCTTCAGATATTATTCTTTGATAATTTTGGTCCATGATTGTGGCTACTCTGAACTCTTTATTCTCCTTTAAAGATTTTTACTTATTTAAAATTAACTTTTTAATTTCTCCCCATATATTTACTATTACTTCGAATTCATTTCAAGTCCATTATTCTTATTCTTTGATGTTTACTGAAGTGGAAAATTGAGATGATAGGATTTAGTTGAAATATTCAGAATATCCAACAGTTACGTGGTAATAAAATAAACATACACGTTCAAACATTATACATATATATTATATATAATATATATATATGGTATGATCCTATATTTATACAATAACAGTAATTTTTAGAAAAGTATTTGAACAACCATACATCAAGGTTTGAATACTGTTTGCTTGGGTGGAATTATTTTGCTTATTTGTGATTTTTTTTAATCCATTCAACAAATTTTATTAAGGCCCTACTAAATGTCAGCCATATTCTCTCCATTGAGGAGAAAGCAGTAAAGAAAAAAGATGGAAAGGACTTGCACTCCTGAAGGTACATATCAGTTGGGAGAAAGAGTAGTCAAATAAATTAAGTAAAGCAAGTAATAGGTTCAATGGTGAAAAAAGTACTATGGAGAAAAATGAATCAGGGAAGAGGGAGAGAGTGTTGGGGAGGGGTCTCAATTTTAAAGAAGGCCATCAGGGAAGGTCTGACTGTGGAGGTAAATTTTGAGTAAAAACCTAAAGAAGATGAGAGTGTGAGCCAGGTGGATGTCTGGGGAAAATGTATGCTAGCCAAAGGAACAGCAAGTGCAAAAGGCCTGCTGGGGAGCATGCTATGTGTGTATGGGATATGAGATAAAGAAAGTAATCATGAGTCAATCCAGGGTTTTGGCGACGGCAACTGTGAGGATGGAAGTGCATTAATTGGAATGGGGAGACCAGCAGGCTGATGGGGTTTGGGAAGCACCATCAGGAGCTTGGTTTTGAACATGTTAGATTTGATTAACATGATTAGATTAGATTAGTCATCCAAGATGTTTCTCTAATGAGAATGCATTGTTTTTGAAATGTGGAAAACAACAATAAATGACATTTTAAAAGATATTCTACTGTGGTAGACTAGGTTGTTTCAATGAATTCTCTATTGCTGCTGTAGATTGTTCAGCTAACTAAATTTCTGTGGCCCAGTTGTTTTTCAGTCAAACCATCTGGACCTGGTGTATGCAGGGGACAGCTCTGGGTAGCCACAAGCATACTTGATCCTAGGGCTACCCTGCTTAGAAGAAAGCTGAAACAGTCTCAGCAATGCTTTGCTGTCTTCAGGGCTGTTGACTCAGCTGACTTCCTAGATGCCTGTTTTAATCCACCTTTCCCACCAAGTAAGCTCTGCCTGACTTCCTAGACATTTGACTCTTTCATCACTTTTCTTGCTTCAGATACTTACATGAAGTTTCAAGGGTCTGGGTCCTCAGTTCTTTCTGTCATCTGCTGGCCTTTGCCTAAACACACTGATCCTGTAACCATCATGCTCTCATAAAGCAATTCACACTACATTTCATGAACACCTGTTTTATACAAAGTACTATACTAAGCATTTTGGGGATGATAAAGAACTTGAGATGTGGCTTTGATAATTAGGAGGTTTCAGTGTTGTGGGGGATGTAAATATATATAATGAGGTGATGATGACAAACATTTATGATTGTGGAGGGAAATCTGGGGCTCTGACTTTTGTAATAATGAGCTACTTGGTCCCACTAGCTCTGCTCTAGCATTTTATAGGTTTTTTTTTGTGTGTGCTATTCAATATTTAGCCTTTGTTGTTTTTTCTGATTATGAAGTAATAGATATTCATTTTAGAAAACATGGGAAAAGTAGAAAAAACATAAAGAAGAAAAAAAACTACTCATAATCTTATCATCTAGAGATGGAATGTTTCTATTAACGTTTGAGTGTATTTTTTCTTATTCTTTAAAAAAAGTTTTATTGTTGGCATTTCCCCACATCATTAATATTCTTTGGAAGAATGTTTTTAAATAGCTGAATGGAATTGATGTTTCACCATTTATATACTGGCCCCCTAATGTTGAGTCTTTTTCTATTTTAATAGCTAGATTCTTTCTTGCTTGAGCTTCACAGGCCCAGAGTTGAGACTGTTCTAAGATACCCGGGGTAGAGTAGTGTTTCATAAAAATGGAGCTGTGCCCACATGGGGTGCACTTGGATGAGAGGGGTGCAACCCCCTGAGACATAAATGACAGCATGTAATCTGTGCTCCTCCTCAGCTTGCACATGCATGAGCATAGCAGATAGCACACCTAGAAAGTCAAAGAGGTGCTTGTTATATATTTGAAAAGCTGCTTACCATTAGTACTAGACCAAGGAACTTGGAAATATAATTTTAATAAAGTCAATCTTTTTTTATGATAATTATCAGTAGTCGTATTTGTCAGGAGAGCTGTAAAATAGACATCACACAGGACCCTTCTTTTAAAAAGTAGAGGATGACCAAAGCAAGATGGAAGAAAGTGGCATCATGTGTCCTCTGATAAGATGAATAGTCCTGCTTCAGTGAGATTCTGTCAGGAGAATGAGCTTAGGAACAGAGAAAAGAAAAATAAAAAAGTGGAAAGACAATATTGCTTTATTTTAGATTCTAAAAACTGATAATGCTTTCCAAGTCTGGTATGTGAAATTTGCCGTTCTCTTTTGGCTATTCCAGCCACAGATGAGTATTTTCTTGCCAATTAGAACATTCTTGAGGTGTTTTCCTTTTCTTCACGTGATGTTGGTTGCAATCCCATGCTTGCCATTACTTATAAATTAATTTCTGGCATTGTAGTAAATTCTAGGAAAACCAATAAAACCACAAGTGTGCAGTTAAATCCTTCTGTACTTTAGAAAAAGTACTTCATTTATTTATTTTTGTTTATTTTTTTTTCCTGTGGAAAAGACATGAAAGTTAAAAACAAAGTTTCCATAAGTGGATGGGTAGTTTATAGATAACATTTTTAATCTCCTTTATTCTTTGGTCTTTTCATTGCTATAAACTTGTTCTCTCATTTGCTTAAGGCTATTTGATTATCTTCCTTGATAGGAGTAGTAAAGAAATTAATTGTGAGGATCTAGGCTGATGGAAAGAAATTGATAGAGTATCTTTTTCTTTTGACAAGAAGTATCAAAGCTGATAATCAGTACTCCTTTAAATATAGCAAACCAGGAAGTCAAGTAGAGAACTGGTGACATCAGTAAAAGAGTGATAAATAAATGGTGTGTGGAGATGATATAAAATGTCAGACAGACTCGATGGTTTTTAAAGTGCACTTTGAGCCTTTTCTGAGAAAGACTTTCTCAAGAATTTTTGGGGAAGTAGTTATGAATGCTGTAGAATAACATCTCTCCAGGTGAGTGCTACAGAATGTCAAAGAGTGGTGCTATGTGCACTCAGCACGTCAGCAAGTGTGGAAAACTCAGCAGGGGCCACAGGACTGGAAAAGGTCCGTTTTCATTCCAAACCCAAAGAAAGGCAATGCCAAAGAATGCTCAAACTACCACACAATTGCACTCATCTCACACACTAGTAAAGTAATGCTCAAAATTCTCCAAGCCAGGATTCAGCAATACATGAACCATGAACTTCCAGATGTTCAAGCTGGTTTTAGAAAAGGCAGAGGAACCAGAGATCAAACTGCCAACATCTGCTGGATCATCGAAAAAGCAGGAGAGTTCCAGAAAAACATCTATTTCTGCTTTGTTGACTATGCCAAGCCTTTGACTGTATGGATCACAATAAACTGTGGAAAATTCTGAAAGAGATGGGAATACCAGACCACCTGACCTGCCTCTTGAGAAACCTATATGCCGGTCAGGAAACAAGAGTTAGAACTGGACATGGAACAACAGACTGGTTCCAAATAGGAAAAGGAGTATGTCAAGGCTGTATATTGTCACCCTGCTTATTTAACTTATATGCAGAGTACATCATGAGAAACGGTGGGCTGAAAGAAGCACAAGCTGGAATCAAGACTACTGGGAGAAATATCAATCACCTCAGATATGCAGATGACACCACTCTTATGGCAGAAAGTGAAGAGGAACCAAAAAGCCTCTTGATGAAAGTGAAAGAGGAGAGTGAAAAAGTTGGCTTAAAGCTCAACATTCAGAAAACTAAGATCATGGCATCTGGTCCCATCACTTCATGGGAAATAGATGGATAAACAGTGGAAACAGTGGCTGACTTTATTTTGGGGGGCTCCAAACTCATTGCAGATGGTGATTGCAGCCATGAAATTAAAAGATCCTTACTCCTTGGAAGGAAAGTTATGACCAACCTACACAGCATGTTAAAAAGCAGAGACATTACTTTGCCAACAAAGGTCCATCTAGTCAAGGCTATGGTTTTTCCAGTAGTCATGTATGGATGTGAAAGTTGGACTATAAAGAAAGCTGAGTGCCAAAGAATTTATGCTTTTGAACTATTGTGTTGGGGAAGACTCTTGGGAGTGCGTTGGACTGCAAGGAGATCCAACCAGTCCATCCTAAAAGAGATCAGTCCTGGGTGTTCATTGGAAGAACTGATGTTGAAGCTGAAACTCCAATACTTGGGCCACCTGATGTGAAGGGCTGACTACTTTGAAAAGACCCTGATGCTGGGAAAGATTGAGGGCAGGAGGAGAAGGGGACGACAGAGGATGAGATGGCTGGATGCCATCAATGACTCAGTGGGTATGAGTCTGGGTAAACTCCGGGAGTTGGTGATGGACAGGGAGGCTGGCATGCTGCAGTTCATGGGGTCGCAAAGAGTTGGACACGACTGAGCTACTGAACTAAACTGAACTGATGTGTGCCTGCTCTGAAGCTATTTCTGGTGACAACACCCTGACTTGCCTTTGTGGAACTACCCCTTCCCACGTTGGCCTATGTGATTTGGGTGTGGCTGAGTAGATGTGGGTCTATAGCCTACGACTGTTCAGTCAGCACATTCTATCTCACCTGTCTTGAGAATCAGTGCAAAGATGACCATGTGACCAAAGATAGTCCAATGAGGTTCATTCTGAATCTTTTTTAGAACTATTGAGAAGGAGAAGCCTCTTTTTGGGGTTGCTGGGAAGAGAGGCTTTGAGCTCAGTGCTATGGTCATCCTTCTGCCTTATGGGAAGAGCCTGCTTGAATGAAGCCAACAAAAAGAATGTAGAACCCAGAAATGGAGAGAGAGCCATGACATTGTCCAAGATCCTGACTCTTGCCAGGCCTGAAGCCAGCCTATCCTTAGACTTAAATACAGTCATATGTTGTTGTTGTTGTTTTAGCCAGTTTGTGCTGGGCATTTCTTACCTGCCACCAAAAAAGCTTTGGATATTTGAAAAAAGTGTTATGTGAAGACTGATCTTTCATCAAATAGATATGAGAAATCTTAGGCACATTAGTCTGGTTCTCTCAAAAGTAGACTCTGTGATAGGATTTGTGTCCAAGTGGAGAAGGCAGTGCCACCCCACTCCAGTACTCTTGCCTGGAAAATCCCATGGATGGAGGAGCCTGGAAGGCTGCAGTCCATGCGGTCGCTGAGGGTCGGACACGACTGAGTGACTTCACTTTCACTTTTCACTTTCATGCGTTGGAGAGGGAAATGGCATTCCACTCCAGTGTTCTTGCCTAGAGAATCCCAGGGACTGGGGAGCCTGGTAGGCTGCCATCTGTGGGGTTGCACAGAGTCGGACATGACTGAAGCGACTTAGCAGCAGCAGCATTAATAGTTTACTTGGTAAGTGGATAGTAAGGAAGTAAGACAGTGAAGGGAAGGCATCTAATAAATGGTAATTTATCAAGCCAGCGAACACTGTGCATGGCTAGAACTTAATCCCATGTGAAAGCTATGGGAATCAGTGGAAAGCCCCTGCCTCATAGTTATTCCAACAGGCAGCAAGGGCACTGGGAAGTTATATCCCAAATCCCATCAGTTATTGTTTAAGGGCAGTTTTTGAGGGGTGTGTATGCTGCTGCTGCTGCTAAGTCTCTTCAGTCGTGTCTGACTCTGTGTGACCCTGTAGACGGCAGCCCACGAGGATCCCCTGTCCCTGGGATTCTCCAGGCAAGAACACTGGAGTGGGTTGCCATTTCCTTCTCCAATATATGAAAGTGAAAAGTGAAAGTGAAGTCTCTTAGTCGTGTCTGACTCTTAGCGACCCCATGGACTGCAGCCCACCAGGCTCCTCCAGCCATGGGATTTTCTAGGCAAGAGTACTGGAGTCAGGTGCCATTGCCTTCTCTGGGGTGTGTATAGATTTCTTGATATTTCAGTCCTGCTCTGCAAGCAGGCAGAACAGCCTGCTAAGAAGAGAGAAAGAGAGAGAGAAATCAGCCCAGACAAAGAGATGTAGATATTGACAATTGAAAGTCAGCTGAATTCTAGAGATATAGGCTAAATATAACAAAAGTTTCTTTACTTTAGGATTTCCTAGAGTCTTTAAAATACTAATATAGATACTGAATATCCAAAAATCAGCTTATGGTATGGTGTGTTTTCAAACTTTATTTTTTTAATTTTAATTTTTTTACTTGTTTATTATGCTTGAGATTTTTTGGGCTTCTTGAATCTGAAGTTTTACAACTCTTATGGGTTTTGAGGAAATCTGAACCTTGTATCTCTTTAAATGCTGTCATTTTCTATTCTCTCTCTGCATACCTTTTAGACTAACACTGGAACTTTCTCTTGTTTTTAGGTGTTTTTTCATGGATGTGGGATCTTATTCCCCCCACGAGGGATCTAACCCATGCCCTTTGTATTGGAAGCTTGGAGTCTTAACCACTGGACTGACAGGGGAGTCCCTCAAAACTTACCATAGAATCTCTTCTGTGTGGATTGTCTTTCAAAGTTACAGTTTATAGCACATGCTTTGGGTAGTACTGTTTCAGAATATCTTAGATTTCAGGTGTAACCTAACTATAAAAACTTGCATGATTCAATAGAATCCATCTAAAAATTTGAAGGACTCAATGGGTAAAATTGTTAAACTTTTGGTCAGTGTTATGGATTGGATGTTTATATCCCCTCAAAATTCATATGTTGAAATCTTAACTCCCTATTAGGAGGTGGGGCTTTTGGATGGTGATTAAATCATGACAGTGGAATGTACATGAATGGAATCCGCATCCTTATGTGAAGAGACATGAGAGAGTTTGCCTCTTTCATTCTTTGCTCTCTGCCATGTGAGGACACAGTGGAAAGACAGCCACCTACAAGCCAGGAAGTGGGCTCTCACCAGACTTTGGATCTGTTAGCACCTTGATCTTGGAATTCTCAGCCTCCAAAACGATGGGAAATAAATTTATGTTGTTTATAAGCCACTTTGTCTATGGATCTATGGTATTTTTGTCATAGCAGCCCAAACTAAGATCTCTAACTAGTGTTAATTGTTACATTTTTTAAGCTAGCAAATGACTACTGTAGATGGGTCTACAGTTTGACCATCTTTTGAATGGTGAGGCAACAAAGGCCAAGAGAGTTTTAGTCACTTGCTTAAGGTTGTTAACTAGTTTGTGCAGAGTCAGGACTGGAGTCAAAATTTAGGCTTTTCCTCTCTGTGGATCAAGCATTTTAAGGTAAGACTATGTTGGAACCACATTCTCTCACCATCCAAGTAGGCTGCTAATCTTCCTTAACCATTTTTCTTAGTAAGTATTTGCTTTAACAGGTAGCAGAATCTGGGATTGTTTTTCTGGACAGTTTTACAAATAAAGACCTTGGGCACTGTGTACCATCCTCCGGGGTGCTGCTTGGGGAGGCAGACTTCATTGTCTCTAGACCTGGGATTTGTTCTCACTTTGTGAAGAAGACTTTATTTTCTTCTACTTGCATTTCTAGGTGGCACTAATGGTAAGCAACCCACCTGCCAATGTAGGAGACGTGAATTTAATCCCTGGGTTGGGAAGATACCCTGGAGGAAAGCATAGCAACCTACCCCAGTATTCTTGCCTGGAGAGCCCCATGGACATAGGAGCCTGGTGGGCTATGGTCCATAGGGTCGCAAAGAGTTGGACATGACTGAAGTGACTTAGCGCACACTTGCATTTCTAGATTTTAGTCATAAACGCACCCAAGCTTATGGACACCAATGAATCAGAGAGACTAGTTAGGTCAGGAACTGCACTCATGACCAGCTTGTGCTATTATTAAGCATGATGGGAAATGGTGGTTATAAGGTGTAGCTTTATCTCTTATGTAATAATAGCATTCTCAAGGTCTTGGCAAATGTGCACACAATAGGTAGATACCTACAGAAAGGCTTAGCACACTGACTTCTGACTGCCCAGGATGTTTTGCCAGAGTAAGTGGGTTTTTGCATCCAGGAACATGGCCTTCTTCTCAAACTGAGAGAGATAATGGGGAGGTATTTTTGCCGAATACAAAGAACAGGAAGTTATTATTTGTTTTTATCCTCTATTTCTGGGGTGTTAAATGGCAATGAGCAGAGTTTCATGCTGGCTGTTTCTGATCATCAACCTTTTGATGCTGTCAATTATTTTTATATTCTTATATATTGGTGCTCACATATTTGAGGTGTAAATCACTGGAGGTCTCTGGAAGTAAAAGATCTTCCAATAATCAGTAATATCATTGTCAAGCATGGCCTCTTCTATCCATTTCTACTCATCCTCCAAGATAAAGGAAAAGATATGTACAGTTCATTAGGTAACAGAGTTGTGAAATAATTCTATTTTTCTTCAAATAGTAATATATCTTGAGGCTTATTTTCATTAAAATTGCTAGGTAGAAATGTCTGCAATATATATTTATTATTATTGGTTAACATGCACTGTGTATAAATACCAAATATTTAACAAGCCATCTTTATCTCTCATTTCTGAGATTTCATTTAGTAGTAGATACTATCTACACAAATATAGTGAAACTGTCTTTTAAACATGCATCTTTCTTATGTAGCTCTGGCTATACAACATTTGACATGGTTTAAACTGCATATGCTAAAATATAACTCTGTAGAATAAAATCTCAGTACAAGGTGATAAGCTCATCAGTTTATCCTGTAATACTGATATTGAGTTGGCCAAAAAGTTTGTTCAGATTTTTCTAAAAGATTTTATGGAAAAACCCATATGAACTCTTGGGCCAACCCAATATTTTAAGTGAAATAACTATTAACATCAGAAGAAATATCCTTCAAGTTTCAGTAATCTCATCTGGACCCTGAATGGTGTTCATTTTATGGTGGATACAAAAGTAAAAGGAAGACATGGTCTCTATGACTAGACATGTATTTGTGATACATAGAAGATAGTAAATCCCAGCTATCATCAGACACTAGATTGTGAGAGACTGTGAGAGAAATATACCTTTACAAGAAGGAAGAACCATTATGGGTTGAGGAGTTGAAAAGGACTTGCTGGAGGAGGGAAGTGACACTGTCCAGTGTTTATGTCTCTGAGCCTTGAAATTTGTTGCTGAATTTCCACTTTGTTCAACATTTGTGGATCTTCTAGTCCAAGTTATATGTTCTCAAAAGTGAACATGATAGAGCTGATTCCAGTGGAATATTCTATTCTCCCTACCAAAGGAGATACAGTTTCAACATGACAGTTCAGACAGTATTTTGTATCATCTATCTTTTCTTTTCATGTTACTTTTGGGTTGACTACTAAAAAGTATGAAGATATGCTCCAAATTTAACTTTTTGATTTAGTCCATTCTCTGAGTACTTTGTGAAGCAGAGTAGTGTGATATCGTGGAGCAATGAGTTTGGGAATTAGGAAACCTGGATTTGAGCCCTGGTGGGCTTCCCTAGTGGCTCAGCTGGTAAAGAATCTGCCTGCAGTGTGGGAGACCTGGATTTGACCCCCGGTTTTTGAAGATCCCCTGGAGAAGGGAAAGGCTACCCACTCCAGTATTTTGGCCTGGAAGATTTCATGAACTGTGTAGTCCATGGGGTCGCAGAGTCAGACACAACTGAGCAACTTTCACTTTCACTTTCAAAATCCTGAGAGAGGTTGATCAAGTAACCTAACTTCTTTTAGCATCAGTTTTCTCTCTCCTAAAAGGGAAAAATATGACATGCTCTATCTACCTCCTATGTTGTAAGAATCAAATGAGATAATGCAAGTAAAATATTTTTTTTAACAATCTGTAGTACCTGGTACAAATATGAGATATTATTAATACAACCTTAACAAAGGCATTAATTTGCCCATCTGTTAAACGGAGGCAGGACTTGTGTCTGTCTCACTGGATTATTTTCAGGAGTAAATGGAATAATACATGTAAAGCCTTTTAGAATAGTTTGTGGGAAATAATACATACTCAATAAATCTAGAGATTGCAGGATAAATATACTCAAAAAATAAAAAACTAATCTTAAAGCTAAAAAAGGATTTTTGCTTGTAACATATTCATTAGTCAACATTTGCTTTTACCTTCAGTGTTAAAAATGTTATCTTTGCATGAGGTCAATCATTCGCAGAATAGTCATTTCCTCTTTTTATCAGTGTTTCTCAGATGGAGGAGGCAAACTAGCCATGTGGTTCTGCCTGGATGGGGCCAGCTGGGAGTGGGAATCAATTATATTAGAGATTCTCAAAGTGTGGTCCAAGGTCTTATCTCTTCTATTATTTATGCTGTAAGATGACAGCATACATACTTCGTTTCTGGCATAAATTAATAATTTGATATTGAATTAATAATTATCTTATTGAATACAAACTAGATGTCACTTCTCTGGTTTCTCATTGAAAGCAGTGAGTATCCCTCCAGGCAATTAAAAGGTTTTCTGAGGATGAAGTGGGTGGACTTGGACCATAAGTGGTAAATGCCTCGAAAAAGAGATCCCTGGATCAAAGAGTCTTTATAATCCTTGAATCAGTCTTCCTTGACTGTGGCTTTCTGTGAAGTGACCGATGAAACAGAAGTGCTGTGAGTCCACAGCAGAGAAAGCTATTCAGACTCAAGGGGTGGGGTTTTCAGATGCCTATGTATTTGCTTGTTTGTTGTTCTCCGACTTTAAGTATCCATGGATATATTTTTTTGGGACCAGAGCAGAAAACTCCTAAGGGGAATTTTTTTTTCTTGGAAGGTGTATAATTTTTTTCAAATGGAAGATAATTTTTCCAGAAGAATCTATCAAACTGAGGGTACTAACTTTATCTCATAAAGATTATACTTCTAATCTGCTAAAGAAAAAAAAAATTTGTTGATACTTGTTAAAGGTGGTAAGGCAGACTTTATTTTGTTTTAATTTAATTTTTATTTTATATTGGTCTACAATTGATTTACAATGTTTCATTAGTTTCAGGCATACAGCAAAGTGATTCAGTTATACATATGCATATATCTATTCTTTTTCAGGTTATTTTCCCATATAGATTATTACAGAGTATTAAGCAGAATTCCCTGTACTATATACTAGTCCTTGTTTATTATCTGCTTTATATATAGTAGTGTGTATACGTTAATCCTAAACTCCTAATTTATCCTTCCCCTACCTTTCTCCTTTGGTAGCTGTAAATTTGTTTTTGAAGTCTATGAGTCTGTTTCCATTCTGTAAACAAGTTAATCTGTATCATCTTTTTAGATTCCACATATAAGTGATATCGTATGATATTTCTCTTTCTCTGACTTACTTCACTTAGTATAATAATCTCTAGGTCCATCCATGTTGTTGTAAATGGCATTGTTTCATTCTTTTTTTATGGTTGAATAATTTTCCATGTATCACATCTTCTTTATCCATTCCTCTGTCTGTGGACATTTAGGTTGCTTTCATGTCTTGGATATAAGTGAGTAGTGCTGCAAGGAACATTGGGGTGCATGTATTAATGTCTTACTTTTCAAATTATGGTTTTCTCTGGATATATGCCCAGGAGTGGGATTGTTAAATAACATGGTAGTTCTATTTTTAGTTTTTTTAGGGAAACTCCATACTGTTCTCTGTAGTGGTTGTACCAATGTATATTCCCACCAACAGTGTAGGAGGGTTCCCTTTCTATGCACCCTCTCCAGCATTTATTGTTTGTAGATTTTTTAATGATGGCCATTCTGACTAGTGTGAAGTGATACTTCACTATAGTTTTTATTTGCATTTCTCTAATAATTAACAATGTTGAACATCTTTTCACATGCTTTTTGTCCATTTGGATGTCTTCTTTGCAGAAATATCTATTTAGATGGGAATACCAGACCACCTGACCTGCCTTTTGAAAAATCTGTATGCAGGTCAGGAAGCAACAGTTAGAACTGGAGATGGAACAACAGGCTGGTTCCAAATAGGAAAAGGAGTACGTCAAGGCTGTATATTGTCACCCTTCTTATTTAACTTCTATGCAGAGTACATCATGAGAAACGCTGGACTGAAAGGAACACAAGCTGGAATCAAGATTGCTGGGAGAAATATCAATCACCTCAGATATGCAGATGACACCACCCTTATGGCAGAAAGTGAAGAGGAGCTAAAAAGCCTCTTGATGAAAGTGAAAGAGGAGAGTGAAAAAGTTGGCTTAAAGCTCAACATTCAGAAAACGAAGATCATGGCATCCAGTCCTATCACTTCATGGGAAATAGATGGGGAAACAGTGGAAACAGTGTCAGACTTTATTTTTTTGGGCTCCAAAATCACTGCAGATGGTGACTGTAGCCATGAAATTAAAAGATGCTTACTCCTTGAAAGAAAAGTTGTGACCAACCTAGATAGCATATTCAAAAGCAGAGACATTACTTTGCCGACTAAGGTCCGTCTAGTCAAGGCTATGGTTTTTCCTGTGGTCATGTATGGATGTGAGAGTTAGACTGTGAAGAAGGCTGAGTGCTGAAGAACTGATGCTTTTGAAGTGTGGTGTTGGAGAAGACTCTTGAGAGTCCCTTGGACTGCAAGGAGATCCAACCAGTCCATTCTGAAGGAGATCAGCCGTGGGATTTCTTTGGAGGGAATGATGCTGAAGCTGAAACTCCAGTACTTTGGCCACCTCATGTGAAGAGTTGACTCATTGGAAAAGACTCTGATGCTGGGAGGGGTTGGGGGCAGGAGGAGAAGGGGACGACAGAGGATGAAATGGCTGGATGGCATCACAGACTCGATGGACGTGAATCTGAGTGAACTCTGGGAGTTGCTGATGGACAGGGAGGCCTGGCTTGCTGCGATTCATGGGGTCGCAAAGAGTCGGACACGACTCAGTGACTGAACTGAACTGAACTGAAAGATAGTAAGACAGATTTTGTTCAGGACCATTCTGACAGTATAGGGACCACTGAAACAGTATTTTATAGCTGGGAAGAGACATTGGACTCAACTTTGAATACAAATTGGGCAAATGGGAATTGATAGCAAAGGAACAGGGTAGGGGTCAGTGGGTAGAAAATGCTAAGAGGAAACATCAGGGTAAGAGGGGTTTTGGCTAAACTTATCTAATATGATTCTTGCTGAAGACAGGCCAGGGTGATCAGACATCACCTGAGGGACTGTGGAGTATGAGGAACCTGATCCAATATTGAAGGTGATCAGATATCACAGGTGAGGGTTCTGATTAAACTAACTTAGTGCTCTTGCTAAAACTAGATTTTTCAAGGAAGTGCACCCATGGGCCTTGGAAAAGGTTCAGGAACCTGAATAAAGTTGGGTCAAGCAAAGAACCTTTGTGAAGTCTCAGAAACAGAAAGCCATAGGAGAAGCTGTTAGAGACAACTCGAGTCTGGTCAGATGCAGTCATCTGCAGCTGTGGGTCAGTAATAGGCCTGTATGGAGTGAGTGTAGTTATCAGTCCTTTAAGTTGTGGGGTGTGGCAGACAGAGTTCACTATACTGTTACTTTGTTATCATGCACACAGCTAAACTACATTACCCAGCCTCCTCTGCGGTTTGATGGGCATGTGACTGAGTTCTGGGCAATGGCGTGTGGGTTAAAGTAATGTTGTCATTTCCCAGCCTGGTCCCAAGATCTCTCTTGATTCCGTGTTCCTTCTTCTGTGTGCCCCTGGCTCAGAGGTGAAGCCCAGGGAGCTTTGTCAGCTATGGATTACAGATGACAGAACCCCAGATAGAAGGATCCTGGGTTTCTGAATTGTCTGTTGTAGGCGTGCTGCTCAAATTTTATGTGTAACAACACTTTACTATTTTAAGACTTTGGGATTTTGATGTTTTTGTTACTATGGTTAGTTCACCTGTTGAATATACAGGGGAAGGTTGTAATTGTTAAGCAGAGTATCTTCTTGCTTCCTTAATGGAAATGAATGTCTAGACTCAACTGAAGAGTGCTTTCTAGAAGTGTCACAGTCCTCAGCTTGTAGCCAACATCAGGCGGGTACTGGAATCTTCTGGAACAGGACTGTTAACAGGTGAGTTGTTTCGCAGAAGCGTCTCAGGTAACTGTTCGGATGAACTCAGGAAATGTGTGTGGGAATGTGCTCAGTCGCACAGTTACATCCCACTCTGTGCCCCATGAACTGTAACCCACCAGGCTCCTCTGTCCATGGGGTTTCCCAGGCAAGGATACTGGAGAGGGTTGCCGTTTCCTTCTCCAGGGGATCTTCCCAACCCAGGGATTAAACCTGCATCTCTTGCATCTCCTAGACTGGTAGGCAGATTCTTTACCAGTTCAAGAGATGACCAGTCCTGAGTAAACTCCAGTGACTTGCCGGTACGCTTTTAGGAGTAGACCCCAACTCCCTTCTCAAGTTTCCCAGGGTACTTAAAAATCCTCATTATTAGAATCCTTAACTAGAGGGCTAGAATATGATCTTGGAAGGTTTATGTAAAAAATGCAGCTAGTTTATCTAGGAGAGGTACCAGATTAACCAATCCATACTAAGTGCATCCTGCTTCCCAGATTCTTATATTAAAGGGATGACACACTGGTTAAATGAATTTTTGATGAGGGCAGAGTGTGGGGAGAGTGGGGAGAATGAAGGGTGCTTATGAGGGCAAGGAAGGTCTGGTTAGGAGACTACAATTCAGGGACTGCTGAGTGCCTGGGAGGGTTGCAAAAAGAGCAAGGAGGGGTCTATAAACAGGATGGTGGAGATTGAGAATAGGAAGGAAGTAGGCAGACAAACTTTGTCCCCATTAAAAAAAAAAAGTTCAGAACACTATTCATAAATCTTTTGGTTTTTTTTTTACAGTGTAGAGGTGAACTACTAACGTTTCTATTACTAATAGCAAGGAAGAGTTCTTTTTCTTTTAGATGGGATACGTAAGGTATATATTTTCTCTATTCTTAAATTGATCATACGCTTTACTGAAGAAATTCAAAGATATTTAAATTTCTGTTTTGGGTCAGGCGTAAGACTAACTGATGGCACTGGTTGACTAATAACTCAATCAAAAAATGGTGAATCAGAAAAAATTACCATGTAAGAAGCTTTTCCAAAATAGTCTTTATGCCATAGCCAAATATTCTTCCTCATCTTTCTCCTCATCCTCTGGCGTCTCCAACTTTGGCAGCTTTAGAAGTTCAAAAATCAAGCTTTAGCTAGTGAAAAGCCTCTGTCTCAGCTAAAGTAAAAGCAACAACTTATTCCCTTAACGTAGAGTTGCTGATTTCAGGCACGTATATTGGTTGAGGGGCTTGCTTCCCTGGTAGCTCAGCTGGTAAAGAATCTGCCTGCAAGGCAGTAGACCCTAGTTTGATTCCTGGGTTGGGGAGATGCCCTGGGGAAGGGATAGGCTACCCACTCCAGTATTCATGGCATCCCTGGTGGCTCAGATGGTAAAGAATCTGCCTGCCATGTGGGAGACCTGGGTTCGATCCCTGGGTCGGGAAGATCCCATGGAGGAGGACATGGCAACCCACTCCAGTATTCTTGCCTGGAGAATCCCCATGGACAGAGGAGCCTAGTGGGCCACAGTCCATGGGGTCACAAAGACAATGACTGAGCGGCTAAGCACACACACACATAATGGTTGGGAGCCAGTCAGTTGTATGTTTTGCAGTTTTGAGTTTGGCAACTACATGCACGAATCTTTCTCAATTACCTAATGATTGAGGCTTTTATTTTTACATTAACCTCTTCAAGAAACCCACAATCACCTTTCATTAGGAATCTACAGACTGTGAGCTCCTTGAAGATAGAGGCATCTTCAGCTTTCTGTTGTCCTGACAACAGTACTTACACATGACAGGCAGTGAGTAAATATTTATTTAGTAAAACAATCAGTTATGAAGCCTCATCTTTTATTTTTTTCTTCACCCTGAGAGAGCCAAGCAACCACCTTCACGAAATGCCTTCCCCCCTCAAATAGATTTCCCTGAAAGCCAAATTTAGTGAATCTGAGGGTCAAGATTGATCATAAAACATTATTCCTAACTCAGTTTTCATAGAGGATGTGAGGTGATTTTCAGTAGCTGCACTCTGATTATTTTTTTCATTTTTTGAGGGATTTGGCATAGATAAGTGTTATTTTTCTGGCTACCGTACACAGTCCTTTGGCATTTTCCATGGGAAAGACCCTACCTAATCTTTATGGTACAAGGAATTATTCATTCAGATGGAACTCACTTAAATGTTCTCTGGGTTTCCTAAACCTTGCATTTAAGCGTCTGTGATGACTTTGTCCTTACTTCCTTCTCTGTGAACCTTTCCTTATCCATGTTTCTTGAGATGGACTTCAAGAGTGTGTCAGACTGAATGTTGTCAGTTGCAAGGAAAAAGAAAACCAATGAAATGTGCTGTAAACAATTGGGTATTTTTTATGATGTCAAATAATAAAAAGTTGGAAGACAGGAAAGTTAGAGTTGGTTCATCTGGAGGCTCAACCAAGTGAAATCCTCAGTCACTTCCATCTTTCTGCTTTGCCATCCTCAGCATATTTGTTTGTTGGGTTGACATCTTTTTTGTGATCCCAACAAGGTTGCAATAGTTCCCGGCATCACCTTCTCACCAGCCATGCTGAAGGGGGAGAATGGACTTCTGTCATCTTGTACATTTGATTTCAGGAGCCAAAAAAAAATCCTTTCTCCAAAATCCCTCTACAGATCTCCCCTTAGTCTTATTGGCTTGAACTGGGTCACATGCCCATTCTTAAACTAATCACTGGAAGATAATTGGAATTGCCACCACTAGCTTAGATTAGTTAGAGAGGAGCCCTGTCTTCTTTGAAGTATAAAATAAGAGTTATGCCCTTAAGGGAGAAGAGAGAAAAGGGCTCTTAGAAGTAGTAAAGGGGAGATGATTCCAGTCTCTCTAGGAAAGCTTTGACTTCAAGAATGGAAGTGGTGATTATTCAGCTGGAAGCCTCTCTGGGCAGCTCCCCAATCCTTATCCCTCCATAGTAGCTTCTCTGCCTTGGACTCAGAGATATTGTGCTGTGGTTTGGAGGATGACTTGTCTCACCAGTATATTAACTCTCACTCGGAGCCTCAGGATTTCCCAGTGGGCAATTATAAGATATTTTTTGAGCAAACTTTATTGAATATTCAAAAAGAAAAGAATTTCATAAATTGGAAATGAAACAGTCCTGTCTTTTGCCTAGGTTAATATCAGTTCTAAGAAGTGCCATTTTTTGTTCTTCAAGAACCTTACACTGGCAAATTAAAATAATATACAGCTGTAACATGTTTAAAGGAAGAAGTGAACAATGTCTTTGTAATTAAAGCTACAGCCTGGGCCCTTCTGAGTGATGTTTCTCTGGGTTCTCTAATCTCACACTGTGCAAGTCATCCAGGACCAGCCTGTAGACACTGGGGATGCCTATTGCTGAACCAGAGGGGATCTTTCTTGGATGTGGCATAATGGTTATTCAACTTCAAAGCACCAGACAATGATGATTTTTTCCAGGACATTGCATCCACTTTTTTTTGTTTAAAATAAAACATATTACTGTTGTTATAAATCAGTGAACATAGTTCATAATAGCAGTAATGCCCTTGAAACCTGTTAATTCTGCCATCAGAGAATGGTATGTCAGAGCATTTGCTGCCCTTGGCTTCACCTTGGGCTATTAACTAACAAATCAGTTATTAGCTGGTGGTAATGACCAATTTTCAAGAGATGATTGCTTAAATATTGCCCACCTTGAAAAGAGAATTATTGCTCAACCGAGAACTGAACACTTATTTTCAACTCAGTAGAGCTAATGATCTTATCTCACTCTGTAGTGTCTCCATCCCCCAATGCGCCCCCGCCTTGCTCCCCACACTGACCCCCTCACCTCATCTATGGCTATGAGGTGTGTAGAGATCACATGGTTACATAACTGCTTCCCTCTCGGCCTCAGTGACTTGAATCCACGAAAAGTTCCATATTTAATATTTATTCACCAAGCAGCAGTGGATGAAGACAGATGGTAATGAAATCAGTCTTGCTGAAAGTGACCACAATGATAATAGATTCTTTATGATGTCCAGGAATTCTGGACTCTCAGTCTCTGCTTAAATGCATGTTGGCGCCAACTCTGTCGTCTTAAGCTTTAGTGTTCTTGTCATCCTCCTGACCTCTCCTTAGACCAGAGCAGGCAGGCTGTGCTAAAGGCATCAATCTGTCTTTCTCCTCATATAAATGCTTTAAACACCTATAAGCCACAAATGACTCACAAGCAGAGATTTTTCCAAAGACGAGAAATGAGAAGATAAAGTAAAGGAGCCCCTTCAGAGTTGGTGCAGCAGCTGCTTTTGCTGGAACTCATGTCTGGGCTAGTTTTCCCTGTAGTGCCCTTTGCCTGAAGCTAGTTCTTCGGAACATTCAGGTTACCTAGCTGGGCTTGTTGAGGATTTCAGAATTATTGCAAACTGGGAGAGAGATTGGGGCAAGGAGGATAAAGGGGGCAAAGAAGATATGTAAAACAAAGCTATATTGGGAAAGAATCAGTGCTCCTGTCAAATGAGTAAACCCAGATTGCTGATTGTACTGGAGATACCAATATCCTGGGTCAGGCAAAGCTTTTTAAAGTAGTCTGGCAGCCCTTTTAGTAGTAAGAGGTAAATCATTCTGACATCCCTTGCTATTCAAAGCATTAATCATGTTGAATTCCTTTGTTATTCTGGGGTCCAGATCAAGTATACTTCTATAGGAATTCCATTGTAATCTAGTATTAATTAATCTCTGTTTTGTGGTGCCAAAAACCTTTCTCTGCATTTGCTTGCTTGTACATCGGTTATTAGCTTTTTTAGTACCTAACTCTAGCTGTGGAACTGTTACTCCCCCCACCCCTGCCCCACTCTCTCATGTTCTTTTTCATCTCAGTCTTGGAAATTGTCGTTTTCCTAGGGTACTGGAGTGTTTTGAGAGGTGGGAGGTGAGGAGGATGAAAGGGCTGATTGCAGTTTCTTTAAGCCAATAAAAACTGAGGCTCACACCCTAGCCCTGACACTAACTAGCTGTATTATGCTTTTTTCCTTTTTTAAGATTTATTTATTTTAAGGCTGCACTGGCTCTTTGTTGCTGTGCGTGGGCTTTCTTAAGATGCTGCGAGCAGGGGCTCCTCTTCATTGTGGTGCACAGGCTTCGCGTTACAGTGGCTTCTCTCGTTGTGGAGCATGGGCTCTAGGGCTCTGACTCAGTGATGACACATGGGCTTAGTTGTCCTGTTATGCGGGATCTCCCTGGACCAGGGATCAAATCCGTGTTCCCTGCGTTGGCAGGTATGTATTCTTAACCACTAGACCACCAAGGAAGCCCAGCTGTATTGCTTTTGAGCACATTAAATAACCAGTGGACATAAAAATCCTTATTTCCCAGGATTTTTGTGAAAATTAAACGACAACCCGTTCTCTCTCCAGTGATGACAAAGGCAGTTCAGGGAGGGGACAGATTCTCTAAACCCATGATGGGATTGTCTTCAGTCAGTGACAATGCAGCAAGAGTCTTTCTTCCAGGATGTAGGATGTTGGGGTAGATCATTGCTAGTGTCAGCTCCAATTTGAGAATTTGGAGTGGCTGCATAGAAACCATGTGTTACTGGCTCCAGGAAACACCTGCGTGCCTCTTGGCCCTTCCCAGAATATGCCTAAGCATCAATGGAGGGTCAGAGGCTGAGATTCTTGGCTTTCCAGTGGTAAATAATGAATGTTGCCCCAGCTGCTAGCAGACTCTGAAACCTGTTTTGAGATGCAGAAGGAGAGAAAAAAATATCCAATATGCAATTTATCTGGCCCATCATCTTTAAATAGCTCTCTTCAGATTTCAAAAGGGGTAACTCTATCCTCTTTCCTGGCTGGCTTTCTGCATCCTGCTGCAAAACAGGACTACTGGCCCTAGATTTTGACCTGGTATAAAAAGCAGTATATTTTTATGACCTGGTAACAGTCACATTTCTACACCATAAAATATTAAAGCAGGCATGACAGTGTCTTTAAGATCTTTGAGGCAGGTGCTATCAAAATGTGCCCCTTTATTATTTATTTATTTGCCTCTTTCTGTATAGTGAAACTTAAATGCTTCTCAGGCCAAATAATTAAATTCCATTATGGAAAGTGGGGATTGTTGGCGAAATGAGCTCACTCTGGCTATTAGACCCTTGAGTCCCGAGGGGGACACCATGGAGGGGAGTATAAAATCTGGCTTATGCTTATATTTAAGATATGCAGTATGACCTATATTGGGCCCATAAGAGTGATGCTACATAAGAAAATAAACAGGGAGGGAGCTGTTAGAGATCCTGCTCTTCTAGCCAGCATCCTCTTAGAGCAGGGATCTGCCTGCTGTGGCCCTTGGACCAAACGCTACCTCTTTTTATATATTCTATGGGCTGAAAATGGTTTTTGCATTTGTAAATTGGTTGAAAAAAAATCAAAATAAGAATATTTTGTGGCATGGAAAATTATATGAAATTAAAATCTTATTGTCCATAAAGTTTCAGGGGAGGACACAGCTACACCCATTTGCTTCCATATCATTTGTTGCAGTTTTTGCTTTCTACAAATTGAGTGGTTGCAACAGACACTGTAGCTGCAAAGCTGAAAATACTCTCTGGCCATTTGCAGGAAAGGTATATGGACTCCTGTCCAGAGGAATTTGGACTTGGACTCTGAAAAGGATAAAATTGCTGGTACAAGAGTTCAAAGTCCTTTATGCTGTTAGCACATTTGGATATTGACTTTCGATGTTCATTACCATATTTTCTGAAATGGACAGATAAGCAAGTTAAGGGAAGAAGACAGGGACTTAAAAAGTAGTTTTTGGATCCCGTAACTGTCTTCCTAAATGCAGCTCCCAGGGCGGCATGCTAGGTGACATCCTTTCCCTCCCTTTCCAGTGCTTCCTTGTGTCTTCTGCTTATCATTTCCAGTGCTGCAGCCTGAACCAAAGCCATGACCATCCTCCTTGCTCTTTGACACCTTAAATGGTTTATTTCCATACTTGTTCAACAACAGTTCACTCTCCACATAACAGCTGCAGTGATTTTTAAAAGACAAAAATCAGATTATTTAACTTCTTTCAGGTTTTTGTATGAATATTCCCTCCTTAATTCAAGTCTCTGTTCCAGTGATGCTCTGAGAAAGGCTTTCCTTATCTGCTCTTTCTCGATTAGTCTCCATCTCACTCCACTATCATTTATTTTATTATCCCTTTTATTACTCTCTTAGCATTTGTCACTGTCTTACAGTATCTGGGTTGGCTTACTGAGTTATGTGTGGTTTCTCCCATCAGAATTGAAGCTTCATGAGGGTAGGTATGTTGACTATCTTATTCATTAGAGTATTTCTAATACTCATACATTTCTCACACAAGTACTCAAGAAGAGCTTCTTGTGTGAATAAATGGGTCAGTCCTTCTGGTAGAAGCTCCATGCAGCATTGGTATCACACCCTGCCTGTTGGCTTCTCCGGGGGCATGATGATTTTCTTAATTTCTTCTTTGTCTCTTGCCTGTCAGTATATCAGGAAGCAACATATTGACTAGAGAATTGCACTGAGGGTCAATTTATGAGTTTTCCTGTGGTTTGTACCTTAGATCACCTGAACAATCTGATTTCTTTCTGGATCCTTTTCATCATCAGGGACACTATGAAGGTGGTTGGAATGTCCAGATGTTGATATTAGCTTTATCATTAAGAGCTTGGGCCATGGAGTCAGACTGACTAGGGTTAAATCCTTAATTTCTTTGTGACTTTGGACCGGTCATTCCAGCTGTCAGTGCCTCAGTGTCTTCATCTCTAAAGGAGTTTTAATAAAAGTGCTGACATTATAGTTTGTTGTAAAGTTCAAATGACTCTGTAAATATAATACAGGTGCTGAGCATGGTGCCTGCCATATGGCAAACACTCAATAAATGTCATTATTGCCATTATTATTGTCAGCTGAAGATTTCCTACTTGATTATTCTTTCATTTATTTAACAAAAATTTTTAAAAAGAATTGTTTGCTGGACTTTGCTAGATTCTGAGGATGAAATGGTTAAAACAGACATGTCCCATCCTCAAGAAGACAAAAACAAAAACTTACTCAAATTTTTGTTTTTTAGTGTCCAGTTCTGGGATAGTATGCAGAGCTTGAGTGATGCAAGACACATGCACACTTCTTTCCTTTGAGTCACTGCCCTAGACTGAGTGCATGTGTCCCCCACAAATTCATATGTTGAAATCTAATCCCCAGTGTGATGGTAGTTGAAGGCGGGACTCTGGGAGATGATTAGGTTTTAAGAGTGGAATCTTCATGAATGGCATTAAAGCCCTTATAAAAGAGACCACAGAGAGCCTTGGGAGAACACAGAGAGAAGACAGCTGTCTGTGAACTAGGAAGTGGGCTCTTACCAGCCACCAAATCTGTGGGCATTTTGGTCTTGGAATTCCTAGCCTCTCTAACTGTGAAAAGCAAATATTTGTTGTTTAGGCTACCCAGTCTATGGTATATTTTTGTTATAGCAGGCTGATTGAACCCAGATAGGCACTCACTGTCTATTTGGGCAGGTCAGATCAATGTAGGTGGGGTCAGTCTTTGGCATCAGTGGGTAGTGCTGACCACAGGTTACACAGGAGACAGTGTGAACATTACAGAGGAATTAGGATCTAAACAGAGTCTGAAAGCTTTGGATAGGTGGAGGAAGAGCAAAGGACATTTCTGGAAGCAATGATGATATGACAGTGGTAAGGAAGAGTCTCTTAGACCTTGGAACAAAGTAGTCTACCAGAAGGGTGAGAGAAAACATAACAGACTCTCAGTAAAACTTGCTCTGATTTCATCTTAAAATAGCATCATTGCTTCCTCATCATGTTGACATAATTCCTCTCGTTGATTCATTGAAGCAATTTTCTCATAAGTCATGCAGCTATGTATGGAATTTTATTTTTTGTCTTCAACATTAGTTTCAAATTATTTTAGAACATTTTTTATTTGAAAAACAGTTTATAATTATTTTTGTGAAAGCTTCCGAATATACATGTTGACCAGGACAGTTAGCCTCATTTTATAGATGATGTATCAAAGCTGAAGTGACAAAAAGACAAAGATTCTCACATATGAAGAATGACTTGAGAAGGATGAGAAACAAAGACCCCCCACAGAGTTGGGTAATGACAAATACTGGGGCATGACTTTAGGCTGCTCAGGCTTCGCACCTGGCTTTAAACTTTACTGAGTCCATGGGGTCGCGAAGAGTTGGACACGACTGAGCGAATTCACTTTCACTTTTCACTTTCCTGCATTGGAGAAGGAAATGGCAACCCACTCCAGTGTTCTTTCCTGGAGAATCCCAGGGACGGGGGAGCCTGGTGAGCTGCCGTCTATGGGGTCTCACAGAGTCGGACACGTCTGAAGCGACTTAGCAGCAGCAGCATGAGATCAAGGCAACTTAATGAACCTATCTGAGTCTCAGTTACATCACATGAAAAGTGAAGATAAAAACACTCATCAGGGACCCTATGGAAATCAAATCAAATGGTATTTACAAAGTGCTTGCTGCAGTGCTTGGCATTGGTTAACTGCTTGATACCTTTGAGTCTCCCTCAATGGACACATTTTTATTTCACCTAATTTCTGAGAGTAAGAATTGTTAAATTGTGAAATAATAGAATCAACACTTGAGCAGGAAGGAAACTTGATTTCCCAAACATTAGTGTTCTGACAGAAAATTCTAGATATCTGGACCAGAAGAGTCTTCAGTTCAGTTCAGTTCAGTCGCTCAGTCGTGTTCGACTCTGCGACTCCATGAATTGCAGCACGCCAGGCCTCCCTGTCCATCACCATCTCCCGGAGTTCACTCAAACTCACGTCCATCGAGTCGGTGATGCCATCCAGCCATTTCATCCTCTGTCGTCCCCTTTTCCTCCTGCCCTCAGTCCCTCCCAGCATCAGAGTCTTTTCCAGTGAGACAACCCTTCGCATGAGGTGGCCAAAGTACTGGTCAAACAAATGACAGAATTTAGCAGTTAAGTTTTTAAGGGCAGGGTTTTTAGTTTGTTAATGTGGACTTGCAAGAGGACTTCAGTGCTCTCTAAGCTTTGTGTCTGCCGAACCCTTTGCCGCAAACACCTATCAGTAGCTCATTAAACTCTATTGTTTCTTGCAGTAGGCTTTGGAAAGTCCTAATCTGGTCAACTGCAGATGGTGACTGCAAACACGAAATTGAAAGACGCTTTCTCCTTGGAAGAAAAGCTATGACCAACCTATATAGTATATTCAAAAGCAGAGACATTACTTTGCCAACAAATGTCCATCTAGTCAAAGTTATGGTTTTCCCAGTAGTTATGTATGGATGTGAGAGTGGGACTCTAAAGAAAGTTGAGCCCTGAAGAATTGATGCTTTTGAACTGTGGCATTGGAGAAGACTCTTGAGAGTCCCTTGGACTGGTTGCAAGAAGATCCAACCAGTCAACCCAAAAGGAAATCAGTCCTGAATATTCATTGGAAGGACTGATGCTAAAACTGAAACTCTAATACTTTGGCCACCTGATGCGAAGAACTGACTCACTGGAAAAGACCCTGATGCTGGGAAAGATTGAAGGCAGGAGAAGGGGATGACAGAGGGTGAGATGGTTGGATGGCATCATCAACTCGATGGACATGAGTTTGAGTAAGCTCTGGGAGTTGGTGATGGATAGGCCTCCCTGCAGTCCATGGGGTCTCAAAAGAGTTGGACATGACTGAGTGACTGAACTGAATCTGGTCAACCCTCATTTTACCAAAGATAAAGCTGAGATGATGAGAGGGAAAATGGCTTGTCCAGAGTCACAGTGAGGTTGCTGGGGCCGAACTAGACCCCTACTTTGATCTAGTCCCCTTCCCTCTGGTCTTTTCTCCCTCCTTTGCACTGCTCAGTAGCTGTTTCCCCAGATGTACAAATGCTATCGGGATAGCACCTTGTCCTTCTGCCTCCCTCCCTTACTGAGTCTTCTCCTTTGGCTCCCAGTGTTTTTGACTGCAACCCTGCCCCCTCATAGAGCCCTACTTCCTTTTACCCAGTAGTATCCTGTCACTTAACTTTCTTGTCATCTGCACCCTCCCTCCTGGATCCTGTTCCCTTCTAAGGTAGCCATTCTGCCTTAAACCACTGAAGGCTGAGAAAAGCTTCATGCATGTAGCAGATGCTGTCATGGTCTGTCAGCTCCCCTTAGACTCTTTTCATGTACCTTCCTCTGGTGCTGTTTCTTTTATGACCTGTCCTTGTGATTTTGTGTCTTTCAGGGACACTCTTATTCTATAGGGTGGCTTCACCCAAATTTTCAGAGTGGTAGAAGTACCTGGGGTTTATTTGCCCAGGGCTGCTCTTGGCCAACAGCTGATTTGTGTGGGAGTGTGAAAGCCCAACTTTATTGTCTCAAATTGAGACAAATTCTGAGGTATGTGACTTACATTCCAGGATTCCCTGTGGGATTGGGATGAGTCTACTCTTCATTTGGATTTGCCAGAAAGCAAACCTTGGCCTAGCTTTCCCTCTCCCTACCCTGCTTTTCTCTTGCTGCTCTCTTCTGGGAGCATTTCTTTAACAAATCACTTGCCTGTGAACCCTCCTCCCAAGATCTGAGTTTAAGGAATCTCACCTATCACACTATGTTTCCACATCTTAGAGAGATACATACACATTTGGTATGAAGGGAGGATATAATGGAAATATCAGCCACTGTGATAAAGCCAGAGTTTAATACATTTTTGGGGTGAATAGGTAGTATGGAGGATAAGTCAGGAGAACTTTAATGAGCCCTGCAAACTGAGCCATAGGGGTGACTTACATTTTGTTGTGTTAGATTTATTCTTAGTAACAGAAGGGGAAGACAAAGCTAGGAATGTCCTTATTTGGGCAAATATATTTAAGCATATATTTGGTTTTAAGGACTGAAGCAGGGGTCATGGAGGGAAAAAGGATGCTTTTTATTTTGCATTTAGGAAGTTCTATTTCAGGATTGGTTCTCAGATGTGCCTAGTTCTCCTGTACCCATCACCAACATGCCACCAATTCTTCTTTATCCTGCACATGCTGGCAGCATATTTAAAATCACTATGCCCAAGTGACATGGTTTTTATCCTCCAGCAGATGGTTCAGTTAGACAAGATTCTGAAAAAGCCAATTGGAACATTTTTTTGGTCCCATCTATTCAAGTCAGCCAACTCTTCCAAGCTGGGTGGCGATTCTGAGAGCAGCAAATTTACCCAGCTCTAAAGCATCAGGGTTATTACTTTTTGCTGGGCTCCTGGAAGCATGGAGTAGGTTGCCAATATGGTTTGTATATCGAACAATGCCAACACCAGAAGAAAACAGAAAGGAGAGCTTTCTTTTTCTTGGACTATTTGGAATGAACATGTAAAAGGGCTGAGATTAAAAAACCCATTTCTTGTTCTTCTGCCGTGACACACTCAAAGTCAATGCAATCATGCTGATTTCAATCCTCTAGTATCTTGGTGCTACCTGGATCCCCTTACTTGAAAGATATAGGGAATCATTATTCCATATTTCTTCTCTCAAGCTTAACATATTAATATGGCAGATTGATAACACTAGAAGGAGGGATGCTTGAACACACAGACAGACTTCTTCTGAGTGTTCCAACTAGTAGCCTCTTTTTCAGAGTGAATCTCAGTACATTGGCACCAAGTCACAGGATTTAAAATGTGAAAGGCATCATTTACTTCAATCTCCTTTTTCCTCAAGGAAAACTAAGTTTTAAATAGATAACAAAATCTGACTCAAGGGAAGTGTGTTGGGCCCATAAACTAGAGACTGTTTGAATGAAACAGTTTTCTGTTGCAATCACTTATTTTAAGAAAGCAGCTTTATGGTGATGGGAGAAATGAGAAAAATCTGTATTGTGTAGTCAGTAGACCTGGGTTCAGATCTTGAGTTCACTACTAGATGTAACTTGGGTAAAAATGCTTAAATTTCCTGAGTTTTAGTTTCTTTACTCTTAAAATTAGAACAGAAATAGCTTCTTGGCAGGGGAATTAAACTGAAAAAATCTTTAGAATGTGTTTAGTCCAGAGTTGGCCTGTAGCAAGAGCTACACAAATATTCTCATGCCTTTCTTTTCCTCCCAAGACACAGAGCTGATGCTTGGCAAATCTGGCTTTTCAGTTCTTTCGACTTTTGGTTTGTTACTCCTTCTACCCTACCTTCATTCATCCCTTGACTCTTACTTAGTCTGAACAATTTTCTTCTTGTGACTGGGTTGGTGAATAGCTTTGTCTAATTGAACATTTCAGAAAATTAGCAATTGTAAGATGGGAAGTAAAAATAAGTCACGCAGAATGGAAGGGTTGATTCTAGATACAGAGTGGCAAGCATGGCTGATAATGGAGGAAGTGATATTGATTGATTAATTCATGAACTCAGTAAATATTTATTGAGCACATGCAATGATTTATAACTCAGAGGTGAGGGAAGCAGAATAGGTGGTCTCTGTGCTCACCAAGTCACTCAGGGAAGGGTCTTGGAGAATTTGTTCATTAAGGAGATCCTGACTGATCTTTACTCCCTTTGAGCTTGTGAAAGACACAGCAGAATATAGATTGAATAAAAGGACTCCACAGTATGCACAGCTTGTGATCAGAATGTGGAACTCACAGGAGAGAGCAAAAGCAGAAAATGTGGCTTTTAAAAATATTTAGGAAAAAACTGATGAGAGTTGAATAACTTGCTATAAAGGGAAATAAGGACATTTTGGAGATATTCCAACTTTAGAGATTGATGCAGATAAGACAGAACTGCCTCCATACCTCATTCTTTTAGCAATAAAATGCAGTTTTTAATATGATAGCTTCCAGCAGTGAGCACTTATTAAGCACCAGGCATTGTGCTGTGTGTTTTAAATGTGTTATCTCACATAACCTTTGTAGAATGTGGTAGCAGGTTATAATATTACTCTTGTTTTTATAGATAAACGATTTAGGATACCAGAAAAGTTTGATGAAATGACTCGGGGTCTGATTCACGGTTCAGATTCAGGCAGTCTGCACACTTAAGCAATTACTGAATATCTCTGCAGTTCCATCTCCTTGTCTGTAAAATGTCCCCATCCCAGGGTTCTGCTGGCAATTAAGTGACATAACATTAATGCAAATGTGTGATTCATCTGCCAACAGATAGGTGACCAGCTTTCTTAGTTTTAGTGGGATTTTCCCATTTTTAGCACTGAAAGTCTGCTTCCTTGGCAGTCTCTCAGTTCCAGGCAAGTCTAGACAGCCTCCATTAAAGTATCATTCTAACCTGAAGACTATTTGGACAGGACAGAGAAGCCTGATGGGCTACAGTCCATGGGGTTGCAAAAAGTTGGACACGACTTAGCTCCTGAACAGGCATGCTTACTAATAGATTGGGGGAACAGGAAACAGCTCAAGGAGGCAAATGAATTTTCGGCCTCTGTCAACTCCTGTGGGCTGAAAGACTTCAGGGACAGTCTTGCTGATAAAGCCTATGAGAAAAGTGGGGGAGTTAGAGCAGGGTTTGAGAAACAGGATGCTTGTCAAGTCATGGTGCTATTGCTTCTAATCTGTTAGCCTCCCATGCACAGCCTGTCAAGTGTTCAGAGCCCAGGGGCAAGTTGCTGATTACAAAGATTAGAGGGGGTGGTTATGGTGGGGAATTCAGATGGCAAACTCTGCTACCTTTGGCATCTATAGGTACAGACTTCTCCCTTCACCCATTCATAGAACATGGATCTTGAATTTGAATTTGAATTTGCCATTGACTAATTATGTGATATTGGACAAGCTATTTCATCTTTTTAATCTTTAATTACTGCATCCATAAAATGGAAATGGTGATAATCATAACCTCCTGTGATATGGTTAGAATAGAATAAGACATTATGCCTGACATGAAAGAATACTCAGTGATTGTTAGTTACTGCTATTGTTACTACTTTTCCTATTTATACTATCATTATTAATTGTTCTATTAGGGTAGGGTTGCCAGACTTTGCAAATAAAAACTTAGGATGCCCAGTTAAATCTGAATTTCAGATAGCAACAAATAATTCTCAGGACATATACTAAAAAATTCATTGTTTGTCTGAAATTCAAATTTAATTGAACATTCTTAATTTTATCCGGAAACCCTATATTAGAGTAAACAACAACCCTGGTCTTCTCAGGCCTGAGGGATTTCCCAGGACATAATAATATAACTTTCAATCCAAAATTGGGACTTAGGTATGATTAGTCACCCCATTAAGAGAGCAATCTGGCTGCTTTTTAGAAGGTCATATTTGAAACTCAAATGGTGGTTACAACCACTCTTCCTTTAAAACACACACACAATCCACATGAATGCAATGTTTTATATATATTTTCAGGAATTTCTTGAATGTTTGAACCCTATCCCTGAATTCCTGGTTAAGAATACAGGCTCTGAAAAATCATTCAGGCTACAAAGTTCTTTTCTTATTCTTTTGGCAAAAATTGTGACGATCTTTTGAGGAGACTCAGGAAATAGGTATTGAGGGGGCTGTGTCCCTCTAGTCACTCTGAAAATGAATTTTTGGCACACTAGAACATTGATCAATAGAATAAAAACTAGTATGTATGTGTATATAGCAAAAAAACTGAGATGGTCTTTTTGTTGAGATTCATCCACTCAGTTAATCCAAGACTTTAGTTTAAATCCACGTTGAGGTCACACTGATATATTTTGATGGCCCATATTGATTGAGTTGATTCAGAGTACTTCTTTACTGTTTCACGGTAGGGATGAAGTAGGTTATGGTCCCATCAGAATTGGGAGGTATCATACAGAAGATTTGGGATTCCCTGGTAAAGTGTCTGCCTGGAATGCAGGAGACCCTGGTTCGATTCCCGGGTTGGGAAGATCCCCTGGAGAAGAAAATAGCAACTCACTCTTGCCTAGAAAATTCCATGGATGGAGGAGCCTGGTGGGCTACAGTCCATGGGGTTGCCAAGAGTCGGACACGACTAAGCGTCTTTGCTTTTGCTTTCGCTTTATACAGAAGATATGAAAGAGGCATATGCTCACCTGGCTGTTGTTCTGTTTTCTTTGTAGCACTTGTGAGTTTTTTACTCTTTTAGAAAATATAGTGAACTATGCACATAAGTGGCTGAATATAGCAAGACGGACAGTATAAAGAGTGATGATAAATAAACAACCACATACCCACCATCCAGCCTAAGAAGTAGAACATCTTCAATCTTTGATGACACCTGTGTGCCCTTCATTTTCACTGTTGTACAGTGATCCAGTGGATAAATATATTTCACCTTATTTAAACCATGATACTTTTGAGGGGGCATTTGTGTTGTTTCAAGTTTTGTTTTTATTTTCGTTACAGACAATGCTGTCAACATTTTCACACATGTCTTCCGAGTGCACAAAGATAAGTGTTTCTCTACTGTGTACATGTAAGAATGGAACTGTTGGATTGGAGAATAGATGTATTTTCTACTTTATGCTCATTGTTTTCTCAGATGTTTATAGAAGTTGCTGTCCCACCAGCTATGTGCGGGAATTCCGCCCCTGCAATGCTTGCTATTGTCAGACTTATTAGTTTTTGCCTAAGATGTGAAATCATATCTTATTGAAATTAATGCATTGTTTTCTTATTACTTATAAGACTGAACATCTTGTATGTTTATTGCTATTCATTGTTTCCCTTTATGTGAAATGTCTGTTCATGTCTTTTGCTAATTTTCTATTTTTATTTCTTATATTTGTTGCAAATATCTCTTCCCGGTGGTTTTCTTGCCATTGTCTTTGACGAGTGGTTTGTTATCTTGTCATGTGTATAATTGTTTCCCAGGTGGTTCAGTGGTAAAGAATCTGCCTATCAATGCAGGAGATGCAGGTTTGGTCCCTGGGTTGGGAAGATCCCCTGGAGCAGGAAATGGCAACCCACTCCAGTATTCTTGCCTGGGAAATCCCATGGATGAGGAGCCTGGCAGGCCATAGTCCATGGGGCTGCAAAGAGTCAGACACAACTGAGCAACTAACATGCTCATGTTCCCCCAAAAAAGACAATTTAAGAAAACGAACCATGATAGGGGGAGGATATTTGAAATTATAGGGGCAGCTGGGTATTGGGTAGAAAAAGGACTAGGTTAGGTAAGGGGACACTCAGAACTTTGAAAATATCCCTGTGAACTGTGAATTTTAAAGACTGGCAGAAGCTCTCTAATCTGATATAACAGGAACAGTCCCACAGTTAATTTAAAAATAGTTGAATCAAGGAATCATTAAAAAACACATTTATACATTTTATTTTAACTTAAGACACATAATATATTCATTGACTCATCATTTGAGGTCTGGCCAAGGTCTTTGTTTTCTGGCCAAGTGGCTGCTTTTGGAGTTCCTTCCTTTTCTTGCACCAGGCACTCCAAATGCATCATCTGTGAATTCCATTTTTTAAAAAATTGTGTCTTATCAACTTAAAAGAAACTTGGGAAGTAATCTCAGCATGGAGTCCTTCCAGAGGTTTACTACCATCCCTGTCTTATAGTGATCTTTTTTCTCAAAGATTGAACCTGGTAATAATTTCTCTATAAGAACACCTTTATCAAGCCTATGCAAAACATTCAACTTAGTTTTTAAAAAAATCATTTTAAATTTGAGAATAATTGCTTTACAATGTTGTGTTGGCTTCTGCCATATAGCAACGTTAATCAGTCATAAGTATACATATATTCCCTCCCTCTCAAGCCTCTTCCCTACCCCCACCCCATGCCACCCCTCTAGGTTGTTACAGACTATGGGTTGAGCTCCATATTTTGTACAGTAGAGGAAACTATAAACAAGATGAAAAGACAGCTTGCAGAATGAGAGAAAATAATTGCAAATGAAACAACTGACAAAGAATGAATCTCCAAAATATATAAGGAGCTCATGTAGCTCAATACCAGAAAAACTAACAACCCAATCAAAAAGTGGGTGGAAAACCTAAACAGATGTTTCTCCAAAGAAGACATGCAGATAGCCAAGAAAAGCATAAAAAGATGTTCAACATCACTCATTATTAGAGAAATCGAAATCAAAACTACAATGAGGTATCATCTCACACAATCAGAATGACCATCATCAAAAAATCTACAAACAATAAATGCTGGAGAGGGTGTGGAGAAAAAGGAGCCCACCTACATTGTTGGTGGGAATGTAAATTGATATAGCCACTATGGAGAACAGTATTGGAGATTCCTTAACTTAGTTTTGATAGAAATGAAAACTGTTTTCATACTTACATTTTGTCTGTTTGTTTATATTGAATTAAATCACTTAATTATAATAGCAGCGCAACTGCCACAAACAATGTTGGGCATAACAATGTTTGAGTATCAGTTATGAGTTTTAAAAAGGTCATGGGAAGCTTGGATCCATCTAATGGACAGTCAGATAGGGATCATTTAATGTGGTTTCTAATGTAGCTCACTGGAGGTATGTGCTGTCTTTTTTTCTGAAATATTCTGAAAAATCCTCATTGTTCATATCTAGCCCTCTATATATTGTCACCCTGCTTATTTAATGTCTATGCAGAGTACATCAAGAGAGACTCTGGACGGGAAGAAACACAAACTGGAATCAAGATTGCTGGGAGAAATCTCAATAACCTCAGATATGCAGATGACACCACCCTTATGGCAGAAAGTGAAGAGGAACTAAAAAGCCTCTTGATGAAAGTGAAAGAGGAGAGTGAAAAAGTTGGCTTAAAGCTCAACATTCAGAAAACTAACATCATGGCATCCGGTCCCATCACTTCATGGGAAATAGATGGGGAAACAGTGGAAACAGTGTCAGACTTTATTTTTTGGGGCTCCAAAATCACTGCAGATGGTGACTGCAGCCATGAAATTAAAAGATGCTTACTCCTTGGAAGGAAAGTTATGACCAACCTAGATACCATATTCAAAAGCAGAGACATTACTTTGCCGACTAAGGTCCGTCTAGTCAAGGCTATGGTTTTTCCTGCGGTCATGTATGGATGTGAGAGTTGGACTGTGAACAAGGCTGAGTGCCGAAGAATTGATGCTTTTGAACTGTAGTGTTGGAGAAGACTCTTGAGAGTCCCTTGGACTGCAAGAAGATCCAACCAGTCCATTCTGAAGGAGATCAGCCCTGGGATTTCTTTGGAAGGAATGATGCTAAAGCTGAAACTCCAGTACTTTGGCCACCTCATGCGAAGAGTTGACTCATTGGAAAAGACTCTGATGCTGGGAGGGATTGGGGGCAGGAGGAGAAGGGGACGACAGAGGATGAGATGGCTGGATGGCATCACGGACTCGATGGACGTGAGTCTGAGTGAACTCTGGGAGATGGTGATGGACAGGGAGGCCTGGTGTGCTGCGATTCATGGGGTCGCAAAGAGTCGGACACGACTGAGCAACTGAACTGAACTGAACTGATGGGTGGATCATTGGAGGTGACCCAAGGAAGGATTGAACTTCACTTTGGAGTTTCTTTGGTGGAAAACAGAGATGGTCCCCTGGACATGGGAGTCAGGGAGAAAGAATTGAGTATTGAGGAAGTTACAGGTCTCTTAGCTGTAGAGCTTCCCCCACACTGCAGAATAGGGATTTTGAGGTAATCCTATTTAGAATTCAAGGGTTTGAGAAGATCCAGATGACATGATAAAGAAACAAATGCATTCCAGGAGCTCAAATGTAAATTCAAAACAAAATTCTCCAATATCTTTTCATATATATTTGTATATTTTGAGAGTACCAGACAGAGGTGATTTTAAAAGTGTCTTTTTCTGTGGGTCATGAATTTTCTCCACAGAAAGATCTGCATATTATGCCACCTTTGCCATCCTTGAAGTCTCTATTTGCCTGGAGCTTAGCCTGGCTGAGACATTGAGGTGGGAGTAAGGAGGAAGGAAGAAGGAGGCTTTGCCTATACATGAAGGGGTATCACCTTACTAGGGGCTTCCCAGGTAGCGCTGGCTGTAGAAGAACCTGCCTGCCAATTCAGGAAACATAAGACGTGGGTTTGATCACTCGGTCAGAAAGATCCCATGGAGAAGGGCATGGCAACCCATTCCAGTAATCTTATCTGGAGAATAGCCATGGATAGGGGAGCCTGGCAGGCTACAGCCCATAGAATTGCAAAGAATCACCTTCCTGCCCTGGTTTAAGAAACAGTACCTAGACAGTAACGCTCATCCCTTGTCTTGTTTATGGAGCACCTCACAGTTCATAACTGAACTTTAATTCCAGTCCTGGCTGCTCCACATGTCTTAGTTACTCTTGGGGGTAGATTTAATGCTTCTCTTGGCATATTTAAGAGCATATAAAAATGCAGATTTGAGAAAAATGGTAGTGAAGGAAACCTCTATTCTTTCATAATACTTTTGAATAAATTAGTTTTTTGGATTAGTGGAAAGAGAATACTTGTTTCAAGGGAACATGTGAAAGTTTTTGAGAAGTGGGTATGTTTCCTAAATATTCAGAGTACATAGAGTACTTGAGAGAGAAATTTAGCTTACTTGGAGACTTTGGGCATTAAAGGCAACATGAAACATTGGGTTTCTAATTGGAAGGACTCATTCTAATATACCAAAAAGGAGAGTAATGGATGAACAAAACCTGGCTTTTCTTCACAGTTTTGTCTGATGTCTCTGGTCCTGATTATTTGGCTCCACTGACTGATCTTGGTTCCTTCCTGTTCTCTGGAATAGCTGACAACTGACCTTGTGAAATTCCTTTCTCATGTACCTTGTATGTATCAGCTTCCATTTTCCTTGAGCACACAGAATCTCTGGTTCTTCCCCCGTACATAGTGAGGGCCTGATAAGTATTTATATTGCATTTAGCAGAGGTTGGAGTGGCCATGTGCTGACACTGCATCCTACACTTTCTTTAGCGCATATTCAAGGATGAAGTTACTGGGCACATGTTGGTTTAGCAGGTTTCATTACCTAGGCTCTGAATTCTCAGAACACCTGGACTGTTTTTCATTAACAGCAATAATTTTTTAAACTAATTAAAAATTGAGATATAATTGACATACACCATTATGTTAGTTTCGTGTGTACAACATAATGATTTGATGTTTGTATGTATTATGAGAAGATCACAATTAGTCTAGTTAACATCCATCATCATACATAATTATAGATTTTTTTCTTGTGATGGGAATTTTAAGATCTACTCTCTTACCAGCTTTCAAAGAAGTTACTCTTTTTAATAGCTAATCCTTAGTTGAGTTTTTACTGTGAACAGATATTGAACTAGGTACTTTCTATCCGTTATCTCATTGAACTTTCCCAACAAAACTGTGGGATGAGTACTGTTGTTTTGAAGAAATTGAGGCTGCCTAAGGGAAAACAAAAAACCTGGTGAGTGACAGAGCCATGATTTGAACTTGGTTTCTCTGACTTTAAAGCTGATGCTCTTAAAGGGAAGTGTTACTCGCTCAGTCGTGTCCGACTCTTTGCAACTCCATGGACTGTAGCCACCAGGCTCCACTGCCCATGGGACTTTCCAGGTAAGAATACTGGAGTGGGCTGCCATTTTCTTCTCCAGGGATCTTCCCAACCCAGGGATTGAACCTGGGTCTCCAGCATGGCAGATGGATTTTTTACCACCTGAGCCACCACGGAACTGACCCTGTGGAATTATTGCTTCCTGTACAACCAGAGAGGGCTCCACTTTTCTTCTCAGTTTTATAGAGACCGCAGGGAGTGTCTTATCACCCCATTCTTCAGACTGGCCTGAGCTGAACTCTATTGTTAGGTAAAAAACTATCCACTTGAATTCTTCTAGTATGTGAGGAATCTGAAAATTGCTGCTCAGTCTCAGGATCACAGTATTCAGGTCAGAGCAACAGAAACTTCCAAACGTCTTGGCGCTAATGGCGCTATAAAACCCAAGTATTTGTAGGCCAAGGCTAGGAGAACTCTAGGAACAGGCCATCTGAGAAACCCAGCCAGATGTATGGGGGAAAAAAAAAACACAGAGCAAAACCAAAGGATGAAAGAATTTGAGTAGGTATATTTGTGACTTTCTGGGACACTTGGAAATTGTAGCAATTATCAACCTCATATGCTCAAGAGCTATTGCACTTCTCTTTCCTTGAAAACAAAGGTCCCCAACCTTTTTGGCACCAGAGACCAGTTTCATGGAAGACAATTTTTTCCATAGACCAGGGGCTGGGGGGAGGCATGGTTTTGGGTTGATTCAAGCACATTGCATTTATTGTGCCCTGTAAATGGCAAACAATTGCAGTATTCTTGCCTGGGAAATCCTATGGGCAGAGGAGCCTGACACAAAAAGTCAGACCCGACTGAAGTGACTTAGCACAGATTTCTATTGCTATTGGACTTCCCTGGTGGCTCAGATGGTAAAAGCGTCTGCCTACAATGGGGGAGACCCAGGTTTGATCGCTGGATCAGGAAGATCCCCTGGAGAAGGAAATGGCAACCCACTCCAGTACTCTTGCCTGGAAAATCCCATGGATGGAGGAGCCTGGTGGGCTGCCGTCCATGGGGTCGCAGAGTCAGACACGACTGAGCGACTTCACTTTCACTTTCTTTCACTTTCTGTTATTATCAGCTCCACCTCAAATCATCAGGCATAGATCCTAGAGACTGGGGACCCCTACTTGAAAGCAACTGAGATTCTCTCTCCCTGGTGGGTTAGAAATTCAACCTTACTTAGTTCTAGGGACATCTCTTGGGGAGGGTCCTGGGTCATTCGCCCTCAGTGTGCCTTGGTTGCTGAGAACCATGAATCCAGCCCACATGGTATGACTCTTGCCCGGCTGCTTTTAATCCACAAATGGAACAAGATCATCTTTGTTAAAGCAGAGAACTAGACAGCCATTCCTTGCTGAAATCTTGCTATTTTTCCAGAACATTACTAGTCAGCCCCCTCAGGTCTCTGCTGCTCCTTGAGAGAATGCAGCTCTTTGTCTTCCTCTTCAACTTTTGAAAATATCTTTAATTTTTAGAGAAATTATTTTTGTTTTTGCTTTTATCAGAGGAATTCCCTTTAATCTCCAACTCTATTTTCCCATCCCTTTAGGACTCCTGGCATGCTCTCTTTTGAGATTTAGGCCAGGAATTGCAAACTCAAGTGACTGCAGAGGCTGGATAAGAATGGAGGTGAGTAAAATAGCTTGGCAGGTCTGTCTAGAGGGGCCTGATGCCTAGTTCTGGCTTGCTGTCATCACTCATGTTGCCCTGTGTTGCTAAATCTTCTGATTTTTCAAGAAAATCTAGAAATCTAGACTTGTATGAGCAATCTCTTTCCTGTCAAGTGTTGCCTCAGGCATTTAAAATTATTCTGTGTAGGCCAAAGTAAAATGTCCATGGGCCACCAGGTTGCCATGGCCACTGCAGGCTTTTGAGAACAAAAACCAAGGAAGAAAGGTGTTTTATAGTCACAGACCTTCCCTGGGGCAGGGAAGCACAGACTTTGGTACCTGACTGGATGCAAGGAAAAGGAAGGATGAAAAGATGGGAAGGAAAAGAACATAAATGAATTTCTCAAACGATTGTCCTACTACAAAAAATGCTGCTTTTACTCACAGTGTCTGCTTTCCTGAAAAGGAAACTTCTTTGGGTTTTAGGCTTTGTTTTTTTCAAATCAGTTATTTGGGAATTACAATTTAACTTACTTTTGGTTCAGCCTAATCTTAACTTACTTGTGGCACACACAGGTCTGGGTTTTGAGTGATCTTGCTTTATGAACATAGAGTTTATACTTGTTGGATGGTAAAGCCAATATTATGTTTTACATTGTTGGAGTTAAGGTTTAGTGAAATTTACTTGGTTCATTTCTAGTTTTTGAGGCATATTTTGCCCATTTTAGTTTTTCAAAACCATTTCTAACTCTGGAGAGACATTTCACAAGGCTGTGCCAATGATTCAAAGGATGAGAATTGTGAAAGAATTTATAGAGTCAGTTTCTTCTCTTCTACTACTGTTAATGAATGAATTTATATTTATGGAGCCCTCTATTAGTCCAGATTAATTTGACTGAAAGTAACAAATATCCAGTTCAAACTGGCTTAAGTAGAGAAGGGATTTCCATGGAAGAGTGAAAAGTTATTTCTCTCTAGTGGTATGTTTCAGGAATCACATGGCTCAAGGACAACACTGATGTCATGAAGACTTGATTTCTCTCCGTTTCGCAGCTCTGCCTTATGTCTTATTCACTTCATTCCAAGGTTCCCTGCAATGGCCATGGAAGATCCAGACTCAGATTTTCCTTACTGCTAGCAGACCCAGAGGAAAACATGGTGCCTTCTTCCCATCAGTCCCATGAAAATCCTCTCTGGCTCTAATTTGGTTACAAGTCAACCTCTACTACAACCCCCAAAGCAATTGCTTGATGGAGAAGTCAGCTTTCTGATTGACTAAGCCTGAGTTAATATTAGTCCCACCTCTACCTCCCAGCAATGCCAGTTGACTCCTGAAGTGGAATCAGTTCTCCCCAAAGCACAAGGACTGAAAGCTGGAGACGAGGCCTCCAGAGCAAGGCTGGGATGCTGTTACTTGAAGAAGGACCTATGGATATTAGGAAAAATAATAGATGTCTATGCTGAGTATTTAGAATAGTAAATATATGCTTTTCGTCATCATATTTCCAATACGTCATCTTCAGAATTCCTAACAAATGTGCCAATGGTGAATAGTGTTAATTTCATGTAATAGAGATATTATTTGGGGAAGTCAAATATAAGGGGGAATGTTGAATATTGTACGTGGAGGACTCTGGTTATATTTGGGAGAATTTAGAGATGGGGTAATAACTCATCAAGTGTCTGTGTCTTTTTTAAACAATGACTCTAAAAGCTCTCTGAAGATGAGATTCATGACTGTCCTGCTTGGTCTTTTCTCACAGGCCCTGGCTTCATAAAGGTAAGCATATAAGAAATAATGGTTTGAACTATTGAGGAATTGATGACATGAAATAACAGCTACCACTTATGAAATGTTTTTTTCTAGGCTGTATAAGACTTGATTTAAAATCCTGACTATGCCAGCACGTGACTCAATTATCTCAAACATCGTCTGTAAGATGGGCTTCCCTGGTGGCTCAGACGGTAAAGAATCGGCTTACAATGTGGGAAACCTAGGTTCGATCCCTGGGTTGGGAAGATCCCCTGGAGGAGGCATGGCAATCCACTCCAGTATTCTTGCCTGGAGAATCCCCACGGACAGAGGTAGCTGGCGGGCTACAGTCCATGGGGTCGCAAACAGTTGGACACAACTGAATGACTAAGCATAGCATAGCACATCTATAAAATGGAACTAATAGCAATACTTATTCTGGGTTCTTTTGAGGCATAAATCTGACATAGAAACATCTTGGCATGGTTAGCACTCACCAAGTGCTGGCTTTTATTATTTTTATGTTAGTTTTTAATGATTAACACTCGTTAATCATTAAAACATTATCATGCTTTATTCTTCTAAAAAAACAAAAAAGACTTATCAGGAAAATGCTATTTTTGTCTCCCATTTACCTGCAAGAAAATAGGCTCAGAAAGTTGAAGGTACTCAGTCAGGGTCATATGTAAAGAAAGGGTGAAGCTGGGATTGAATACAGTTTTGCCTGCCTCCAGCTTCCATGTCCTAAATTACTATTCTATTGTGCCTTCCTATCCTTTAGTACAACAACACAGAAGTTACTCAATCCCTGAATCCTTGTTTCCTTGTGGGTGGGTGAGGCAAACCACTGGTAATGTAGAAAGAAACCAAATAACTTTTTGCCTTAATTTTTTTCCACATAGAGTAGTTCTGTAGAGCCCCTACACTTAGGCTTCTGTGTTTGTGACAAGTTCAAATGAATGTGCAATAGAAGACCCTTCTTCAGTTAGACCAGAGCCTCTGATGAGTGCTGTGGCCTCAGACACCTAGATGGCAACCCACGCATGGTTCATCTCAAAGCTGTGATTGTTGCTGCAGGGATGACATTGGCTGTGAAGCCCCCTTCCTCTTACTCATGGACAGTCAACAGGAGATTTCACTGAGCAGCCAAGAAGTACCTACTCAGTTTGGGGCATTGTTCTGAGCACTTAAAAACTATTATCTCATTGAATCTTCTCAAGAACCCTTTGAGGTAAACCATCACCTGTGCTTTCATTCTGAATCCAAAATACAATGCTTACTCCATGCCAGACACTGTTCTAACTGCTTCATATATACTGGGTGATCTTGTTTAATCCTCATGGAAAGATACTATTATTATCATCCCTATCCAACTGTTAAGGAAATGAAATGTGGGAAGATGAAACCTGCCCAAGCTCACACATTTGGTAATTGGTGGCTCTTGGGATTTGAACCCAAGCAATCTGGCCTCAGAAAGCACACTTACCTACTAACTACCCTGGGCAGTCACCTCCCATTCCCCCTATAGCTTAAAGGAGTTAACTATTTTATTTTATTTTTTGTTCCTGAAACTTTCATCGCATAAACAGAGCAGCTCTGCCTAAGGTGACCATCGTTGATCCTCAACATAAACCCAGTGACTGAATTTTCTAGAATATTTAGGTAATCAGAAAAGTGGGAAACTATGAAGGGTGTTGGCCTTGTACTTAGATGTTAGTCAGTTGTTGGCTTCATGGCCTTGGACAAGTCACTTGCGTCTTAGAGCTTCAATTCATTCATCAGTAAAATGGGGTAATAATCTGTCTGTCCCATGGGGAGTAGTGAAGATTCTATGAGGAAACCATATGAAGACCTCATATAATGTCTGAAATGAGGGAAGACTCCGTAAGTAGTAGATATTTTTATTGTTATAGACAAATATTTTGCCATTATAGGGACTGACTTTGTGTAGGTACTCTATTAAACCTGCCTTATGAACATCATTTTAAAAAATCTTCTTCATTTTGTAATTAATCACTTGATGGTATTGTCTAATGAATCTAATGAATGTCAGTCTCTCTTCCTGAGCTATCAACTGCACTAGACTGTAACTTTGATGTATTTCTTCATGTTGTCCTCTCTTTGTACGTGGCCTTACTCAGGGCCTGGGCATGCAGAAGGAACATCCTGTGTCCGGTGACTTGAACAAGGTTTGGCCATTTGTAGAATAAAGCATTTAAGGACAGCTCTGGATATAGGGACATCAGTTTAGAAAATCCAGTCGAAGATTTATTCTTGGGTCCAGCGTCATCTAATGAGCAGTTTTCTGTTTCCAAGTACAGTTCAAGACTGACTTTATGCAAGTCTGGGTTTAGGCCAGTTTCCCCTGGAACATACCTTCTATGTATTTGCAGTGACCTTTCCCATTGTTTCGGAGAAGGCAATGGCACCCCACTCCAGTACTCTTGCTTGGCAAATCCCATGGACGGAGGAGCCTGGAAAGCTACAGATATGGGGTCACTGCCACTGTTGCACCCTACTTAAAATATTCTCCCCCAAAGTGGCCTATCCCTTGTTTCAGTTAATAATTATCTGTATTTGGAAGGAAAAATATTTACATGTTGACAGTTGTTCTCTGAGGGTATGAAGTACACAGCATAGATCTTGGCATAGTTTTTGTTGAAAAAAAGAAGCAAAAAGAGAAGAAACCTAAAGAAGGAGCTAGACTTTTACTTGAAACTGAAAAGATATCCTCTCCCACTCTTCCCCTCATAAACATTATATATATATATATATATTATAGTGACATTTTTAGTCCATTTTGAAATGTATTGATTTGTTTCCTGTGAGTCATTGTCTGTTTCTTCTGTGTTAAAAAACATACTAAATATCAATGTGATGATATAAATATATATGTGTGGGTGGATGGGAGGGTGAAGGGAATTTTCCTTTAGATTCTAAGAAGGGAAATAGCTTTCTTCTAGGTTCCCACATCATCAATCAACTCATCACATCCTCAATCTACTTCATTTTCTCCCTCAAAACAAAACCGAATAATCACATCTGGTTTTAAAGCTTGAGAAAAACATTTCAGAAAGTTCTGAGATGGTCCATTATTTGGTGGGATCATAGACATTTTTGTAGCCCAATTCTGGATTGAGAGATGTCCAGACGCTATTTCCATTTTGGGCAGTAGAGGGCAGACGTCTCCAGTGCTGCCTTCCTTAAGATTACCCTGGCGACATTATGTTTATGCAAACAGCCTTTGACATAATAGCTTTGAAACAGCTGAAAATTGAATTGTGCCTTGAGGCCAAACATCTAGACCACCACCTTTGTTATATTCATCTGCCACAGTAAATTGGGTTCACCATTGGCTCCGGGAGCTGCTTTTTCCTGGATTCCAGTCCCACAGTAACTTTGCGTAGGAGAAAGACAAATGTGACTTCCTTACACAAAATGTTGGCTGGGTTTCATTTCACAAATTCTTATCTGAGGGACTGGAGATTGCAGTGTGGATTTCTCCAGCCATCTGAAGAGAATAAAATAAAAGGAAAACTGGAAACCTAAACCAAATCCATCTAATACTGGAATCTCTCTGTGTGTTTCCATAGTTTTTTAGCTTCCCCACTTAATCTAATTAGGGCTTTGCCTCCCGAAATAAATACCTAATAAAGAATGAACCTATTAAAAGACTAAATTTACTACACACCCGTTTGTGCAAACGCTCTGCATGTTTCCTTGAAGCAGTAATGCCGATGAAATTGAACGTTGTTTGACTGGATAATGGTCTCCCGCTGTAAGACGGATTATAGAAAATAAACATCGAGGGGGGGAAAGCCAGTAACTTTATTGAATTCCATCGATGATAATGCCATCACCTGAAATAGCTGCCTGAAAAGAGTGTAAATGGGAGTGAAGCAGCAGCATCTAGAGCCAATTTGCACCTGGGGAACAGTTCATTTTCTTGGAAGTAATTTTATTTTGTTTTGGGTTCACTGCCCTGGTTTGGGGGGGTTGACAAAAAGATTTTTAAACGAAATGTGTTTGTGGGTATATCAAATGCTCTTCATAGGAGAGCATTTAGACATTGACTAATTGACTAAATCGTTCATTCAACAGTAAATATTTCATGAGGACCTATTGTGTGCTAGACACTATTTGGGAGCTGAGGGGATGCTAATGACCAAAACAGATGTGTTATTTCTCTCATGAAACTTACAGTCTAGTGGAGGATGTAGAATCCATCAGCAAATATTTATTAAACACCTACTTTACAGCAAGATCATGATCACAAAATAACTACAAAATTGCAACCCAGATGAGTATTGTGAAGGCCAAGTAGTGAGGATGCTGGACCAGGATGTATGCCATTTTTTTGAAGAAAAATTTTATGGCTTATCATGTAGGATCAAAGAGACTCCCAGGTCAGTATGGAGACTGGCCTATTAGAGAGTTTGTTAATATGCTTGTGAATTTGACTAATGGGTTCATAATAATTTACCAAAGTTTCCTTTCCTTGACAGAAATCTATAGTAATTCCCATCTGATTTGCCTTATAGGATGGATATGTGAGTAAAAATAAGAAAATATGCCCCAAAGTGCTTTGTAGTTAATGAAAATAACAGATTATTATGGGCTGATGCTTTCCTAGGGCTTACCCATATGAGAATTCTTCAGGAGACAAGAGGAATGTAGCTTGATCAACAGTGACCATTTCAAGCAGTTTATAGATAAGTGATGAAGTATGTAGCATAGATAGTCAGATACACTGGGAGAGGCCAGGGAAAAGGTAAACCTTGAAGAATAAGTGGGGTTTAGAGAGAGGACAGCAGGAATCCCAGGCTAGCCAATGTTTTGGGCTTAAGGAATGCTGGTACAGACTTTGGCAGGAGGAACACAGTGGCTAGGAGTGCGAGGCTGTCCTAGTAGACGCAGCTCAAGTTCTGGGTGGTGCCACAGGGTCCCCATGGACCATTTGTGAGGCTGACACCTGACAGTGTTAGATGGTACTCCAGAGGCTTTTTGCAACGTCCTCCTCTGCTCATTGGCATCAGTGTCCTGTTCCTCACGTCTCACCCAGCTATTCCATATTCTCTACCACCCCTCCTCCAGGCCTTCCATGCTCTTCCAGAACCCTGCTTTCCAAAGTGTGTCTGGTTGTTAATTGGTACAAAGACACTGATGGGAGAGCATGGGAACATTCAAATTTGATTTCCCTTTCCTGAAAAGACAGTGCTGAAAACCACAGCTTCTTAAACATGTGTAATGTATGAACCCCCCTTTTTAAGGAGAAAAATTCTCTGAACTGTGGAGAAAACAACCCCTATTTGGGAAATTCTGACCTAGTAAACTTTCAACTGCAAATTGTCACTGCAAAAGAGAAGTTTGGTCTTGTAGTTGGTAGACACTTTTTTTTTTCTTTTGAAATTATCATTGAAATGAAAATATACGATTGAAAAATGTTTTTGAAACCCTTAGGCCCTTGAGAAAATTGGCCTTTCCTTGCCCATTAAATTAAACACTGCAGGGGACTCCCTATACCACCAGGGTCTCAGTGCCCCTGTCACTTGCCCCATTTTTTCATTATTTGTCTTATGACAGCCAAGTGGCATTTCTTTGATGATTAATGATGCTGGGGTTTCTTACCAGTCTCCATACTACCTCCTTGTGAGGACCCAAAAGAACCAGTTCCCTGCACTCCTGTTCAAAAATACTGTTGCAGTCAGGGTCAGTTCCACAGGTCAGTTCCACATTTAGCTAATGGAGAACTAGCCCTCTCTAGAAGTTTCTTATAAAGTCTCAGAGATTCAGCTTCATCATCTCCCTCAATGTTCATGTCTTCTTCAGGTCTCATGGAGAAATCTGGCCAGAAGAGACAGGCATTTGGAGACGGGCAATCTAAGACAGAAAATGTCTTAGATTGGGGGGCATGGTTTTGGTAAGCTCAAGAGAGCGTCTTCATCTTTGAATGATTCCGATCAAGCCAAATCATCCTTGCTTGTGCCTTTGTTATGTCTACATTTTGGGCAGCAGGAAAGGAAAAAGAGATTGGAAAAAAGGGCAAAGAGAGCATAAGAAACAAAGAAGTGGGACTTCCTTGGTGTTTCAGTGGCTAAGACTCTGCGCTCCTAATGCAGGGGGCCTGGTTCAATCCCTTGTTGGGGGAACTAGATCCCACATGCCACAACTAAGAGTTTGAATGCCACAACTAAGAGTTTGCATGCCCCAACTAAAGATCCTGTATGCTGCAACGAGGGCCTATTGCAGGCAAATAAATAAATAAAATGTTAAAATAAAAAACCAGTGGGGAATTTGAGGGACAAAAAAAGAGAAAAGAAAGATGTTTCCTCATAGTAACATCAAAAAGGACATTAGGCAGTGGGACTAATATATTACCAGATGATTTATGCCGCATCCTGCTATATAGTGTGGAGGAATCTCCACCCACAAATCAGATATGTGATGTGTGTGTATGTGTGTGTGTGTGTCTGTGTGTGTTAGTTGCTCAGTTGTGTCTGACTCTTTGTGACTCCATGGACTGTACCCCACTAGGCTCCTGTGTCCATGGAATTCTCCAGGCAAGAATACTGGAGTGGGTAGCCATTCCCTTTTCCTAAGGGATTTTCCTGACCTAGGAATTGAATCTGAGTCTTCTGCATTGCAGGCAGATTCTTTACCGTCTGAGCTACCAGCCTTGCATCCTGATGGTTGGAGGGAAATCCAGCTTGAGTCACTGTGGGAGTTCCTTTACCTTTCCTGCTACTCCCTGACCCCTACCTAGACGTCTGTTTGCTAAGGTTCTAGGCTTTTCCTTAATGCAAGATAGGCGTGGTGCAGTAGATCTGCCTTCAAGATCCCTTTAGAATATGGTGAGAGGGTTTGGATATCTAAGTTTCTCGCAGCTTTTTAAAAATGTCTTTTGAATAGGTAGTACTTGCCCATGGTTCAGAATTCAAAAGATATATCTTGAAGAGCCACTCTCCCACCCTTATTCCCCAGCCACCCAGTTCTCCCCAGAGGCAACCACTATTAGCTGTTTCTTTTGTTACCTGCTGGAAATATTCTGTGCATGTATAATCATTGTCTTTGTGGTTGTTTGGTCACTAAGTCAGGTCCAGCTCTTTGTGACCCCATGAATGGTAGCCCATTAGGCTCCTCTGTCCTTGGGGTTTTCCAGGCAAGAGTACTGGAGTGCTTTGCCATTTCTTTCTCCAGGGGATCTTCCCGACCCAGGGATCAAACCCGCATCTCCTGTATCTGTTGCATTAGCAGGCAGATTCCCTGCCACGGAGCCACTAGGGAAGCCCTGTCATATTTGAACACAATATGCTATTTTACACCTTTTTGCTTAGTATATATTTGATCTATTCACATAATTATATCTAATTACCTCTTTAGTTTTAGTCCCTTCATACTATATTCTACTTTATGCATTTACCATAATTCCTTTTACTAGCCCTCTTTTGACGGACATTCAGAATGTTTCCATTTTTTTCTAAAATAAACAATGATACTATAACAATCCTGGGTACTGGGCACAAGTTCAGGTAAATTTCATGATAAATCATTAGACTTACTTAAGTTGAAGGCTGTATGTATTTAAAATTTTGGTAAACATTACCTAATTGCCTTTCTCAGAGGTTAGGTCAGTTCACTTTCCCATCAATAAGGTGTTAAAAGCATCTATTTTCCTACCTTCAATATAAGTAGTATAGTGTTTTTTTTCTTTTTGTCAATCTGATAGGTAAAAGATGGTTTCTCAATATAGTTTTTAGTGTTCACATCTCTTATTATGTGGAAGTTGAATATGCTTAAAATTGTTTTAGCTTATTTTCTGTGAATTGTATAGTCTTTGCCTATTTTTCCTTTGGTAGTTGGATTTTTCTTATTGATTTCTAAAGACTCTTTTTGTATTAATGAAAATAGCTTTTGGCCTTATGATATGCATTACAATCTAGTTTTCCCCTAGTTAGTCATTTATCTTTGATTTTTCTCCCTGACATTTTGTTTCATGCAAAATTTTGTGGAGTAAAATTCATCCATACATCTTTTTGGCATCTGAATTTTACATAGAAATTAAAATTATAACATAAATTATAACATTTTCCCAGTGTTTTCTTCTAGAATCATTATGGTTTCATATTTTGCACTTTAATCTTTGGTTCATCTGAAATGCATATTGGTGTGAGTTAGGAATCAAAAATCATTTATTTTCCTAGCTGATTATTTTGTTTTCCAATTCAGTTTTACTCATTTTGCAGTTCTTTAACAAAACAAATTAGAATTCTTTGAAATATATGCTGTTTCTGAATTCTGCTTGCAGAATCTGAATGGGAATAGTTGGCAGATAGCTTGATACCCCAGGTACACAAGTAATGAATAACTGCCATTGAAAAGTCAGGAAATGAGTCCCAGAGGCAGGAGTTGGGGAGAAGTCTACCTTCATTCCTTAACCCCTTTCAGGGACATTTATAGCCTTGAGAAGAAAGGGTTAGCTTTAGTGTTAATACTCTTGGGGCCGAACCTTGGCAGCAAGTGAAAACCTACTTAGAATTGATAGTAAATAAGGTATAATGAGCCCATGTTAAAAATATACTTTGCTATCATGTAGGAAGGTTATTTGGTTTATAATGGCTTTTTTCCTACTATAAATTATTTCCCAATATTTCTAAGGAATTTTTTTTCACAAAAATAGAAAGGTGATTTTTATCTCTAGAGGCACTGTTTCCTTTTTGTTTTTCCCCATAGAGTGATTTACTGTACTGGTTGCATTTTTTCCATAGTAAACTCCATTATACTGAATTTCTTTGTCCTATGTCACAGTCACAAATCATTTATCTTGGTTATTTTTGGGTAAAGATACTTTCCAATAAGAGATAAAGTCATTCCATCACGTATTCCCCTGCCCGCCCCCGCTCTCCCCCTCCCCCTCTCCCCCCCCCCCCCCCACAACTGTCCTTGTCTCTTTCTGGGCCAATGTCTCCATGAGATTCTTGGATCATCAGTCAATTTTTGACTGGCCAATTCATTGAAACAAAGCATTATCCAGTACTTTTGGTTGAGTTGACAGGATATTTGGCACATTATGAATTCAGTGAAAGTATCTTTCAACAGATAGAACTCAAATCTTCATTGAGAATGTATTGATCTCAACATCTTTCAATGGAAAATACATGTGACAAGGGAGCCATCTGAGGTAAATACTAATCAGAAATTCTCACTTGGGAAAAGATCATGTTCTCTAGGTCAGGTCTAAAAATTAGTGGGTGTAAAAAGTACCTGGGGAGTTTGTTAACCATGCAGATTCCTTGGACCCCCCCTCTCCTCCCACAGGGTTCATGGCTTAAGTCTAAGATGATTCCTGGGAATTTATTTGTTAGCAAACTCCTCAGGTGATTCTGATGTAAGCTGCCCACAGAAAATGTTTTGAAGTTCTTAACCAAAATACAACTGACTCTTGAACAACACAGGGGATTATGGGTACTGACATTCCATACAGTCAATAATCTTTGTATAACTTAAAGTTGCCCTTTGCTATACATGGATTTCTCCAGCTGTGGTTCCTCTGCATCTGAGATTCCACATCTGTGGTTTCAACCATCTGTGGATCATGCAGTATTTACTATTGAGAAAATTTCACTTATAAGTAGACCCAACAGATCAAACTTATGTGATTCAAGACATAACAGATCAAACTTATATTTGTTAGGTAGTGCTGGTTTCCAGCACAGTAGGTGGGAGACCAGATTTGACTTTGGACTTCCTCCTTCATGTTCTCTCCATGCTTTTCTCCTCTTGGTCTGCACTCTTCTATCATTTTCAATTCCACCTCACCCCAAGTGCTCTAGGCCACTACTTGGCAGTATGTCTTTGGGTCTCATCGGCTTGCCAGAGGATAAAGAATCTGCCTGCAATGCAGGAGACACAGGAGACATGGGTTTGATCCCTGGGTCAGAAGATTGCCTGGAGAAGGAAATGGCAACTCACTCCAGTATTCTTGCCTGAGAAATTCCATGGACAGAGGAGCCTGGTGGGCTACAGTCCACAGGTTTGCATGAGTCAGACAAGACTGAGTGACTAAGCATGGCATAATGTTGTAATAAAATTTTATTTACAAAAATAGTCTCTGGTCTATAGGATATGGGCAAGCAATCAATGACATGCATTGTGATTTAATACTGAAATAGAGACTAGGGCCAGGGCTAGCAGTTGTGCTTCATCTCAGGAGTCAGCTCTGGTCAGTTGGTAGTGACTGCCTAGAGCATTCTGTTCATTCATTCGTGCACTCAACAAATATTTACTTATTTAGTGCCTTGTGCCAGGCTTAGTGGAACAAACTGCTGTTATTTATTAACTGTATTTTCCGTGGGTAGGGGAGTTGCAGCACTGGGGCTGTGCATTTGCCATCCATGTGCTATGTCTTGAGAATACAGAAATGAATAAGGAATATTCCACATGTATAAGCCCATAGATTCAGTGAACTCACGGTTGCACTAATGTAGTAAAGTACTATTGTACTCCTTTTACAGAAGTTAAAGGGATGCTAAGAAATGTGCTCAAGATCACCAAGCTAGGGAGCTATGGAAAAGCATTTTAGCCCATGTCTCCTGCTCATAAATCCAAGAACTTTTAAACTACATCCAAGCTGTTTTCAATAACAATGATTTATAGTACAGAGTTCATGGTTTGAACTGTAGTGTAAACCAGAGGTCAATGACCTTTTAAGAAGTGGCTTGCCAAAATTCCGGTCCCTTTCCTTCTGACGTGCCTAGACAAGGTCATCACTGGAACAGTTCTTGACCACCTTGTTCTCAAGGGGTATGAGAAACAGGGTTGGTGAGCTTTTGCTCTTTCTCTCTGTGTGTGTTTGTGGGTGTGCGTGTAACCCTACCGAAACCAGGACTCACATAGTCCAATCTCAGAATTCTGTTGTAAAGAACTTAGCAACAATAACAACAAAACCCCAAACAACTTAAGTTTCTTATTTAAATTGCTCAAACATCAAGAAGGGGATACATATACCACAAAAGCTCTCTTAAAGATATAGTCTTATCTACTCATCTAATTGCCTCAAACCTTTTGACCTCTCCTTTTCTATAATTTTATAAAATTCCCAGAAAAACTTTACCTCCATTTCTAGCCTCTGTGTCCTTTGTCAATCTAGCCTTCCCCACTTCTATCACAGAATCTAAAGAACTAGACGATAGCAGAATGTGTCTCAGAGAGCTGGGGAGTAAAAGAAACAAAGTGAGCAAAGCCAGACTTTTTTGGGAACAAAGGGGATGGAAAAGCCTGGAAATAGTAGAACATGCATGTATACCCATATCCAATACCTATATATATTTCTATTCCTTTCTGCCATCTATCTCTCTACTGATCTCTCTCTTCCTCTCTGTGTCTCTGTCTCTACTGAGGGGCTTGAAAATCAAAGCGAAATGGAGCTGGAGCCCTAAAGGTATCATACCCAAGTCCTGCATCACATCTGAATTTCCACTTATGTTAGCCAGTAAAATTTCTTATTGTTCAAGCGTGTTGGAGTTAGATGTGTGTTTCTTGGGGTTAAAAAGGTTCTAACTATTTTAAACTGTAATCAAATGTCAGGTGTCACATTTTACCTCTCTTCTCTACCCATATTTCTCAGTCTACTCCCTATTTATAACTCCTCTGTGGTTGTCCCTTTTCTTCTCTCTTCGCGATATTTTACTTTCTGGACTTGCTTTCTTCCTATTTTTAGAAATTGCCTTCATCTGAGGAAAAAATGTAATATGCGGATTCAGTGAACATTCCCATGACAGACATGAAATGTCTTTCCTCACACATTTCAGTACCGCCGGTTTACGCTCATCAGGCAGGTCCACAGAAAGCCTTCCTGAGCACTCAGTGTAGAGTTGTCCTTCCCCCAAGTCTTCCTATTCCATCACTTGGTTTTCTTCATAGCCAAATTACATTTTCATCATTAACCAATTATAGCACCAATTAGTTCATTTACAAATCTGTTGTCCATCTCTCTGTCAATCCTTTCCTACACAGTAGAAGTGAAGTGAAGTGAAGTCGCTCAGTCGTGTCCGACTCTTTGCGATCCCACAGACGGTAGCCTACCAGGCTCCTCCCTCCATGGGATTCTCCAGGCAAGGGTACTGGAGTGGGTTGCCATTTCCTTCTCCAGGGGATCTTCCCGACCCAGGGAGCGAACCCAGGTCTACCTGCATTCCAGGCAGATGCTTTAACCTCTGAGCCACCAGGGACTGTGAATTTAAAGACAGCCTTCTTATTTACCCTGGCTTCCCTGGTGGCTCAGACGGTAAAGCGTCTGCCTGCAATGAGGGAGACCTGGGTTCGATCCCTGGGTCGGGAAGATCCTCTGGAGAAGGAAATGGCAAGCCACTCCAGTATTCTTGCCTGGAAAATCTCATGGATGGAGCCTGGTAGGCTACAGTCCATGGGGTCACAAAGAGTCAGACATGACTGAGTGACTTCACTTCACTTCACCCTACTGACTAGAATATAATATGTGCTCAATAAATATTTGTTGGAAAAATGAATGAAAAAATGGGAGAAAAAAGATGTTATAATTCTCAGAGCTGCTTATAGTTTTATAGGTAATAATGCCTGGTTACAAAGAGATTTCTAATCATGAGAGGTCTATGCAGAAGATATTTTTGTCACGAGACCTTCTTGGTGAGCCTTTAATCAAATAGGCAGATGGGTGGAGGATATTGCTAGTTGGTGTTCCGTGGATATTAATATTATGGTTTGTTGTACCTCTGCAAATCTCAGGAGGGTTTGGACCACCCTGCAGTTGTGTATTAAACACATATGTATTTCACATATGTGCTGTCCCTTGGAGAAAGTTTGGAGGTTTCAGCAGATAGTTAGTGGGATTCATGGTGTTCCATGTGTTCAAAACTGCAGCTTTCCAGAGCTTTATACTTATAGCTAGAATCTTTTATTAACATTCTGCAGGATTCTCATCTTTCAGGGTTTTCAGAGGAGTCAGAAAAAGGATAGCTGAAATAGTAGAAGGATGGCTCTTTTCTTTCCTCTTTGTTTTGCAAGTTGTCCATAATGTGCTCACAGTGCTTGCATCTCATTTTTTTCAAAAAAGAAATCTTTAAAAATGTTTACAATAATTATATATATATATATATATATATAATTAAATAAAACCCCAGAGGTTTACTCCTAGTACTTTGGTGTATATCCTTTCCAACACTGACTACAAATGTTAATAAACTTGTATGATAATTTTTATAATAAAAGATAATAAAAATGGACAAGGGAGAATTTGCCTTTTGAGTGAGTGAATGGAATAATGCTGATTTTTGTGGTCACTTCTGATTTCCAATTCCAAATGCCTTCAGCTAGGATCATGGCAACTACAACTGCAACAATATGCATCATTGCTTACTGATATTTTACTCAGTGCTTTGCATGCCTAGTTTTAAGCCTCACAAGAATCATGTGATTCTATTATAATTTAAAAAAATTTAATTTTATTGTTAAAATTTTTATTTTATTATTATTTTTTTATTGAGGTGAAGTTGATATTTAATTTTTTATTAACAGATTAGGAAACTAAGTTGCACAGAAAAGAATGAATCTGCTTGCCGGTGGCAGGGTCCACCCTCTTAGTTTTTCATCCCAACTCTTGGACGGTATCAAGATGATACAGGAATAGTGTCTGAGAAGAAAAAGGCAATATTTGGCTCTCCCTGAGTTCTTTCCTGGTGTGAGGTCATGAAGTACTGTCCTCTTAACCTCTGCCCTTGTCCCTATGCCCTGTAGTTTGAGGAAGGAATGGATTGAACTTGATGCGAATGATATTAATCCAGCTTCCTCCAAATGATAGTCCAGAAAACCCCGAAGGTATAAGATTGAACTATGCATCTCTGAAATTCTCATATCAAATTACTTTTAAAATAGCTATGTTAATGCCTTCCACAGCACAGGAACTTTCCAAGCTGAAGTGGGACCTGCAGCTAGGTCGGGGAGAAGGAAGTTAATGATGTGATATGGTAGCCAGTGGAAGCTGGGACTTCTGTTCTGGTTATTCATGATAATAATAATGATGATGATAAATGAAGTATATTTATTGGATTTCAGTGAAGTCTTAATTACAGGATGAACATGAAAGAAGACATCCTCTTTCTAACAAAGCCGTTAGTATATGAATGGTGATCACTGAATACATGTTCATTGACTAGACTCTGAACAGGTATTTACTCTGGTCTGAGTAAACAAAGGGAGCTTCTCAATTATGCTCTGCGAAGGCTGGTGAGCAGGTCAATTCCAGGGTGAGAACCTTGTAAATAAGAGGTACTGTTTCAAAATGCTGCTCTTAGGCAGTTAGAGTCCAGGGTGTTCATGTATCAGGAATTTGAGAATTTCATAGCATGTAGGACCCTTTGAAAGTATCCTGTTCAGATCCTTCATTTATAGATAAGTAATCTGAGGCCAAAAGGGACGATATTACTTGCCCAAGCTCGTATAGTTACAGGGTCTATATGCCAAATATCCAGACCTCCATCATGTACCTTTTCATCTATTCTGTGCTGCCTCCCTAGGATTTGGTCTGTAAATTGTCTTGCTTCAATGGAAAATACGTTGTTTATAGTACATCCTTCCTGGCTGATTGATTCTCACCGTTCACTGCCCTGGAAATATTTTGTTACTTTGAAAATTATAGGTAACAGGTAGTGAAGCAAAATAATTCATATTTTCTTGATATGCAAATAAATTCTATCCAGTGGAGGAAGAAGCCTCTCCTGTACGCCTCACCCCATGAAAAAGTCAATTTTGTATCCATTTCTACATTTACTTTAGCATTTTTTAAAATAACACAAACTTGTGCTTCTTCAAATTTTCCTTTGAGCTGGTTATATCATCTACCTTGTTTGCTCACTCAAGTAAAGAGTTAAATAATAAGTAAATATTAGCACATCTTATTTTATGTGTACATGGGTCATAATTTTACCTTTTTTGCTGGAAACTACCTGTAAATACAATCTTTATAGTTTGGTATGTATCTAAGAAACATCTTTTACTAAATGTCTTTCTTGAAATTAATTCACTTTAGAATAATCTATTTTAGAAGGACATTGGTATTCATGCTATAAATGGAAATCATTTGACATAAATATTGCTTCACTTTCATTGTATTCATTTTTATATTTAAAAATATAAAATATTTTTATATTATTTAAGATAACATAAAATGAGTTATATAATTTTTATAATATAAAAAGGAGTTAAATATAAAAATGAATACAATGAAAATGAAGCAGTATTTGAGTTCTAATTAGAAACTGTGATTTGTGAAAGACTCTGAACCCAAACCTGTTTCATCTCTGTTATAAAGGGATATTAGTAAAAATTAAGGACACACTAGCATGAAAGTGAGTTCTTTCCCTTATGCTGGCTTTGTTAAGAGAATGGAAAGAAAATGAGAATGAAATAAACTTTCTTACAGTGACAGTCAATGTTATTTAGTGCCATGTTTATGTACCATCTAAAATCATCTCCCACATCACCTAAAAGCATTTTGAGTCCACAGGAGGGCTATGTGTTTACATTTTAGGAAACACTGCTTTAGATAATTAGCTGTTTTGCTGATCTTATAGATGGAGACAAAGAATGCTTGTTTCATCCACAGTTGCATATGATAAAAAAATTTGCTTGTAGTTAAGAGCTAGAATGCATTTTATAGTAGCATCCTTTTATGTTAGCTAGCAAGAGCATAGCAATAGAAATGAAAGTGAAAAAGATCTCTAAGTTTCTGTGACAAAGGCTCGTTATTTTATTCTGCAGAACTAGCTACATTCATGCTTTTACACAGATACAGTAAATATGAAATAAAGGCAGATTAAAACAGATTGCGTTGACATCACAGTGACAACAAAAGTCAAATGGACAAGTCCTGTGAAAGCAGAGTGGTCTGGACCATTGAGCGCAGGAGTAGACAACGCTACACACATCAACTAATTCCTTACATCTTGTCCATGTTACAGAAGTCTAGAGTGTATAGGATTCACACATCTTTAGCTCCAATTCAGAGTTCTTTCCTCAGCTCCTTCTCTACATTTTCCATAACCTGGGAGACAGCCTCACTGTGAGTATCCTACAGATGTCTAAAACCCAAGAGGTTTAGAAACCAGCTATTTACCTTCTATCCCAATCATGTTCTTTTTCTAAATTCCTTAGTGAATGGCATGCCTATCCTTCCTGTTCCTCTAGCCAAGTGACTGAGGTCATTTTCTGATCCCTACTCCCCTTTCATCATAGTCAATTGATTATCAGGTTCTTTGGAGCACATTGCTATAAAATTCTGCAACTTATTTCTTTTCCTATTGCCATTATTTATGCTGGTAATTATCTTCTCCTATCTGGATATCTTCAGCATCTTCCTAACTGGTCTCTCTGCCTTTCCGTTCTCTTGTCCACCTCAAATCTGTTCTACATATTCCCAGGAATGAGTTTTATAAAGTGAAAGTCTGCCTGAAGTTTAATACTGCTCTGCACTGTACTCAGAATGAGGTCTGGATCACTTATGAGAGTTACATGGTCCTTCACGGTCTGATCTTCCTTCCTTCTCTAGTCTGTATTTATTGACAGCTCCTCTCTCCCCAGCACTTTTATGGTCCCCATCCACCAACATGTGCACTGCTATACTGGGTCTTGGGTCTGTTATGATAAAATGAGCTGCTCATGTTTTCTATCTTCACTTGTGCCCTCACCCCACACCCTCTTTTCTACTCACGGACATTATTTCAGCAATTGCCCCCTCTTTTACCTGAAGCCTCAGCCTCTTTTCCTTGGATTGAGTCATTCCCAGCAGCGTTTAACTATGTTGTTATATTTCTACATCTTAAAAAAATCTTTTCTTGATTCCATGTTTCATGCTAATTGTGACTTTCTTTCTTTGCTCCTTTGTGCTTCATTTTCTCTTCTCCCTTTCTCTCTTGCCCCTATATCTCCATCAAAATAGTTTTTGTTAAGTTATCCAAGCTACCTCTGTACTGCTTAATTGAGTGGTTATATCTTCAGAGCTTGTGTTACGTGGCCTATCAGCAGCTTTAATGTAGCTCACTGCTTTGACCTCAATATAACTGGATACTTCCCTCTTCTGGATACACTGTCTTCCTTTGGCTTCCAGAACACCAAACACTTGCTTGGTTTTCCTCCTACTTCACTGGTTACTGAGTCTAAATCTCCTTTCTGATTTCTCCTCTTCCTGACCTCTGAATATTGGAGTGTCCCCAGGGACTTGTCCTTAGTCTTTCTCTTTTTTCCATTTCACTTATTCACTTGGAGAGTTTCGCTACAGCATGGCTTTAAATACCATCTCTACGCTGATTACTTCTCAATGTATATTTTGAGCCAGAGTTCTTCCCTGAACCCCAGATTCATCCATTCTACAGCCTACTTAGTTTTGGTTATATGATGGGCATCTCACACTCAACTTATCCAAAACTGAATTCCTGATTTTCCTTTCTACCTCCACCCTAAACCAGCTTCATGTGCTAGCATCCCCATCCTTCCATGTGCTCAAGCCCAAAGCTTGGAGACATAATTGAATACTTTTCTCTCACATTCCACAATGAATCTGTCAGGAAATGTTGTGGACTTGGCCTTCCAAATATATCCAGAATTCAGCCACTTGTCCCTGCTCCTGTTGCTGCTGCTCTTGCCACTATTGTCCCTAGCTTGGATCCTCAGTAATTTCTTAACAGGTCTCTCTGACCCTTTTCCTCTGGGGCTTTTGCTGCTCACTCTGTCTAGAATACCTGCTGCTCAGATAACTGCACGACAGTGTGCTTTGTCTCCTTTAGGTCTTTGTTCAGATGTCATCTTCTTCATGAGCCTCACCCTGACCACACTAGGTAAAGCTATTTCTTTTTCCCTTCCTTCCCCTTCATAAGGAGCACTCACTATCCCAGTTACTCTATTTTCCTTTCCTTGACTATATGGACCTTTGTCAGCAAAGTGATATCTCTACTTTTTAATACACTAAGTTTGTCAGTTTTCTTTCCAATGTCTTAATTTTATGACTGTAGTCACTGTCCACAGTGATTTTGGAGCTCAAGAAAATAAAATCTGTCACTGCTTTTGAGAGTTCCTTGGACTGCAAAGATATCAAACAAGTCAACCCTAAAGAAAATCAACTCTGAATATTCATTGAAAGGACTGATGCTAAAGCTGAAGCTTCAGTACTTTCCCACCCATATGAAGAGCCGACTCATTGGAAAAGACCCTGATGCTGGGAAAAATTGAAGGCAAAGGGAGAAGGGGGTGGCAGAAAATGAGATGGTTTGATAGCATTGCAAGATGGACATGAATTTGAGCAAACTCTGGAAGATGGTGGGGGATGGAGGAGCCTGGTGTGCTGCAGTCCATGGGGTCACAGTCAGACTCAACTTAGCAACTGAACAACAATAACAATTTTCTTTTCCTTAGAACTTAGCCCTTTCATACATATTGTACTGCTGCTGCTGCTGCTAAGTTGCTTCAGTCATGTCCGACTTTGTGCGACCCCATAGACGGCAGCCTACCAGGCTCCCCCGTCCCTGGGACTCTCCAGGCAAGAACACGGGAGTGGGTTGCCATTTCCTTCTCCAATGCATGAAAGTGAAAAGTGAAAATGAAGTCTCTCAGTCATGTCTGAGTCTTCGCGACCCCATGGACTATATAGCCTACCAGGACCCTCCATCCATGGATTTTCCAGGCAAGAGTACTGGAGTGTGTTGCCATTGCCTTTTCTGACATATTGTACATTAACTATTATATTTATTTTTTATTCTCAGTCACCCCCCATTGGGGGAATTGCCTATAATGGAGCACAGTGCAGGCTATTTACACTCTGACTCTGCTTGCCCTGACTCACAGAGGGGATGCCATGCTCATGGACAATGGATTAGTGGGCTTGGACTTAGGTTCCTCTTACCTTCCAGATCATGGTCCCAGGGTTGTAGGAGTGCTAGACCCCTGATAATGGGTCAGGGTAGTAAGGCTAGGAATCCATGTTCTTGGACTTATGTCCTTGAACAAATTCTTTGACTTCTTAGTCCTTGTTTTTCCAGCTTAAGAATTCTCTCTTAGACAAATCTCTCTAAAGTTTGCAAGTCTAAACATTCCTTCAGTTCTTGTTGATAAACAAATTAAAGAATTATATCATATCAAGAAATATATATAGCATAGCAAATAGAAGTATAGGCTCTGGTATTTGACTGCTTAGATTCTAATCTGGGTACTACTACTTATAAGTTGTGTGGCTTTGAATTTCATCTCTTTGTACCATTGAACTCCATCCCTTCTGTCCCTTCTATAAAATAAGCACAATAATGATACCTATTACCAGAGATAGATCATCTTAATTTGATGTTTAAAGATTGGGAGTGAAAAAAAAAGTAAAGATTGGGAGTGGGAGATATGGGTGGAGACATTGAGGAAAGACCCCAAGAAAGGACTCTTTTCTGACCAGAAGTGTCTGTATCTGTGGGAAAGTAAGAAAACTGCCATCCATTGATTAAATGAGTTAGCTTGGGATTGACTAATTGGACCCTGCAAAGTAGCAGGGTAGCAAATGCTGCTTCAATAAATAGCTGAATGAGCATATCTAGAAAATGATTCTGTACCTGCATCCTAGGAGCCTGTGAAGTTGAATTAGATACCTAGGTAGGAAAGCAATTTGAACTGATAAAGCCCTTTCTCTCTAAGTATATCAAAGTACATACAGTCAGTTCTGGTTTATATGTGTGTGGTTAGCTATGGTAGGTTTTAAATGTCCTGCTGTCTTTGCAGTGCATGTCAGTTTGGTTTTGGGCTACCCTCTTTGTTCTCAGGTTGGGGGTAGGGGTGAAGACACAGTAAGGCAATGCAAACTCATTTAGTAATAGTTTAGAAATAATGATGAAGATTGTTATTCCTGGTGGCTCAGACGGTAAAGCGTCTGCCTACAATGCAGGAGACCTGGGTTCAGTCCCTGGGTTGGGAAGATCTCCTGGAGAAGGAAATGGTAACCCAATCCAGTAGTCTTGCCTGGAAAATCCCATGGATGGAGAAACCTGGTAGGCTATAGTCCATGGGATCTCAAAGAGTCGGACACGACTGAGCGGCTTCACTTAATGATGAAGATAAAAAAGATATGAAAATATATCCGGAGTGTTCCAAAACAAAATGAAAATGAGTTTAGTATTATCTGTTCTTTTACACTGTTTATATACCTTCTTCCCCCTTCTCACAGTGTGAATAATTACTGTGGGGAAGTGGAAGGAACATGGGATTTAGACTTGGGATACATCTAGGTTGGAGCCGAAGTTCCTCTACTTTATAGCTGTGTGCGCTTGCTAAGTTGCTTCAGTCATATCTGACTCTATGTGACCCCATGGACTATTGCCTGCTAGGCTCCTCTGTCCATGGGATTCTCCAGGCACTGGAGTGGGTAGCCATGCCCTCCTCCAGGGGATCTTCCCCATCCAGGGACTGAACCTCTGGCTTCTGTAGCTCCTACATTGCAGGCAGATTCTTTACCCCTGAGCCACTGGGGAAGCCCCTGTGTGCTCTTAGCAAGTCCATTAAATTCTTTGCACCTCAGTTTCCTTATCTTGAAATATAGATGTTATTGACTGAAATTCATAGGTTGAAACTCTAATCTTTAATTGGACTATATTTGAAGATAGGTCCTTTAAATAGGTAATTAAGGATAACTGAAGTCATAAGGATGGGGACCTTATCCAATAGCACTGGTGTCTTTGTAAGAAGAGGAAGAGATATCAAGGTGTGCACACTCTGAGGAAAGGCTGTGTGAGGAATTCTACATCTGTCATGTAAAATTGCAGAAGGCTGCTATCTGCAAGCCAAAGTAAGAGGCCTCACCAGAAACCAACTCTGCTGGCACCTTGAATCTTGAAGTTGAATCTTACAGCCTCCAGAACTGTAAGAAAATAAATTTCTGTTGTTTAAGCCAGCAAAGCTGTTTTATTCTGTCATGGCAGCCTGGTGAAGCTAATGCAGTAAATAATGCTGCTGCTGCTGCTTATGATAAGAGTCATAATGATGCCATCTTTAGCGGAAGAAGCATAGGGTAAGGATTAAGAGTGAAGTTTCTCAAGGCAGGCTTAGATGAACTCATCATATCTCTGACTCTTACTGCCTCTATAATTAGATTTTCAACCTGTCTGAACCTCAGTTTCCTTGTCCATAAAATAAATGTCATAATAACATTGATTTCAGATATCATGAGACATCATTAAGTGAATTATTGTATGTAAAAGGTTTAGCACATTGTGTATGACATGCAGTGGGATATATGCTTCATATATACTAGTATTTAAAAATAACACATGTACTACCCACACTATAGAGTTTTTGAGAGGATGAAGTCAGACATTGCAAGTGAAGGTGCCATGTAAAATCAAGCAGTCTCATTGTTATACTTGAGACATGACAATTTTGGATATATTGCTGTAAAAATAATTGTTCATTTAACAAATAACTAATGTGTTTGTATTATATGCAAATTTTAATTAATTAACTTTCAATGTGTGGCATTTATCTTCAAGTTTGTCAGATGAGTATAAGTGTATTCCAGAGTTAGGTGACCGTGCAGTTGGTCAGACTACAACAACCTCAAAGCCATATCCTTTGACTGACTTTCAGCATTCTATTGTTTTCCATGACCCAGGGCTGGAAAGAACTGGTTGCTAATGAAGCAAAATCATTATTTTTGAGTGTAGAATTCATGAAGAATAAAAATTAATGACAGAAGGGAATTCAAATCCATAATCCCTGCAAAGTATCATGCACATAAGCTTCAGGTTATTTTATGCTTTTCAATCATGCCTGGGTTTATTTAAAATAGTTTTAAAAATATAGATCTTGATCTTTTTTGTTGAGTTATTGTTAGCAATTTTATATTTTTATTTCTACGTAAATGGGATCTTTCTTCAATATGAACATTTCTGATGGATGTTAAAAGCTACTAATTTCTATCTGTCTTGCATCTTATGTCAACTTGAAGTCCTTCATTAGCTTAGTTTTTCAGTGTTTTGCTTGGATTTTCTAGGAAGATAATCATTGTTACAAATAATAATTTTGTCTTTTCCTTTACAGCGCTTATTCAACATTTCTTTTTCTTGTCCTACTGCATTTGCTAAGACCGCGAGAACAAATCTCATTAACAGTGATAGACACATTTTTGCTTGTTCCTGATTTTAATAGAGGCATCCTTAGTATGTCACCATTATGCATTATGCATGTTTGCTGTAGTGTCTGATATATACTTTATTTTTTTTAATTAATTTCTAATTGAGGGAAAGTTGCTTTACAGGGTTGGTTTTTGCGACACAACAGTGCAAGGCAGCTATAACTGGAGATTATATTTATATTCTATTTTTAAATAGAAATATTTAAATATTATATATGTATATTTATTTAATTTTGGCTGCGCTGGGTCTTCATTGCTGCATGTGAGCTTTCCTTAGTTGTGGCAAGTGGGGGCTACTCTCTAGTTGTGGTGTTCTGGCTTCTCATTGCAGTGGCTTCTAACTTGCTGTGGAGCACAGGCTCTAGGGTGGATGGTTTCAGTAGCTGTGGTACATGGGCTTAGCTGCCCTGTGGCATGTGGGATCTTCCTGGTTCAGGGATTGAACTCGTGTCTCCTGCATTGAAAGGTGGATACTTAACCACTGGACCACCAGAGAAGCCCTGATATATACTTTAAATATATATTAAGAAAGTTAAAAGTTTATGGTGTGATTTATTTGTTCCCTTTATTAGAAGTGTTTGTTCCCTTTATTAGAAGTCAGACTTCCGTGATAGCTCAGTTGGCAAAGAATCTTTCTGCAATTCAGGAGACCCTGGTTCAATTCCTGGGTCAGGAAGGTCCACTGGAGAAGGGATAAGCTACCAACTCCAGCCTTCTTGGGCTTCCCTTGTGGCTCAATTGGTAAAGAATCTGCCTGCAATGCAGGAGACCTGGGTTCAGTTCCTGGGTTGGGAAGACACCCTGGAGAAGGGAAAGGCTACCCACTCCAGTATTCTGGTCTAGAGGATTCCACGGACTGTGTAGTCCGTGGAATCTCAAAGAGTCAGACACAACTGACTCATTTATTCAGATTGGGGCCATCTTTGCCTTCCCCTGGCCCTATAAACCCAGGCCTAGAAGGAATAATTGAGAAGTTTGGGTGAATCCTAAGCAACCACAGTACTTCATTGTAAATATTCTTCTGGGTTAGGCCAGTTACAAGAACTTGAACTAATTAACTGAATCGCTAAAAAATGAATACTAATTTTTTGAACTCTCAAACCAAACCCAAATGTTATTTTTTAATTGAGTGATGAGTCAAAGAAAAAGTCTTTTTTCTCTTTTTTAAAACTCCCTAGGAAATTAGTTCAAAGCAGCACCAAAGCTATATATTTTTGAATACTGTTGAAATGGAACAAAGGGAGAACTTCAAATGTCTCTAAATTCAATCTACTGTGGACAAAGCCTTTATCCACGCAAAGTTTCTGGTAACATGAGGCATAATGTTTGGGGGTCTGGGGTTGGGATGGGGGTGGCCAGACTCCAGAAATGGCAGCAGGACTTTAGCTCTTGCTTCTAATGTCGTAGTAAGTAACCTGGTTGGAGAAAGCAGTGGCACCCCACTCCAGCACTCTTGCCTGGAAAATCCCATGGACAGAGGAACCTGGTGGGCCACAGTCCATGGGGTCGCTAAGAGTCGGACACGACTGAGCGACTTCGCTTTCACTTTTCACTTTCATGCACTGGAGAAGGAAATGGCAACCCACTCCAGTGTTCTTGCCTGGAGAATCCCAGGGACGGGGGAGCCTGGTGGGCTACCGTCTATGGGGTCGCACAGAGTTGAACACGACTAAAGCGATTTAGCAGCAAGTAACCTGGTGAATCCCCACCCCGGCATCACTCCAGGACTTAAGCCGAGTATGAGCATGAACCTCGGTCAACTTGATACCAGGAATCCAGCTTAAGCCACTTCCCAGGATATATTCACTTCCCAGGATATATTCTCTCAGGAGGAATAAACACATATGTGTAATCCACCCATAATCCCATCTGTCATTATGACAAAGCAAATGGCATTAGTGGCTTTTCCTTTTCCATGTAGGAGCTTTCCTATGGAAAAGTTGTGAAACAGGCAAAATTTGTCTTCAGTTCTAAGTTTTGCATTTCTCTTCCCTTCTTTGTTTTTAATTGAGGGCAGGTCTCATTTACTTACCCCAGAAGGACCCAGCTAAGTAATGAGTACTAAAATGATCCCACAGTTAAAATTTTAATTTTTCTGGGAAAACTTCTTTGACTGCTGACCTGCCCCATGTAGGTCAATTTAAATTTTCTGATCTGTTCATATTACGTACTGTATTCACATTATTATCACAACTGAAATGAAATAATTTCTATATTTTTGTTCATTTCTTGGCTTAATATCTGTCTTCACGACTGGGGAGTAAATGCCACGAGGGCACTTATTTGGAACATTATTTGCGAAGAGTGTGTGCCCGATATATATTGAATTGATGAATGGCTGGATGGGCGGCCTGGAGGACCTGAGTGTGAGAACTCCAATATTGCCTTTGCTATAGCAATGGTTGCCAGCCTTCTGGAATATGACTGTAACCAGCTCTCTCTTTTTTTAATATTCCTCAATTTATGATGTCCTCCCATGACTATAATTATAACCATGCTAGATGTACTTTTTGGGTTATGTCCCCCTTGTGATTAATCGGCAGTGCCAAGTGTTGAGATCAATTGGTCTAACAGATGAAATGAAAGTCTTTAAAAAAAAAAAAATTTCAATTCAAACTCCATCCAGTCTGGTTTCACTTTTACATCTCACTATTTCCCTGAGGTAAGAAAACACTTTGTACTTACCGCCCAAGTTGCTTTTCTCTAAAAATCTCTGTTTCCTCAGCTATGCAATGCTAACAATTATTCCAGATCCAGTTTAAATGTCACCTCCTCCAGAAATCCTTCTCTTACTACTCAATCCTTCTGTTTTTCCAAATAGTCCCTTTAGCACTTACTCTCTGGTGTTCTTACTTGGTCGACAGCACGCATGGTGTTGAATTTAGCTCTGTCACAGTTTGTCTCTCTGGGAAGCAGAATTTGAGGTGGAGTTGCGTTGGATAGAATCTTTATTAGGGAGTGCCCTTTTGGAGCAACATCAGTGGAAGGGAGAAAAACAAAGGAGGAGTGGGCAGAGGGAGAAATTGACTTGAGATGTAGACCTTACTAGGACTTCCACTGATGAGGGAAGCCATTAACCGGTCAGAGTTGTCTGGCATTGACTGAAGTGATCAGGCTGTTACACCCACACAGTGATCAGTCATCAGATGTCGCCTCCCTGGGCAGGAAGTAAGCCTGGGTGAAGCAGCTTTCTGCAGTTGATGTAATCCCTGGAGTGGCGGATAGCTGAAGGCTCTCTGCAGACAGCACTCTCAGCTGGCAGCCAAATTATTTCTCGAAAGGCAATCTGTGTCTACCATAAGCTTCTTGAGACACAGACCATATCTTACTTATCTGTGAAAGCTCCAAAGTGCCTAACCCAGTGATTGATCCACAGTCTATAATCAGTACATCAACAGATGCTGAATGAATTGCTAGTTGTTTTTAGCCTAAATGCTTATTTCTGACTGTTTGTGTTCTCTGAGGTCAAGAACATTTTGCTCCTCTAGAACTTACTACTAGACTTTTCACACAAAAAAAGGAGTGTTTGATATGGCTGCCTCTTAGAGCTGGCAATCCACTCCAGTATTCTTGCCTGGAGAATTTCATGGACAGAGGAGCCTGGCAGGCTACAGTCCATAGGGTCGCTAAGAGTTGGACATGACTGAGTGTCTAACACACACACACATAGAGCTAGTGCACAGGTGCATGTTTCATAGCTGGATATGTATTGATTTGGGGTTGGCTTTGTATATCTAGGCACCCACATCAGGGTAGGTGTATGTGTTGTGGCTAGTGTGGGTTGTGGCTGAGGGAATGAGGGTATGCATGTGACAATTATTTCTGTTGCTGTAGCAGATTGTGTATGTTGAGTTTTTGTGGTGTTTGTCTTAGTTGGTACATGTCTTATCATGCCTTGGTATACATAAATAATACTGTGGTTTAGTATATGTGGATCATGGATTGTATGGATGTCTGTGGTGGTTGAACTTGAGTAAGATGATTGAGGGATGAGGGACATGAAGTGCTGTGTGTGTGTGTGTGTGTGTGTATGCACGCACAAGAGTGTGCTTGCATGAGCACCACATGCGTGAGCAAGTGGTGGCCAGAGTACATCTGCCCTGGCTGGGATGTGGTTCCTGGTGTATGTAGTTGGCAGTGGTTGGGATCGCAGACTTAAAGCTCTAGGCCCCTCTCCTCTGGCTTTGCAAAGGCTCAGCACACCCCATCTCCAGTCCTAGCAGTGTGAAGTCCCTCCACTTTGAATAGACAGCAGTATCAGCCATAATTAAAGCTAATTATTCCATGGTGCTCTGCATGTGTGTTGGCCTCCAAAGTACCCTACAACGAGCAAGGAGGCAGCAGGGCTGTTTTTCTTCATAAAAACTTATGAGGAGCTCTGGGCAGATTAACAGCTTTAATGACAAAAATTACCGCTTACAACACTGACTTCAAATCAAAGAACAATATCCGCAGACAGATATTTTCATGGTTTTCATAACAATTCATTATAGGTGGCACCAAGGGATTACATTTTTATTTCCCCTGTGTCGTCTTTCTCAGACTCAGGTTCATTTCTCTTAATGAGGCAGCAGAAGATAAAGGGCAGAGACAGTGCGTCCACGGTGGCTGCCACGAGAGAGGCATTTAGGGTCACAGAGCCGTCAGAACTCGGAGGGGAGGGGCTGAGGAGGGAGAGTGATGGGAGTAAGAGGCTTCCTGCCATAATGAACTAAAATTAAGACATAAATTCTCCCACCTTTGTTCCGACAGCCCCAACTCGGGGATTTAACTTTTTAATGAGGAATGGATCAGAAGCAAAAATTATTAGCTAATTAATTGTACAGAGGAAATAAAAACTTGCTAGAAGGATTGGGAACGGGGTGCTGTCCCATTGTCACAGCCTTTCAGAAGCAGACCAAAGGGAAAGTTCTCCTATTGGAGTAGTGGTGTTGGGACATGGGAGCTGGTTCCTGTTGGTCAGGTCTGGCTTGGTTAGGATGGAACATGGTGAAGAGCCTGAGGGCTTACTGGGAGGAGCCTTTCATAATCCTACTGACTGCCTTCCTCCAGTTTTAGTTTTTTTAGTCACTCAGTCATGTTCGACTCTGCGACCCCATGGACTGTAGCCTACCAGGCTCCTCTGTCCATGGGATTTTCCAGGCAAGAGTACTGGAGTGGGTTGCCATTTCCTTCTCCAGAGGATCTTCCTGACCCAGGGATTGAACCCAGGTCTCCCACATTGTAGGTAGATGCTTTACCATCGGAGCCACCTGATTCAGCCAAACAGGGCAGAGTAAGAGTCACCTGGAAGCTTGGGAAAGTGCAGCTTCCTAAGCATTTGCCACATCCAGGCTGGGACCTAGGAATCTGTGTTTAAAACAAGAGTGCCGGGTGGCTTTCCCGTCCACCAAAGGCTAAGAGCCCCTGGTCTGCGTTCAGAATCAGGGATTCTATTCCCTTTCCTATTCTTCTCAGATTCTGCACGTGACTTTGGACTGTTTACTTCCCCATTCTGTGTCTTGATTTCCTTCTCAGTGCACCAAGGATGATAATATCAGTTGAGAAATTACTTTGAGATGAATGCCTCATTTGCGTTCACTGCTTGTAAAACCCAAATTAAATCTCGAAATCCTGGCATAGTCTTTACAATCCATTTGGATCTCTAACAGGTTTATAAATACAACAATTAAAATAGAATAATAAATTGCTTGTCATCAGCTTTTCATTTTGGATTTGGTCTCTACTTTCTTGGTTGTTATTTTTCTGGGTATTGGAAGGGTAAAGATAAAAAAAAATTTTTTTTTAAATTGTGGGACTCCAGAAACAGGGATAGCAAAATCACTGTGGCAGGAATATGAGAAAAGGCAGATAGGTCTATGGTGCATTTAGAGTGCAGCAGACAACATCTGAGTGTCTTGATTAAAATTCATCAAACTGTGTATCTCCTACAATTTCAGTAGGTCAAGGAACATTAACATTGCAACTATCTGTGAGGGGCTTATTCAGTTGCATGTGATTATCTTCATGTATTAGGCAACAAAGGGATCCTGCATCAAAGAATTCTGATTTCAGCTTGTGTGCTGGACATTGTGCTGTGTATCGATAGTATGGAGATAAATAAGCCACATTCCTTGCCAGTAAGAAGCTCATAGTCTAGAAGAAAATAGGTAGAATAGCAGGTAATTATAACATTGCATGCTCATGCACGTTGGGCTCCGTGGCAGTACAGAGGAAGGACACGTCACTCTTCGTGGGAGGCAGAGAGAGGCGCTGTGGAGGGTTGAAAGAATGTCACAGCATTGGAAGGCAAAGAAAGGAAATTTTGACTGGCAGGAACAACACTTGGCACAATAGTCAAATTGATACAGACTATCTCTGGCACATCCTCCATCTCTGATTTTAATGATTTTCTTTCCACTTCATGTGTCTCTAGACCCCAGGGGGACCCAATGACTCAGATACCCAGGGATTCTTCTGTGGCCCAACATGACTAGAACATGCCCTTCTCAACACTCTCGTTTGCAATGAACATTTCCTAACCACCAACGCCTCACTGTGCTGTGTTCTAATCTCTCATCTTTCCCTCATGATGCTTTGTAACAACTTTAGCTTTTCTCTTTTTTCTTTTGCTTATGATATTAAACAGTCACTAAGACCATTGCTTCTATATCTGAAATCTTTATTGATGCCTTCCTCTTGAATTTTTTGTCACCCAACCTTAAATTCTCATCATCTGGATTACTGTTAATCAACCTGGATTACTAATAACAACCTTAAGATAGCCTTTTTTGCCCCTGATTTTCCTGCCATTTGGTATATTCTCTGCATAGCCACGTATAATGCTATTTAAAAATAGAAATATGGAAAGATACTCCTTTTCTTATATTCATTGGATAAATGTAGTCACTTCTATGTGGCCTTAAAGGCCCTGCCTATTTTGACTTAATTCCAAACTTTCTAGGGTCATCTTCTGCTAGATTCTGGCTTCAGTCATGCGAAAGTCTGCAGTATCATCTCCAGTGAGCCATTTGTCATCCTTTGAGCACACACTATACTTCCATGCTTGGCTAACACAATTCCTTCTGCCTGGAGCACCTTTCAGAGAAATTTATACCCTAAGCCTTTCCTAGAAGACTTAAGATTGGATAATTGAAATGATTGGATGATTGAAATAACAACTAGTATCTCCTCTATCATGAGTTCATGTGATAGAAGAAGGGAAGTCTATATGGCTGGGTATAGTCCTTGGTCTTAATATTTCAACACATCAAGCAGAGTTTCACTGCTTTATTCTAACCATGTTCCCCCGATCCTATGTTCAAATAATATATTGAGAAATGTTGAATATTTATAGTTGATTATGTGAAGTATTTGATTCCTTGGGGGTCTTTGCTGTCATGTTGTTGGAATTTAATAAATTTTTAAGACTTTAGCTCTCAGCTTCATTTTTTACCTGTTACAAATTATAATGCTAAACATTTATCGAGTACTGCTAACGTGCCAGTGAAAAGTGAAAGTGAAAGTCACTCAGTCGTGTACTACTCTTTGTAACCCCATGGACTATACAGTCCATGGAATTCTCCAGGCCAGAATACTGGAGTGGGTAGCCTTTCCCTTCTCTAGGGGGTCTTCCCAGCTCAGAGATTGAACCCAGGTCTCCCGCATTGCAGGCAGATTCTTTACCAGCTGAGCCACAGGGAAGCCCAAGAATACTGAAGTGGGTAGCCTATCCCTTCTCCAGCAGATCTTTCCAACCCAGGAGTCAAACTGGGGTCTCCTGCATTGTAGGTAGATTCTTTACCAACTGAGCTATCAGGGAAGCCCTAATGTGCCAGGCATAGTTCTAAATTACTCACACAAAATTAACTCAAGAAATTCTCACAGTAGTCCTATGTGGTAGGTTTTATTATCATCACCATTTTAATGATGGAGAAATTGGACCCATAGAGAGGTTAAATAATTTGTCTAGGAAGTAGTGACCCTCTGGCTCCAGAACCTACTTTCATATATGCTGAACTGGTAATTGTGTTCAAGTGGATAGAGAACTATTGAGTGGAGGTGTTCTTAATGTAGGCATCCATGGGCTGTCTCTTCTCAGCTACTCCTTCCTAATCCCAGCAAGTTTCCCAAAAGATATGTGCCCCTAACAAGGCCAGATAAAGGGACACCTAATTACCAGCTGGTGTTTTAAGCTTCTACCTTAATGCAGAACCCCTGGGTCATATGGAAGACACATTTTCCTGAAACAGAAGGAGTCCTGGATCTAAGACGGCCTAATGGCCTCCTTTGCTCCCTTCTCTGATCTTATGATTCTCTTTATCTTATTGCTATGATGAGGACAGTTAGTTATGGGAGGAACATGTCAGACAGCAAAAATAGCAAGAACAAGTGTTAGTCTTGCTCCTAGAGCAGAACTGATTGACACCACTTGGAGATGGGAACATCCAGAGGGCATTTGTGTATAGTACAAATGCATATTCTTCTTATTCTTAAAGATATTAATATGTATATCATATCTATCTTTGGTATTAGACTAGAGAGCAATGCTGCATTCATGAAGAGTCTCAATAAATTTTTATAGAAATGAATTCATGATTCTGTAAGTAGAGAATGCTTTGCACCCATTAAAATGTTTTTTTTTTTTTTAAATTGCAAGTCCTTTTAGACGAAGTAAGAATTTTGAATGATTTAATATAACTGAAAAAGCAGGATGCAAGATTATTATACAAAATGGTCTCAGCTATATAAAAATAGGCATTAACAGTCATTAAAAAAAGAAAATTATCTATACTTGCTTCTTCAGGATATATTGTTAAATGCTAAAGCAAGAACGGAATAGAGTCTATAGAGTGATACCATTTTATGTTAAAAAATACATATATAAACCTTGAAGTCCACACAAAAAATTGGTACTTTGGGGAATAAATCTGAGGGTGGTAGTGGCTAGAGTGGAAAAGTAACTTAATTTTTATTATACCATTTTTTATGCCTTGCATTTTTTACTGTGTCCATTCCACACATTTTTAATAATAAAAGTTTCCTTTTTATAATATATATATATATGGTGCATGGTACTCAGTCACTCAATTGTGTCCAGCTCTTTGTGACCCCAGGGACTGTCACCCACCAGGCTCCTCTGTCCATGAGATTTCCCAGGAAAGAATACTGGAATGGGTTGTCATGTCCTTCTCCAGGGGATCTTCCTAACCTGAGGACTGAACTCACATCTCCTGGGTCTTATACCTTGGCAGGCAGATTCTTTATCACTGAGCCATCTGGGAAGCTATATATTATGCATATATAATAGCTATCTATATCTATATGTTCTAGTTAGCAATGATAGGAGTATGTATGGGCAATATGATTTTCTTTTATTGAGTTTCTAAATGTTCTATGATGAGTATATCTAATTTTTATAATTAGAAAGTATTAAACCTGATTTGCTTTCCTGGTGGCTCAGTGGTAAAGAATTCGTCTGCAATGCAGGAGCTGAAGGAGACATGGGTTCGATCCTTGGGTCAGGAAGATTCCCTGGAGGAGGGCATGGCAATCCACTCCAGTATTCTTGCCTGAAGAATTCCATGGACAGAGGAGCTTGGTGGGCTGCAGTCCATGTGGTCGCAAAGAGTCCAACATGACTCAAGCAACTTAGCAGCAGCAGCGGCAAATCTGATTTGGGACAAGCTGAAAACCTTGCATGGAGATCAGGGACAGAATCATGAGAAGTATCTGTGTTTTCTTATGGGAAACTCAAGAATTTTTTAGGCATCTGCTTAGAGATTGTCTCCTCAGAGATGTGTTCTCCTGAGTGCTTGATACTAGGTGTTGTTCAGTTGTTCAGTCACTAAGTCATGTCTGACTGTTTGTGACCCCATGAACTGCAGCATGCCTGGCTCCCCTATCCTTCACCATCTCCTTCACTATTTCCATGGTGCTCAAACTCATGTCCATTGAATCAGTAATGCCATCCAACCATATTGAGTCTCCCCTATAATTCTCTCTGTAGCAATCCATTTGGTTTCCTTCATTTTCACTATTCCTTGCATTTTCACCATCATTTATTTGTTGGTGTTCTTGTCAGTTTAATAGTTGTGTATTCTTCTGGGCTGTAGACTCACTTCTGGGGGTTCACTACACTCCAGAACATAGCCCAATGACTATTGCATAGTAGTCACTCAATAAATATGTGTTGAGTTACTAAATTTGTTGAGTTACACTGGGTGCATGAGACCTGGTCACACAGCCTTTGGCATAAGCTCTCTTGGAGGAGGTTGCCATTAACCCCACCATATAGCTGCCGAGCAGATGACCCACAAAATGCAGAAGAGTTAGATCAAGAAATTCTCACACTGTTAAGAAAGTTCTAGGATCCACAATAGATTTCTCAACCTGGAGATCTGGCACAGGGACTGAGAATCCCCAGGGAATTTGACTTTGGAGGCCAGTGGGATTTGATTACAGAACTTACACAGGACTGGGAAACAGACTCTTGGAGGGCACAAACAAAACTTTGGGTACACCAGGACCCAGGAGAAAGGAGCAGTGACCCCACAAGAGACTGACCCAGACGTACCTGTGATTGTCCAGGAGTCTGGGGGAGGTGTGGGTCTGAAGTTGCCTGCTGCAGGGTCAGGGGCATTGAGTGTGGTAGTGCATGCATGGGACCTTTTGAAGCAGGTAGCCATTATCTTCATTATCTCCATCATAGTTTGGTCTCAGATCAAACAACAGGGAGGGAACACAGCCCTGCCCATCAACAGAAAATTGGATTAAAGATTTACTGAGCATGGCCCTGCCCATCTGAACAGTTTTCCCCACAGTCAGTCTCTCCTAACAGGAAGCTTCCATAAACCTCTTATCCTTATCCATCAGAGGTCAGACAGAATGAAAACTACAATCACAGAAAACTAATCAAACTGATCACAAGGACCACAGCCTTGTCTAACTCAGGGAAACTATGAGCCATGCCATGCTGGGCCACCCAAGATGGATGGATCATGGTGGAGAGGTCTGACAGAATGTGGCCCACTCGAGAAGGGAATGGCAAACCATTTTGGTATTCTTGTCTTGAAAACCCCATGAACAGTATGAAAGGCAAAAAGATAGGACACTGAAAGATGAACTCACTAGGTCGGTAGGTACCCAATATGCTACTAGAGAAGAGTGAAGAAATGACTCCAGAAAGAATGAAGAGTCTGAGCCAGAGCGAAAACAATGGCTGGATGTGACTGGTGATGGAAGTAAAGTCCAATGCTGTAAAGAACAATATTGCATAGGAACCTGGAATGTTAGGTCCGTGAATCAAGGCAAATTAGACATGGTCAAATAGGAGATGGCAAGAGTGAACAGCGACATTTTGAGAATCAGTGAACTAAAATGGACTGAAATGGGTGAATTGAATTCAGATGACCATTCTATCTATTACTGTGGGCAAGAATCCCTTAGAAGAAATGGAATAGCCATCATAGTCAAAAAAAGAGTCCAAAATGCACTAATTGGGTGCAATCTCAAACATGATAGAATCATCTCTGTTCATTTCCAAGGCAAGCCATTCAATACCACAGTTATCCAAATCTATGCTCCGACCAGTAATGCTGAAGAAACTGAAGTTGAATGGTTTCTATGAAGACCTACAAAACCTTCTAGAACTAACACCCCAAAAAGATGTCCTTTTCATCATAGGAGACTGGAATGCAAAAGTAGGAAGCCAAGAAATACGTGTAGTAACAGGCAAATTTGGCCTTTGAGTACAAAATGAAGCAGGGCAAAGGCTAACAGAGTTTTGCCAAGAGAATGCACTAGTCATAGCAAACACCCTCTTCCAACAACACAAGAGAAGATTCTACACATAGACATCACCAGATGGTCAATACCGAAATTGGACTAATAATACTCTTTGCAGCCAAAGATGGAGAAGCTCTATACCGTCAGCAAAAACAAGACCGGGAGCTGACTGTGGCTCAGATCATGAACTCCTTATTGCCAAATTCAGACTTCAATTGAAGAAAGTGAGAAAAACCACTAGGCCATTCAGTTCAGTTCAGTTCAGTTGCTCAGTCGTGTCCAACTCTTTGTGACCCCATGAATTGCAGCATGCCAGGCCTCCCTGTCCATCACCAACTCCCGGAGTTCACTCAGACTCACATCCATCGAGTCCGTGATGCCATCCAGCCATCTCATCCTCTGTCGTCCCCTTCTCCTCCTGCCCCAAATCCCTCCCAGCATCAGACCTAAATCAAATCCCTTACAATTATATAGTGGAAGTGACAAATAGATTTCAAGAGATTAGATCTGATAGACAGGGTGCTTGAAGAATGATGGACAGAAGCATGTGACATAGCATAGGAGGCAGTGATCAAGACCATTCCCAAGAAAAAGAAATGCAAAAAGGCAAAATGGTTGTCTGAGGAGACCTTACAAATAGCTGAGAAAAGAAGAGAAGCAAAAGGAAAAGAAGAAAAGGAAAGATATACCAATTTGAGTGCAGAGTTTCAAAGAATATCAAGGAGAGGTAAGAAAGCCTTTCTCAGTGATCAGTGCAAAGAAATAGAGGAAAATAGAATGGGAAAGGCTAGAGATCTCTTTAAGAAAATTAGGGATACCAAGGAAACATTTTATGTAAAGATGGGCACAATAAAGGGCAGAAATGGTATGGACCTAACAGAAGCAGAAGATATTAAGAAGAGGTGGCAAGAATACACAGAACTGTACTGAAAAGATCTTCATGACCCAGATAACCACGATGGTGTGATCACTGGACTAGAGTCAGACATCCTGGAGTGTGAAGTCAAGTGGGTCTTAGGAAGCATCACTATGAACAAAGCTAGTGGAAGTGATGGAATTCCAGTTGAGCTATTTCAAATCCTAAAAGAGGTTTCTGTGAAAGTGCTGCACTCAATATGTCAGCAAATTTGGAAAACTTAGCAGTGGCCACAGGACTGGGAAAGGTCAGTTTCCATTCCCATCCCAAAGAAAGGCAATGCCAAGTAATGTTCAAACTACCACACAATGGCACTCATCTCTCATGCTCAAAAATCTCCAAGCCAGGCTTCAACAGTACATGAACCATGAACTTCCAGATGTTCAAGCTGAATTTAGAAAAGGCAGAGAAACCAGAGATCAAATTTTCAACATCTGCTGGATCATAGAAAAAGCAAAAGTATACCAGAAAACCATCTACTTCTGCTTTATTGATTTTGCCAAAGCCTTTGACTGTGTGGATAACAACAAACTGTGGAAAATGCTTCAAGAGATGGGAATACCAGACCACCTTACCTGCCTCCCAAGAAATCTGTATGCAGATCAAGAAGCAACAGTGAGAACTGGACATGAAACAACAGACTGGTTTCAAATCAGGAAAGCAGTACGTCAAGGCTGTATATTGTCACTCTGCTTATTTAACTTATATTCAGAATACATCATGCAAAATGCCAGGCTGGATGAAGCACAAGCTGGAATCAAGAGTTCAGGGAGAAATATTAATAACCTCAGATACACAGATGACACCACCCTTATGACAGAAAGCTAAGAAGAACTACAGAGCCTCTTGATGAAAGTGAAAGAGGAGAGTGAAAAAATTTGGCTTAAAGCTCAACATTCAGAAAATGATGATCATGGCATCTGGTCCCAGCACTTCATGGCAAGTAGATAGGGAAACAGTGACAGACTTTATTTTGGGGGGCTCCAAAATCACTTCAGATGGTGACTGCAGCCATGAAATTAAAAGACTCTTGCTCATTGGAAGAAAAGCTAGGACCAGCCTAGGCAGTATATTAAGAAGCAGAGACATTACTTTGCCAACAAAGGTCCCTCTAGTCAAAGCTATGGTTTTTCCAGTAGTCATGTATGGATGTGAGAGTTGGGCTATAAAGAAAGCTGAGCACTGATCAATTGATGCTTTTGAACTGCGGTATTGAAGAAAACTCTTGAGAGTCCCTTGCACTGCAAAAAGATCAAACCAGTCCATCCTAAAGGAAATCAGTCCTGAATATTCATTGGAAGGACTGATGCTGAAGCTGAAGCTCCAATTACTTTGGCCAGCTGATGCGACGAACTGATTCCTTGGAAAAGACCCTGGTTCTGGGAAAGATTGAATGCAGGAAAAGGGGACAACAGAGGATGGGATGGTTGGATGGTATCATCGACTCGATGGACATGAGTTTGAGCAAGCTCTGGGAGTTGGTGATGGACAGGGAAGATTTGTGTGTTGCAGTCCATGGGGTTGCAAAGAGTTGCACATGACTGAGGTACTGAACTGAACTGAGTTACTAAATGAATAAATGAACACTCATCCTCTTTGTGGCCCTTCTATCACAGAACCTGGTGATATCTATCTCATCTATAGATAAGAGGATAAACATCCACAATGGACTTGTACTTTAGTATGATGATTAAGCATGGTCCCAAGAGGGTAACAAAAGGGCAAGGATAGGCTGCAAAAATAGGGTGGGAGAGAGATGCCCTCTACTTAGGAAAATATGTGATGCTTGAAAATGGGTCTTCTCATGGGTGGCAGTTGTCAGCTTGTTATATTTGTGGTGAAGGCTCCCCTGTGGTCACATGGGCACATACACTGGGAACAGGGATGGAAGGTGAAATGGTACTGTTAACCCTGGTGAAAGCCCACACTTTATTTGAAAGGAAGACTACAACACTAGAAGTGACAGCACAGAATGGTATAAAGAATTTGGACACCTGGGACCTTGTTGTGTGTCTTTGCTGTAGTCACTTCACCTCTGAGTCTTGTTTTCTCATTCATAAAAGAAGGGCGCTGAGTGATGATCTCTGAGGGTCCTTGGGGGTGTACCATTGAATGATTATGTAAAATAAGGGGTTTGCAGGGATTGGGTGGAGAAATTCTTAAGTTGCTCAGTCGTGTCTGACTCTTTGTGATCCCATGGACTGTAGCCCACCAGGCTCCTCTGTCCATGGGATTCTCCAGGCAAGAATACTGGAGTGGGTTGCCATTTCCTTCTCCAGGGGATCTTCCTGACCCAGGGATCGAACCCAGGTCTCCCGTGTTAGAGGCAGACGCTTTAACCTCTGAGCCACCAGGGAAGCCCTTACGGTCACTTTAGTAGGTCCCAATTGAAGGCATAGTGCCAATATGATATGTGAGCCTGGTCATGGGTTAAGGGCTAATGTAATGTGATAAAAGGTCATTCAACATCATATCTCTTCATAGAAAAGAACTGAAGTCTTTAGTGACTCCAACCAGTAAGGTGCATGAAATGGATCATGCAAGTGCACAGATAAGCTTTGGCTCTGCCATCTACTATCTAAGTTACCTTGGGCAAATTTCTAAGACCCAATTTCCTATAAAATGAAGATTATAATAACAATACTTATTTTTATAAGGATTTATCTAAGGATTTTTCTAATAAGATGATGCTTGAAAAACACCTAGAGTGGTTCCTGGCCCATTGTATGTCTCAATAACCAAAAGCCTTTATAATTTAATGTATTATTATCTACAGTTGCAAAGTACAGAGCATATGCAATGGTTACATTGTTTCTCCAAGGCTCTGTTTAAACACTGAATAAAGAAAACACAGCTTTATTTTTGGGACTGTTTCCTGCTCTAGAGAAAGTCCCCTACTCAAGGATGAACATACTATTAATAAAAGCCGCCACTTTCACCCTCCAGGTGCTTGATTGATGTCAGCTTCTTTTAGTCTTGTGAGATCAGTCTTCTCTCTAGCGTGCCTGAGTGTCAGTATGGTTACCTATCTGAGTGAGAGTCAGTGCTGAGATGAGAACCGAAGTCTGTCTGACTCCAAAGCCAGGCACTGACCTCCTGGGCTACATAGCCTTTGGCCACTCTTCTTTGTGCTCTCTCTGGGCTCTACTTTCCTGCAGTCCAAGGTCGCTCTCACCCCTCCTTTCCTGTAACAGGCTCGTGGCTCACATCCTGCGGGAGTCAGTCTTCTGCGTTTCCTATGAGTTCCCTGGGCTCCTCTTCCATCTGTTCCAGTATTCGCTGTAAACTGTATGCAGGGTCTTCAACCCTAGGTTAGCCTGATGCTTCCAGATGAGAGAAGGTAACCCCGAGCTCAGGCCAGCCAGGGCTGTCTACAAAGCGTGGGAAAATTATCAGCAGGGACAAAAAAAAAATGTTCTCCCTCAAGAGCTGTTTTTGTAGGGCTGCATTTTCTGATGTGAAGAGCACATTTTTGTTAATCTGCTCTCAGTTGCAGGAACAGGGCTATTTTATCTACCCAAAACAATTCATCAAACAAACTCAGGGGATCTGAGATAGTGTCTGACAAATAAAAGTTAACAGTGTTCCCTTTGTCTCCAGCCACACATACAAACTGTTTCTTTTAAAGGTAGAGGAGGTCATCTTGATGTTCTGTGGATGTCTGCAGGCAACATATGCTTGTCTTTACTCTTTCCTGGTCCCCAGGGTGACTGCAGATCTTAAAGCCTGTTTGGGGAGGAGAGTGGCAAATATGTGAATGGCAAGGAAAGGCAGAACTTGGTTGTGGTAGAGAGTTTTGGCTTCCGTGGGGAAGAACTGGCTAAGCCTCTGAGGAGGCACTGAAACGTGGAGACACAGCTGTCCTTGTGGAAGACCCCTCTCCGGAACATGGTAGCTTTCCCTCTGCTTGAGATAGGAAAGGTGAATATTCCAGCTAATGTTGCCTGAGCACTTTCAGAGTGCTGGGTATGAGGCTAAAGACCTTTGCAGACTATCTCATTTCATCTTCACAGCAGTCCGGACAGGGAAAATTATCATTCTCTTTCTGAATTGACAGCTGAAGTTCAGAGAGGTTAAGTCACTTGCCTGAGATCACACTTTATAGCAGGGGGCAGAATTTGGACATGGGCATTTTGATTCTAGTCCCATACTCTCAGGTCTACAGAAGCTGTAACTTGCTTAAAATCTCAAGCTAGCTAAGGGGCAGAACTAGGATTAGAATTTAGGACTTCTGATGTTCAGTTTTTCTAATCGTATCACTCTTTTTTGATTTGAATTGTTGTAAGAATAATATTTCAAAGGAGCAAATTTAAGATGTTATTCAGTTTATTCAAATTAGTCTCACAAATGAGGGGACAAGCTTGGTGGTCTGCCTTGTATTAAAGAGCAGTGAAGTATTAAAGTATTAAAGAGCAATGAAGGTGAATTTTTTTAAAAAGAATTAAACTCTCTTAAAATTATTTATTTATTGAGTATAAAAGTAATACAAGCCTATTGCAGAAAATTTGGAAAATATAATAAAGTAAAAATTTAAAAATGACTTATAATCCAACCACTCAGAGATAACCTTAGCATTTTGAGAAACATGATTTATTTCATGATATATGTGTGTATATATATATAATATATCCAACTTAAGATTGTATTGGTGATGACAATAGGTTTTAAATCTTATGCCCATTAGATTGGTTGGTATTTAGAAGGGTTCTGAGTCCTTGATATTGTGATGAACTCATGATGATTGCTATTGGTTCGTGGTTGAGGATTGCATCAGGAAAATAATTTCTTTGTTCATACTTTCATCGTGGTTGCATCGTGACTGCATTACATTTGAAAACATTTTGATGTCAGTTTTACTTTCAGAAACAATGACGTTGGGACAACCTAAGGGCTTACTCTTAGATATTAATGAAGTTTGTCTGATGGCCTTGATTAAAGCCAGTATTTCCCTTGCTGTTGATATTTCACGTGATGAAAGAATCTGGGCCATCTCTCTTTTTTAAAAAATTAATTTATTTTTTATTGAAGGATGATTGCTTTACATAATTTTGCTGTTTTCTGTCAAACCTCAACATGAATCTGGAGAAGGCAATGGCAACCCACTCCAGTGTTCTTGCCTGGAGAATCCCAGGGATGGTGGAGCCTGGTGGGCTGCCGTCTATGGGGTCACACAGAGTCGGACACGACTGAAGTGTCTTAGCAGCAGCAGCAGCAACATGAATCAGCCATAGGTATACATATATCCCCTCCCTTTTTGAAACTCTCTCCCATCTCCCTCCGCATCCCACCCCTCTAGGTTGATACAGAGCCCCTGTTTGAGTTTCCTGAGCCATACAGCAAATTCCCATTGGCTATCTATTTTACATATGGTAATGTAAGTTTCCATGTTACTCTTTCCATACATCTCACCCTCTCCTCCCCTCTCCCCATGCCCATAAGTCTACTCTCTATATCTTTTTCTTCACTATTGCCCTGTAAGTGAATTCTTCAGTACCACTTTTCTGGATTCCATATATATGTGTTCAGTTCAGTTCAGTTCAGTCACTCAGTCATGTCTGACTCTTTGCGACCCCATGAATCGCAGCACGCCAGGCCTCCCTGTCCATCATCATCTCCTGGAGTTCACTCAAACTCAGGTCCATCGAGTCTGTGATGCCATCCAGCCATCTCATCCTCTGTCATCCCCTTCTCCTCCTGCCCCCAATCCCTCCCAGCATCAGAGTCTTTTCCAATGAGTCAACTCTTTGTATGAGGTGGCCAAAGTACTGGAGCTTCAGCTTTAGCATCATTCCTCCCAAAAAACACCCAGGGCTCATCTCCTTCAGAATGGACTGGTTGGATCTCCTTACAGTCCAAGGGACTCTCAAGAGTCTTCTCCAACACCACAGTTCAAAAGCATCAATTCTTTGGCACTCAGCTTTCTTCACAGTCCAACTCTCACATCCATACATGACCACTGGAAAAACCATAGCCTTGACTAGATGGACCTTTGTTGGCAAAGTAATGTCTCTTCTTTTGAATATGCCATCTAGGTTGGTCACAACTATTCTTCCAAGGAGTAAGCATCTTTTAATTTCATGGCTGCAGTCACCATCTGCAGTGATTTTGGAGCCCCCCAAAATAAAGTCTGACACTGTTTCCACTGTTTCCCTATCTATTTCCCATGAAGTGACGGGACCAGATGCCATGATCTTCGTTTTCTGAATGTTGAGCTTTAAGCCAACTTTTTCACTCTCCTCTTTCACTTTCATCAAGAGGCTTTTTAGTTCCTCTTCACTTTCTGCCACAAGGGTGGTGTCATCTGCATATCTGAGGTTATTGATATTTCTCCTGGCAACCTTGATTCCAGCTTGTGTTTCTTCCAGTCCAGCGTTTCTCATAATGTACTCTGCATATAAGTTAAATAAGGAGGGTGACAATATACAGCCTTGATGTACTCCTTTTCCTATTTGGAACCAGCCTGTTGTTCCATGTCCAGTTCTAACTGTTGCTTTCTGATCTGCATATAGGTTTCTCAAGAGGCAGGTCAGGTGCTCTGGTATTCCCATCTCTTGAAGAATTTTCCACAGTTTATTGTGATCCACACAGTCAAAGGCTTGGCATAATCAATAAAGCAGAAATAGATGTTTTTTTGGAACTCTCTTGCTTTTTTAATGATCCAGCAGATGTTGGCAATTTGATCTCTGGTTCCTCTGCCTTTTCTAGAACCTGCTTGAACATCTGGAAGTTCATGGTTCACATATTGCTGAAGCCTGGCTTGGAGAATTTTGAGCATTACTTTACTAGTGTGTGAGATGGGTGCAATTGTGCGGTAGTTTGAGCATTCTTTGGCATTGCCTTTCTTTGGGATTGGAATGAAAACTGACCTTTTCCAGTCCTGTGGCCACTGCTGAGTTTTCCAAATATATGTGTTAGAATATGGTATTTATCTTTCTCTTTCTGACTCACTTCATTCTGTATAATAGGTTTTATATTCATCCACCTCATTAGAAATGACTCAAATGCATTCCTTTTTATGGCTGAGCAATATTCCATCGTGTATATATACCACAACTTCTTTATCCATTCATCTGTCGATGGACATCTAGGTTGCTTTCATATTCTAGCTATTGTAAATAGTGCTGCAATGGACAATGCAATACATGTTTCTCTTTCAATTTTGGTTTTCTCAGGGTATATGCCTAGGAGTGGGATTTCTGGGTCATATGGTGGTTTTATTCCCAGTTTTTTAAGGCATCTCCTTAACCATCTTCCATATTGGGTATATCAATTTACATTCCCACCAACAGTGCAAGAGACTTCCCTTTCTCCACACCTTTTTCAGCATTTATTGTTTGTAGACTTTTTGATGAGGGCCATTGTGACTGGTGACTCTTTGTAGTTTTGATTTGCATTTCTCTAATAATGAGCAAATTTGAGCTTCTTTTCATGTGTTCGTTAGCCATCTGTATGTCTACTTTGAAGAAATGTCTATTTAGGTATTTTTTCCCACTTTTTGATTGGATTGTTTGTTTTTCTGGCATTGAGTTGTATGAGCTGCTTGTATATTTTGAAAATTAATCCTTTGTCAGTTGTTTCATTTGCTATTATTTTCTCCCATTCTGAGGGTTGTCTTTTCACCTTGCTTATAGTTTCCTTTGCTGTGCAAAAGCTTTTAAATTTAATCAGGCCCCACTTGTTTAATTTTGTTTTTATTTCCACTGCTGTAGGAGGTGGGTCATAGAGGATCTTACTTTGATTTATGTCATCGAGTGTTCTGCCTATGTTTTCCTCCAAGAGTTTTATAGTTTCTGGTCTTACATATAGGTCTTTAATCCATTTTGAGTTTATCTTTGTGTATGGTGTTGGGAAGTGTTCTAATTTCATTCTTTTACGTGCAGCTGTCCAGTTTTCCCAGCACCATTTTTGAAGAGGCTGTCTTTGTCCCATTGTATATTCTTGCCTCCTTTGTCAAAAATAAGGTACCCATAGGTGCATGGCTTTATTTCTGGGCTTTCTATCTTGTTCCATTGGTCTATATTTCTATTTTTGTGCCAGTACCATACTATCTTGATGACTGTAACTTTGTAGTATAACCTGAAGTCAGAAAGCTTGATTTCACTAGCTCCATTCTTCTTTCTCAAGACTGTTTTGGCTATTCAAGGTCTTTTGTGTTTCCATATGAATTGTAAAATTTTTTGTTCTAGTTCTGTGAAAAATGCCATTGGTAATTTGATAGGGATTGCATTAAATCTGTATATTGCATTTGGTAGTATATTCATTTTCATAATATTGATTCTTCCTACCCAGGAACATGGAATATCTCTCCATCCATTTATATCATCTTTCATTTCTTTTATTAGTGTCTTATAATTTTCTGTGTACAGTTCTTTTGTCTCCATAAGGTAAGTTTATTCCTAGATATTTAATTCATTTTGTTGCAATGGTGAATGGAATTGATTCCTTAATTTCTCTTTCTGATTTTTCATTGTTAGTATATAGAAATGCAAGTGATTTCTGTGTATTGATTTTGTATCCTGTGATTTTGCTAAATTCACTGATTAGCTTTGTAATTTTCTGATACTGTCTTTAGGGTTTTCTATGTCCAGTATCATGTCATCTGCAAACAGTGAGAGCTTTACTTCTTTTTTTCTGACCTGGATTCCTTTGATTTCTTTTTCTTCTCTGATTGCTGTAGCTAGGACTTCTAGGACTATGTGAATAATAGCGGCAAAAGCGGACACCCTTGTCTTGTTCCTGATCTTAGGGGGAATGCTTTCAGTTTTTCACCATTGAGAATAATGTTTGCTGTAGGCTTATCATATTTGGCCTTTACTATGTTGAGGTAGGTTCCTTTTATGCCCATTTTTTGAAGAGTTTTAACCATAAATAGTTGCTGAATTTTGTCAAAGGCTTTTTCTGCATCTATTGAGATGATCATATGATTTTTATCTTTTAATTGTTAATATAGTGTATCACTTTGATTGATTTCCATATATTGAAGAATCTTTGCATCCCTGGAATAAACCCAACTTGCTCATGGTGTATGAGCTTTTCGATGTGTTGCTGAATTCTGTTTGCTAAAATGTTTTTGAGGATTTTGCATCAATGCTCATCGGTGATATTGGCCTATAGTTTTCTTTTTTGTGTTGTCTTTGCCTGGTTTTGGTATCAGGGTGATGGTGGCCTCATAGAATGAGTTTGGAAGCGTTCCTTCCTCTGCAATTTTCTGAAAGAGTTTTAGAAGGATAAGCATTAGTTCTATAAATGTTCAATAGAATTCTCCTGTGAAGCCATCTGGTCCTGGGCTTTTGTATTTTAGGAGATTTTTCATCACAGCTTCAATTTCTGTGCTTGTACTTGGGTTGTTCATAATTTCTATTTCTTCTTTGTTTAGTCTTGGAAGATTGAACTCTTCTAAGAATCTGTCCATTTCTTCCAGGTTACCCATTTTATTGCAATATAATTGTTCATAATAGTCTTTTATAATCCTTTGTATTTCTGCATTGTCTGTTGTAACCTCTCCTTTATTATTTCTAATTTTGTTGATTTGATTCTTCTCTCTCTCTCTCTCTTTTTTTTTTTGATGAGTCTGGCTAAGGGGTTTGCCAGTTTCGTTTATCATCTCAAAGAAATAGCTTTTAGTTTTATTAATCTTTACTATTGTTTCTTTCATTTATTTTTCATTTATTTCTCTTCAGATCTTAATGATTTCTGGGCCATCTCTTGATTGGCAGGTGAAGGTCCTTATCTCTGGGATAGAGGGACTGGCTATAGGGTTATCTACTGCCTTCATGAACTTAACCCATGACTCTGCCATCTTGAGGATGAAATAACATGCCTTGCAGAATTTGTCAGCTTCACCTTATTCCACCCCTTGTTTGTCTGGATGCTTGTTTGTCATCTTGCACATGCCTTTCTGCAAAGCAAAGAGTGGACATGAACAATTATCTGATGTCTGTCCTTCTCTGTTACTAGTCATGTCTTGTTGAATCACTGAAATAGCTGTCACTAGAAAGGTAGGGCTGGAAGAGACCTTCAGTTGCATTCCAAAGCCCTTATCTTACAGAGGAGGCCAACAGGTTTCACACAGTATGACATGGGCCAGCTTGAAGTCAAGTTCTCCTGATGTGTGTCCAGTTCTCTCTTTCCTTGTAGATTTGCTTTTAAACTTTATGACATTATATTTTTATAAGGAGAAAAAGACATTGATGAATGGATTTGGAATCTTACAGAAACGATATGCATATAGAGAAAAGCATTATTGAGTCATTTACATTTTACATCTTCCAGTTATCTGCATGTGTGGTGACTGGTTTCCAAACCAAAATTTAGATCGTGTGGTCAAAGAATTATGAGCTATTTTACTTGTGTATTTATTAATTAAAAAAAATTTTTTTTTTGGCTGCATGTAAAACTTCCCCAACCAGGGGGACTAAGGATCAAATCTGTGCCTCCTGCAGTGTAAGCACAATCTTAACCACTGAACCACCAGGGAAGTCCTTGAAGTTATTTTTAACAAAGGTTTTACAAAGGTTTAAAAAGAAAATCATGTTTAGATATTTAGTGATTTATTTATTGAAGAAATACTGTTTTAAGGGTTCTACATGATTTTCTCCTTTAGTTTTCCCCCACAGTCTTGTTCTGTATTAGAAATATGTTTGTTCTACAGATGAGGAAAACAAGGCTTAGAGAAGTTACTAGACTTCACCATGGTCAAAGCTTATAAATGACATGTCTTTCTGACTCACAAATCTGTTAGCATAGTCACTTATATCATTCTATTTCCCATTCTATTTCATGTTTGTATATATATTAGATATAATTTGGGACTTAGTTGTTACTGAAAATAATAGAACTACATGAAATCAGTTAAGTCTGGGGTATGAGGTCACCATCCCTATGACTGAAGGTATTTGATCATTTGTCCTGATTTACTGGCACCTGGTGGCAGGTCCCCCAAAGCCAAGTTTAGCTATGTTTTAGTTCTTGGAAATCTTGATGCCATTTAGTTCTGTCATAGTGAACTGACTCAGACTGACATTTGAGCTTTCCAATGTTCAGACTCTCATATCCAATCCAGAGTCTCCACTGGTGAGTGATGAATTCATGGGAGAGAAAGGGCTTCCCTGGTAGTTCAGATGGTTAAGAATGGTTCAGTGGGTAAAGCGTCTGCCTACAATGTGGGAGACCCAGGTTCAATCTCTAGGTCGGGAAGATCCCCTGGAGAAGGAAATGGCAACCCACTCCAGTACTCTTGCCTGGAAAATCCCATGGACTGAGAAGCCTGGTAGGCTACAGTCCACGGGGTCGCAAAGAGTTGGACATGATTGAGTGACTTTCCCTTCAATGCAGGACCTGGTTCGATTCCTGGGTCAGGAGGATCCCCTGGAGAAAGGATAGGCGACCCACTCCAGTATTCTTGGGGTTCCCTGGTGGCTTACACGGTAAAGAATCCACCTGCAACGTGGGAGACCTGAATTTGATCCCTGGGTTGGGAAGATCCCCTGGAGGTGGGCATGGCAACCTACTCTAGTGTTCTTGGCTGAAGAATTCCCATGGACAGAGGAGTCTGGCAGGCTACAGTCCATGGGGTCACAAAGAGTCGGACACGATTGAGAGACTAAGCACAGCACACACTGGGGAGAAAAGGTAAAGGAGATGGGCTATAGGGTTAACTTATTTCATAGTCCTGCTTATGAGTTTGGGACTATGTCCCTCTTGAGGTCCTAACTTTCTCTCATCAAAGCCCTGGTAACTTAATTATTAAAATGCACTCACTCACTCTTCAAAAGACAGAAGTTTCATAACATTACTTTTAGGCTGTCTCTACTTGGTGACTGAATGTCTGGGCTGTGTCATAACATGGCCAATTAAAAAGAAAAAAAGTGCACAAAGTCAAGACACATCCCCTACCCTCTGAATCAGGTTCATATCCCTCTCAGGATTTGTAAATCCTCTGCTCTTCTGGAGCTCACAGCTGCTCCTCTGGAGCCAGTTGTACAGTTTTATTGCTGGCACTGACCTCATGATGTCACTGGGTCATCAGAGAAGGTGGTGTGGGGTTAAGAAAGGCTAGCTCCTAAGAAGCTGGCCCAAGGCTCAGAAGGGTAGGGGGCATCCTAGAAACAGCCCTAAGAAGCCAGGGAAAGGAGCCATGGAGGTATTCTAAGGCAGGATTTCTACTACCTGCAGTGAGAAGACCCATCTTACTTTACTTGGGCAGGTGACATGGTGGTTATCATTCAGCCAGCGCTTTGTACCTGAGCATGAGATCTGGGTCCAAAGCTATTGGAAAAAAGAGACCCAAACAAAGATAGAAGCAGTTCTGCTGAACAGTAGAGTGTTAAAACAATACTTAACCAAAGTCGACTCCCATTTTGCTGAATGGAGCCTGTAGATCTTGGTATACATATCATGGAGCCTGGACAGATAGCTCTGGTTCTAACAATGCTGGGAAATTTATTTGTCTTAAGGCCTTGTCTATCATTATCAAGTCAGCTTTTTTTTATAAGATTTATTTAAAAATAATAAATACTAATACTAGGGAGTTTGAAATTCTGGAGGGCTAGGGAAGAAATGTTTGTTTTGACTAGGAGCACTACTAGTAAAATGATTGTCTATGGAAAAAGCCCTGGATCGAGAGTCTAAACACTGAGTTCTCAAATCTGGCTCAGCATTTATTTGTGGGGGCCACTGGACAGATTCTTTAGCCGCTGTGGCTCAATTTCCTTTCCAAAAAGTGAGGTTTAGGCTAGCTAATTCTTTGAGTTGCATGTTGCTTGAAGATACCAAGCATCGATTTCTTTAGCCTCTTTCTGATGTAATTAAATAACCCTTTCCAGCTCTTGAGACTAGTGGGAAACACTCTCTGAAAATATGTATTTATCCAGCCCCTAACTCACTGAATCATTATAAGCTAGACTCTAGGGGTCACTGGGAGCCATGTTTTCAGATTAACATCGATATAGAGATCCAGAGGCTGACAGAAATTAGGGTGAGAGTAATAACATATAGTAAATCAGGCTGGAAGCCAGTGAGACTTGAATCATTTTTGATATTATCAATAGATGGACCTTTCCTAAACACCTTAGTTAATCCTCATGATATTTTCATCTATGGATAGTTTTTTATTTACTTAATAAGTGAAACCTGGCTAAAATTTGTTGAAAACAGAGTTTGTTTGAAATATTTTCTATTCTTAATATCATCCCCTAAACAACAACTGAAAATCTACACGTGATATAGACTGAGAAGGGGAGAGCTTTTGGTGACTACTACCTTTATTTGCAAACATATTGGAATGTCTTCAATTTAGAAAACGAAATCAAAGCAAGATAAGACCAAAGAAAACCAAGTAAAAATAACAACAAAGTACTTTAACTGTGCCTGTTCCCAGTACCACTGGTCCCTGGTAGGCTTCTCTGGTGGCTCAGATGGTAAAGAGTATGCCTGCAGTGCAGAAGACCCAGGTTCGATCGCTGGGTCAGGAAGATCTGCTGGAGAAGGGATAGACTACCCACTTCAGTGTTCTTGAGCTTCTCTGGTGGCTCAGATGGTAGAGTCTGCCTGCAGTGCAGGAGCCCTGGGTTTGATCCTTGGGCTGGGAAGACCCCTTGGAGAAGGAAATGGCAACCCACTCTCGTATTCTTGCCTGGAGAATCCCACGGACAGAAGAGCTGATGGGCTACAGTCTATGGGATTGGAAAGTGTTGTACACGACTGAGCGACTAACACATCCTGCTGCTCAGTTTCTCGCCTTTGTTTCCACTTGCTCTTCAGAACAGTAGATGTTAAATGTTATGTTTCTTTCAGTCTTGTTGTGCTTCCAGGGAGATTTCAGGTCTGCCCCCAGGACTGACTGCGGCCACTACTGGGCCATTTCATTTCTGCAGCTCCCTGTCTCTTGTTCACAGTTAGTCCTTATCCTACTTGCTCTCACTAAAGCCTCCTACATTATTGAGAAAACTGCCTCTTTATACCGCTTCCCTTCATACAACTTTCAAGGCTTTAAAACCAGTTATTATTACTAAAAGCATAATCTTGTTTCATTTTAGAAAATTTAGTAACTGAAAAATAAGCAAAAAGATATATAGAAATTACCCATAAACCGTGGACCCAAAGAGAGCCATTATTAAAATGTTAGTGCATTTTCTGGCATTCATGGAGAGAAGAGAGTGAGGAGAAAACAGTGCATGATGAGGCCAGAGAGGGTTACCAGACACACTAAGACTTGTAGCCAGTGCTAGAGAGTTGGAACTTTATTCTAAGTACAATGAGAAAATGAGGACAAATTTCAGTAGGATCAAGAAAAGATCATATGTGTGTTTTAGGAAGAGTACTATGACTAGTATGTGGAGACCAGACTAAGGGCAAGAGGCAAGTTAAAAAACCATGTAGGAAATAGTTTGTGCTGTTCTCAGTACCTCATCTCCATCTTCTGGAGTATTCTCCTTTCTCCCTGCTGCTGCTGCTGCTAAGTTGCTTCAGTCGTGTCTGACTGTGCAACCCCATAGATGGCCTCCTACCAGGCTCCTCAGTCCCTGGGATTCTCCAGGCAAGAACACTGGAGTGGGTTGCCATTTCCTTCTCCAATGCATGAAAGTGAAAAGTGAAAGTGAAGTCGCTCAGTTGTGTCTGACCCTCAGCGACCCCACGGATAGCAGCCCACCAGGCTCCTCCGTCCATGGGATTTTCCAGGCAAGAGTACTGGAGTGGGGTGCCATTGCCTTCTCCGTCCTTTCTCCCTACATCCATCCAAACTCTACCTCTCCTTCAAACAACTTGAAGTATCTAGCTATTCAAACCTTTCTTAAGTTCCCTCTCCTTCAAAGTTCCACACTGTTATGCGGCCACATTTTACCAGCTGTGAATACAATCCACAGTTGCTCTGAACCAGCGCAGTCTTCTGGAGCTGGACACAAAGCTTTTCATTCCTCAGTTTCTCATTGTCCTTATTTGCATTATCTCTTGAAGGATTTTTATCAGACCTAATAAATTGATTTAAAATGTACATGAAACAGACCCTAATACCTCTCGCAAGACAATAACTTTTTAAAAACTTCAAACCTGTACAAAAGTGGCAGGAATAGTATATATTGAGCTCCTGAATGCCACCAGCCAACCTTTGCAGTAATCAACTTAAGGAAAGTCTTGGTTCTTTTATACTTACAACTACTCCGTCCTACCTCAGCCTCAGACATCTTATGTGGCTCACTGCATCATAATCAGTTCAGTTCAGTTGCTCAGTCATGTACAACTGTTTGTGACCCCATGGACTGCAGCACTCCAGGCTTCCCTGTCCAACACCAGTTCCCAGAACTCACTCAAACTCATGTCTATCGAGTCGATGATGCCATCCAACCATCTCATCCTCTGTTATCCCCTTCTCCTCCTGCCTTCAATCTTTCCCAGCATCAGGGTCTTTTCCAGTGAGTCAGTTCTTCACATCAGATGGCTAAAGTATTGGAGCTTCAGCTTCAGCATCAGTCCTTCCAATGAATATTCAGGACTGGTTTCCTTTAGGATGGACTGGTTTGATCTCCTTGCTGTCCAAGGGACTCTCAAGAGTCTTCTTCAACACCACAGTTCAAAAGCATCGATTCTTTGGTGTTCAGCGGTCTTTATGGTCCAACTCTCACATCCATACATGACTACTGCAAAAACCATAACTTTGACTATACGGATCTTTGTTGGCAAAGTAATGTCTCTGCATTGTAAGAGACAAAATAAATTAACCCTAAAGGATGCATTTTAAGGAGTAATTACTGGTAATTTATCATATAGTTGGGGAAGAGCAATTTCCACAGGTGCCCCTTTGAGCAATCATGTCGCATTAAAGAATTTAGTTCTTGCATTGAGTGTGTAGGATGCTCAATGTTTATATAAACACACACACACATATAAAGGAAGATGAAACACATAATAGCTTTTGGAAGGAATATGTTGACATATAATCTAGCACAACTTTCTGGGGGATTTAAAATAGCATGTTAAATAGAGATCAAACTACTCTTTTAGGAGAGAAGCCTGGTAAAGGAAAGTGTGCCAAGCAGAATGACCGTCCATCTTCCACCCTCAAAGACATTTGAAGTCAGGAAATGTGCTGGAAGAATTAGCTTCCTAAAGAACCCCTAAATCCAAAAAACTTAGAGTGGTGCTGGACAATTATACTCGAGAAAATGATCTTTTTTTTTTTATGGCAACATAATTAAATGATGACAGTAACATGTAGCAGTTTTATGAAACAATAATCCAGTTCCCAAATGGGTAAACTATAAATCTGATGGCCAAGTCATCTATCCCAATGAAGGAGCCCAATTATTGAGAGGGGATGCCCAGGATTGCCCTGTTATAATGATTTTGCTACAAAGGTCCGTCTAGTCAAGGCTATGGTTTTTCCTATAGTCATGTATGGATGTGAGAGTTGGACTATAAAGAAAGCTGAGCACTGAAGAATTGATGCTTTTGAACTGTGGTGTTGGAGAAGACTCTTGAGAGTCCCTTGGACTGCAAGAAGATCCAACCAGTCCATCCTAAAGGAGATCAGTCCTGGGTGTTCATTGGTAGGACTGATGTTGAGGCTGAAACTCCAATACTTTGCCACCTGATGCGAACAGCTGACTCATTTGAAAAGACCCTGATGCTGGGAAAGATTGAGGGCAGGAGGAGAAGGGGACGACAGAGGATAAGGTGGTTGGATGGCATCACTGACTCAATGGACATGGGTTTGGGTGGACTCCGGGAATTGGTGATGGACAAGGAGGCCTGGCGTGCTGTGGTTCATGGGGTCACAAAGAGTCAGACACAACTGAGCAACTGAACTGATCTGAACACCAGATTAAATAATTCTAAGACATTCGGTGTAGATCCTTATCCTAAATAGGGAAGCTGAAGCTTTAAATCTGGGAGGAAGATGAAGGTGAGAGGGGGTTGGCTGGAGAATGTGTTTGGAGTGAGCATGGTGGGTGGTGAGACTTTGCAAGGGAAGAAGGTGGATGGAGTGGGTGAATTCAGTAAAGTTAGAGCTTCAGGGGAAAAAAAAAATCAGACCACATTTCCTTACAATAAACAGTTCTTTTTCAGAAAGCAATAAACTATTTCCTCCCCCCCCCCCCACCGCCGCCAAAAAAAATGAAAACAAGAAAGAAGTATTAGTTTTGGGTCTCCAACAACCATATACTAGTGTTTTTACAGATCTTATCTCATTTAATCCTCACTGCAACCTTAAGAAGTATGGATTACCCTTCCTATTCTATAATTGAGGAAAATGAAGCTCAGAGAAGATAAGTCATTTGCCTGGGAACACAGAACTCATGGGTTGAAGCCAGGATTCAAGGTTTCTCCTTCCACCACTATAGTTAGTCTCACCAGGAGAAATAGAAGAGCCCCCGCTGAAACCTGACCTGGTACTGGATTGATTGGAAAACTCAGCAGTGGCCACAGGACTGGAACAGGTCAGTTTTCATTCCAATCCCAAAGAAAAGCCATGACAAAAATGTTTAAAATAGTGCACAATTGTACTCATCTCACATGCTAGCAAAGTAATACTCAAAATTCTCCAAGCGAGGCTTCAATAGTACGTGAACCAAGAACTTCCAGATGTTCAGGCTGGATTTAGAAAAGGCAGAGGAACCAGAGATCAAATTGCCAGCATCCTTTGGATTATTGGAAAAACAAGAGAGTTCCAGAAGAACATCTACTTCTGCTTCAGTGACTACGCTAAAGCATTTGACTATATGGATCACAACAAACATAGGAATACCAGATCACCTTACCTGCCTCCTGAGAAATCTGTATGCAGGTCAAGAAGCAATAGGAAGAACCGCACATGGAACAACAGACTTGTTCTAAATTGGGAAAGGAGTATGTCAAGGCTGTGTATTGTAACCCTGTTTATTTAACTTATATGCAGAGTACATCATGCAAAATGCTGGACTGGATGAAGCATAAGCCGAAACCAAGATTGCTAGGAGAAATATCAATAATATCAGATATGCAGATGACAGCACTCTTAAGGCATAAAGCGAAGAGGAACTAAAGAGCCTCTCAATGAAAGTGAAAGAGGAGAGTGAAAAGGCTGGTTTAAAACTCAACATTCAAAAAACGAAGATCATAGCATTCGGTCCCATTACTTCATGGCAAACAGATGGGGAAATAATGGAAGCAATGACAAACTTTATTTTCTTGGGCTCCAAAATCTCTGCAGATGGTGACTGCAGCCATGAAATTAAAAACCGCTTGCTCCTTGAAAGAAAAGCTATGACCAACCTAGACCGCATATTCAAAAGCAGAGACATTACTTTGCTGACAAATGTCTGTCTAGTCAAAGCTATGGTTTTTGTAGTAGTCATGTACGGTTGTGAGAGTTGGACCATAAAGAAAGCTGAGCACCAAATAATTGATGCTTTTTAACTGTGGTGTTGGAGAAGACTCTTGAGAGTCCCCTGTAATGCAAGAAGATCCAATCAGTCAATCCTAAAGTAAATCAGTCCTGAATATTCATTGGAAGTACTGATGCTGAAGCTGAAGCTCCAATACTTTGGCCACCTGATGCGAAGAACTGACTCATTAGAAAAGACTCTGATGCTGAGAAAGATTGAAGGCAGGAGGCGAAGGGGATGACAGAGGATGACATGGTTGGATGGCATCACTGACTAGATAGACATGAGTTTGAGTGAGCTCCAGGATTTGATGATGGACAGGGAAGCCTGGCGTCCTGCAGTCCATGGGGTTGCAAAGTGTCAGATACCACTGAGCGACTGAACCGAACTGACTGAATGGATGCTCTCCAGGGTCCACTTAGTGGTTCCTGAGTACAAAATGTTCTTATGCTCTGGGCCATAAAGAAAGAATGCTGAACACATTTTCTCCTAATGGGATCTTTGGAGCCAGGAAGGCAGCCTCCTGTTCTTCACAGAGCCCACATCTGTCCTCTTCCATTGCCATTTGATTTTCCTCTACAAAGTGCTTATTTTAGGCTGTCAAACACCCAGAAAATTGCCAGACATATGATAAGACATCAATAAATACTGTGCAGTAAATATGCAAATGAACAGAAACATCATCTATACATGTATCCCTGCACAACCAGGAATATTTTACTGTATTGCTATATCCCTTTTAGGATTAAGTTCAGATAATCACTCCTCTTTACTTCTCAGTTCTTAAGACAACAGCTTTTTTTCCTCCCCCAATCTTCCTAGAGCAACTATTATTCATATCATTCGTGTTGCTGAGAACTCACATGTTGTAGTTTTTGCTCTTAGTTTGGTATAATATGTGAGAATCTTGCCTCTTCTTGTAGGGTAAAGCAACTTAAAGATAGGAACTGCATCTTTGTATTCTTGTGTCCCCCACGGCACCTACCATGGCATTCTGTTAGAAGGTGTCTAGTGAGTCTTAGTTGACTTGAAGAGTCTAGATAAAGTTGAGGAGTCAGAAGACATAGTAGTTAAGATCATGGGCTTTGGAGGAAAAGAAAACTGTACAAGAAATATAACTCAGCTAGTTGCTAGCCTTGAAAAGAAGTTTTTCTTCTGAATGTCACCTTCTTCCTCTGTGGATATGCATGCTTACATGCATGCTTATATGTTGGATGTTAAGGTTAAATGAAACAGCATGGCAACTTGGCCTATACTTGATGCACTAATTAGTGGTAGGAAATAGGAAAAGGAGAATGTAGGTAGCAGAGAGCTGGCCCCAGCTTTCTTACAACAGAAAGGGGTATGGCTATGGAGGAGAGGGTATGGGGAGATACTAACTCCCCATAGTAGTGCTAATGCCCAGATGTATGGATCACTTGCAGAGGTAACTGGTCCTAGAGGGCATAGATAGCCATTGCAATTGACTCTGCTCCTGTGACTTTGAGATGCTGTTAGGTACCTCTGTCTTCTGTCCCTCATTTGGGGATAACAGGTCAGACATACACCAGGTACATCTGTGCTGCTTTCAAGTCTCTGAGAAACTACAACTAATTCTTCCTCAAGATTAAGAAATCTCATCTGAAAATATCCATTCACCCCCAAAGAAAGAATGACACTGGGCAACAGGAAAAAAAGGAAATCAGTATTTATTGAGTGCCTCCCATATACCAAAAACTTATTGAAAATGTACTGTACTTCATTTTGTGAACAGAAGTGGAACATTCTAATCTGAAAAAGCAGGAATAGAGGTATAAATATTATGTTTAATGCCAGGTAGATAATTACTATGAAGTGGAAAATAAAGTTGGTTAAGGGAATAGTAGGGTCTCTTCCCAGAGGGCTCAATAGGTAAAAAATCCACCTGCAATTCAGGAGACCCAGGTTTGATCCCTGGTTTGGGAAGATCCCCTGGAGAAGGAAATGGCAACCCTTTCCAGTATTCTTGTCTGGAGAGCCCCATGGACTGAGGAACCTGGAGGGCTACACCTAAGGGGCTGCGAAGAGTCGGACAGGACTGAAGTGACTGAGCATGCATGCATGAAAGGGTAAGTGATAAAAATACTGCTATAGATAACATGGTCTGAGAAGGCTTCTTTGATAAGGTGCATTTGCACAGAGACATGAGGTCTTGAGGGAGTGAGTTGCACCAGTATCCAGAGAAAGGACATTCCAGTTGGAGACAGAAAATCCTCTGAAGCATTAAATGTGGATATTGTGGTCAAGGAAATACAAGAAAGCAAATCTCATTGAATCTGCATGATTGAGGAAGAGAATGACAGGAGATGGGGTGGAAAAGTACCCAGGAACCATATAGGACTTTGTATTACCCTCACTCCCAGGTGAAAGCATTAGAGAGTCCTGAACACCACAATCACAAGTAAGCAAATCATATTAACAAACACATAGGCCTCTATTCCTTGTGATTCAGTGCTCAGTGTTGACACAGAGCAACTCAGACACTAAACATCCACCCTTGTAACTACCACAACTGAGGATTTAGAGGAACACTTGCCCTATGTCCTCAAAGCAAAAGGTCACTGCATCCAAACGCTGTAGAGCTTTGATTGAAGGTTGTACTGTTGCTGACCTTGGAAATAGACACTGATTTGGAGTTTGGAAAAGATTTGAGTAAATGAAGTATTTGAATAAAAGACAAATTGATTTGATCAATTCTTCCTCCAAGATATCTCAGATATCAAAAATTTTTGCATAATGAAGTGCAAAATTATTTCCTAGCAGTGTCAAGCATCTATTTTCTTGCTTCATATTCCAAAATGTGCTTCTGAAAGTACTCATGAATACAGTTGCATATGATGGCTGAAGAATGTTTTGCAATGTAAAAAATTTCTATTATTTTTACATTGTATATATATATATATTTAAAAACATCTAGTGGTACAAAGTATGAAATGTGATGTGACCCTGAATCTTTACATTGGCAACTAGACGAACCTTCAGTCTAGAATTACAAATAGTTTTGCTTTTATAAAATATTTAATAAGATTTCATTAAATTTTCAAATGTAAATAAATTTCAGCCTTATTTAAATAATTTGATTTAAAATATTGACATTCATTAATATAAATAACCTTTTGCCTTTTAATGCTAGTAGATAATTTGGAATATTTTAGAATAAAAATAGCATTTTTGTAAACATGAGAATAATTTTAAGCATTTTGATTTTAAGTTTATATTAACTAAAATTTTTCATAAAAGTGTATTAAAATATTATATACTTTGAATAAAATTATGTTTTAGTACTTTAGATCATTTCTGTTAATAGAAAACACATTTTTGTTAATAGAAAGCAAACTATATGAAAATCTTGATGGTAGTAATACAATTATTAATTTTGCTGAAATTAAGATGAGAAAATATTTATAAATTATAGTTTTTCAATTATTTACATATTTATTTACTATTTGTTCTATATAACAAGTCCATCAAGAAAACACCCAAAATGCATAATAATAGAGTGAACAGTTTCTGATATTTTGCCAATTTTCAGGTATTTAAAAACTATAGATTTATATTTTTAGTCATTTAAAAATAGATTTATACATTTTTAAGGTTTCATTATTCATATATTTATGAAGTAGATAAGCAGAACATTTCAGTTTGTTATCTTGATTTAAAATTAAAAAAATTTAGAACATGGTATGTGGACCTTCCTTTGGACTCTTGCCCTGGCCCCTGCAAAAGTTGGGAGAGGCAGACCTATAAGCTGCGGTTCACAATGCATTTTACTGTGTGTGGTGGACAGCCGTGGAGAGTTTTCAGCAGGGAAGAGAGATGATTTAACTCATGTTCTTAAAATGGTTGCTCGGTCTGCTTGTGGAGAACACGTGAAACTGAGGGCCATGGTTCCTAGAGGCAACTGCAGAGGGTCCGGCAGGCTGGTGAGATCAGGGTGGTAGTGACAGAACTGGTGAGAAGTGGTCTGACTCTCTTTTCTAAGGTTAAAGCCAAGAAGATTTGCCTATGGATTGGTGTAGAGTGTGAGGGTAAAGACTCAGGAATCACATTCAGGTTTTTGACCTGAACAACCATTTAACTGAAATGCCATATGTAAAATGTCTAGCATGGTGTCTGGTGCATGGTGATTACTCAACACATGGTAGTTGTGAGTATTTTATTATTGTATTCTCATTTGTTTATCTCCAGAGTCAAGTCAGATGCTGATTTCATAATTTTTTGGAGGGGAGCAGGAAAAGAAATTGATCAAGAAGTTGAATGACTTGGTCAAGGTCATACAGATAATGAATTAATAAAAGCTAGATGGAAATGGCAACCCACTCCAGTGTTCTTGCCTGGGGAAACCCAGGGATGGGGGAGCCTGGTGGATTGCCGTCTATGGGGTCGCACAGAGTCGACACGACTGAAGCAACTTAGCAGCAGCTTAGAGCTAGAGATTTCTCTCTGAGAGGAGAATGCAGAAAACCTTTGCTGGCAGCTAGATAGACCAGGATGAGAATTGGTGTTTGCCAAGTGTGAACGAGTTTGGAACCGAAACTTTGTTTATGGAACAGGAGCAGGTAAAAACGCCTTTTCATGGCGGCATACTCCTTGAACTCTAGTCCAAGCCTCTTCCCCTGTCCCAGGCTAAAAGGAGTTGTTGCTTGTCTATTGGCAGCTTTGGCTTGTGTGAGGAAAGGACCCAGATCTGGGCATGGTGACTGATCTTAGCTTGGTGGTTTTGAAATTATGGCTTCTTATATCTTTTCAATCTTATTTTACGAATCCTGTTAGGGGAACTTGTTCACAGTTTTCTGCTTGATTTCCCTGTGTAATCAACAGCAGACTCATGCAAACAAGTCAATACCAACAGTTTTTCTTTAAACACTGAAATGCAGGGGATTTTGATGGAGTCAGGACGCACCTCCCCCTTTTCTTCTTCTCACTATAAAACTATAAAAGACAGAGATGACCACCATTAAGGAGATGGAGTAAGTCCTTTTCAAAATTGTCCCTCAAACTGACCTCCAGCAATGAAAGTCTCACATCTCAGCCTTGACCTCATGGGCTTAAGAAGATTAAAGTACAGAGAACAAGGCAGGAAGATGGCTTGGAAAGAGTAGGAATGGACTGGGACAAAATATTGAGGACAAACCTCTGATAGATATTGTCTCTCACTTTCGGTGAATTTACAAATTCCCTGCCTCAGTGTCTTCACATGAGAAGTTCTTGCAAGAGTCAATGAGTTATTTCCTAAATATTATTCTTAAATAACTTATACATTGTTTAGAAGGGAAACAAACAATCCTTGCTTTCTCCAACACCACCCCACTCCAAACTACTCTAGTTTCTTGCTGAGTCCTCTTGCCATTCGTTGCTTTAATAGTGGTGAGATTCAAGAAACTAATATTTGATGTAGACTCTGTAAACTATTTTCCATTTGTTTTTGGATTTTTAGAACACCAAATAGAATTAAACACAAAAAGAGTCAATATTTCTGAGAAGGGAATAATTTGCCCTACCAGAGTTTCCAGGAGGTAAGGGGAAAAATGCTTTTTAGCCACTTGCAATGTCTAGCAAAAGGTCTATTCTTAGAGCCTCACTCTCAATGAGCCAGGTTGAGATGGTATTGTGTCTTGTCTAGGTAAACGGCAGTCCCTGTCCAGTTAGATTTATTGTTCAATTGCTCAGTCATGTCTGACTCTTTGTGACCCAGTGGACTGCAGCAGGCCAGGCTTCCCTGTTCTTCATTATCTCCTGGAGTTTGTTAAAACTCATGTCCATTGAGTCATGATGCCATCCAGCTATCTCATCCTCTGTTGCTGTCTTCTCCTCCTGCCCTTAATCTTTCTCAACATCAGGGTCTTTTCCAATGAGTCAGCTCTTCCCATCAAGTGGCCAAAGTATTGGAGCTTCAGCTTCGAAATCAGTCCTTCCAGTGAACATTCAGGGTTGATTTTCTTTAGGATTGTCTGGTTTGATCTCCTTGCAGTCCATGGAACTTTCAAGCGTCTTCTCCAGCACCACAGTTAGAAAGCATCAATTCTTTGACTCTCAGACTATTTTATGGCCCAACCGTCACATCGTACATGACTACTGAAAAAACCACAGCTTTGACCATACGGACTTTTTTTGGCAAAGTGATGTCTCTGCTTTTTAGTACAATTAGATATTTCACTTTAAATAAAAATGCTGGAGCTTCACATTTGCTTTCTAAAGCCCCAGTGAGTGTGATTGCTTTCTGGGGACATAAGATGGGGCTAAAAACTCTCCAAAGCTGCTATTCTAGGTGTCTAAACTCACTAGCTAAGATCACAGCAGGGACCGCAGACATCACACCTGGAATCTGGAATGAGCGTTATAAAATTGGCAAGGCTGAAAAGGCATTAGTAAACATTATTAAGAATTCCTTGCAGGCAATTAGACTCCAACAATATCTTTGGAGAGGGTGTTTTTTCTTTTCTTTCTTCCTTTTTTTTTTCATCTTTATTTCTATCTTGCTAATGAGAGAGTAATGAGCCACATACTTGTTACCTAGAAGGAATATCTCGGCAAAGCTTCAGTGAACTTAAAAACAGTATTTACAAACTGATTATTGTTCGCATTCATTATAATTTTCAAATTAGAAGGAATCGTAATAGAGAGAGCCAGGAAATGAGTTGTCCCTCATTCAGAGGTTTCATGGGCCCTTAAACAGGGAAAATGCTAAGATTTCTGCTACTGAAGAACTGGCCACGGGAGATACTCTTGGACTCTGTGAAAGAATGTGTTCCACAGCTCTGGGTTTGTTTATTCTCCTTGTTTGTTTTCTACGATGTGATTGTCTTAAGTCACATTCAGTTCAGTCCCTCAGTTGTGTCCGACTCTTTGCGACCCCATGAATCGCAGCACGCCAGGCCTCCCTGTTCATCACCACCTCCCAGAGTTTACTCAGACTCACGTCCATCGAGTCAGTGATGCCATCCAGCCATCTCATCCTTGGTCGTCCCCTTCTCCTCCTGCCCCCAAACTCTCCCAGCATCAGAGTTTCTTCCAATGAGTCAACTCTTCGCATGAGGTGGCCAAAGTACTGGAGCTTCAGCTTTAGCATCATTCCTTCCAAAGAAATCCCAGGGTTGATCTCCTTCAGAATGGACTGGTTGGATCTCCTTGCAGTCCAAGGGACTCTCAAGAGTCTTCTCCAACACCACACTTCAAAAGCATCAATTCTTCGGTGCTCAGCTTTCTTCACAGTCCAACTCTCACATCCATACATGACCACTGGAAAAACCATAGCCTTGACTAGATGGACCTTAGTCGGCAAAGTAATGTCTCTGTTTTTGAATATGCTATCTAGGTGGGTCATAACTTTTCTTCCAAGGAGTAAGCGTCTTTTAATTTCATGGCTGCAGTCACCATCTGCAGTGATTTTGGAGTCCCCCAAAATAAAGTCTGACACTGTTTTCACTGTTTCCCCATCTATTTCCCATGAAGTGATGGGACCAGATGCCATGATCTTTGTTTTCTGAATGTTGAACTTTAAGCCAACTTTTTCACTCTCCTCTTTCACTTTCATCAAGAGGCTCTTTAGTTCCTCCTCACTTTCTGCCCTAAGGGTGGTGTCATCTGCATATCTGAGGCTATTGATATTTTTCCCAGCAATCTTGATTCCAGCTTGTGTTTCTTCCAGTCCAGCATTTCTCATGATGTGCTCTGCATATAAGTTAAATAAGAAGAGTGACAATATACAGCCTTGCCGTACTCCTTTTCCTATTTGGAACCAGTCTGTTGTTCCATGTCCAGTTCTAACTGTTGCTTCCTGACCTGCATACAGATTTCTCAGGAAGCAGGTCAGGTGGTCTGGTATTCCCATCTCTTTCAGAATTTTCCACAGTTTATTGTGAAAATAATTCAGAAGATATTAAGAAAATGTGGCAAGAATACACGGAAGAACTGTACAAAAAAGATCTTCATGACCCAGATAGTCATGATGATGTGATCACTAATCTAGAGCCAGACATCTTGGAATGTGAAGTCAAGTGAGCCTTAGAAAGCATCACTACGAACAAAGCTAGTGGAGGTGATAGAATTCCAATTGAGCTGTTTCAAATCCTGAAAGATGATGCTGTGAAAGTGCTATACTCAATATGCCAGCAAATTTGGAAAACTCAGCTGCGGCCACAGGACTGGAAAAGGTCAGTTTTCATTCCAATTCCAAAGAAAGGCAATGCCAAAGAATGCTCAAACTACCGCACAATTGCACTCATCTCACATGCTAGTAAAGTAATGCTCAAAATTCTCCAAGCCAGGCTTCAGCAATACGTGAACCGTGAACTCCCTGATGTTCAAGCTGGTTTTAGAAAAGGCAGAGGAACCAGAGATCAAACTGCCAACATCCGCTGGATCATGGAAAAAGCAAGAGAGTTCCAGAAAAACATCTATTTCTGCTTTATTGACTATGCCAAAGCCTTTGACTGTGTGGATCACAATAAACTGGAAAATTTTGAAAGTCACATTCAAGGAAGTGATATCTAGTATGTAGGCTCAAAGATTTGTTTTCTATTGAAAGCACACTCAGATATTTCACATACTCTTCACAAACTTACACCACATCAGCCTTACTTCTGTTTAGTTATTCATTTCTTTCTTTAACTCCTTCCACCAAAGAGGAAGAAATTTCCATTAAGAGGAACAAGCTCTTGACCTTAGCTGAAACACTCTCCCTCCTTGCCTTCAGGCCTTATGCTTCCCATTGACTTGCAGAGGCCGGGAGACAAACATGTCAACCTAGAGATCTGGCCTCTTTGCAGAGGCTCTGTCTCAAGTCCCAGTATCATTTAGAAGGGCTAGGGAAAGATGAGCTTCATGCTTTTATTCTTCTCTGCTCTTTAATTTCACATATGTAGTTTTTCCTTTGGCTGTAATAGCTAAGTTAAAGAACTACAGCTCTGCTATCCATGATCACTCTCCTCTGTACTTTGGCTTGATTTATGTATTCTTACTCTTTTTGTTTTGATTTAGCATCTGTGTGTACTTCTTAACTACCTGTAATTGTCGGTCTGGGCTAAGTAATTTACTTTCATTATTTTATTTGATATTCATAACAACTTAAGAAACAGATGCTTAGAGAGGTCGAAAAAAATTGATGAAGCAAGGATTTTTAACCTAGGAGATCAGATTTCAGAACACTTGCTTGTGTCAATTGAATTGAAGTAAACACTCTTAAATGCAAATACTGTATGTCATTCCTCTAACATGAGTGATTTTGTTATCTTCCAACACTTAAGGAATGTACTGATGGGCAGAAGAAGTACTGAAATGGGCCCTAGGGTCTAAAATGGAAGACATTGGTTTCTAAATATCTGGAAGGAAGATCAGCCCTATAGAGTGAAAATAAATGACGGTGTGTTTCTCTTTTATGTGGAAGACCAGGTTGCATTCAGTTGCCTTCTTTCAGGTGTACTAAGGTGTTTCTTGTTCCATGATCTTTGATAGTAGTTGTGCTTCCTGCATTGGTGATCAGGAAACTGATATTTCATAGGACCTTCAACCAAGTCACCAGCTGACACAGAGACTATGCCTAGGTTGTTCTATATGTGGTTCCCCAATGAAAATATGCTTGACCTGGGAGTCAGGACAGGGCACTGTTGGAGATTACAGGAAATTCCTGGTGAATCCAGAAGAATCGGAAAGCCTTCTTTCATTCCAGAGCATAAAAATTCTTTCATATTGTGGAGAATAGCATACTGCTGCTGTTGCTGTTGCTCCTGCTAAGTCGCTCCAGTTGTGTCCGACTCTTAGTGACCCCATGGACTGCAGTCTACCAGGCTCCTCCATCCATGGGATTTGCCAGGCAAGGGTACTGGAGTGGGTTGCCATTGCCTTCTCCAGCATGCTAACTAAGAGCATAATGTTTTGGAAACATATATAAGATCTGATTTAAACCTTTACTTTGCCCCTTAATGTATGATTTTAGGCACATTCTTGACCTTGGTTCATCCACCCATTAAATGGAAACAAAAATTACAGAAATCTCACAGAAATATTGTGAGGATTAAATGAGATACTACATGGAAGATGCTTAACTCAGTGCAATAAATATGGTAAATGTTCAAGTAGTATAGCTATGACTATGTGACTGTTTCCCATGGACATAATAGAAATTTTTTATTGTTGGTACAGAAATATGATAAGAAAGGCAATTTCAAGCTTCAAAAGAGTGCATATGAGGCCAATTTGAAGGGCAGTGGGACTCAGTGGGAGGGACATAGGGACAAATGAGGGAGTTATAAGATGCCGGGAGAGAGGATGCTTCATAAAGAATTTCTGTCAGCAAGATAGTACCTCCCCTCTGGCTTTAGCACAGAAATGGCCTCAAGTCATTTCCAAATTTGAAAGGAGTTGGGAGTGGGGACACCAGGCATATCTGCAGTATTTTTTAAACCATAACAAACTATACAAATGTGAAGTCTTACTTTACTGTGTATGTGTGTGTAATGCTCACTTCTATTTAGGAAGTCTGAAATTCAGGTGACTATAAGTAACAAGTCAGAAACCAGACAGAAGAAGAGATGAATACATCACACACACACACAGTAAAATAAGACTTCATATTTGTATGGTTTGTAGGTGATATTCATTACCAGTCTGCAGAGCGTGGCAGGCCATGAGTCATTATTTGGGTAAGTAGACACCGGGCAGGCTGGAGAGAAATCCAGGCCTTTTTGATACTAGTTGTTCAGTTGCTCAGTTGTGTCTGACTCTTTGAGACCCCATGGACTGCAGCATGCCAGGCTTCCCTGTCCTCCACCATCTCTTGGAGCTTGCTCAAACTCATATCCATTGAGCCAGTGATGCCATACAACCATCTTGTCCTCTGTCATTCCCTTCTCCTCCTGCCTTCAATCTTTCCCAACAAAAGGGTCTTTTCTAATGAGTCACATCAGGCAGCCAAAGTATTGGGGCTTTACCTTCAGCATCAGTCCTTCCGATGAATATTCAGGATTGATTTCCTTTAGGATTGATTGGTTTGATCTCCATGCAGTCCAAGGGATTCTCAAGAGTCTTCTCCAATACCACAGTTTAAAAGCATCAATTCTTTGGTGCTCAGCCTTCTTTATGGTCCAACTCTTACATATATACATGACTATTGGAAAAACCATAGCTTTGACTAATCATATTTTGTTGGCAAAGTAATGTCTCTGCTTTTGAATATGCTGTCTAGGTTGGTCAGAGCTTTTCTTCCAAGGAGTAAGTGTCTTTTGATTTCACGGCTGCAGACACCATCTGCAATGATTTTCAGTTCAGTTCAGTTCATTTCAGTTCCTCAGTCATGTCTGACTCTGCTACCCCATGGGCTACAGCAGCCAGGCTTCCCTGTCCATCACCAATTCCCGGAGCTTACTCAAACTCATGTCCATTGAGTTGGTGATGCCATCCAACCATCTCATCCTCTGTTGTCCCCTTCTCCTCCCACCTTCAATCTTTCCCAGCATTAGGGTCTTTTCAAATGAGTCAGTTCTTCACATCAGATGGCCAGAGTATTGAAGTATCTATCATCTTCAGCATCAGTCTTTCCAATAAGTATTCAGGACTGATTTCCTGTAGGATGGACTGGTTGGATCTCCTTGCTGTCCAAGGGACTCTCAACAGTCTTCTCCAACTCCACAATTCAAAAGCATCAATTCTTCAGTGCTCAGCTTTCTTTATAGTCACCGTACTAAATTAAATTATATGCAGAGTACATCATGCAAAATGCCAGACTGGATGATGCACAGGCTGGAATCAAAATTGCTGGGGAAAATATCAATAACCTCAGATATGCAGATGACCCCACCCTTAATGGCAGAAAGCAAAGAGGAACTAAAGAGCCTCTTGATGAAAGTAAAAGAGGAAAGTGAAAAAGCTGGCTTAAAACTCAATATTCAAAAAATGAAGATCATGGCATCCGGTCCCATCACTTCATGGCAAATACATGAGGAAACAATGTAAACAGTAACAAACTACTTTCTTGCAGTGATTTTAGAGCCCAAGAAATTAGTCTGTCACTGTTTCCATTGTTTCCCCATCTATTTGCCATGAAGTGAAGGGCCCAGATACCATGATCTTCATTTTTTGAATGCTGAGTTTTAAGCCAGCTTTTTCACTTTCCTCTTTACCTTTCATTGAGAGGCTCTTTAGTTCCTCTTAGCTTTCTGCCATAAGGGTGGTGCCATCTGCAAGTCTGAGGTCATTGATATTTCCTCCTGGCAATCTTGATTCTGGCTTGTACTTCATTCAGTCTGTCATTTCACTTGAGGTACTCTGGATATAATCTAATTTAGCAGGGTGACAATATACAGCCTTGATGTGCTCCTTTCTCAATTTTGAACCAGTTCATTGTTCCATGTCCAGTTCTAACTGTTTTTTCTTGATCTGCATACAGGTTTCTAGGGGGCAAGTAAGGTGGTCTGGTGTTTCCACCTCTTTAAGAATTTTCCGCAGTTTGTTGTGATCCACACAGTCAAATACTTTAGCATAGTCAATGAAGCTGAAGTAGATGTTTATATGGACTTCTCTCACTTTTTCTATGATCCAACAGATGTTGACAATTTGATCCCTGGTTCCTCTGCCTTTTCTAAGTCCAGTTTAAACATGTGGAAGTTCTTGGTTCACGTACTGTTGAAGCCTCGCTTGGAGAATTTTGAGCATTGCTTTGTTACAGTGTGATCCATAAAACAAGAGACAAGCAAGGAAGGTGGTGGACCAAATGTGAAACTGCAAGCATCAACAAGGTTATCTCTAATCAAATGATGTAATTTTGCTGAGCCTCATTTTCTTTACCTGCTAAATGGGAATAATTATGGTGTTGGCCTTACTAGGTTGCCATTAATGTTGGATGAAGCAATAAATGCAAAATACTTAATGCTCTTAAGTACTTACATGGTTGTGAACTGGTCAAAGGTGAGGAATGTCTGGGATGTTTAGTGAGGAAATGTGCCTGGAAACAGATTCTGAACACAGTGAGGAGAAGAGAAAGTGGGGAAATGAAGTGACATAAAGAATTGTCCTACTTGGTATTTTGGGTCTGATTTTGGAGTTAGCAAAACTGGAAGCAAGAATCCCCACCAAGTGTTCTTTCTCCTGTATTAGACCCAATTTCTAATTACTGGGCCTAAATAAGAGACCTCTACCCTCCCATAGACTGTACCTGGCACACTAGTCATCCATCTGGCCTCATTTTGTCTCAGTGTGTTCCTAATCAAGACACCATGTTCTTGGTGTGAGATCTCAGGCCTCCGCAGAGAATTAAGCTGAAACATCCTGTCCCTCCAGTTCAGAAAGCAGGACATCTTTCGACACATTTCTAAAGAAGTTGGCAGTGCTTGTTGGAAATACTGATGAGTGGTCAAAGCTTTGGCCAGGCCTAGGAGTACTCTCTGTAAATTCACTTGGGGAATAAGAGCTTGTCCATTCTTCTAGGTCTTACCAGGTCTCTAGCAAAGTATCTCTGTACTTTAGTTAGGAGATAACATTTGTTAGCAATGCTTGTGATCATCATCAGGGTGCCCAGGCTACCACTTTACCACTCCCATCTCTAGGACTCTCCTCCTTGAGATCAGATCTCACCAACTGTCTTCTAGACTCATTGTCTTTCCATCTATCTATCCATCCATTCATCTGTTTAACCTCAGTGCTTACTTCATACTAGACTTGGTACTTGGCTCTAAAAAACTCTCGCCTGTGGCTTCCATTGCTAACCTAAAGATTTAGCAGCTTCTCTGATCTTTTGATATCTTCCAACCTTTTTCAATTTAGCAGATTTCTGGATCTCATCCGGAGAAGGCAATGGCACCTCACTCCAGTACTCTTGCCTGGAAAATCCCATGGACGGAGGAGCCTGGTAGGCTGCAGTCCATGGGGTCGCTAAGAGTCGGACACGACTGAGGGACTTCACTTCCACTTTTTACTTTCAAGAATTGTAGAAGGAAATGGCAACCCACTCCAATATTCTTGCCTGGAAAATCCCAGGGACGGGGAAGCCTGGTGGGCTGCCGTCTATGAAGTCACACAGAGTCGGACATGACTGAAGCGACTTAGCAGCAGCAGCAGTGGCAGCAGCAGCAGCAGCTGGATCTCATCAATATGGTCTTCTCATGTCTCATGATTATATAAGCTGATAGTCTAACCCCAGCACCCTTAATTTTCTTGAGGCTTAAATGAAATACTGGGTTTTGGAGATATATTGAATTTTTTCTTAATTTTAAGTGAAGAATTGAGAATGGGAACCAGCCATTGGGGCTTGGATGGCTTAGTATTTGTTATTAATTGGCAGGTAAGGAAAAAAATATATACCAAAAACTTCTTCCTAATGGTACATTTCTGAGCCCCTTCTTATAATCACCAAATTATAATACCCTCTTCAAAGAGGTTAGTTTCTTTTGTTTCAAAAACAAAGTAATCAAAATGCTGAAAAATTCAGTCATTCTGGTTAATTCATTAAACATTTTTAATTGTCTGTGGAGTTGTTGCTAAAGAATTTTCATATCCATGACTCTTCAAATCAGTGATGCTGTCATGAGGGACCAGGGAAAAAATTTGATCTCTTGATGTACAAATCACTTTTTGTGTGGGTGAACTGTAAGAGTCAACCTTTATCTGTATGCAGGTACCTGTTAATATGTAGGTAGAAATAAGATTGTTAGCTATCTCTCCTTGTCTCATCCCTAGTGCCCTATATTAAAAAATCCCTACTATATGATCACACTAAGGAGATGTCTAATTTGGGAAAACTTCATTTTGATGTACATTTGGCACCACCACTGAGTCTTAGCAACATCTAGACTTTTGTAGAACATAACATCTCTTATGATACAAAGTGAGCCAGTTCTGGTCTGATCACCACCTCTTGACAGGGCTTGCACCCAAACCCCTGTGTAGCCTTCCCACCTGTTCCCTGGTTTTCCTGCTCCATTTGTGGTTCTCATAAAGACGGTAAGCAATTAGGCTGTTCTGTTGTGGCACATGGTAGTGTAAAATTATGGAATTTAGGATTTTAATGAGTTCAGGTGCCATACAAAAGAACCCCTCCTACTTTACCCGCACCCCTCGTCCATAAAATTATATGACCTTAGAATTGGGGCTTTATGTGGCCTGGACTGAGACATTTTATTTAAAGAAAAAAATTGACCATGAAAAAAAAAGAACCAACACAATTATATGCAGATTTGTTCATAAATCAGGCACTGCAGCAGCTGTGCAGCACATGTTGGCAATCCTGAGTTTGTTGCTGGAACTTGAAAGATAAACATGAACCTGTTTCAACAGAAGAAAATCTGTTCACAGCAAGGAGCTGACCCTGTTCTTTAAACAAGGAGGATAGTGTGGCAGCCTGCTGTGCCCTGCTCTGTGTGGCTGTTTGGTGGTGAGGGCCACATAAAGAAGAGACCAAAGAATGAGAAGAGATTTACCTAGGGCAAAAGGGATCAGCAACAGACCCCAAACAGTAGGCAGAACTTGGCTCTCCCACCCAACATTCTTGGGCCCAATTAGCTAGGTCACTGGAGCAGGTCAGATTTCTTGTATGAATTTTCAGAGGTGAAAGCTCTTTTGCCCTAGATCTAAATAATGTAGGGGAAAAAGTATGCAATTTATTATAAAAGAGTAGTTCTGAGACTTATGTCCTTTGAAATATATGTGCGTGTCCCTAGAGCTCCTGCCAAGCCCTGTGTTTGCCCTAGGTGTATGGAGAAGGGGAGAACAAACAGAGGGGATCCATCTGTTTTAGGAGTCACTGCAAGGCTGATTGCTTTTGTTCTGGCCTAGTGCCAATAGGAACTCATTGCAAGGTCCAGCTGTTTCCAGCCATTTCCTTGGTCCAGGTATTCCTTGGGGGCTGGACTATAGCATAAAATATCTCTTGGCTAGCTTTTTGTGGGAATGGGTATCCTGGGTTGACCTGCCTGAGTCTGCTTCAAATGGAAGCAGGCAATGGTGACAGCCACTTTGTGACAGTATGGCAGAGACTGATACTTAATATCTGTGGGGGTCAGTTAATTACTGAGACTAATGATGATGTAAACTGCCCAGAGCAGACATGACTAGCCTCCTTCCTCCTTCTACTAAATAAGAGAATTTTGGAGTGAATCTGATTATCTTCTTTCCCCTCTGTTTCTCCCCTAGAACTCCCTGTCTTGGTGCTTCATTGACAAGACTTAATAGTAAGGAAGACCGCTTTAAGTAAATCTTATAAAGGCATTGAGTGGTTCTATGCCTTTCAAGAACTTCATCTCAAGACAGTTCCCTGTATCAGGCACTGGCCAAGTGAAAAGATATATCAGCACTAGACGATTTTCTTAACTTGGAAAAATGTTAATTATCTCAGAGGCATGATTTTCTTTTGTCTTTTCAGATGACTACTGTTCAATCTGTCACTCTAAGAGTCTAAAAGGAACTCATATCCTGAACACACACACACACACACACACACACACACACACACGTGATGATGCATCATTATTAATAAATGAATGGCGCTATTTGTTATTTATTATTTAAACCTTCAATACTGGCTGGCCTGAGTGATACATGAAATATAGGCAAGTAATTTATTTATTAGAGAAAATAATGATTTTTTTCCTCCTAGCATAACCCCCTGTGACCCCAAACAGCAAGAGCTTTATCAAATACAAATACGATGGCTTGTAATTTTAGAGTCTTCCAGAGCATTGTAACTGACAACCTTTTTAACATAAGTACATTGAACAAATAATTTATAGACATATTCTGGGAATATTTTAGGGTATTTTATTGCTACTTCTGAAAGCTATGGCATGTTATCGATTTTGGTATATTAATATAACCTAAAAGGGAGGGCACACTCTCAGCTTCTAATCCACATCAGCTTTGATGGCAAGCGATATATTTTACTGAAGGGAGCCCTGAGCCAAAGCAGCAGAGGTTAACAATTACACCTCATAGCCAAAAGTTTAAGATAATGAATTTCACTCATTACAGAACCTCCACTTTGGGGACTGAATCAAATTTTCTCTACTTAGTATTTCACCCCAATTTCTCACCTACCGTTTGTCAGCATGATTTCCCTTTCCTTCAGCCCCTTCCTCTCTTGCCGCTTCCTTGGGGTTCAGGCTTCTGCTGAAAGGATCACCTTTTCCCAAAATGTATTTTCAGATTTGGTTTTGAGGGTTTGTTTAAAAGAGGTGATTATGATCCTCCTTACATTACTTGCTTCTCTTAGGTGGTTTCTAGATAATTAATGCTTGTGACATCAATATCTTGTTAATAGCTGATATTTTAAAATAACTCATCTCTTTGTTATATTTAGACCCAGAGCTTTAATTATACAGACATTATTGCCCAAATTTCTGACCCCAGCATTTAGGCTTCTCCTTAAATTGTTCTGTCTTCAGCCCTCAGTATGAAGTCAGTGCTTAAGCCAAGCTGGTCTCTTACTGCTTCTGAAACTCACATCATCATTCCTGCCTTTATGCCTTTGATGTTGCTGCTCTTTTCTCTCTCTCTCTTTTTTTTTTTTAACCATCCCATCTTTTTTTGTGTGGAAGATTTTCCTGACACCTCCAATTTGTAATTATCTTCTTTAAACCTCAGTACAATCCAGCATCTCTGCCTTGTAATTTAGTACTTCATCATGTGTGGCCTTGAATTTGTCCTAATTTCTCTTTCACGTATATCATTTATCCTGGGTTCAGTCAGTTCAGTTGCTCAGTCATGTCTGACTTTGACCCCATGGACTGCAGCACCCCAGGCTTCCCTGTCCATCACCAACTCTTGGAGTTTGCTCAAACTCATGTCCATTGAGTTGATGATGCCATCCAACTGTCTCATTCTCTGTCGTCCCCTTCTTCTTCTGCCTTCAATCTTTCCCAGCATCAAGGTCTTTTCTGATGAGTTAGTTCTTTGCATCAGGTGGCCAAAGTACTGGAGCTTCAGCTTCAGCCTCAGTCCTTTCAATGATTATTCAGGATGGATTTCCTTTAAGATTGACTGATTTATCCTGGATTGACTGTGAGTAATTTGATGAAAGGAATCATATAGGTTAAGCTTTTCTTGTAACCTCATCTCACTTAGTATGTAGCTGAACAGATAATGGCAATTTAGTAAATTCAGTATACACTCAGTATTAGTTATAATGAAGTCTAAGAAGAATCAGCAACAGTTTTCAAAGTATGGCTTAGCCTGGATCCCTGTAGTGATTTAAAAATTGCAGTATAATCAGAAATTCTATGAAATTCTGTTTCGGCTGTAACTGTTGGGGATGAGCTTTATTTCCCTTTATTATTATTTTTACGTGTAAAAAATTAACGTTATAAATGTGAGATAGGCTCCTTTTAGAAAGACCTGAAAATCTGCAAAAGCAAAAATAAGAAAATAAAATAGTCCCTCATAATCCCTTCCCGCATAGTAAACACCCATAATACCTTAGTATATACCCTTCCAGACTATTCTGTGTGCATTTGTGTAAGTTTATATATGCACACACTTTTACATACATCACTATTTCTGCCTTCATTAATTTCTTAGGATAAATTGTCAGAATTTGCTGGGATAGAAGGGTATATATAACAGAAAAAGATAAGAATGTGTGCACATGTATGTGTGTGTGTCTTTTAAAAATATTTTACAGTATGCCCTCTTTTGTAACCTGTTTTTCACATGCCAATAATGTGTCTTTAATGGTTGCTTATTAAGTCTTCGTGCCTTAATTTACGTAACCAGCTAATTATTTTTTAACATTTGAGGTTTTCAACTTTTCACTCCTACAAACAGTGCCAAAAAGTGAGCTTTCCTGTAGGTAAATATTTGTGCACATTTTTCATGATTTCCTCAGGATAGAGTCCTAGAAGTGGAATTTCCAGGGCAAAAGGGCATGCATATTTTAAGGCACTTAAGGCATATTGCCAAACTACTTTAAAAAGGTGGCGTGCGTCTATAGTACTACAAGTGGTAAATGAGATTGCTGTTTCCCCACCCTACCACTGTCACTCCAGAATTATTCCACTGAAACTTGAAGAACCAAGGTTGGGAGAGCATAACTGAGTTTACAATGAGGGAAAGGAACAATCACCAATGTGCTGCCATAGCAACTTTCTAAAAGACAGACCTGATACGTCACTCGCTGGTTATAGTCCCTGTTTGCCTCTGATGCCTGGGGAACTGATTTTCCTACTCCTTGGCTAGGCCTTTTGTAATCTGTCCTCTATGTATGGCTGAAATCCACTGACTTTTATTCCCCTCCAACCATGCACTTTAAGCTCCTCCTAGGCCAAGAATCTTACCTTGTCTAGAAAATGCCCTGTACTCATCCTTTTGAGTTTTGCACCCAGGGACAATGCTCATCTATATAAAAGCATTTGTTAGAACCATGGATTAATCAAATAATTATAGCCACTGAATTATCAGAAAAAAGAGCTGAATCAGTGAAAAACACTATGTTCTCAAGTCTCAACTGCTTATTGTGACATAAACTGCTGCTGCTGCTAAGTCGCTTCAGTCGTGTCCGACTCTGTGCGACCCCATAGACGGCAGCCCACCAGGCTCCCCCGTCCCTGGGATTCTCCAGGCAAGAACACTGGAGTGGGTTGCCATTTCCTCCTCCAATGCATGAAAGTGAGATGTGAAAGTGAAGTCGCTCAGTTGTGCCCTACTCTTAGTGACCCCATGGACTGCAGCCCACCAGGTTCCTCGGTCCATGGGATTTTCCAGGCAAGAGAACTGGAGTGGGGTACCATTGCCTTCTCCGGTGACATAAACTAGCAGCTAATATTCCCCCTGTGCCAAGGAATGTGTCATGTACTTTCCTTGGATTGTCATTTGTAGCTATGTTATTGTCCCCATATTATAGGTGAGGAACTTGAGATTCAGAAAGTTTAAGTGACTTGTCCAAGAACATGACTAGAAAGTGGTAGACTTGGGGTTTAAAACATAGGAAATATAGACAATAATACTCTCACCACAGCACACCATGTTGTCTACCAGAGGTCTGTCCCTGGGGCTCTTGGCAGCCTTCTGGGTTCATTCCAGGCACTCTCCACAGGATGAAGGAGTTTCTGCTGATTTAAAGAAGGCAAGGGGCCCGATGTATTTTTGGAATCCAAGATTAACATGCATAGTTGAGGCATAAAGTGAAAAGCTGAAATGTCTAGCTGTGACATTGCTTGCCTTATGCATGCAGTTCAGGGTTTCTTACTCACAGCCCTGTGTGGGGACTAGAGCATCTTGGCTGCAGTGCGCTGTGATGTGCGTCCCCTGCCCCTAGTTGGAACAACCAGAAATGTCTCTGGACATGGTAAACATTTCTGTACGTGGGCAGGCAAAATCATTCCCAGAGAACCAGTAGTCTTAACTGAAAAGATGCAGTGGACTTCTGTCATTGTTTTTGGCTGGTAGCAGCTGAACACTTTTCCTGTTATTTTGGAATCCTCACTGAAAGACAATTCTGATTGTCACAGCTGGGGCAGTGAGGTCTACTGGCATCCAGCGGGTTGAGGCCAGGAATGATGCTACACATCCTATAATACTCATGACAGTCCCCCATGACAAAGAATGCTCCAGTCCAACATGTCAGTAGTTCTTTTAGCTTTCTGAGCTATTCCAGTGCCTTAATGACAAATTCCGTTATTCTTGACTTAGGCTAGTTCAGTAACTGGAAACTGACAAAGAATCTCCTGGCATGGACTTTTCGGAGTCTGATAATATCCAGAAGCCCTCTAAGAATGGCTTTGCACCTGGCAATGTTTGTTTAATCATGCAATAAATAGTTATTAAGCCTCTGCTGTGTGCCAGGCACTGTGCTAAGTGCTGGGGATTCCTGCTCCTCTGGTAATTACAGCCTGACAGGACAGATAGCTGAGTGTGAGAGGGAAAGCATGGTGTACGGGGTCAGAATCCCCAGAGGAAAAGATATTTAAGCCGAAGCCTGAAAAAGGAGTAGGAGTCACATAGGAAAGAGAATAAGAAAGGATATTGTGTGTAAAGAGAAGAAAATGAGGGGGAGAGAGGAGTAGAAAGGAGAAGATTGGGAAAGCTTTGAGGGTTGGACAGAAAGGGAGAGGGAGAGAGAGCCAAGAGGAAAGAAGGGGTGAGAGGAGGAGAAGGGAGGGAGAAACAGAGACAGAGAGAGAGGAAGAGGGAGAGAAAAGGGGGAAAGAGGCAGAAACAGACTTCCAAGGAAAGAACTGAAGTTTAGGGTGTCTGGAGCTAAATTTCAGTTCATTTTCTCTGCAGCTCCTGAACCAGCCAGGGGAGGTCTCTGAGTTACAATTCCCACACACTATTCTTACGACCCTCCAGCACCCTGCCTTTGGAGCCACCAGTCCCCTGCTGTGACACTGCAATTTGGGAATAAGGTCCGGAGCTCAGGGTTGAGAAGGGAGGGGGGAGATTAAAATAGACATTTATTTATTTTTTTTTCATTTTTCATTTAGCTGGGTGTGGTCTGACTGCTTTTCAGGATCCGATTATTCCCTCCCTGAGGGTCCTGTGGTCAGACACCAGCTGTGAGGATCTGTTACCATGGGTGACATTTTCATCCAATGAGGGCCCGCACTGCTTGCTTGCAGAGTGGCAGATGGAGCAGCTAATCGATACAGTCTGGGAGGTGGGCGTCCCCACCCTCAGGGGCCCCACCGCACAATGACTGCTGAGCCCCAGGGACTTGTGGAACACAGGCGAGTGACTGGGTCTTTGATTGAAAAAGACCTCGCTCACTAGGGGTTCTGGCCCTAAACAATGCCCTGTTCTTTACTAAGGTGGCCTTGGCACTTGCAGGATTTTTATAGCTCCTGCCTCAGGCAACACTCCTGGGAAAATCTGCTGCCAAACCCTTTTCAGCTCTCTGTGGATGATACTGAGTATTCTCTTCTAATAAGACTCAGCAGGCATTTTTTTTTTTAAGCATCATCTGTGTTCAAGCAATACACTGAGTGGGGGAAAAGAACAAGGTAATATCCTGCCCTCCAGTACCTTATGATGTAATTATGAGCTTTCAGTCTGGTCACAGACCAGCCAGAGCCACTCGGTCATACTTCCTAAAGCTCCATTGTATTCTGAGTTGGGGATACAGAGATGGCTAAGGTGTGGTTGTTGTTCAGTCTTTAAGTTGTGTTTGACTCTTCTGTGAGTCCACGGACTGTATCCCATCAGGCTCTGATGCTGAGGCTCCAATACTCTGGCCACCTGATGGGAAGAGCCGATTCATTGGAAAAGACCCTGATGCTGGGAAAGATTGACGGCAGAAGGAGAAGGGGGCGACAGAGGATGACATGGTTGGATGGCATCACTGACTCAATGGACATGAATTTGAGCAAACTCTGGGAGATAGTGAAGGACAGGGAAGACGAGTGTGCTGCAATCCATGGGCTTGCAAAGAGTCAGACATGACTGAGTGACTAAACAACAAAAGATGTGTTTGGTGCTCCCAGTATCATATCTAACTTCATCTGCCACTGGACAGAGGAATAGCTAGGGCTTCCTGGGTTCTCTTTGCACTATCTCATTCAATGTTTGCAACTTCAAAAGATGGATACCAATATTGCCTCTGTTTTTGAATGAGGAAACAAGTCTAAATTAGAGCAGTGACTTGTACTGATCTACAGTTCAGTACTATCTCCACCCACTGATATCTCAAGCATTTTAGTCTTTCACACATACACACAGTGTACGTGGGTATATATTCAAATACACTGAATGCCAAATAACGCATTTATTGTTACAAAACAAAATTGAACTGATTAAAATTTGAAGATCTTATAGGCTTACTTCAACAATTCTCTAGCAGATAGAAAGGAACTCTGAGGAACTACGCAAAATGAAAGACTTTTATAAGCAGAAGGGAGCAGGAACAAGGAAGTTATATTAGGCAAAAAATCAGATTGGTTATTGCAGTTACTTTCTTTTAGGGGATGACAGAGGTCTGGTAGGCAGATTAACTGACTAATGCTGATCATGTGATTCCTGTTGACAGGTTAAAGATTCCATTTCTGAGCAAGCCAAAACCATCATTAAGTTAAATCTTGGTTTGGTGACTTGGGGTTTTACATAAACAACTCTATTTGGGACTGTTATCTTGCTTTTCGGGCTTCCCTCATAGCTCAGTTGCTAAATCATCTGCCTGCAATGCAGGAGACCAGGGTTCAATTCCTGGGTCGGGAAGATCCCCTAGAGAAGGGAATTGCAACCCACCCCAGTATTCTTACCTGGAGAATCCTTGCCAGAGGAGTTTGGCAGGCTACAGTCCACGAGATCACAAGAGTCAGACACGACTTAGCGACTAAACCATCACCAGGTGGCCCTGGTGGTAAAGAACCTGCCTGCCAATGCAGGAGATGTAAGACGTGTGGGTATGATCCCTGGGTTGGGAAGATCCCCTGGAGTAGGAAGCAGCAACCCACTCCAGTCAGTATTCTTGCCTGGAGAATCCCATGGACAGAGGAGCCTGGTGGGCTAAGATCCATAGGGTCGCAAAGAGTCGGACACAACACAAGCAACTTAGCATACACATATGCATCTTGTTTTTAACAGTTATTTTGGATTGCTTAAGATCAGAGGGTGAGAAAAAATTTATTCCTTAATGCCTTAATCCCAGTGGATTAAGAGTCAGGAAACCTGGGACCTCATCCTTTCCAGTGATGTGGGACTAGGCTGTTCATCAAACTAAACCTCAACTTTCTCTTCCTTAAGGTGGAATATTAAGGTTGGCCTTGTGCCCACATTATAGGAGTTTTATGATGACCAAATAGAAATCCTGTAAACATGCAGTTCATGAATTCAATACGTATAAAAATCAGTCATCTTCTGGGCTTTATGGAATTGTGGTGTATTTCCCTAGCCATCATTGCCATTGTTATTTCTGCTGTTTCAGTTGGGGAGGCTCATAGATAAGTTTTCCTAGAATTGGGAGGATAGTTCACTAAATAAACAAGGAGATGGCTCTTCCCCTTTCTTGCTTTTGCCATAAAAACATACTAAAACACAGCCAAGTTTTCATCATCTCCCTTCTTCCCCTTTTCTTCCTCTCCCTTCTTCCCCAAATTGGTAATTTATTTCTTAAGCTATTACTCATATAAGCATCACTATTTTAATTAGAGAGAAGCAAGTAGAAGAAAGAAGCTAGAAGGTACAGCAAGAGAGCCCACCACGTGCATGCTTTAATTATTCATCGAGGTAAATAAAATTAAATATTTTCCCAGCAATCCAGAGCAGGATCTGAAGTAATTACACTGTTAAATTCATCAAAAATTCTCTCATCAAAATAAAAACCTTGATGTCATTTAATAATTTATAATACAAACACACAGAAATTGTACCATATTATAAATAGAAAACTGCAGGGTAAGTGAGCATGAATTAGTTAGGGGCTATGTTCTAGAAAGAGGCTGTCATGCGCTGTATAAATTTTTAATCAGAAATATTTTTGAGGTCTAATTTAGAGTATGGAATATACCAAGAACTTTAGAATACAAAGAATACAACAAAACAGCAACAACAAATTCCTACTGCCTGTAGATTTATAAATGTTGCTTTTTGAGAAAAACAGGACTCAGAATGATTTCAGGCAGAAAGAAAGAATGTCGTCTTTGATGTTATATATGTTCCAGATCATCTGTGACATCCATGTAAAGACCCCGAGTAACAAATGGGAAAAGTCTGGTTCATTTCTACCAACAGAGTAAGGTGGTTTTAGTCACTGAACCTTGTAAAACAACGTGTGATTCTGGAAACCATATGGTTTCATCCCAGTTTGAAATGGTTTTGATGCTAAGTTTCAGTATGGAAAAAGCCTAAAGCAAAAAGAGGAAACCTGATTTTTCTTTTCTTCACTCTCTGAGAAGTGTTCTCATACGTACATGTCATGCTTTGCCTTAGGAAACATCTCCAGGTCTCCCTGTCCCAAGTGATGGACAGGTAAAGAGTGAGCAAAGTTTTGTTTTGCAAGGATGAGTCAGGGGGGCAGAAGCTCCATTGGCCAGGAAGGGAGTTCAGAAATGAAACGTGGGCTTTCAAGATGACTAATTAGAAAAGAAGCAGGGATGACTTTTTTTTTTTAATTTGATTTATTGTGTCATTTCAAGGATCTAAGAGGTTAGCAGGGATGGTGATATGGTAATTTTTTACAAAAAAAAGGTAAGACAGATAGTGTTTACACTTAAAACCTTTCAAAAGCTTCCTCTTCTGCTTAGGATGAAGTCAAAGATCCTTCATACACAAGTTTTTCAAGGCCTCGAGGATTCCGGCTGTTTTCCAGGCTAACAACTCACCCCTCTGCCCCTTGCCCTCTGTGCTATGAGGGTGAAGCCCTTCTCTCAGTTCCTCCAACCTTCTTGGGCACATACTTTCCTCTCTGCTTGGTACTTTCTTCTCTCCTTCTTTGCTGGGCAAACTCTTTGTATCCTACAGGGCTCAGCTTAGATGGTCTCTCTTCTAGGAAACATTCCCAGATTATCAGATGCCATCGAGTTTTCCTCTTGTATTTCCCATGGCACCTTGTTCCCCGCCTCCTTATATATATACCACATTTGTTACATTCAGAGTAAATTACTCGTAACAATTTACAAGTAAATTATTTGTGACCCAGATAATCACGATGGTGTATTCACTTACCTAGAGCCAGACATCTCGGAGTGCAAAGTCAAGTGGGCCTTAGGAAGCATCACTACAAACAAAGCTAATGGAGGTGATAGAATTCCAGTTGAGCTATTTCAAGTCCTAAAAGATGATTTTGTGAAAGCGCTGCATTCAATATGTCAGTATGGAAAACTCAGCAGTGGCCACAGGACTGGAAAGGGTCACTTTTCATTCCAATCAGAAGGGCAATGCCAAAGAATGTTCAAACTACTGCATAATTGCACTCATCTCACATGCTAGCAAAGTAATGCTCAAAATTCTCCAAGCTAGGCTTCAATAGCACATGAACCAAGAACTCTCAGATGTTCAAGCTGGTTTTAGAAAAAGCAGAGGAACCAGAGTTCAAATTACCAACATAACTTGGATCATAGAAAAAGCAAGAGAATTCCAGAAAATCATCTACTTCTGCTTCATTGACTACGCTAAAGTATTTGATTGTGTGGTTCACAACAAACTGTGGAAAATTCTTAAAGGGATGGAAACACCAGATCACCTAACTTGCCTCCTGAGATATCTGTATGCAGGTCAAGAAGCAACCGTTAGAACCAGACATGGAACAACAAACTGGTTTCAAATTGGGAAAGGAGTACGTCAAGGCTGTATATTGTCATCCTGCTTATTTAACTTGTATGCAGAGTACATCATGTGAAATGCCAGACTGGATGAAGCACAATCTGGAATCAAGATTTCCAGGAGAAATATCAATAACCTCAGATATGCAGATGACACCACCCTTATGGCAGAAAGTGAAAAAGAACTAAAGAGCCTCTAGATGAAAGTGAAAGAGGAGAGTGAAAAAGCTGGCTTAAAACTAAGCATTCAAAAAATGAAGATCATATCATCTGGTCCCATCAATTCATGGCAAATAGATGGGGAAACAATGGAAGCAGTGACAGACTTTGTATTCTTGGGTTCCAAAATCACTGCAGATGGTGACTGCAGCCATGAAATTAAAACAGGTTAGCTTCTTGGAAGAAAAGCTATTACCAACCTAGACAGCATATTCAAAAGCAGAGACATTACTTTGCTGACAAAGGTCTGTATAGTCAATGTAATTGTTTTCCAGTAATGTTGTATGGATGTGAGAATTAGACCATAAGAAGGCTGAGAGCTGAAGAACTGATGCTTTTGAACTGTGGTGTTGGAGAAAACTCTTGGGAGTCCCTTGGACTGCAAGGAGATCAAACCAGTCAATCCTAAAGGAAATCAGTCCTGAATATTCATTGGAAGGACTGATGCTGAAGCTGAAGCCTCAATACTTTGACCACTTGATGTGAAGAGCCGGCTCATTAGAAGAGACCCTGATGTTGGGAAAGATTGAAGGCAGGAGGAGAAGGGGATGAGATGGTTAGATGTCATCCCCAACTTAATGAACATGAGTTTGAGCAAGCTCCAGGAGATGGTGATGGAGAGGGAAGCCTGGCGTGCAGCAGTCCATGGTCACAAAGGGTCGGACATGACTGAGCGACTGAACAACAACGAGACCCTTTACTATCTGTAACCCTCAGCCCATCCCCGTGTCGATCTTCTTCATCTACTGTTGACATCTGCTCCTGTATTTTCCAGTGTGTCCACTTAGATCTACCCCTTCACAGCTCTTGACCTGCTCCCGCCCCAGGACTGCTCTCAGGAAGGTGCTTCATTATGACATGCTTCTTTACCTCCTTCAGGTCTTTGTCACATGTCAACTCCCAAGTAGAGTTTTTATCCACCCCACATCTGCTGATGCTCTCCATTCCCCTTTCCTGCTTTTTGGGATCTTCTTGGCATTTAGAAATTGGCCCTCTATGTACTTACCTATTTGCCTTGCTTCTTGTCTGTGTCATTCCCTCAAAATCAGGCAGAGACTTTGTCTATATTCTTCAGTGTTGTATCCTGAGTCATTAAAACATGACATAACACATAGCGGATACTCACTAAATATTTGTTGAAATAATGAATGTAGTCACTACCTCTAGGTGGGACGAGAACAGATGGAGAGCTAATATTTTCATGGGAAACCCTTTTATGAGAATGCAGGGGCTTGGAGGACTGGATGCTGTTGTGGGGTAGGGGTAAGGACATGAGAAAGAGATGAATTAGCCTTCCTCCCACTTCCCAGTGTGGACTATTCAGGTCTGTATGAGGTCCCAACGTCCATAGCTTCTTCTGAGAAAGGCTATAGTTGCTGAAGTAATTGGTGGGAGGGAGTGTCTGATGAGGGAAGGGCTAATTTGTTGTTGTGAATCAGAAATGACGGATGGGCTTTGATGCCAGTGCCAGTTCCATTTGATTGGTAGTGAGTGCTTGGAAGGCTGTGTTGAAAAGCATTCTGAAGCTGTTTCTAGGTCTGACAGAAAAGGATGTTATGAACAGATGTGTCTTGGCCTTGGGAAGGGGGATGTGCAGCATTTTTATCCTTCATTTGTATCCTGACCCCTAAGCTTGGAGTTAGTTCTGTTTTTTTCCATGGAAATCCAGGCTTATAGAGGAATGGATGATATCCACTTTAGTTTATTTGATTTAAGATTCTATGAAAGCTAAGGTTAAGGTACTTAGGAGGGCCATAAGAATCCAGATCCTTTAGGGAATTGGATATATCCTTTGGGTTGATTTTTTTTCCTCCTGAGGATGAAATGGTTGAGCTATATTGATAGTTAGGGACTCTAATATGCAGGGCAGAACTCTTCTAGTCTCACTTCTACAGATTGGCCATTCATTCAGAAAGTGAAAGTGAAAGTGTTAATTGCTCAGTCGTGTCCAATTCTTTGCAACCTTATGGACTGTAGCCTGCCAGACTCCTCTGTCCACAGAATCCCCAGTTGCTAACACAGTCTGCAGAAAATGACCCACAGCAGACTGTTCTGTAAAATCTTGGCCTGAAGAAGAGACTGACCCTAATGTGACCAGCTCAGCACACCAACTTTGTGAGCTCACTGGCCCGTAAATGCCATCAGTTGAGCTTCCAGTGCTGCCGTCAGCCTGATCTCAGATCCCTCTTCTACCAATTGTAATTAATGATTTTGCTCCTTTTCAGCAAGGCTTCCCAGTCCCTACACTGATATCCTTCCTTTCTCTGAGAATTCCCTTTGCAGAGCTTCTTCCTTGCAGCTATCTAAGCATGCACCTGATCCAGTTTCTTATGCTAAGTGTTTATGTATTTTTAGTATTTTGATGTCTCTTCTCTCTTCCTCACTAGTTTTAAGCTCATTAAGAGGGACCATTATGAATATGTTCAGTATCTTTTTTACTGACTACATATCAGGATCTCAGCACATATTTTTGTCTAAAAGGATCACTGTCCAATACACTGTTGACTGGATTCAGTGGGTCACTAGTTCAATGGTATAATTGATATAATCTTTTTTGAGGGCTGCTGCTGCTGCTAAGTTGCTTCAGTGTGTCTGACTCTGCGTGGCCCCATAGACGGCAGCCCATCAGGCTGCCCCGTCCCTGGCATTCTCCAGGCAAGAATACTGGAGTGGGTTGCCATTTCCTGCTCCAATGTGTAAAAGTGAAAAGTGAAAGTGAAGCCACCTAGTCGTGTCCGACTCCCAGTGACCCCATAGACAGCAGCCCACCAGGCTCCTCCATCCATGGGATTTTCCAGGCAAGAGTACTGCAGTGGATTGCCATTGCCTTCTCTGTTTTTAGGGCTATAGGGCATTATCTATGAAATATTTGAATATGTATGCCTTTTCTCCTAGCAATTCTACTTCTTCAAATTTATCCTACAGAAATACTATAGGAGTTTGCAGCTATATATATCTATATGTAAAAGAATGATCAGTACAGAATCATTTGTGATGGTGAAAATGAGAATAACTTAAATGTCCATCCTGGGAGAAATTGTGATATAAATTATTTAATATACACATGATTGGATACTATGCAATTATCAACATGAAAAGTACTATATATTTGCAGGCAAAAAAAATGTCCAAAATACTATGTATAATTGTGTAAAATGGTGTTTTTCCAATAAACCATAACTACATGTACAAATGTACATGTGTGTATAGACATGTGAATATATATAGTACATAGGAAAGGACTGGAGAACATGCACCAAATTATTAGTGATTGATATATGGTGGGTAAGATTGGGAAAGCTAGTTTTTTTTTTTAACTTTTACTAATTTGGAAATAAAAAATGCTTTTTATTCCCCCCACTTTATTGAGGTATTGTTGTTGTTGTATAGTCACTAAGTCATGTCTGACACTTTGTGACCCCATGAACTGCAGCACATCAGGTTTCCCTGTCCTTCACTATGTCCAGAGTTTGCTCAAACTCATATCCATTGACTCAGTGATGCCATCCAACCATCTAATCCTCTGTCGCACCCTTCTCCTCTTGCCCTCAATCTTTCCCAGCATCAGAGTCTTTTCCAATGAATCAGCTCTTCGCATCAGGTGGCCAAATTATTGGAGCGTCAGCTTCAGCATCAGTTCTTCTAATGACTATTTAGGGTTAGATTTCCTTTAAGGTTGACCTGGTTTCATCTCCTTGCAGTCCAAGGGACTCTTAAAAAGTCTTCTCCAGCACCACAATTCAAAAGCATCAATTCTTTGGCTCTCTGTCTTCTTTATGTCTAACTATCACATCCATACATGACTACCAGAAAAACCATAGCCTTGACTATACGTACCTTTATTGGCAAAGTGAAAGTGAAAGTGAAGTTGCTCAGTCGTGTCCAACTGTTTGCGACCCCATGGACGGTAACCTACCAGGCTCCGCAGTCCATGGGATTTTCCAGGCAAGAATACTGGAGTGGGCTGCCATGTCCCTCTCCAGGGGATCTTCCCAGGTCTCCCTCATTGCAGACAAACGCTTTACCATCTGAGCCACCAGGGAAGACCACAAAGTGGGCAAAGTGAAGTCTCTGCTTTTTCATACACTGTCTAGGTTTGTCATAGCTTTTCTTCCAAGAAGCAAGTGTCTTACTGAGGTATAATTAACATATATAATAACATTTTGTAAATGTAAGGTGCATGATGATTGATACATTTATATATTGCAAAAAGATTACAACCATAACATTAGCTAATACCTCCATCCCATCACAAAATTACCATTTGATTTTTATGGTGAGAATATTTAAGGTCTACTCTTGTAGAAACATTCAAGTATGTAACAGTTTGGAAAAAAAATTTAATGGACATGTGATCATTCTAAGATGAAAATATATTTTAAAGGAGACTTTATTATAAACAAGAAATGGTAAATGTGTTTTCTAAAATATCCTAAAATTTAGAGATGTTTTCAAATTAATTTAGTAGAGAATTCCCTGGTGGTCCAGTGGTTTGGACTCAGTGGTCTCACTGCGTTGGCCAGGTTTGATCCCTGGTTGGGGAAGCGAGATCCTACAAACTAACTCGTGGCTTCAGGTTAAAACAAACAAACAAACAAACAATTCAGCAGCCACCTTAGTAATCCAGGATGGTTAAATATTTCTTAGAAGCATTAAATACAGATTAAATGTGGTGTTTTGTAAATAAATTTTCCTTTTCTCCCTTCTCACTGATACCAAGCTAGACTATATAACTTGCTCTGGTTAATGAAATGTGAGTGAAAGTGATACGTGTAATTTCTGAACAGAAGTTTTTAGAGCCAGTTCAGGGTTTGCCATTCTCTTTTTTGTTCTTTGTCACAAGACCAGCAATATTCCAGAAAAGAATTTCTCCATTAGCCTTGGAGCAGGACTTCAGCCAACCTTGATGGACATGTTACAAAACAAGAAAGAGAAATTTGCTGTTGTACGCCACTGAGATTTGGGGGTTGTTTCTTACTGCAACATAACCTAGACTGATACAGCTATTCACACACTTCATCAGTTTCTTAAGGAGAGAACCTCCACTGGCCTGGAAATCATGACAACTGTTTCTAATTCTAATTCTGCCATAAACTTTCTGTGATTGTATTAGCTAGGATGCTTCAGACTGCAAGAAATTGAGAGTAGAGTAAGAAAAAAAGAAAGTAGCTTCAACAGGAATTCTTACTATTGTGCATAACAGGAAGCCCAGAATGGCAGTTCATGACATCATTGAGGATGTAGAGTCGGCCTTCTTTGTGCTTGCCCTTCCTGTCATGGTGTACAGTGGCTATAGAAGTTTCAGGTGTCATATGCAGACATTATAGTATCCCATGAAGAAGAAAAGGAGTATTTTTCTTTTTCTTCTTACTTGTTTTTACTTGAGGAACGTATTTCTTAGGAATTCCTCAGTAGACTGTCTCAAGATTCTATTGGTCAGGATTCGTCTTACAACAGTGCCATACCTGTCACTTCTAAGGGCAATGAGAGGCTATGATTGGCTTTGACCAGGCATAGCTCATGACCCCTCAGGAGTCAGCAGTGGGCCCCTTTTCTGAGCACATGGCTGTGTGGCAAATAATTACCCAAACAAAATTGGGAAGAAGGGGAGGATATAATTAGTGTTTACTTCGGTGACCTTAGCAAGTATCCCTTCTTTAGTTCCCCCATCAATATACTGAGGATATTGGACAAACTGGCTTCTAATACAAGAATTATTATCACAGAGTCCATAGACTGTTCGCTGAAGAAATGGAGTCCAAACTTCCTTACAGGTGCTTCGGTGTGGCAGAGCTATTGTCCCTGGTTCCAGGGTGCCACCGACTGAGGTCATCAAAAGTCTTGCTTCACCAGCTTCCTGATAGGCAGACACAGCATGACTTTCAGCTCCCATAAAACATTGCATTTTGGATTTTACATGCTCTGTGTGAATGCAGTCTAGGTATGGGATATACATGTGCAGTTTTGTTAGTTTTCAGTTACATATCAGATTGACTTTAAAAGCACTTTGAAAGCTTACAAAGTGCTTTGTGCTTAGAGATTTCTTTCCAATAGTTCCCTCTTCTCCCATGTCCCATACTCTCAAATCTCAGCATTCCCTTACAATTTGCCTTGACTCAAGACACTTTATTGGTCAATTTAATATAAGCCAGTCCAAGTGTTCTTGAGCCATGAACTTCAAAAATAATTTATCATCATCATTATTAAAAATAATGGTCAGAAATGATTTGGGAGCAGGGAGCTACAAAACCAAGTGGGTAGACCTCATGATAGCTGAGGTCTTCACTTCTGCTTTCAAGGCACCAGTTTTCTTGTATCTAGGCATTGGCTGCACACTGCCTAAGCATGGGCTCCTCTAAAGAAAGTGCCAGAGCTCTTTTTGATCAAGTAGACACATATGCAGCCAAGGCCTGCTTGGGCAGTGGAAGGGGGCTGTATAGGATCTGTAAAAACTGATACAATTGAAGTCATCCCATCTCCTCTGTTCTTTAGGATACTTTTAGCAACTACCTCCCCAACCCTACTGCATGCCCTGGAAAGCTTTTAGGAACTGTTTGTAGCTTTGCTACTTTTTACTGAAAGAAGGAATCCTAAATGGTGTATAATTTCTTGACTAGCTTTGAGGAGATCATTTTTTTCCATCTTGGTAATGTACTAGGATGCTGATGTTACTGTCCTTTTCCCAACAGACACACTGCCACCACACTCTGGTCCACAGGAAGGAAGAATGTTAAAGACAATAACTTCAGCCATCTCAAACTCCTATTTATCACCACTAAGATACAAAGCCTAGTAGGTCTCCTGGGGTGGCTTTGTATTCCTGGAGGACCTCTAAGTAATGTTGTTTTGCGGCCGTAAGAGAGTAACCATAAGAGCTGTCAGTCAAGGATATACCAAAATCAGCAAATTAGAATGAACATAGCCCATCATGTAGTAGTTCCAAACTATTTTGACACTGGGCAGTGATTGATGGCTGAGTTTCTTATGGAGGGTTAGATGCTTTCCTGCGGTTCAAGTACCCATAAAACAAAACCAAAGAGAAAGAGGAAGAGTAAATTACTCATTCTGCTAGTCTTTTATTGTTAAGTGAAGTGAAGTCGCTCAGTCATGTCCGACTCTTCGCGACCCCATGGACTGCAGCCTACCAGGCTCCTCCGTCCATGGGATTTCCTAGGCAAGAGAACTGGAGTGGGGTGCCATTGCCTTCTCCAACTAATTCACTAGTTTAGTATGCAATAAAATAACAGAGGATTTGAATAAGTTAAACTGGCTAGTAACAACTAATCAGTTTTCTTCAGTGATCACTGTTCTTCTACATAGGCCGGATAATTAATTCACAGATAGTCTTTCTGATCTATCTTCAACTATTCTTGCACTACATAATCGATTAGGGACATCTTTTTACAGGTATATGAAGAAAACACAGGTAGCTTTACGTAAGTTGAGTTTGTTAAATCTATTTGTTATGACAGCGGATTTCTGACACAAAAATTGCTCACTGTACACTGAACCCCAGAGAAGTGATGAAACAAGACAGCTGATGTTAGGAAGTATATGGGAGTGGGGTAGGGTGAGAAGTCATGGATAAATTAAAAACTGGCAAGTATCTGCTGAAGCAGAGCCACTTTTTAGGGGGCATAAGAAAAACGGATAAGTCACCATTTTGGTCTCTTTAGAGAAGTCCATTTGTTGTTAAAGCAAACAGATGAAAAGAGACACAAAATAGGTATATAGTTTAATGAGTTAGAAGGAGCACGCTTCTAACCACCACTGAGATCAAGAGATGAAAGTATGTTAGTTATCGCAGAAAGCGCTCTGTGTGCCCCATCTGATCTTACCCCTTTCCCCAAAATTACTATCTTGAACTTTTATAGTAATCTCTTCCTTGTGTCCGTTATAGTTTTACCATGAAAGTGAGCATCCTTAGACACTAGTTTTTCTGATTAAAAAAGAATCGATGTCTTTCAAGCCTCTCCTAATCTACAGATTTCTCATACATTCTTTTCTTTTTATTCCAATTCACCTTTTCATCTGTAGAGTTTTCCTAAAATACTAATGTTGCTGATTATATATTCATTGTGCAATTCCCAGGTTTTCTGTATTTTCTAAAGTTGGGAACTATATTCAGAGACCCCCACTAGATTCAGGTTCAATCCATTTGGTAGGTGTCGCTAAGTTCTTTCACCAGGAGGCACATGAAGTCTGATAACGTGCATGTTTTTAGATGCTAACATTAGCCAATGCTCAGTGCCTGGGAATTGCTAAATAGGGATGTCTAATTCTATCATTTCCCTTTCATTTATTAGCTAGAAAATTTGTAAACAGATGCTTCCCCTCATCTATTCTTTAACTACCAAATGGCATGTTTTGTATAGGAGATGCTTGATTCTTTCTCTTTATTTACCATAAAGATAATGAATTGGTTCATAACATCTTCCGAATATAACTAACTTGCTTTTAAAAAAATATATCATTATTAATTCAAGCACTAGATTGCACTTTTAATCTATATCACTTGTGTCTGATGGAGAAAGGATAGGCTATGCACTCCAGTATTCTTGGGCTTCCTTTGTGGCTCAACTGGTAAAGAATCCACATGTAATGCAGGACATCTGGGTTTGATCCCTGGGTTGGAAAGATCTCCTGGAGAAGGGAAAGGCTACACAATCCAGTATTCCGGCCTGGAGAATTCCATGGACTATAAAGTCCATGGGGTCACAAAGAGTCAGACACAACTGAATGACTTTCACTTTCACTACTTTCTTGTGTCTTTAATATTCTGAATACATGGATTTGTGCTTATGCTTGTGAGACTTGGTTATTTTCTGCCTCTAAATCAGCCAGGAAGCAAGCTGCTAAACTCTCCATGGACTGCTCAAAGACCAGTGCGAGATGCTAGATTTTAGTTTTGTGTTTCTTTATTCTTGGTTCTAGTGGCTAGAGCTCATGTGGTGATGAATGTAAGGAGTTTGAGCTGAAGGACTTGGACAAGGTATGATGCATTTGGCAAGATCTTTGTCACTGTCAGATGGAGGTCATTAAAGATCCCATTTATGCAGCCTTATGATTTCATGAGCTTCAAGTTCCCTTCTCATCCTCAAGTTTGACTTTCCATGGGACTTGACAGCGGGAAGAGAGTACTCAATCATACTGGCACAAAGATTTTCTTTTTGCTTACTAGTCAAGTTTTTCACAAGAAATGGATAAATTGGCATTTTGTTGTCAAAGTTATGTTTATATTTTTCTCCAAGGAAATGTGAGCCCTGAAAATAATTTTCTTATAATCTTGCTTCTTTCCAATTGACTTTGTCCAGTTTTTGAGGGCAACCCTGTACTAGATTGTTCTTTATTGTTCTCTATTTTTGTTCAAGGCAAAGACATATTTATTCTAGGTAACTTGAAGAAAAGCACATCCTTTTCAAGCTGAGTCCACATACCCACATGGCCCTGAGGCAGGCCGTTGATTTCTCTCTTTCTCCCTTTCTAACCAGCAATGAGGTACTACTGTTAGAAACCAGGTACCTTTCCTTGGCAATAGCAGCTGCTAACTAACAAGTAGGTCATTAACTAAGGGTAATGATGGATACAACCAGATTGCCTTGCTGGTCTTTAAAACCGTTTTCCCTTCAGAATGAAAGAGAAGGTCGTTTTGATACTTGGGTCTGTAAATCAGCATTTAGAATCAACAGATGAACTAAAACACATTCTTATTCTATCTCTCCATGCATGGAAAAAGACAAAATTTGTCTTTCACCTTCTTGCTCTTCTTTGTTTGCTTGTGACATACCTAGGCCCAGTTGATGACATTGCTCACTCCTGAAAATGAATCGAATGTTTTCTGTTATCAGTGGAGAGTTGGGTTTGTAAAATTTCAAAGCCCTATTCTCCTTGACTATCTGAGTCATATGGAGAATAAAAAATTAACAAAAAATAGTAATTAATACCAATTTTCTGTAGCCTACTAGGCAAAGTCTAAATTAGATGACTTCACTTAAAGCTTTGGTGGCAGAGACCTAATTAATGGAAAACACCAGGCTTAAACAATTGGCTATCCATCTTTAAGCATAAGCGAAGGACAGAATCCACATGACACTTCACTGAGGATAAAAAATGAACAATTGCGTGGGTCCTGGATAATCCTGATTTGACAGGGCACCCTGGAGACTTTTAAATACCCGCCTTTTCCTGTGACATATGGACTCTACACCACTGTCATATTTAATCTGAGAAACTGGGTTCCCATGCATTCTGTTTGTTTGTTTCCTTGCTTGAGGCCTGTGGCTGGGGCCTCACGAATTTGTTGCAACTGGAATGAGCTTTTTTGTTCAGCCTGTAAGATGAAAACCATAAACATGCTGCAAAACACCAGAATATAAAGGGGATTATTGGTGCCATAATTAGAGAACTAGGAGGTTGTTATTCTAGTTGTCCCTCCACCCTCCCAACCATACACATGTCTGCTAGACCAGGAACAAAAGAGATTTAAAAATTAGACTGCCTTGAGTTTATTTTAATGGGAGCCCTCTTAAGTCTGGGCATAGTTGGAGGCCATTTAGTTGACAAATAAAGAATGCTTGCTCTGTCTTGGTGCCTCAGAAATCAGAGAATCATCAAAATAAACCAATGCCAGATAACCAAAGAATCTGAGCCTCTTGTTGTGCAAACTTGTAGGTTATGTGAGAAAGCATAACCACCTATGTGCATATTTCCCCAGTTATCTGAATGTTCAGGTCCCTCTTCAACTCTCATTTCAAAAGAATGACAGTTGGAGGGAACTGCTTTCTCCAGATCAAGTGAGTTGTCCTTCACAGGAGGTGTTTAACCAGAGATCCAAGGGCCATCTCTCAGGCCCAGTACACTGAGGATTCACTCATTAAAGAGGGTAGATGTTTGAACAAGATAGTTGAAGACATTTTCCAACTCTGAGAAGTTATGTGTTAGAATGCAAATTTAAAGGGAAATTAACTTTTGAAGGGCTTCCCTGGTGGCTCAGAGGTTAAAGCGTCTGCCTGGAAAGTGGGAGACCCGGGTTTGATCCCTGGGTCGGGAAGATCCCCTGGAGAAGGAAATGGCAACTCACTCCAGTACTTTTGCCTGGAGAATCCCATGAAGGGAGGAGTCTTGTAGGCTACAGTCCATGGGGTCGCAAAGAGTCGGACACGACTTCACTTTCACTTTCACTTTCACTTTTGAAAACCATAGCAAAGAAATATTTTCCCAAAGGGGTGAGTGCTTCTGGAGATTAGGACGAAACGAAACCTGAAGCAAGTATGGTCTTAATGGGAATCAGTTGCCCATTGAATTAAATTTTAATGTTTCTGCGTACCTCTTGTTTCTACAAGTTTCTCTTCCTGTACATTGTGGCCATTTGATGGAGCAACCTCATTTGATCTTCAGTGCAAATGAAATATCTGTATAAAATATGTATATATACATATACGTATACACTGCTGCTGCTACTGCTAAGTCACTTCAGTCGTGTCCGACTCTGTGCGACCCCATAGACAGCAGCCCACCAGGCTCCCCTGTCCCTGGGATTCTCCAGGCAAGAACACTGGAGTGGGTTGCCATTTCCTTCTCCAGTGCAGGAAAGTGAAAAGTGAAAGTGAAGTTGCTCAGTTGTGTCTGACCCTCAGCGACCCCATGGACTGCAGCCTTCCAGGCTTCTCCATCCATGGGATTTTCCAGGCAAGACTACTGGAGTGGGGTGCCATTGCCTTCTGCGATACACACACACACACACACACACACACACATATATATACACACATATATAGATATACACAAACCTGTATTATCTAGTCTTGACTCCCAGGGAAGAGGGAGACAGGAAATGCAAGTGTGCGCTATATAGACAAATGTTTTCCTACCCTTTCTAAGCCCCTTTGCTTAGTTAATTAGTTATTCAGAGAGATGTGATATCTTTTTGAGACATCTCAAATTCTTTCAGGACACTGCAGTATCTCATAAATTGCTTTATGTGGTACACTGGAAACTGGTTTAAAACTATCCAAATAAGGTATGTAATTTAGTAAAACACCCTTTTATACTCAAGAACATCTGGATGTTGAGAAACCAAAAGTTTATTGGAATAATATAAAATTAACTGTTAATGAGTGCCTCAAATGGATGATAGCCTAAAAAGGTATATAGAAAATATGGAACGAGCCACTATATATCCTGGAACAGAATAGTAAATATGTGGCATAAATACCACAGTTTTCCTATCCTGTAGTTATGGCAGACACTGCTAATTGAATACAGCAGTCCTTGAAGTTGGGCTTAACTTCAGAGTCTTAGACCAGAACTCCAGATAATTCTATTATTCAGAGTTACCCAGGACTTCAGATAATTCTGTTATTCAACTGGAGTTCCCTTCTGCCATTCTTAAGTGAACTCTTCCAAAGGCTTTTGTCCTCACCACTGACAAACAGTTCTTATCAAAGTTGCTAGTAATTAAATTCCATGTTGCCAAGTCCAAATGTCAATTCTCAGGATGCATCTTGCTCAATCTATTAGCAGTTGATTGCTCCCTTTTTCATTATACACTTCCTTTACCTGGCTTCCAGGACACCATACTTGATTTTTTCCTACCTCATTATTGTTCCTTCTCAGAATCCTTTCCTGGTTCCTTCTTACCACCTAGATTTGTAAATCCTGGAGTACTCTTGGGCCCTAAATTCTCTTGATGACCTCATCAGGCTCACAACTTTGAATACCATGTATGCCAATAACAACCAAATTCATATCTATAGCTTGGATCTTTCTTTTTAACTTCAGAGTCCCAATTCTTTATTCAAAGCTTCATTTAAGTATCTAAAGGTGACTCAAACTTAACAGGCTTAAAATTTAACAATTTCATTTTATCTTTTATCTTAGTTGCTCAGACTAAACCTCAAAAGTTATTGTTTACTCTCTCCCTCCCTCCCTCTTTCTCTCCCCCTTTCCTGTCCCCCTTCCTCCTTCTTTCCTTCCTTTTTTCTGTCCTTCTTTTCTTCCTTTCCAAAACCATATCTAATCCATCAGCAAATCTACTTTAAGTATTTTGTATATCTGGAGTCAGATTACTTCTTAGCACCTTTGTAACTATTATGTCCTTGGGTCTCCTGTTAAATACCTGCTGTGATGGATAACTCATTTCTGGAGAAAGTAGTTTCCTCTGACAGTCTTCTGAAATGAGGGTTGTAGGGTGTAATATTGTTATTTATAATAAAAAAATATATATTTGGTCTTTGTCCCCATTTCTGTCACAGAGCTTCTAAACCCTTGGAATTTCCTATGTGAAAAGAACATAAAGTTGTCTTTTGTTAGGCTAATGAGGTGACTTTTGGAATCCAGTTAAGAATGGGGGCTGGTTGCTAATGAAGTCAAACATATGATTAGAGAGTTGAAACTTTCATTCCCCCGCTTACCCTCCCTACCCCTGTCCCCTGACCTCTGGGGATAGAAGAGGGGCTTGAAATGGAGTTCAACACCAATCACCATTGACTTAATCAATGATGCCTATGTGATCAAGCCCTATAAAACCCCAAAGGACAGGGTTCAAAGAGCTTGTGGGTTGGTGAACACACGGATGTTTGGGGAGAGTGGCATGGATGTTCCATGGCCTTTCCACATACCTTGTCTTATGCATCTCTTCCATCTGGGCATTCATTTGTATTCTGAGTTATATGCTTTTTAAAGTAAACTGGTAATCTAGTAAGCAAAATATTTCTCTGAGTTCCCTGAGCCATGCTAGTGAATTAATTGAACCCAAAGAAGTACGTCACTGGAACCTCAGATTTATAACCAGTTTGTCAAAAGCACAGGTCAGTCAGAAGCATCTGGGCTTGTGAACGAATAGTCTCTAAAGAGGTGAGCAGCCCTGTGGGCCTGAGCTCATAACCTAAGGAATCTGATGCTAAATTCAGATAGATAGTATTGTTGTAGGAAGGGGGACCCCTTCCAGGGCCCGAAACTGGGCTCTTGTCTAACACTTGGAAATGAATTGTCTGAGGAGACACATGTGCTGACAAAGCAAGAGATTTTATTGGGAAAGGGCACCCAGGTGGAGAGCAGTAGGGTAAGGGAACCCAGGAGAACTGCTCTGCCGCAGGGCTCGCAGTCTTGGGTTTTATGGTGATGAAATTAGTTTCCGGGTGATCTTTGGCCAATCATTCTAATTCAGAGTCTTTCCTGATGGCCCACGCATTGCTCAGCCAAGATGGATGCTAGTGAGAGGGATTCTGGGAAGTGGACGGACTCGCGGTGTCTCCTTTCGACCTTTCCCAAACTCTTCCGGTTGGTGGTGGCTTATTAGTTCCGTATTCCTTATCAGGATCTCCTGTCATAAAACAACTCATGCAAATGGTTACTATGGTGCCTGGCCAGAGTGGGCGGTTTCAAGCAGAGTGCTTCCCCTAACACTATAAGGATTGAGTTGAATTGTAGAATACCTAACTGGTGCTAGAGAATTGCTTGGATGTATGGAGGACTCCCCCTTCCCCTTCCAATCTAATACACACAAAAAAACACACATTACAATTGGTGACTAGAACCTTTAAAAGGGACCCTGAACTTCTAACTAACTGGGGGGCATATACACAGGTGGGTGATGCTCATATTCTTTGATTATCTGGGGCTGGCTATCTCTTGTCTGAGTATTATATTAACCTCCAAACTGATCTTTCTACTGTCACCCTTGCCCCCTGTCCCAATCTCATTTTCACATAGCAGCCAGAAGAATTACTTAAAAACGTGAAATACAACTTGTTCTCCCCTTCTTTTACTCTGTCCAGACACTCAGGATTTCTCACTATTCTGCAAATACACTAAACACATCTCCTCAGGCCCTTTGCACTTGCCCTTGCCTCTGCCTGAAATATTCTTTCAGATTCTGACACATTTCACTCATTTCATTCAGGCCTCTGCTCAAATGCCCCTTATGAAGGAGGAGTACTCTAATGAGACTATTGAAAACAGCAACCAGTTCATTTTTCATTCTCCTCACTTTGTTTCATTTGTTTTCATAATATTTATCCCTGTTTGATATATTATATTTTTATTTATTTCCTTTTCTCATTCCTTCCCCCTTCCTTCCCCTCCAGTATTAAGTCCATGAGAATTCTCGGCTATTCATTGCCCACCTAAAACAATTCTATTTTAGGTCAGACTTCCTGGAACGGAGCGCTGTGGCTAGTGCTCAGGAGATTTCCTAGGGCCTGTTCACAGGAGTAGCAAGTGAAAGGAGGAAGTGCGGTGGGATAGAGGTAGATGTAGAACTGATTGGTAATTGCAGCAACGTCGTGGCCTCAGCTCTGGGATGGCCCTTGGGTTGCCCTGAATTAAGGCAAGGAGGCTAAGCCTCAGAAATGAGCAGTCATTGGAGGTGGGTTGCCACTGGAGAAGGAACAACATGCTGGGCAAGGCCTCTTCCTTCTGTGAAATTCTCTGAGCAGTTCTCACAGAGGGACTCCCCTTAAAGCTTTAAGTAGCCAGTATTCTCAAGCAGCTCATGGTCCTAAGGAAGGAGGAGAGCTGGTGTCCCCCAGCACCCTCTCCAAGTGCTGGATACCTGGGTATTGAGAGCCTAGACATCTTTCTGGCTGTGACACTACTCTCCATCTGAGGTGTCTTTGGTCCTGTTCCAGTGCTATCAACCCTGAGAACTCAGTGCACCCTGTGACCCTTGCTTACTACCAAGCAGCCACTTGCAGCAGCTTCCCAAGGTCAGGAGATGGAGAGGGTCCACTGAGGCCTAGTCTCAGAAGTCAGAGCTGGCCTTCTGCTTTGGAAAGCTGATATCAGGCCTGAAAGTGAGAGGTATTTCTGCTCTGTGTCCTTGGGGACAAAAGCAAGAAAAGAATATTTACTGAGAAAGACAATCCATTTCTTTGGGGCAAATCTTTCCCAGATATTTGTAAGAATGAATAAGGAACCATTACGTTTGATATAAAACAACTGAAAAGTCTATGATTTTAGGTCATATCACACCATAAACTGATTTTCAATGTCTCAAATCTCAAAAATTTATGCCTCCTGGAATACTCAAAGCAACAAAGTTGTTATTCATTCATTCATTCACTAAGTCATCCATCTGTTCAGTCACTTGTTCACTCAACAGTCTTTTTTTAAATGTCAAGATGCATTCTAGGTGGATGGTGAATGTATAAAACTAAAATATTAACTTCTTTAAAAATTCTTACATTTTGTGCTAAGATAAGTTTCTTTATCACATGAATTATCTCAGTTTATTGTACAATAATTCTATAACATGGATATTATGGCACATATTACTTTTCTCATTTTTTTGAATTAGAGTGATTAAATCACTTGCTCAAGATCATACAACTAGCAATTGGCAGTGGCATCCAATCAAGATGTTTGAGTTTGTAAAAGTCTCAATTGATAGTATACTCTCTCTCCAAACAGGGAATTAGACTCTTAAGAAGCTTACAGTTCAATAGAGAGACAGATAAAACAAGAAATGAAGTTGCACCACTGAGGGAGTTAAGATGTGCCTCCAAGATCCAAGAATCAGGTCCATGTCCATTCTTCTATACTTGTTTGTATACTTCAAGAATGGAAGATTGTAGTATTCCTAGCAATTTAACCACAATGCTTTGGCTGCATATAACAGAATATCCAATGAAAATGGGTTTAAATGATAGAGTAATTGCACATAGGAAGAATTCTGGAAGTAGGTAATGCCTAGGTTGATTGATTTGGTAGCTCAGTGAGGTTGGGCTCTGGGTCAACTTTGCCATGAAGACACTTGGTCCAGCTCTATACTAAGAATAGAACTCTGGGCTCCATAGACTTTGGTGAGGAGCACTAAGGGTAGCAGAAAGGACCCCACACCAAAGATCTTATATATGCACAGGAATTGAGTAGGGTCAGTTGCCTCAGTAAATTTTACATTTTACCTGAAACCTCCTGTCTTCAAAAATATTACCTGAACTTTAGACAGTTGGAGTCTTCAGGCCACTGGACCTAGATTCAGATTCCCTGGGATGGGTTGGGAGTGACCTAAGCGCTGCAGAGCAATCCTAAGGTGAGTATCTATGGTGAAGCCAGACTGAGAGCCAAGCAGAGAATCTGACCAGAGCCACACCTAGGGAGCCAAGGAACAATGATAAGGAGAGAAATTAGAGAGACTGAAGCTGAGCAAGCAAGTGTGGCGTATAGTTAGGAAGCAGTGCCTGAGGTCATTCCTGAAAGTGGGACCTCTTTGAGGCAGCTCCCTTCAACATCTCGAGAAAAGAGCTGCACAAGTTCAGATACAAACGGAACAAGTAAAGGGGAGAACAAATGACAAAGATGTCTTCACTTCCCATCTCTAAACAGGTGGTCTTGAGGACCAAAGCAGGAGAGATGTGGCTGCCTGGGTTTGGCTTTTTAAAATGTTCAGAAATGTAACAGATTGTGCGCTGCTGAGACATACTATTTTTATTTATACCCACCACACAGACTGTGGGATCCTAGTTCCCAACCAGAGATCGAACCTGCACACACAGGCAATGAAAGCACAGAGTCTTAACCACTGGACCGCCAGGGAATTCTGACACACTACTTTAAATAAGAAAATATTTTTGGTTGAAATCTAGGGTGATATGTAGTATTAAAACAGTCTCTTTTTTATGAGGGTCTTGATGGAGTATGCAAAGAATTCACCCATTAGTCCTGTAGTTGCTGACATGCTGTTTCTAGTACATACTGAAGGAAGTTGCCCCCGTTTCTTTTTCCTGGAATAAAGTGTTACTTACCACTGAGAACATCTTTCACTATGTTCATGAACAATGTAGCGGAAATGAGTAATAAACAGAATGCTGTCAAATATATATCTTCCCATAATAGATCCTATACCTTAAAATGCCTACAGGGAATCACTTTTTAAAGTCTGTAACATGCAGTAGTTTTGATACAACTGGTTGAGCCATGCAGAAATGATTAAAAAAAGGAGTAATAAATTCAGATTTTACACCAGGCACTGAGCATTAAGCCAAAATGAAACTACTATACTCAAATCTTCTGCAGCTTAGAGCTAATTAGACCTACATTTCTGGATGGCATGAGCATCATGCAATGCAGCAATTGTTATAATAACTATATTCTCCTTGAGTGCTGTGTGGTGATTTACACCAGTGATGCCTGTCAGGGCTAATGGACTTTCTAGGAGGAAGTCTCTGGGTGCTCTGGAGCAGAAATGGGAGCTTTGCCCTGGGGCATCTCTCCCTATTGGATTCCTGGTGATTGTGCGAGTGTTTGGCAGGGCAGAGGTATAGCCCAGGGGGCAGTAATGTCCCTGTGCATTTTAGTTACCAGTGAAACACACTATTTCAGATAATGACAGGGTTTTATATAGATTTGAAGAGAAGCGATAGTTTGTACTACCACTGAGGGTTGTTGGGAGGATAAAGTACGACTGTGTCTATTAAGTTCTTAGCATACTGCCTAGCACATAGTAAGCACTCAATAAATAGGTGCTCTTTTAAAAAGTAAATGCTCCATCTATGGCTTGGAATATATGGTTTATCGCAGATTGAATTTTAGCTCTAAAATGAGGTACTGTGTCAACTGATGCTGCGTGGTTAGTGATTTTAATGCCCTGGATTTCCCCAGAAAATTAGATAAGCAAGGGTAATCCAGGGTCTCTGTTGATCCTGGCTGATGTTTCACACATATAAGTGTGCTAAACTCCAACCTGAGAAATACAGGCTTGATTCAGTGGAAAGCATGTCTGAACTCTCCAGCCCCCACACTTTTTGTGAAGAGAGCCTATTGCGATGGTAGGGAGATTTCCAAATTACCAGCCAAGAGGGTGGTGAGAGGGCAGACCATTTTCTGAGAGGTCATGCTAGGGGCCAAGTGGGAAGGGAAGGGGGATTCCTTGCAAAAGCTACACAGGCATGATCCAAGGAGGATTGGTATGGACTGTCTTCCAGGGAAACCAGATTGCCACATGGTGATGACAAGGAAATGATAATGTTAGTACTTCCTGAGCTCTTTTCAAATCCTTCTTTCATATCTTAAAATGAAACTCAGATATACTGAATGCTTCATCTCTTTCCAGATCTGGATCAAATATTTTATATGTTTGTTTTTTTTCTAATCCTCTCAATGACATGTAATGTGGATATTGTTAGTGCCATTCCTTTTAGACAGGGAAACTGAAATTTGATGTGGTTATATGACTTGGCCATAACGTGACCCAATTAGTAGGTATACTGGAGTTTAACTCAGTTTAGTCTAACTCAGAAAGTCATGATCCTGCCCCTGTCCCCATGTTCCCTGCTGAGAAGGTTGTGGGATTGCATTTGTTCATTGTCCCCAGATGCTCTCAGTTTGTAGTACAAGACCTCATGCTTTTTGGCTACCAGTCAAGGATTGAATTCAGCCTCCTACCAGCCCTGATTGATCTCCTGCCTCATGCTCAGCACCACACGAGTGAGAGTGGGATAGAAACAAAAAGTATGAGATGGAGTTCTTGGTTTCAAGGGAAGAGCACACATGGGGCATTTAGTGAGCAGTCCAACACACTGTACAACCAAAGACTAGCGCAGCAGGCGCCACAACCTCCTGCCAAGTATGTCACAGTGCTTACTGCATGCGCCCCATGCCATCAACTCTAACTCCTGTGGCCCTCTTTCCTGCTGATTCTGGGCCTGGTCTTGGTTTCAGAATCCCTTTCAATGCAGGACCCCTGGTGGGCTATAGTCACCATCTCCCTGTAAGTGTTATTGTCACTCAGAGGAGCAGGAGATTGGAGATCTGGAGGGTCTCGACAAAGGCTTACTGGGGGTCGTGGGTTGAAACGCAGTCCTGAAGGGGTTAGAATTTGGGACTGGGATTACAAGAAAAGAGAGTATTCCAGGTGGAAAGAAGCCCATTAGCAAAGCCTCTGAGTTGAGAGTGAGGGAGTAGCCTCCTGGGGATGGGGACAGAGTGACTTTCCCAATGTGGATGCTCTTGGGGCAGAAAGAATGAGATTGAATAGAACTTTTTTTTGACTTGATTTTGACCTATTTACGAACATCCCAGCCTATCTCAGAGATAATAAGATAGTAAGAATATTAACTCCTATTTATTGAGGTTATTGTGCCAGTTTTACTGCTATTGCATACAGGCATTGTCTTTCTCTTTTTTCATCCTTAGAACAAAGTAAGTATTGGCATTCCCATTTTATAAACGAGAGTAAGACATAATAGGTTACATAGCTAGTTACATAGCTGGTAGGGTAGGTTATTGAAATTCAAGAACATCTTAAAGACTTTACCAAAAAGTACCTGATCCTGTGAACTCTATCTTCCCAGCATGTTCTTCTGCTGCACATGTGCACCTGTACCTATAAAAAGACAACGCACACCCGTATCCACAATCCCACACATACACTCATACACAAATACCAGATACGGATGTAGCTACGCACACGCACATACACGCACAGACATGCATGTGCCGCACACTCGTGTGTGTACTTATACACTACATGCATACATATACACACATATGTGTAGACGGTATGCACGCCGTTCTTCTGGGACGAGTCACTGGTCTTTGATCCCAGGGGTAAGTATAATGACCCAGAACAGGCCAATCAGCTTTTTTCCCCCAGCATTTGAATCTCAGGCAGAGATACATAGAGACAGAAGAAAGCTGAGCCATCTGATAACAATGCTCTGGAGAATGAATCCTGAGTGACTGATATCCCTGAGCTGCTGGGTTCTTGTCTTTCTTGTGCTTGGTTAACCAACTCTTCCGTTTATTCTGCAAAGCCTCACAGTAGACTTGCTATTACTTTTTTTCCCCCTAAATCAATTTATATTGCTTTCTACCAAAAAGCTCTTAATTGATACAAATTATCTCTTCAGTTTAGCTAGTGCCAGTGATGGGGGTCCATTCTAATGACAATGGTGGTCAGTGAAATGCTGAAAGTAAGGAAGGGGCTCTTCATCATTGTGTTACAAAACTGTCCATGGGGTAGGGTCATGATATAAAGGAGACTGTTAAAAGAGGGTCTCCTAGAATTTACAGTAATAAACCAGTTTCAAACGGGAGCCAAGACAGAGAGCCCTTATTCTGAATCCATAAATTATAACATCATGACCTGATGTTAATTTTCTTGGTTGTAGCTTGCCTATGTTTTCCCCATCACCTTTTTTCTGGTATGGATATGATGGCTAGATAATATTTTGCCTCTTCACCCTTCAATCCTTCAGTGGATATTTACTGAAATACTCCATATGATGGTAGATAATTTGGAATACAGGAGTAGTTAAAACTACAGAAACAGAAATGTAGAGCCGAAGACACATTTTAAATGGTGTAGTCCAACACTTCTTCTCATAGAAAATAGAGGTTTAGAACAGTTTAGTGACTTAAGCAGGATCACAGAGCTTAGGGTTAGTGTACATTTTGGGACTTGTGATGTAGGTCTTGTCTCCTAGGTTTGTGATATTAATGGTTCCTGATCAGACTCCTAGAATTTAGATGGAGTGTTGGGACATGCAGACAGGAAGCGACTGGCGAACTCAGCCCTGCGTCAGGTAACCCTCCTCTTTCTCAACTGAGTAGCTCTGCAGTAAACAAATATCCCCAAACACAAAATTAACGGTGGTTTCCAGTCTAAGCTGAAAACTTAGTTTGGAGACTTCTTATGGAAGTCCTTCCATAGGATCACTAGTTATCTGTATCTTCCATTCCCAAATTGGGCTTTTGAAGGTGAGATCACCCAAAGGGAGAATAGTACCTGTTGTGCCAATGTTATCCCAATGAGCCACATGAAGTATAGAGCTCTGCTTTTACTCTGTAGGCACAGAGTACCCCAATAGTTGAGAAAAAGAGATAAGTGTCTTATAAAGCAAGATAAAATCTCCTTATTCACTGACTGACTTTAGATGCATTTAGTCTAAATAGAAAAATGTGGACCAGTGGATGTCAGAATCTTGCCATCTTATCAATCAAGTAAAGACCCTAGCTTTTTTTTTTTTAACCTTAAGAAAATCAATAGCTTTATTTTTCTTCAATATACATTTAGAAAACCGGTCTGAGAAGAGGTTTCATGAAATAGACCAGAGGACTATATACAAACTCAGGAATTCCAGATCAGCAAGACAAAGTGCACAGACAACACACTCTTCCCCAGGGCCCTGGAGCTTAGGACTGTCCCAACAGAGGTGAGGCAAGCTCCTGGATGGCTCTTGAGTTCAGCTGAGGAATCATGCTGATCTTCAGGAGTTTGCTACTTGCATGCTTATTCTTGATGGTGGTGAACTTGGTCATGTTCTTGTTGACGCGCCCGATGTTTTTGGCCATGTGCCTCATGACCTTCAGCACCTCGCTCTCTAGGCAGCCGGTGTAATTTAAAGCTGCTGCTTTAAGTTCCATTTCCCTTGGCTAGAACTTTCTGGGATAGGCAGGAAGTGCCTGCCACCACCTTAGAACAGTGATAGGGCACCATGTCATAGTCAATGAGAGTCAGCTCCATCGAGTATTTGGCTGAAGTGTGCTATTCAACATCGACATTCCCGGCTTTCGATGCCCGCCTTAGAAATAGAGCGGCAACGGTCGACTCAGCTCAAATTTCAGTTCTTTCAAAATCAGAGTTTACATTTCTCGAATCTGAGGACTGGTGTAAGCATTGTTGGTGATGTAAACAAAGTCTTCGATGTTTGGAGAAAACATTTCCTCATACTTGGAAGCCAAGAGCAGTGCCATAATGCCAACCAGCGGAAGCTTCTTAGGAGAGACTGGCTGAGCCTGTGCATATCGGTCCATGATGGCAACACACATATACAGCGTTTCCTGCAGCAGCCTGAGCTTGGAGTGCACTTGTACCAGCCAGTCCACCAGGATGGCACACATGCGGCCATTTATATCTCTCCCACCTAAGAAATGTTCATGGACTGCAGCACCTCAAGCTGCCTAGACTCTGGTAGACATCCTTCACATAGTCGCTGCAGAGCTGAGGGTTCTCCTAGTCCTCAGTATCAATATCCTCAGTTTTGTAGAGCAAGGCATCAGAGAAAGCTTGGCAGAGGTTCTCTTCCTTCATGGAGATGTCCTGAGGTGTGGGAGAAGGACCCTTTGGAGCCAACATGTCCATCTGTACTGGTTTCACAGAAGCAGTAGGTTTTGGGTGTTTGTTGACATTTGTTGTTTCGGTGGGTGGAACAGGCACTTTAGTGTTCTGGGTTTTCTGAGCTGCTTGTGTGGCTCGGGTTGTAACCCGATTTCCAATTTCTTCTAAAACTTCCCACCTGGTAGTCACATGACTTTTAGGTTTAGAATTGGTGGATGCTGTCGGGCGTTGGAACAGCACCATGAGGAAATGGACAGGCAAGAGTGGCAGCGCCCCGCGCCCCCCCCCCCCAGGGGAGGACTCAGACTGGACACGGAGAACACTAGTCTCCACTGTGCTGTTAGGACTGCCAAGGCTGTAGCTTTTAATGACTATCTTAGGGTACCTTGATCTTTGCAGCATAAGGTAGAATGGACCATTTGTTCCTCCTTGAAATTCAATTTTTCCTTGACTTCTGTAACACCATAGACTTGATTTTATTATTTCTGGTTGCCTCTTCTCACTACGTTCTTTGTGGCTTCCTCTTCTTCCACCTCTCCTTTTAATGTTGGGTATTACAAGATTTTGTCTTTGATATATCCCTCTGTTTGTTTTATAAACTCTTCCTAGTCAACTTTATCATGGCAGTCATCAGCTGTTCCCCCAGTATCCATCCACCCTTCCTTTAGTAAAAGCAAATTGATTTCTTTTGATAGGATGAACAAAACCTCTATGTCTCTCAGCATATGTGATTCTGATGTACCGATAAATAACAACCAGAATTCAGGGTGGGAGGAAGCCATAATTTGTAATATTTCTTTGGTGTAAATACTCTCACCACCATCAGAGGCTACTAATTCAGGACATATTAAATGAACACCTAATATGTGCCAGAAGGTGCTGTTTTAGAGACTGGGAATCCGCAATGTGAAAAGGACCAAAATTATCTCTGAGCTCATGGAGTTTATATTCTAGTTATACAGACAGGTAATAAATAATTAAATACATAAATTAAATAACAAGGTAATATCAGATAGTGATAAAGTAGAATAAAGGTGAGATGAGTGACTAAGGTAGGGAGCTATCTTAGACAGTGTGGAACTTTTGCTTGAACTGTTTGGAAAGAGATGGTCTTTTGTTGTGGTTCCTAAACTTGTAGGATGTCAGCCAGGAGGCGCTGGTATCCGTTTCCTCACCTAGACAGGGGAGAAGCAGAGATAAAATATGGAGATGAAGAGAGACAGATTCCTGGTGGTAACATTTGGATGTTTGAACATTTGGACATCTTTACGCAGCTGTATCTAATGCCAGCATATCTTGGTACTGTTTAAGCATATGAGCCAATAAATACCCTCCAGACAGTTTGTGTCTTTACTAATTATGTGTATCTCTTCCATCTCTTCAAATACTATTTATAGATATACAACATGAATAAATACTATTTATTCATATATAATATATGAATGACTCCAAAATCTCTATCTAGACTGGATCTGATTCTAAAATCCAGACACACGTGCATACATACAGCTGTATAGATGCCTACTCGGTATCTTCACAGGCAGAGTTTTGCAAGATCACAGATGTAATATGTATAAATTTCAATTCACCATCTTTCCTCCACAAACTGCTCACTCTGTTTAGTATTTCTACTCAACAAGTCAAAACTATGGATGTAGTTTTGTCCTCCTTCTTCTCCTTCAACCTCTGTAACAAATAGACAGTTAATTTCCATGGAATATAGCTCATAAATGCCTTGGGAACACACCCTCTTTTCTCTCCATTCCCACTCCTCAAGCTCAGGGGCTTGTTCTGGGTCTCTGAATCCATTCTTCCTTCCCTTTAGTTTCAATTTCTAATTGTTACCAGAGTATAAATACTCTCTTTTTAATATTAAGTTTAATAGTAAATGTGATTTTAGATTTTGTGTCAGTCAGGATTCTCCAGAGAAACCAAACCTCTAGGAGGAAACAATAAGAGTTTTATGTATATATGCTTATATATATATATATATGCATATATGAACATATAAATACATATATTAATATATAAATATATATGTAGAATATATATACATATACATTCACACACATACAATATATAAAAAGATTTATTTTAAGAAACTGGCTCATGAGGTTACGAGGGCTGGTAAGTCTGTAATATGTAGGGCAGGCTGGCAGCTCAGACAGGATTTCTGTTAGTCTTGAGTCAGAATTTCTTTTTCCAAAAATTCTCAGTCTTTTTAATCTTTGCTCTTAAGGCCCTCAACTGATTGGATGAGTTCCACTCATGAGTTCCGGCTTTACTTAAAGCCAGCTGATTGTAATAGTTAATCACATTTACAAAATGCCTACACAGCAGCATCTAGATTAGTGCTTGACCAAACAACTGGATACCATAACCTGGCCAAGTTGCCACATAAAATTAATCATCATGGACCAAGGCTAGGCATTATGAAACTGGCTACCTCCAGACTGTGGGAATTCCTGGATGATTTAAATAGTTTCTTTTTTCTCTTTAATTGAATTGTCTTTATTTTCTTAGTTGATTTTTTATTGGAGTATAGATGATTTACAATGTTGTGTGAATTTCTGCTGTATAGCAAAGTGAGTCAGTTATACATATACATATATTCACTCTTTCTTAGATTCTACTTCCATATAGGTCGCTACAGAGTATTGAAAAGAGTTCCCTGTGCTATACAGTAGGTTCCTATTAGTTATCTATTTTATATATAGTTGTTTCTTGAGAAGGCAAGTTGAGGCAGCTGAGTGTCGAAGGCATAATCTCATGTGCAAGAGAACCACTGGGGTGCTTGTCAAAACTGTCGGTTCCCTGACTTCATTCTGAGAGGATTCTTACTTCTAAGGTCTAAGTTGGGTATGATGTTAATTTTGTGGGTCTTCACCAGGATTTTTTAAAAAAGAGATAACTATAAGATAGAAAATATCAGAGGACATCCTGTGTGGTAAAAGTGAGTATTGATTCAAGTGAAAATTTTGCATTTTTTTTTTGCACACATACGTATAAGTGTGTGCATGGAGGTCTGAGGCATATTGCAAAATGTATTTCTAACTCTGAGGCATAGTCAAGGTCAGAAAAAGTTCGAACACCCTCAATGAGGAATATGGTCAATATTCACCCTTGTGACATGATGTGGCGAATAAGTCTTTCTCTTTCCTTATTCCATGAATTTTATTGCCATTCATAGCTCCATCCATCCTTCCTTGGGCAATGTCTTCATCTTCAGGTCTTGTTGAGTTCAGTGGTTATGGAGTAATGAAAGGTTAAGGCAGAGAGGGTACAAAACAAGGGCACAAAATCGCCACTTCCACCAGCCCCAGCATCTTCTTCCTTCTTGCCACTTCCTCACCATTCATCCCTAGCGTCCCTCTTTGCAATTTGTAAGACTTTCTGTTGCCTGTGCTGCAGGGACAGCAGAAGCCTGAAGTCAGATGTAGGGTCAAGCACCCCCACAGAGCTGATAGCAACAGCAAAGTGTACTTTAATAACTCTCCGTTCCCAAGCAGCTCTGGGAACCAAGCGCGGGACTTCCTCTGCCTTTCCTCCTCGGCTTCCTGGCCTGAGGGAAGACCTGACTGATGGTTCTGAATATCCATCAACAAATAATAAATAATAATAATAACCTGCCTGCCGCAGGCTTGTCGGAGTCAGGGAGGCTGGGTTTGCTGACGCTTTCTTGCTACTTAATACAACTTCAGAGTCAATTTTAAGCAGCAAACATAGCAGCTTTGCACCAGGGACTTGTCCTTGCTGCTGTCCTTAGGTCTGATTCCCAGGGTTGGGGCCCATCTGGGGGAAATTGTGAAATGGGTGGTATGCCCATGGTGACGTTGGAATTCAAGATCTGCAAGTTTATTCTTTCCTCAGATTCGCCTCTCAGGCACCACGGTGTTCTCAAATGTCCCCACTTCCCTCTTTTCTTCCAGTTTATGGGCTGGAAAAGACCCAGATTGAAGAAATAAGTCCTGGGTTGTAAGGAGGCATCTTTTCAGAAAATACTTACTCTCTGTAATAATTAAGCTCTTGGGCTTTGGGGTCAGAATTCCTGGGTTTGAATTTGAATTTCTGTTCTTCCATCTAAGTGTGTGTGTGAGAGAGACAGAGAGACCCTGAACATATTACTCAACTTCTCTGAGCTTCAATTCCTCATCTGCAAAACACATATCATATTCATAGTAATAATTATAATTGGTAACATTTCCTTAGTGCTTGTTATGTTCCCAGCAGTGTTCTAAGTGTTTTACCTGAATTATCGCCTTGAAGCCTCCTAAGAATCCCATGAGAAAGGTTATGTAATTGTCTTTGGCTTACAGATGGGGACACTGAGGCAGAGACTGGATAAGGAACTTGCTCCAGGCCACACAGCTGCTAAACGGCGGGCTAAGATTGCTCACAAAGCTGGGCCTCTGCTCCGCGTCTCCTGGATGCTAAGTGGCAGAAAGCATGGCCAGGCTTAGTTAAAATCCAGGCTCTGGGACAGGGGAAGTTTCCCTTTAGGATTTTGACTAGTCCAAAGTAAACATTTTTAATTCCAAATTTTCAGGTCCAGGGAAATTGTTGGTGTAGATAATTACCCTAACACCATACAAAGTTGCTATAGTAACTGTTCTCAACTCCACTCACCCTCCAGACCAGCCCTGAGAGCCAGGGGTGGGCTTTGCCTCTCCAAAATATCAGCTCATTGACAAGAGACACCTTGTGCTCTGAGGTTCTTTATAGCACGCAGCACGTTGAAAAGCTTATCCTGGTTGTCCAGAGAGTTTTTAAGTCCATTCAGCATGATAAATGGGCTCTTGTGTGAGGGCCCTGGCTCCCCAAGCCTTCCTTCTCTCATCTCTCTAAAGAATGGCCTACCCATGGCGATTCTTTTTGAAAGTGCAAACACTCTTGGTTGGAGGAAATTTTCAGACATCAATTTCTTAGAGTGGCTTTCTTGATCAGATTACTTTCCTTCCAGTGAGGAGCCAGGAACCCCTGCACCCAGGAGGAGGGGAAGTTGGAGTCAGATATTGATGGTCTGAGTTTTCCCTGAGTGGTTACCCTGGGTTAGACTAGATCATGGACTCCGTGTGGAATACTGCTCTGGGCTGTGGCAGAAGATGATATTTCTTTGTTGCTCATGGTCAAAGACTGAGGGGGCCCTTCTGTGTTTTCTATAAGCTGGGATCCAGCCTGGGAATCTTGCATCTGCAATTTTCCACAAATGTCTGCTACCCTATTGCTTGCTTCTGAACCTCCCAGAGATGAATAATTTAGTTGGCACAGAAATAAAAGTCCCAACACTCTCATCTCATTTCATTTTGGATTCGTGTTTAGCAGCTGGAGGTAGAAGGGGACAGCAGAGTGACTAAAAGAGACTATAAACTGGCGATATATCACAGCCATTGGCCTCCTTCATGGAGAAAGCTTGTAGTGCCAGGCATGCAGTGGTCGAAGCCCTACATGGTGAGAGGCGTGTTTCATTGGGCTCTTGGAAAATGGTTCAGCCACACTCACTTCTAATCCAATTTAATGATCCTATTTTGATAGCTTTACGTATTTATTTGCTGGTTAGGAGAAAAACCACCACCTCACAAGGTCTCCCTGCAGGTACTCTAAATACAGGGCTACTGAAGGAGCCGCTGTCCTTGCTCCATCCTGGGGGCCTAGGGCTTTGGTGAGAGAATGTGGCCTTCAGACGGGCTGGGATGTTTGAAAGGGCAGGGACCAGGGACAGAGGGTGAGGGCGGTGCTAAAGGTTCTGAATAGCCAGCTGGGGTGGGAGCGTGGTCGTGAGGGAACATAATCTGGTGTGACTCTTTGTTTTCATGGCATCACCTCCTATTCCTCAGACCAACAGAATCACCAAGCTGTAAACGGCACACCTTACAAATCAGGGTTCCCTGGCGTGGCTGGAGCGTTCATTACCAGCTGTAAAGGCACACCAGCAAGAGAGGTTGCTGTTCTGTAGCCCAATTTTCCATCGCAATAACCCAATTAACTGGTGTGTGTGTTTGTTTTACAAAGCTCCAAGCTACAATAAACCATACAGATACGCAGGCTGCAGAAAGCTCTGTAATTAGGACAAGGTGTACAAATTAAACTACTCTTTTTAAACTTCAAACCAGCTAACTTCTGACATACTGTACTGCTGGGGCTTCTGGGACTGAACCCAATTAACATCTTAGTATTTTATAAGCATCGTTTTAATTGCATTTGTATGCAATCTTCTCTCCAAGTGCCTTTCAAGGTGCTAGTCCTTGTTCGGCTTTTATTACCTTGGTGATTTAAATCTTCTCTCTCAGAGGTTCCCGTTAATAATGACTACTGCTACTTCAAATGCTGGTCCAACATAAAACTCATCTCTCAGAAGAATTATGTTTTAAAACAGTTACATTTAACTTTATTATTACATTTTTAATTTTTTTCACTGTTTGAACATTACGCCTTTAAATGTTTTATCAATCTGTCAGCTCTTGTAATGGCTAGGAAAGAGATTCATTTTAGAAGATGAGATGGTGGTTCCCCTACCTACCTCCCCTGCTCATCCTTTGTGTGGAGTAAGTGTTTGGTGCCATTGGATGCCATGAGAGGAGGAGGTAACTGAATGAGTAAATTTGGAGTTTTTAGATTTCCTTATGGGTTTCAGCATCTTGGTCTACATATTGAGGCTGGACAAGACAACTAAGCAATTTTCTTCCTTTCGATATTTAAAAAGGCACCAAAATATGCAGGGATCAAGATAAATAATATCTTAAAGCGATATTAAAAATAAAATCAACAAAATATGACTTGCAGACCAGCCATCATTTTTTGTAAATAAATCTTTTGGTGGCCAGGGCTGGGGTTGGGTTGTGCACACTTGGTGTCTTGTTTTATTTGAAATTCTGATCTTTTATTTTCCATGGAGTTTTTTGGCTTTCATTTGTATCATCAAAAGTGTTGCATTAAAATATTACTTATTTTGATCCCTGGGTTTTTGGTGCCTCCTTAAATTTTACACCTGGGTGAGTGAGTGTCTCACTCACCTCCCCCTGTTCCAGACCTTGCTATAAATCTAAGTGCAAAGAGTACTTTAAAAGGCATTGAAACATATGGAGAAGTCCTAAAGGAAAGTTTTCAGCCAGTGAGTCAAAAATACAGGGGAAAATTCAGCCCAGGGTTCGGTTCTTTCTGAGTGTGATGGCCACAGAAGCCCTCACTTTCTGCTTAGAAGCACCCAACTGAAGGGCGGTGCCTGAGTTTACGGGAATCATGGCATGGCTAACTCTTCCTCTCCAAAACCCTAGCCTATGAGAGCAAAACGTTTTTGTAATTTTCTTTTGGCACGTGCTATTGCAAGAAGGAGTTAGGAAAAATGAGTACTAATGTTGTGCTCAATTAGGATTTCTGTTATCTGGATAAAAATATAGTCTTGAGCAGGCAATGGGATCCTCCTGGAATATTTTAAATCTTTTTGCTTGATTGAGTGTCTTGTCAAACAAAACTGGCAGGCTCTCTCCCAGAGCTGCCTGAATCTATGCAGATATGATTTCTATCATGCCTTTATTATGTGTAGTCTGTAATAAGGATGAACACATATAAATCATCTCTAGATGGCAGTTAGGATGCAATACTCAAAGGAGAAAGACATTTTTGCTTTCAAATGTCTAGTGATTTCAGATATTATATAGCAAGTCTTCGCTGAACTGCACAATCTTCAATTCTACTCAAGCCCTTCTGTGGAAGAATGAGACTTTCATATCTTTTCTTTGCAAGGATCGCTAGTGTGGTAAGAATCATGTCACTAAGACCAGAGCACTGTATCTTTTTGGCTAGTCTGATGTCAAAGTTGCATTTGAAAAGAGGATACTTCTGTGATTTGATTTAAGAAGTTGGTCTTGAGAGATATGATGGGGGAAACCTCAGATTTGGGGTCTGCTTTTCTCTAAACAGGGCATGAGTCGTAGAGTGGGGAAGTATCAAAATTATGTTCATCTGAGTCTGAAGGAAGAACAAAGTGCATTTCTGGTGACGTTTCAAAGGATCTTTCTTTCCCCTGGATCAGGAAGTGAGTCATAAATATCTCAACCTCTTCCCAGTGACACAAAGGGTAATTTGGTAAGGAAAAGCAAAACAAAACAAAAGAAAAGAGCTCCAGACCTGGCTACTAATATTGTTGAGCAATTACTATATATCAGCTACTGAGCACTCCTTGTATTATCTGACTTACTCTTTGGTAGACTGGAACAATATAGGGACTATTCAGATATACATTGTACAGTCAAGGAAAGGTAGGCAAGAGTCTATCTATGGTCACATGTTTGGTAGGTTTGGTAGGTGATGAGCCAGGATTCAAATCCAGACACCTTGGTTCCTGAGGTGATTTCTCATCCACTCTGTTTTCATATCCTGTGTGGTCTTGGGCCACCTCACCTCCCACATCTCAAGAGGACCAGGACAAAAGTGAAATAGCTAGCTAGGAAATTGAAGTAGGTAGGTGGTCATAAGGTCTCTGAATCCCACTTCAGTTGCCATTACAAGGCAGTTTATAGAAATTCTTTGGTTGGGTTGTGGCGAGTGTGTCTATGTTCTAGGGTGGCAGTCATGACAGTGAATGGGGTAAACTCCAGACATATTGTGAAGGAACTTTGGTTTTCAAGGCTTCCACTTCTCTGGTCTGAGGTCTTCTTCCCCTTTCAATGCCTTTCTTTCCTCCCTCCAAGGAGTCTTGGATTTGACTGCTGTAGGTCCACCAGACCAATGCTCACACACTGCAGCACACATAGAGAATGACAAGGGAGAATGCCATTGGCAGGTCCGGCTGCAGAGTTGGAAACCTTGTACCAGGTCACCAATACCATGAAGCCTGGGGCCACATATCTCTGATTAGACACATCACTCCTGGTGCAAAGGGAGACATTGTGGTAAAATAATTCCCACCAAGTCGCTAGAGATTTGACCAGCCAATATACACCTAAGACTACTCTTCCTCTTAGGAACATTAGCTCTTGAAAGTGGGAGACTAGGGGGACAAGGGCTTTCCCCACAGCCTGTCATCATGCCAAGTGGTTTCTTTGCCCTGCAGTGAAAGGTGAGAGGGGAGGACTGTCAAGTCTCAGGCAGAGGGAGCAATCAGATCAGGAAGGAGGCTTGGGGAGAGAGCAAAGAACAGAAAGAAGACAACAGAAAGGAAGAGAGGAGCATTTCTTGACTGGAGTCTTTTTTAATGGGACTGAGGGGGAACAGTTGTCTGAACACAAACCCAGGAAGTTGCTGTGACGTGCACTATTTTCTACCTTATCTACAGGCAGCTCCGGCCAGATAAGGGGTGTCACTGTGATTTCTCACTCTTGGCTGCTCTGGCTGTGCAGTTTTCCAACTCCAATCCCAGAGTGTCTGTGTAAGGGCTTCCCTGGGCTTTCTCAATGATTGGCACAAAGATTCAGACCTTGTCAATTGAGCTGCTTAGAGCTGAGATTCCAGCTGGTTAAGATGCTTGGTTCTCCATAGCTTGCCCTGTAAGGTTCTCATTCTTCATCTATAAACTGGAGATGGTAATTGCCTCCCAGACTACCTTCCAGAATTGTCAAATATAAGACATTACTATGATTTAAGGCAGCAACATAATTTCAAATAGGGAAGGGAGATCTATGTAGAGGTCAACTGGGCTACACCTTTAACTCAGTGCGAGGTGATTTGCCCTTAACTGATTTGATACTAGGGATTGCAAATGTCACTCTGAAACTCTCAGGGTGGAGAGTGGGGTGAGGGAGGGTGGGCATTCTGTACTCTCATTCACTCCTGCAGTTGTGAAGTCCTTATTCACACTTTACCTAAAATTTGCCTGATACAAGGGAGCTCTTAAGTTTCTTTACCTATGATACAGATGGGAAAATATGAGTGTAAATCATCCATAGTAGCACATCTTTTTATGTGCTTAAAGATTATTCAGAGTGCCTTCCACAGACTTCTTTTCCATTAAGCTGGGGCCCCAGCTCTGAGAGGTCTTTTTAATTCATTTCCCAATCTCATTTTCTTTCTGTCAATAATCTAAACTGTTCTTTGTGGAATTTGACATTCCAAGCCTTCCACTCCGGTCCTGCCTTGTGGCCCAGGAGTGAGGACTCGGCTCACCCACTCTTGGGAAAGAGGAGGTGTGGCCGAGAGGTTCCAGGGGCCAGTGTTTGGGGGTGGAGGAGGGGGTGGCCATTTTGGACCACCGTGTTTGCTGACTGTTGACCTAGGAGAGATCTGGTGGCAGTCCCTGGCTACGTTTAGCCTGATCTTTGGGAGCTGGAAGCCTGTGGCAGGTGGTACCTGCTGAGCGGATGAGCTTTTATAGCTTGGTGCAGACAGACTCTGGGGCATGGCCCAGATAGGTTAACCTTCAGAGTGTGCTGACATCTGCATATGAAGACATTTAATGTAGGATTCAGTCATTGTTTATACGGCAGTGTGAGGTTAGCAAAAGAATGCTGGGGAAACAGAATTCCAGGGTGCTAATCTGGTCTTTGACACAGTGTGACTTGGGCAAGTAACCTGGCTTTTCTGAGCCTCAGCTTCCTGATCTAGAAAATAAAAGCAGTGTATATTTTTGCTGGGTAAAGTATGAAGACTAGGGGAGCTTATACATATCAAAATGTGGAGGACAATTTAATTTGAACATTATAATAAGGGATTATTATTAATATTATCAACATTATTCACCTCACTAAATGGACTATCTCCTTGGGCAGAAAAGAAGGGACACAGAAATACTTAGGACTCAAAATAGCCAGAAAAGTCATGTGTAAGATTCCCTCGTCAGTGCCTAAAAAATCCATAGAGCAGGGACATTGTCTTTTCGTGGTGGGACCTCTGGAGCTTGGTGAAGTTTCCTTCTCTGGCTGAGCCTGGAAGGACCAGGCTCTTTGAGGGGCCACTGCCTAGGAAACTCTCTGAGACTACTGAAGTGTTCTGACACTTTCCCTTCACTCAACAACCTTCCAGGGTTCAATCATTTCTTCCTTCAATGTGCATTTATTATGCTACTCTGTGTCAGGCACTATGCTAATTTGGGGGATGCCATGATAAACAAGGCAGATATTATCTTTGGTCCCCTGGTAGCTCCCTTCTAAATGGCTGTGGATGATTTTCATGGTATCCATGAATTTTGGGAAATTGGAGAAAAAATTACATGTGTTTGTGCAGTTGTTTTTCCCAAAAGTGTTTGTATCTTTGATAGGATTTTAAAAGTGGCTCAGAACTTCTCCAAAAAGGTTAAGAATCATAGCCTTGTGGGAAAGATTAGCTATTCACATGAAACAGTAACTACAAGGCAGGAAGTGTCTGGTAGAGAATCTTATAGAGAGTATACTATGGATACAGAACAGGGAGTGCTTCTTGTCAGCTGACTTTAAAAAATAGAAGAGTTCAATTCAGTGTCTGTTTATTGCATAACACTGAGAGAAACCATTCATATCATAGCCATGTGAACAGTACCTCTTGGAGTTGAGCATTGCACAACCTGGGCGGCTATGCATGGCGGCCCTGACTTGGTTGGGGGAAGAAACCATTCTTGTTGGTGAGTTATGGATTTCTTGAGAAAGTTGTGATAACCATTCTTTTAAGAGCAATAGGAGAAACACTAAAGGAAAAGTCAGCAATACCACTGCTTGTGGAACAACCTCAGTGTGCAAGTAGGGTTGGTTTTCTTATTTTTCCATTTAATTTCTTGAAGTCCTCACATGCCTTATTCAAGGAAGCTCATTGTTTCCTTCCACTCCTTGAATTATCCAAACCCTCAGAGCTTGCTTAAGTAGTCCACAGGGTGGTCAGTCTTTATTGGACACTCACTGAGGAGGGAAGTGGAATATGAGCAATCTTCCAGTGATGTGGTTTCTCACTGGCCCATGTATGACTTGGAAAACATCATTCTGCACCTCTCTTGAGCAAGGCTTCAGTTCAGGTCCCATCATTGTTGCCCTAGGACCTCATGGGCTCTTGGCCTATCCTTACTTGTTCAAATGTCTTCCAAGGATAAATAGAGTCATTACTAAAGGCTGGCTTCAAGTCCACACCTTCACTAGCCTAGAACATTGATCCAGCTTCTTCCCCCCGATCCCCTCCTCATCCCTCAAAAGGTAGAAGGTTTTATTACATCACTGTTTGAGGACAGTCTAGTACCCTCACAATATCTCCTTTTTTCCCTTTAATTTTTATTGGAGTATAGTTGTTTACAATGTTGTGCTAGTTTCTACTGTGCAGCAAAGTGATTCAGCTATGTGTATACATATATCCCCTCTTTTTTTGGATTTCCTTCCCATTTAGGTCACCACAGAGCACTGAGTAATGCTATTCAGTAAGTTCTTATTAGTTGCCTATTTTATGCATAGTGTTCTTCCCTGGAGAATCCCAGGGACGGGGAGACTGGTGGGCTGCCATCTATGGGGTTGCACAGAGTCGGACACGACTGAAGTGACTTAGCAGCAGCAGCAGCAGTGTATATATGTTAATCCCAACGTCCCTATCCCATCCCACCTCCCTTTTCCCTCCTGATATACATATGTCTGTTCTCTACGTCTGTGACTCTATTTCTGCTTTGCAAATAAGATCATCTATATCATATTTCTAGATGCCACATATATATGTTAATAAACAATCTTTGTTTTTCTCTTTCTGACTTCACTCTCTAAGACAGTCTCTAGGTCTATCCACATTTCTGTAAATGAATCAACTTTGTTTCATTTTATGGCTGAGTAATATTCCACTGTATATATGTACACATCTTCTTTATCCATTCCTCTGTTGATGGAATTTAGGTTGCTTCCATGTTCTGGCTATTGTAAATAGTGCTTCAGTCAACATTAGGGTATATGTATCTTTTTAAATTATGATTTTCTCTGCATATTTGCCTAGTAGGGGAATTGCTAGCTACATCTCCCTTCTGAAGAAAGTTCTTTTTAGGAATTTATACAGTGACACAGCTGGTAATTTCTGCTGAGAAAAAAAAAAAAAAAACTTATTTAGCCCAAGCTGAGTCTCTGGTAGGCAGTGTTCTGATGGGCTCCCTCTCCCCAAACAGGTTTTGTGGGTGAGGTAGTACAATGGGCAGATGACAAGATCATAAAAGTAAGAATTTGGATTTGGATGCTGCATCAGATCTGTGACTTTGGGCAGTTTATTTAATCCTCTCTGAACTTTAGTTTCTTCCTCTCTGAAATCTTTTACATATTGCTTACCTCAGAGGGTTGTTATCCAGATTAACCAAGATGATGCATGTGAAGGACTTAGCACTATGCCTGGTATAGGGGTTAGGACTCAGAAAACTTTATCTAGAGCTAGCAGTGAGAAATAAGAAAGAAGATGAGAAAGAGGAGGAAAAAAATAGAAAATTGGACATCGGGCTAGAAGGGAGAAGCAGGAGCAGATAGCCAGCCAGCACCCACGATCACCCTACTGTACTCATGTTTTATGCACCAGAAGCCACCCCCAGCGGTGTTCCTCTTTTCCTCAGATGCAAAAGACATTGTGCCCAGGGCTTTCCCCAGATCAGCCCCTAGGCTGTCCCAGCCAGCCTCCATTCAGCTTCTCACGGCTGGTCCTGCCTGCCTCCCTGTGCCTTGGAGACATTGCTGACCTTGGGGTCACTTTTCCTTAACCCTCCAGTGGGGCATCCTGTGGGACCGGAGCCTCTGGCCAAGGAATGGCCTCAGAAACTTGGCAACAAGAGTCAGGCACGTGTTCTGTGCTGTGGCTGCCCTCTAATCTAGAAAGGTACTGGGGATGTGTGTCAATGACACTTGTCATTTGCATATTGAGCTCTTCTTGGCCTGCACTAGACAAGGAAAGAGTGATATGCTATGGCTATGATCTCTCAGCAAAAGACCAAGAGACCCAGAATGCTTTGTGTCTCTCTAGGGGTTGGCAAGCTGAACTTAAGTAGGGTGCTAGGCTGCAACCTTAGTCTAGTTCTGGGCATGGCATTGCTTGTGCTTCCATTTCTCATGAGTCTATCCAGACCCCCAGATCATTAGAAACAGTTTCAGCACGTGTAGTAGTGGGGATGAGGAGAACTGTCCTTTTCCCTCATTTACATATCAACATTGATTGTGTTACCTTGAGCAAGTTACCTCTTTTCCCAATAGGTTTCCTTATATGCAAAGTGGCAATAGTAATGGGTATTATGATAGGGGGCTTCCCCGGTGGTGCTAGTGATGAAGAACCTATCTTCCAGTGCAGGAGACATAAGATACACAGGTTTGATCCCTGAGTCAGGAAGATCCCCTGGAGTAGGAAGTGGCAACCCACTCCAGGGTATTTGCCAGGAGAATCCCTTTACAAATGTTTTCAGCTCCCCTTGCAACTCTTTCCTCTCCCTGAGCAACTGCATGGATCAGCCTCATATAAACTGTGGCATGTTGGAAAGCCTTTGAAAAACGGTACCTAGTCTTTTGCAGTTGACCTCTTCCAGGGCCCACGAGGCAGAGACCTATGCATGTTCCCTGGCCTGCAATAGCAGAGCGATAACTCTCTACATAACACTTCTTGCCTATTGCCACATCATGTAAATGGAAGTTACCAGTATTCATCCAGAACTCAAAGCTGAGTCTCACCAAATGACTCGGGGGAAATTTTGCAGTGATAACTTCAGTGGGACTGAATGATGGATGGGTACATAATGGATAGCTGGAGCTTCTGGGTCAGGAAGCTATAAAGAAGAGTCCTGTGCTAAAGGCCCTTGGAGCAGGTCACATAACTGTGTTTGGACATTGGGTTCATCACGGCCTGTGTCTTAACACAGTTCTCTAGTTAAGTTCAAGGAAGGAGCCAATGACTTCTGCCCAAGGCTCTCATCAGAGTCTCAGGTTTGGAAGGCACTTTGCTGCTGCTGCTACTGCTAAGTCGCTTCAGTCGTGTCCGACTCTGTGTGACCCCATAGACGGCAGCCCACCAGGCTCCCTCGTCCCTGGGATTCTCTAGGCAAGAATACTGGAGTGGGTTGCCACTTCCTTCTCCAGTGCATGAAAGTGAAAAGTGAAATTGAAGCTGCTCAGTCGTGTTCGACTCTTCGCGACCCCATGGACTTGCAGCCTACCAGGCTCCTCTGTCCATGGGATTTTCCAGGCAAGAGTACTGGAGTGGGGTGAGATTATCTAACTCAGCAAATATATAATATTCATCTCCCCACTCAACCCTGTGTCCGTAACAATGGCAGACATCACTAATTAATGGTGGTATTCTCTCTGGAAAACCCTAAATGCAGCTTCAGAATCCTTTAACACTTAGTTGTCCAGGCAATATGGCATTGATCGTAGACTCCAACCAGAACTTCTAATTCTTAGTTTAGTTCTCTTCACATGGTTCCTTCCCAGGTCTGAGGGAACGGGGGATTTGAAGAATCCTGCTTGGAAAATAGAGGCGTTTCTGTCTTTATTGGATGTTAATAGGGGCAACCAAGGTCTTGGAAAGGACATCAGATTAAAGATATGAAGTTAAGTTCTGGTCTTGATGTTGTGCCAGAGCAGCTGAGTGATCTTAGGCAAGGTGTTACTTCCTTGGATCTCAGTTTGTCTCATCTGTAAAATAAAGGGCTTGAGAGGACCACATGATTGCCATGGACCTTCTTTCAGAAGTATGGCTTTGAAATGTTTGGGTACATCATGCCTCATGAGATACATGTTTCTTGCTCCTGGGAGTCTGTCTGTATGCCCTGTATCACCAATGACCGACGTGTGACAACCATGCTGCCACTTCCCACTTCCCTGCCTGTAGCTTATATGGGCAGTGTGGACTCCATGTGGACTCAGTCTAGAGTCTTTTCATCCTTTTTGGCAGAAGGGGAGGATGTCTAGGCAGCCACTACCAGTTGATTAAAATTTGCAAGGCAAATAAAAACCATTTGCCATCTTTTACGAGCTGAATCTTGTCCCTTCAAATATTCATGTTGAAGTCCCAACCCCTAGAATGCATTTGGAGAAAGGGTCTTTACAGAAGTAGTTAAGTTAAAATGAGGTCATTGAGAAAAGTCCTAATCCAATACAACTGGTATCCTTATAAGAAGTGGTAACTTGGACAGAAGGAAGATGGAGAAGATGCAGGGAAAAGATGGTCATCTACAAGCCAAGGAGAGAGACTGGGACAGATCCTTCCCTTATGGGCTTCGGAAGAAAGTTACCTCCTTGACCTCGGACTTCTAGCCTCCAGAAGAGCAAGAAGATAAATCTCTGTTGCTCAAGTCACCCACCCTGGAGGAGTATTCTGTTATGGCATCCCTAATAGACTCATATATCGTCCCTTGCTTACCTCCACCCCTGGACCCTTAGTACAGCTAGGATTATAAAGACCCCCTCCCAGATCAGACATTCTGCAAACCCAAGAGCCTGACAACTGCATTCATTGGCTGTGGGTCCCTGGAGAGAGGAACTATTTCTTAATTAGCATAGAGCCAGGCATACAGGAGGCACTCAATACATGTGAAAAGAAGGGAGAAGATGAAATGTTAGAAAAACAAAAAAGAAGAAACTATTGCTACAGAGTTCCAGAGAGGGCCTGTGCCATTTGAATATCTTTAGGATGTTCTTTTTGGTTTTGCTTTGAAAAAGTCACCTGGAGCTCCCTAGCATCAGGCAGAGCCTGTTGGCTCACCTAGAACTTTTTTGCCTTTTCTAGAAACTAAGATTACAAACTGAAACTCAAACAGGCACTAGAGAAGTAGAGGTGACTGAAAATGAACTGAAATCTCCAACAAGGCCAATGGGTTAAATTGCTGTTTCAGACCAGTTGGAATTTGGCTGAGGGTTAAAAAGGAAGTTGGGAACTGGTTGGGAGCTGGGGAAGCCGCTTTTCTTCTGGGCGCCTCACTCTGGGTTTGGCATTTTACCTGCTAGATGGCGCTGTCCTCTAAGGAAAGACGCCAACTCGGCTCTAAGGGTCAAGGAAACAGGAACAACTGAAGTTGGAAAGAATTGATGGGCAAGAGGCAGAGGGGATGGAGGCCAGTCCTCTCCCCAGCAGCAGCATCTCCTTTTGTGGTGGTTCTGGTTCCCTTTAGAGATCTTATTTTACAGTGTGGGTGTTTCATAACATCACATCTGAAAAGTCACAGGGCCTTTTTCTCTGAACAAAAGTGAATAAGAAGTGTGTGTGTGTGTGTGTGTGTGTGTGTGTGTGTGTGTGTGTGTGTTGTGAGGAAGGGGCAGGGAAGATCACTGAAGTCCCACCACAAGGCTGTAACTTACAAATGACATGTCCCTGTACTGGTCTTTGGCCTTGACTTATATGAGATCAGTGGGAAAAAGAAACAGTCAGGCCTTTCTCTGTGCTGCCTGCCAAGGTAGACGCCTCACACTCCTCGAGCTTTACTCCAAAGCCTCTAGCTCAGCTTCAAACTGTCGGGGCAAACTGCTTGTGGGGGCCGAGACTCCCTCTCCTTGGGCAATGTTAGTGTGAGACCCACGTGCTGAATCTGGGTCTGCATGTGAAATCAGGGATGTGGTCTGTAACTACTCCCCCTCTATCAGCAGCCAGAAGGAAGGAAAACAAAGATAAGGGTGGGGGTGGGGGGCTGGAAACCAGGAAGGGACAGAAGAGCAGAGATGAGAGGGTTGAGGAAAGACAGGAGACAAGGGAACAAAGAACAGAGGTGAGGGGTGAAAGGGATGAGGAGGGGCGAGAGGGACACGTAGGATGAGGGGGCCAGAAAGAAAGGAAAGGGCCACGCAGTGAACCATAGTGGAGGAGAAAGGATGGACCAGTAGGGGAAATGAGAAGACCAGGAAGCCAGAGTGGGGCTTTCAAGTCGGTGCTAAAGTCAGGAAACTTAAAAGGCAGGGGAAGGAGGCTCTGCCAGGCAAACAGGAAAACAGAGGAAGAGGAAGTCTAGTAACTAGAGAAAACCTGACTGAGGGCCCAAAAGGAGGGGAAAACCACTGTGATGGGGCGGTTGCAGAAAGGCAAGGCAGCAAGGAGTGGCAAGCAAGCTCTGAAGCAGGAGGGCGGAAGCAAGGAAGGCAGAGAACAGAGCTGGGAAGAAGGGGAAAAACACGGAGAGGGAATGAGCAAAACACAACCCAGTAGAGAGTGAGGGAACAGGGAAAGAACCATTAAAAGAATGCTTACCTTATAGTCATAAAAACTGGAATGTGTGTATTTTGGCCTCTGGCCATGGTCCAGGAAACATAGCATGGCTTTTAAGCAAATGTGGAGTGGTTGTGTCCACACGTTAGTAGCTTGCCCTGGTCTGCTGCTTTGAAATGTAGCTGTTCTGGGCTGCCCCCTTGTTGGCTGCCAGCCGGCTACTGGGGACATTAGATAGAACCTACTCTCCGTACCTAAGGTCATCCCTGTTCGATTTATGGTGCTGTAAGTTCACAGGTACAGGCTTCTCTTCCAAGGCGGTCTCTGCCCTTTGCAGGCCAAGAGTTGAGATGTGAATCCTGTGGGGTGACCTGCTCACTGTGTCTTGAATCAGTGGTCCCTTGGAGGATGTTTCTTGGTGAGACAGGGTGCAGAGGCTCTGGAAGGGCAGGGCAGGAGGTATGTTAAAAGTAATGCGTGGAGATTAAGGGAAGGGAGCCTGAAGTCTTATAGCCACGATTTGGTTCCGAGTTTTACCATTTTATTCCGTAAAAACTAGCATGTGTTTCTTAACCTTTCTGAGCCTCAGCTACTAATCTGTAAAACTGGACTCATAATCCTGCCTATCTCATAGTGTTCTGATGAAGCTTGAATGAAATGATCCATGGGGCCGAGTGGCTAGATTGTACTGATGCTCACTGAATGTTAGTTGTTCTTTGTTTTACCATCTAAAGACCAAATAACTCTGTGTGTGTGTTTGTGTTTGTGGGGATCAGTCCTCGAATGCAGAGTAAGGGGCTTAGTTTTGAAGGTATTTTAACAAAAGAATGATCTTTGAAAATGATTGTGGAAATAGATCCAGTGGTGACACGTGGCTGTTTTGGAGAACGGGAGAGCATGCATGAGGTACTGTGGTCCTGGACTAGGGTTGGGGGGATGAAAAAACATAAAAAGAAAGTAAAGAAAGAAAGTGAAGTCGCTCAGTCATGTCCAACTCTTTGCTACCCCATGGACTGTAGCCCACCAGGCTCCTCTGTCCATGGGATTCTCCAGGCAAGAATACTGGAGTGGGTTGCCATTTCCTTCTGCAAGGGATCTTCCTGACCCAGGGATCAAACCCAGGTCTCCAGCATTGCAGGCAGACGCTTCAACCTCTCAGCCACCAACTGCAACTGAAAAAACATAAAGAGTATTTTGAGAGGCACTCCAAACCCAAACCCAAAATCTTTATGATTGGATAGATAGTGACAGAGGGACAGTTTTAAAAATTTATTTATTTTTAATTGGAGGATAATTGCTTTACAATGTTGTGTTGGTTTCTGCCATACGTCAACATGAATCAGTCATAGGTATCCATATACATCCCTCCCTCCTGAACCTCCCTCCTACCTCCCACCTCATCCCACCCCTCTAGGTTGCTACAGAGCACTAGGTTGAGGTCCCTGTGTCATATAGCAACTGCCCATTAGCTATCTACTTTTACATATAGTAATGCATATATTTCAATACTACTGACAGAAGGGGCATTTTAAGTATGACTCCAAGGTTTGGGGTCCTAGAACAGGGCAGAGAGAGCCCTCAAGCTAAGAATGATTTCTCACATTTTAAAAAGACTGTTAAAAACAAAGAAAAACATAACGGAGAAGGTATGTTGTCTGTAAACCCTAAAGTATCTCCTATTTAGCCCTTTACAAAAAGAATTACCCTACCTCTGGCCCAGGCTATTGTATCAGAAGATGACTCTGCCCCAGAAATCAGGAAACCTGGAGAGGTACAATGTCTCCCAGAACACTAGAGCATTGGAGTAAAGCAGGATCTGTGTGAAAAATACACAGATTTAAGTCATATATTCATTCCACGAATATTTTTTGAATGTGGCTCAGGAGATAGACACACCTGGTTGATTCCTGGCTCCATCTTCTTACTTGTCACCTTCAACAAGTTATCAAGCTCTGTGTATCTCACTGTTTTTCCACTTGTAACATGTAGATGATAGTTATACTTACCTCCTGGAAACGTTTTGAAGGATTAAATATGATAAGACATGTAAAGTATTTAGGCCATGTCTGGCACACACCACATAATAAATAATTAGCTTTTATTGTTGGGAAACTAGAAACCCAGAGATAGAAATGAGCATGGCTTGTGCTACGCGACAGTAAGAGGGTGAATAGACTTGATAAACAACAGTGAGCCAATATCACTTGCCATTTTTATTATCATCAATATCAGCATCTTTTACTCCTATTATAACTTGAAGTCTGATCCTGGGACCCCAGTGTTCTCATTCATAAAGCAAGAGGTTTGCTAGGATTCCTTCCAACTCCGTCTTTTTAACTTTCTGTCAGTTTCTTCCTCCTTCCCCATTTCCCTCCCTTCCCTCTATGCAGTTACAAACACGCTTAATTCTCCTTGACATTTCTGACAGGCAGGTCATCTCTTCCCCATCCTCTTTAAAAATCCTGATCATGTAAGAACTGATTCTATTTTCCCTGCATTCCCAGTGATCTCTCTTCCTTTTGCAGCCCCTCCCCCTCCAGGCGTTTACAACAAAAGAGTCAGGTCATTTTTCATGCAGTATCAGCCAAATGTCAGCCTCCGAAGCATTTGTCCTTGTTTCTCTGAGTGTCGGAAGTTCTCCGTCTTCCCACTAGGACTTTCTGAGAGCGTGGAGTGGATCCCAGAATGTTTAATTCTCCTTGCTGCAACCGAGCCTCTTCCCAAACTCAGTAAAGGACTGAGGGGAAAAGGGCTAGCAGAGGAGCCAGGCTCCCAGGCCGGTGGCTAGCTGCTGTGGGGGTTTGTGCTGCACCCTGCCTGGTTACTTACTGCTGCTTTGAGAGGCCAGTCAGGAGAGAGAGATTAGGGTCATCAAGATAAGGCAGAGAATATTCAAACTGGAAGCAAAAGGGGCTGTTTTTCCAATAGTAAGTAATCAGGGAACCGGAGTATGTAATTTGCAGATTAGGAAAATGAACAAAGAACATAAAATTAGCTTTATAGCAAAGAGGAGCACAGTCTGTTTGAAGAAATAAACCTCCATAAAGCATTATTGTTGATAAAATCAGACTGTTGATTTAAACTAAATAGGAAATATGACCAGATCAGGGTGAGGAGGTGGTGCTCAGTGAAGCTGGGGCTAAAACTTCAGGAGGGGATGGAAGGTTGGTTTGGGCCTGAGAGACCTGATGTGGTGTGGTGTGTGTGTGTGTGTGTGTTTTGGTGTGTGCATGTGTTTTGGTGTGTGCATGTGCGTGTGTGTTGAGAGATAGATATAGCATCAAGGCAAGGATGCCTGTGCTAAAGGCATAGATAATAGGAGTGTGCCTTTCTGAGATGATTAACCTGCCTTCATTTAGTTATTGCTTTTATTTAAATTGATAAGATACTTGATCTTGGCCAAAAGGCCGAGAAATGATAAGACTGTCTTTATTTTAAAAGTGGCATGGACTTCCAAGCACTGGTAATTAGCACATATGTTCCTGCCTCCTATTATGAATATTCAAATGCCCACATAAGCTCACCTGAAACACCAATTACTTTCCCAGTGAATACCAGGACTGACCTGGGTACCAAAGCCTGGGTCCAAGTCCCAAGGTCATGCCTTTGATCCCAAGAAGGTTAGAGCAGGGCTTCTGTCCCCTTCATCACAGGCAAGTTGGCCAGATTAGGATAACACTCCTATAATGGGCAGTGACAGATCCAGCTCTGTTCTATTAGCTGCCCTATATTCCCCTGTGTTAAGCCTTCCTGGTCCCACATTGACTAGGAGGGGACACTTACATGGTTTTGTTGACTTTGAGCTGCTGAGACAGAACTCATTCCAAGGACCAAAATTCAGAGAAGCATCCTGATAACTCAGTTGATAAAGAATCTGCCTGCAATGCAGGAGACCCTGGTTCAATTCCTGGGTCCCCTGGAGAAGGGAAGATCCCCTGGAGAAGGGAAAGGCTACCCACTCCAGTATTCTGGCCTGGAGAATTCCATGGATGGTATAGTCCATGGGGTTGCAGAGTCAGACACAACTGAGTGACTTTCACTTTCATCCTTCTGTAGCAGTGTGTTCAGAAGTCTTCATTCCCCATCTAGGTCCATTATCCTCCCTTCTGTGTCTTGCTTTGACCCTTGGAAGCCACATCCTGGGAATTTCTCATTTTCTGGCTTTCTGTATGGTTCAGCTTATGAAAGGCACCAGCAGGCTGGAGAAGAGACAGGGCATGCTACAGGTGGGCAGGGGCTTTCTCTACTGAAGTTCAGAGCCCTCTACAGCTATAGCTTCCACCTCAGCTACAGGTTTCTCTGGGTTCGGGGCCTTAACCTAACCCTTTCAGCACAGGGGTTGGTCCTGGCCCCCATGCAGCTTCTACACCTGGAATGTCTCACCAGCCTTTAAATGTGCCCTTGCATTTAACTATCCCTTCATTATGCTACTTGAGTCTGCCATTCTTGTAGGACCCTGGTGGGTACAAGTGATTGCGAGTTCCTATCTGGAAACTTAGAGAAGGCAATGGCAACCCACTCCAGTACTCTTGCCTGGAAAATCCCATGGAAGGAGGAGCCTGGTAGGCTGCAGTCCATGGGGTCGCTAAGTTGGACACGACTGAGTGACTTCGCTTTCACTTTCTGCTTTCATGCATTGGAAAAGGAAATGGCAAACCACTCCAGTGTTCTTGCCTGGAGAATCCCAGGGACTGGGCAGCCTGGTGGGCTGCCATTTATGGGGTCACACAGAGTCGGACATGACTGATGTGACTTAGCAATCTGGAAGCGAGAAAGCCTGGGTTATTGAAGGTCATCAGGCAAGTCGCTTCTCCTTAATAGCTTCATGTTCTTCATGTGTGAGACAGGCATGACAGTGAGGTCATCCCTCAGCTAAAACATGCTAAGATTCTGTTTCTGCTAGAGATGTAGTGGGCAGGGCTTTGGAGGAAAAAGAAACATGAGTTTGAATCCTGGTTTTGACACTTATTAGGTGTGTGGCCTTGGTCAAGTCTTAATCTCTTTGAATCTTTGTTTTCATTATCAGTAAAATAGGGAAGATAATCCTTTCCTTGCAAGTTGAGGGGTAGGGTTAGATATTAAAATTACACATATGGAAGCAGTTAAAAGTAGTTCTCATGACACAGGAGGTATCCAATCCACGGACAGCCTTTCTCTTGTTTCTAGGCTATCTTGGAGGGAAAATGCCTGAGCATGAGGGTAAAGGAGTTTGTAGATTCTGGAGGTTCCCATTCTTTTCACCTCAAATTCTATTTATTTATATCTGCTGACATTTCAGCTCACAGACTCCCATTCATTTATTCTTTCCAATCGATCTAGTCCTTGAAGATTTCTCCCTGGAACCATTTCTTTAAAAGGAAGGCAGGCCTGTGGTTAGTTGGAAGGAGGGAACCAGAAGAAGCAGGTCTTGGGCACCAGGCTACTCACTAGCCTGGTGTTCTGACCAGAACAGGGATTTCTTTCAGCTCAGAGTTCTCTGGGATAGCTGACACATTTCAGGAACTTTCTCTTTCCTTCTTTATGCACGTGTCACCTTGTAACTGAAGAGTTGGGCTTCTGATTTTTCACAGTAATTGCTCATACCTAGATTTTAAGACCAAAAAAGCTCTCAGCCAACACAATTCATAGTCCTGCCCAGTCCCAAACTTGCCATAAGTGATTTTTGCACAGAGATTTAAAAAAAAGTATAGAATGGGATTTTTGAAATTGTTGCTTGAAATTTCAGTATTTGAATGTGTGATTCATCACTGATAGATCCAGATGTGGACAAAGCTGTGAATGAAAGGGAGTTTATCTGTAATTTCCTTCCATCCTTCTCAATGTCCTCTTCTTTCATTTCAGCATCTCATTCTCCAGATGCTCCACATCTTTAACTGTCCATAGTTGACCGGAGATCCTCTGACCAGAATCGTTTTCAGGATCACATAGACCCTTGTTTTTCTGCCCTTATTGAATATAAACTTGCATATCTTTTGTCTGTCAGTAGCCATTGAATGCTCTCAAATTTATGATAATTTGACTCATTGTTCTATTTATCCATACATTTCATCCACCTACCCTCCTAACTGGCCAAATGACGAATAGTGGTTGGGAGCATTTTGTGTGTAAAATGTGGTGGTAGGCTGTCTACAACAACTTTTAAAAGCATCAGTCACTGTTCTAGACTTAAGAAATAAAGAAGATATTTGCAGACCCCAAACAAATAAAGGAAAAATGTTTTCTCACCACAGTGCAAGCAAGGACTAGGTGTCTAGTAGTGATAATATAATAGGTATAGTTAAAGAGCAAAAGAAAGAGAAAGCAAAATAGGGAAGAGTAATAAGAACTGACTTTAGAGAAGAAATGGGAATAGAGCCACCCCGTAAGTGGCTCTAAGATGAGTAAAATTTATGCAAGTACAGAGAAAGGTGAAAGCTACGAGAGAAGGCATGAGGGTTGGGAAATGGGAAAAATAGGAGCTAGAATCCAGAAAGCAGACCTGTTTGGCTAGACTGGAGCATTTGAGTTAGTAACTGTGGTAAGATTGGAAAGATTGATTGGAACTAGTTTCTGGAAAAGAGGCTGGAATGTGAAGCTGAGAAGTATAAGCGTTTCCTACATGTAGCAGAGAGCTCCTGAAGACTTTTCTAGCCTGGAGGGCCATCTGGTAGAAAGGTACAGAACATTGTAAAGTATGGAGTGTTTGTATTATCTACAGACTCACTAATTCATAGATTCATGCAGCAGGACTTTAATGAGCTCTGTGTGTGTGTTCTCAGCTATGTCCAACTCTCTGTGACCCCATGGACTGTAGCCCTCCACACTCCTTGGTCCATGGAATTCTCCAGGCAAGAAAGAATACTATAGCAAGTTGCCATTGTTTTACTCCAAAGGATTTTCCTGACCCAGAGATTGAACCCATGTGTCTTGAATCTCCTGAATTGGCAGACAGATTCTTTATCACTGTGCCATGTGCTAAATTCAGTGTTCATGGCTGAACACTAGTTATTATGTCTTAGTCCTGGAGATACCCAAGAAGCCCTTGCTTTGGGGAGAGTTTCTTATTTATTAAGACCAAATAATTAACATAGAGAACAAAACCATAGCAATTAACTCTTTTAAAAAATATTTTTATTGTAAAATTAAGCACAGATATAGGTGGTGGCTGGGAGGAGCTACCCCAGGCCCGAGGTCAGGGGCGGCAGCTGGGAGGAGCAACCCCACGTCCAAGGAGCGGTGGCTGTGTGGGCGCAGGAGAGCCGAGAGGAGCTACTCCACATTCAAGGTCAGGAGGGGCAGCGGTGAGGAGATAGCCCTCGTCCAAGGTAAGGAGCAGTGGCTGTACTTTGCTGGAGCAGCCTGAAGAGATATCCCATGTACAAGGTAAGAGAAACCCAAGTAAGATGGTAGGTGTTGCAAGAGGGCATCAAGGGCAGACACACTGAAACCATACTCACAGAAAACTAGTCAATCTAATTGCATGGACCACAGCCTTGTCTAACTCAGTGAAACTAAGCCATGCCATGTGGGGCCACCCAAGACGGGCGGGTCATGGTGGAGAGGTCTGACAGAATGTGGTCCACTGGAGAAGGGAATGGCAAACCACTTCAGTATTCTTGCCTTGAGAACCCCATGAACAGTATGAAAAGGCAAAATGATAAGATACTGAAAGAGGAACTCCCCAGGTTGGTAGGTGCCCAATACGCTACTGGAGATCAGTGGAGAAATAACTCCAGAAAGAATTAAGGGATGGAGCCAAAGCAAAAACAACACCCAGTTGTGGATGTGACTGGTGATAGAAGCAAGTTTTGATGCTGTAAAGAGGAACATTGCATAGGAACCTGGAATGTCAGGTCCATGAATCAAGGCAAATTGGAAATGGTCAAACAGGAGATGGCAAGAGTGAATGTCGACATTCTAGGAATCAGCGAACTAAAATGGACTGGAATGGGTGAATTTAACTCAGACGACCATTATATCTACTACTGTGGGCAGGAATCCCTTAGAAGAAATGGAGTAGCCATCATGGTCAACAAAACAGTCCGAAATGCAGTACTTGGATGCAATCTCAAAAATGACAGAATGATCTCTGTTTGTTTCCAAGGCAAACCATTCAATATCACAGTAATCCAAGTCTATGCCCCAACCAGTAATGCTGAAGAAGCTGAAGTTGAATGGTTCTATGAAGACCTACAAGACCTTTTAGAACTAACATCCAAAAAAGATGTCCTTTTCATTATAGGGGACTGGAATGCAAAAGTAGGAAGTCAAGAAACACCTGGAGTAACAGGGAAATTTGGCCTTGGAATACGGAATGAAGCAAGGCAAAGGCTAATAGAGTTTTGCAAAGAGAACACGCTGGTCATAGCAAACACACTTTTTCAACAACACAAGAGAAGACTCTACACATGGACATCACCAAATGGTCAACACCAAAATCAGATTGATTATATTGTTTGCTGCCAAAGATGGAGAAGCTCTGTACAGTCAGCAAAAACAAGACCAGGAGCTGACTGTGGCTCAGATCATGAACTCCTTATTGCCAAATTCAGATTTAAATTGAAGAAAGTAGGGAAAACCACTAGACCACTCAGGTGTGACCTAAATCAAATCCCTTATGATTGTACAATGGAAGTGAGAAATAGATTTAAGGGACTAGATCTGATAGACAGAGTGCCTGATGAACTATGGAATGAGGTTCGTGACATTGTACAGGAGACAGGGATCAAGAACATCCCCATGGAAAAGAAATGCAAAAAAGCAAAATGACTGTCTGGGGAGGCCTTACAAATAGCTGTGAAAAGAAGAGAAGTGAAAAGCAAAGGAGAAAAAGAAAGATATAAGCATCTGAATGCAGAGTTCCAAAGAATAGCAAGGAGAGATAAGAAAGGCTTCATCAGCGATCAGTGCAAAGAAACAGAGGCAAACAACAGAATGGGAAAGACTAGAGATCTCTTCAGAAAAATTAGAGATACCAAGGGAACATTTCATGCAAAGATGGGCTTGATAGAGGACAGAAATGGTATGGACGTAATAGAAGCAGAAGATATTAAGAAGAGGTGGCAAGAATAAACAGAAGAACTGTACAAAAAAAGATTTTCGTGACCAAGATAATCACGATGGTGTGGTCACTCACCTAGAGCCAGACATCCTGGAATGTGAAGTCAAATGGGCCTTAGAAGCATCACTATGAACAAAGCTAGTGGAGGTGATGGAATTCCAGTTGAGGTATTTCAAATCCTAAAAGATGATGCTGTGAAAGTGCTATACTCAATATGCCAGCAAATTTGGAAAACTCAGCAGTGGCCACAGGACTGGAAAAGGTCAGTTTTCATTCCAATCCCAAAGAAAGGCAATGCCAAAGAATGCTCAAACTACTGAACAACTGTACTCATCTCACATGCTAGTAAAGTAATGCTCAAAATTCTCCAAGCCAGGCTTCAGCAATATGTAAACTGTGAACTTCCAGATGTTCAAGCTGGTTTTAGAAAAGGCAGAGGAACCAGAGATCAAATTGCCAACATCCGCTGGATCATCAAAAAAGCAACAGAGTTCCAGAAAAACATCTATTTCTGCTTTATTGACTATGCCAAAGCCGTTGACTGTGTGGATCACAATAAACTATGGAAAATTCTGAAAGAGATGGAAATACCAAACCACCTGACCTGCCTCTTGAGAAACCTATATGTGGGTCAGGAAGCAACAGTTAGAACTGGACATGGGACAACAGGCTGGTTCCAAATAGGAAAAGGAGTACGTCAAGGCTGTATATTGTCACCCTGCTTATTTAACTTATATGTAGAGTACATCATGAGAAATGCTAGGCTGCAAGAATCACAAGCTGGAAACAAGATTGCCGGGAGAAATATCAATCACCTCAGATATGCAGATGGCACCACCCTTATGGTGGAAAGTGAAGAGGAACTAAAAAGCCTCTTGATGAGAGTGAAAGAGGAGAGTGAAAAAGTTGGCTTAAAGCTCAACATTCAGAAAACGAAGATCATGGCATCCGGTCCCATCACTTGATGGGAAATAGATGGGGAAAGAATGGAAACAGTGTCAGACTTTATTTTTTGGGGCTCCAAAATCACTGCAGATGGTGACTGCAGCCATGAAATTAAAAGACATTTACTCCTTGGAAGAAAAGTTATGACCAACCTAGATAGCATATTGAAAAGCAGAGACATCACTTTGCCAACAAAGGTCCGTCTAGTCAAGGCTATGGTTTTTCCAGTAGTCATGTATGGATGTGAGAGTTGGACTGTGAAGAAAGCTGAGCGCCGAAGAATTGATGCTTTTGAACTGTGGTGTTGGAGAAGACTCTTGAGAGTCCCTTGGACTGCAAGGAGATCCAACCAGTCCGTTCTAAAGGAGATCAGTCCTGGGTATTCTTTGGAAGGAATGATGCTAAAGCTAAAACTCCAGTACTTTGGCCACCTCATGTGAAGAGTTGACTCATTGGAAAAGACTCTGATGCTGGGAGGGACTGGGAGCAGGAGGAGAAGGGGACGACAGAGGATGAGATGGCTGGATGGCATCATGGACTCAATGGACGTGAGTTTGAGTGAACTCTGGGAGTTGGTGATAGACAGGGAGGCCTGAGATGCTGCAATTCATGGTGTCGCAAAGAGTCAGACACAACTGAGCAACTGAACTGAACTGAACTGATAAAAAAAAAACCAAATATAAGACTTAGTGAATTATTATACAGTGAGTACCCTTATAACTATCACTCAAATCAGGAAATAGAATCACCAGCCACCCCTGTAACTTCTCCATGTACCTCATCTTAACACAATTTCTCCTTACCTCCAGAAGTAACCACTATCCTAACTTTTATAGTAATCATGTCTTTGCATTTATTTGTGGTTTTGTCATTCAAGTGTGCACTGCTGAACTGTAGTTTATTCTTGCCCTTATGTTTTTAAACTTGATATACATTTTAGGTCTTTTTAATCTATGATTTTCCCCTCTATCTCTTTCCCTTTCTTACAATTTATTCGTAGACAAGTCTGGGCCATTTGGCTTGTTAAGTTTCCTACAGTCAGATTTGCTGACTGCTCACTCATGATTCTTCCCTGTGGCTCAGAGAGTAAAGCATCTGCCTGCAATCTGGGAGACCCAGGTTCCATCCCTGGGTCAGGAAGGTCCCCTGGAAAAGGAAATGGCAACCCGCTCTAGTACTCTTACCTAGAAAATCCATCCACTGGGTTGCAAAGAGTCGGACACGACTTCACTTTCACTCATGATGCATTTCAGTGTGTTTCCTCTATCTTTTGTATTTCCTGCAGATTGGAAGCTAAATCGAGAGGCTTGATCTGACACAGATTTGATCTCTTTAATAAAGTTATAGGTGATGTTATGTCTTGTGTGTGGTTTATGCTGTTTTTTGATATTCATTAAAGCAGATGCTCAATGTTGACATTCATTACTTCATTGGGAATTGAAAAATAGTAATAATTTAATTCTATAGTATATTTTTATTTGTTACTTGGGGTACATTTTAAAAATATAAAGGGATAATGTCTCTCATCTGCTTCTTTGTCACACCATACTACGATTCATATAGGATAGGTAGGACAAGGTTTGATTTCCCTTTTATTTGCCTAGTTTTCAAGATCACAACCTGATCATTGTTTTGTCTGAAGTTAACCAAATACTATTTTTTAAATGCATGTCATTAATTCATTCATGGGTTTATATGTATTTGATGAGCTTCAATCTTCTACATAGCTCAAATCTTTGGCAGTGGAAAATTCTTCAAGGTGCTTCCTGAATTCTTTTGACATGATCTTAGAGGTTTTTTACAACTTCCTTCTAACTTCAAGTTAAGATGTTCCAAACTCATGGATATTTCCTGCTGCAGACCTGAAATTAGCCATTTGTCCAAGAAATCCTGGTTTCGCTCAATGGGATATGTCACTTGAAAGTCAAATCTGAGTGCTGGAGATGCTTACAGCTATCAGGTTAATTTTTGTTTCTAAATCCTTTTAATGGAAAAAACTGGAATAAACAAATACCTTGAGTTCATACTGATATTTCTAATTCAGATTTAAATCTATAGGATGTTTACTTAACATTGCCTTAGTAACTCCTTTCTTTCACCAGAAAATTCTTGAAGGTGCAAGGGATAGTAGAATTAGAAATATTCCATTATTAGGATTTGCTTTTTTCTACTTCACATATACAACATCCTCAGAATAATAATCGCTGTACTATCACTGACATTATTATTACTGAAAGCAGATAAAACATTTCTTTGCATATGCTAATCATTTCCCCATTTTTTTTTTATAGTCGTATATTTGCATTTTAAATCGTATAGCCATTACATACTGGAAACTCTACCTTTTAACCCTCATTTAGTCTTTTAGCTACAAGAAACTATATATCTAATATTCACCAGCAATACCTGTCTGAAACTTGTTCTTTAGTAGACTCCTTAGGAAGGACTCATGGGAATAATATTCTCTGAATCTTTGCATGTCATTAGCAGTTTGTGATTTCCTGGATAAAATATCCTTAGTTCACATTTTCTCTCCTTGAATATCTTAAATACCTTACTGTAATTTCTTCTGGCAAAAAGCTTTGCTGTCAAAAAAAAAAATCAGAAGATAATTTAATTTGATTTCTTTTATATGTTCTTTTTGCCTAGATACCCAGATTTTTTTTTTCTTTTAAATGCAATAATTTTTCTAGACTGTGTCTTGATTTTGGTCATTCTGGGTCAGTGTTCTCAAATATAAGCTATGTTCTTTCAATATACAGTTCAAACAATTTTTTATGTTGGGAAAACTTTGCTGAATTATAGTTCTTGGGTTTTTTTGGTTATTGTTCTCTTGTGATTCCTACTTTTATTTGCTTTCTTCTTTGAAGTCTCCTATTAGTTGAGCATTGGATCCTCTTTGCCTATCTTCCAGTTAACTCTTTTAAATGTAAGTTTCAATTGTTTGGTTTGTGTGATAATTCATAAGATGTCTGGGCAAATATGTGTCTATTTAAAAGCTGATTTATGATTTGGGGTAATGACTGACTGTTTAAAAATTTTGTTTTCATTTTATTGCAGGAATTGGAGAAATTGAATCATAGTCTCCAATGAACCATATACATTTACAGTACAACTGCAGGCTGGTAGAAATGACAGTTTGGTACCCTGAGACTTCTTGTATTATACAGTCTAAAAATCTGAGCCTGGCACTGGAGCTAAGACCTTACTACCTTTGTAGGATTATAAATCTTTCTTTGCCTTTTCTGATTATTAAAGCCTATTTGGAAGCCTGGTGTGTTGCAGTCCATGGGGTCGCAAAGTTGGACATGACTGAGTGACTGAACTGAACTGATCTGGAACCAAAGGTAGAATCCCTGGTGGCTGAGTGGTAAAGAACCCGCCTGCCAATGCAAGAGATATGGGTTCAATCCCTGGGTGGGGAAGATCCCTTTGAGAAGGAAATGACAACCCACTCCAGTATTCTTGCATGGGAAATCCCATGGACAGAGGAGCCTGGTGGGCTGTAGTCTATGAGGTCACAAAAGAGTCAAGACATGACTTAGTGACTAAATAACAATTTGGAACCAAAAACCTCACATCCATCAAAAACATAAGTTTAAGGAGATTTCATTGAATTGTTTCACAATAGAATCTAAAGTAGGATAGATGAGGGTAGCTCTCAAGGCAGGAACAAATGCATGGATACCAGTCTGAACTGAACATATTTTGTGGCTTAATATAATAGCTTCTAATGGAGAAGGGATACAATAAATATCCTTCAACATCCTATGTTCTCTGGTTTGAAGTAACATCATTCACTATAATAGTGTGAAGTTGCTGATCCACCTAACTTGGACTTTTATATTAGTTTCCTGTTGCTGCTGGAATGAACTAATTATAAAGCTAGTGGCTTCAGTTCAGTTCAGTTCAGTCTTGAAACAATACAAATTTGTTATCTTACAGCTCTAGAGATCTGAAGCCCAAAATGGGTTAAAATCACATGTTGGCAGGATTTCTTCTGAAACTCTGGGGGCAGATAACTTGTCTCCTTGCCCTTTTTAGCACCTAGCCATCAGTATTTCTTTGCTTATGGCCCTTTCTTCCATCTTCAACTCCTATGACTCCAGTCTCTGTCTCCATCATCATGTAGCCAAGTCTCTCTCTGCATTCCTCTTATAAGTACACATTTGATTACATGAAGGCCCACCTAGATAACACAGGATGATCTCTCCATCTCAAGATCCTTCACTAATCACACTGGCAAAATCCCTTTTGCCATTAAGGTAAGATTCATAGGAAGGACCTGGGGATTAAAACATGGATATCTTGGAGGGAGCCACAATCTAACATACCATATCGGTAAGGTTTTTGCACAAAAGAATTCTTAATAACAGAGAAAAGTAAACTCATTTACAGGTTGGTGATGAGACTGTAGCCCAGAATAGTCTCCTGGAAGCCTGCAATTTCTTTGAGGACTAATGTTTTGTTGCTGTTCAGTTGCTAACTCAAGTCCAACTCTTTGCAACCCCACAGACTGCAACATGCCATGATTCCCTGTCCTTCACTATCTCCCAGAGTTTATTCAAACTGATGTCCATTGAGTCGGTGATGCGATCCAACCATCTTATTCTCTATCATCTCCTTCTTCTCCTGCACTCAATCTTTCTCAGCATCAGGGTCTTTTCCAGTGAGTCAGCTCTTTGCAGCACGTGGCCAAAGTATAGGAGCTTCAGCATCAATGTTTGAATTTTCTAGTTTACATTTATGCTTCAGTTCAGTTCAGTCGCTCAGTCATGTCCAACTCTTCGCAACCCTATGAATCGCAGCACGCCAGGCCTCCCTGTCCATCACCATCTCCCGGAGTTCATCAGACTCACATTCATTGAGTCAGTGATGCCATCCAGCCATCTCATCCTCTGTCGTCCCCTTCTCCTCCTGCCCTCAATCCCTCCCAGCATCACAGTCTATTCCAATGAGTAAACTCTTCACGAGGTGGCCAAAGTACTGGAGTTTAGGCTTTAGCATCATTCCTTCCAAAGAAATCCCAGAGCTGATCTCCTTCAGAGTGGACAGGTTGAATCTCCTTGCAGTCCAAGGGACTCTCAAGAGTCTTCTCCAACACCACAGTTCAAAAGCATCAATTCTTCTTACTAACTAATAATAAGAATCTCCCTAGCCTACTTTCCTGTACCAAAAGGAAAACTGAACTGAGAAGATATGTCCTGATTCTTCCATGGCTGTAAGGAATATGGAATACTGCATACACCCTAGTAGTAACTGTCTAATTTGGATGGCATGACATCACATCATAGAAAAGTGTGCACACTGAGGTGTCATTAGTCCCAATTACAGCTGAGTCAGGCCTTGCCCAGTAATCTCAGTTCAGTTCAGTCGTTCAGTCGTTCAGTCGTGTCTGACTCTTTGCGACCCCATGAATCGCAGCACACCAGGCCTCCCTGTCCATCACCATCTCCCGGAGTTCACTCAAACTCACGACCTCCGAGTCAGTGATGCCATCCAGCCATCTCATCCTCTGTTGTCCCCTTCTCCTCCTGCCCCCAGTCCCTCCCAGCATCAGAGTCTTTTCCAATGAGTCAACTCTTCGCATGAGGTGACCAAAGTACTGGAGTTTTAGCTTTAGCATCATTCCTTACAAAGAACACCCAAGACTGATCTCCTTTAGAATGGACTGGTTGGATCTCCTTGCAGTCCAAGGGACTCTCAAGAGTCTTCTCCAACACCACAGTTGAAAGAATCAATTCTTTGGCTCTCAGCTTTCTTCACAGTCCAACTCTCACATCCATACATGACCACTGGAAAAACCAAAACCTTGACTAGACGGACCTTTGTTGGCAAAGTAATGTCTTTGCTTTTCAATATGCTATCTAGGTTGGTCATAGCTCTCCTTCCAAGGAGTAAGCGTCTTTTAATTTCATGGCTGCAGTCACCATCTGCAGTGATTTTGGAGCCCCCCAAAATAAAGTCTGACACTGTTTCCACTCTTTCCCCATCTATTTCCCATGAAGTGATGGGACCAGATGACATGATCTTTGTTTTCTGAATGTTGAGCTTTAAGCCAACTTTTTCACTCTCTTCTTTCACTTTCATCAGAGGCTTTTTAGTTCCTCTTCACTTTCTGGGGAGGCCTTACAAATAGCTGTGAAAAGAAGAGAAGTGAAAAGCAAAGGAGAAAAGGAAAGATATAAGCATCTGATTGCAGAGTTCCAAAGAATAGCAAGGAGAGATAAGAAAGGCTTCCTCAGCGATCAATGCAAAGAAATAGAGGCAAACAACAGAATGGGAAAGACTAGAGATCTCTTCAGGAAAATTAGAGATACCAAGGGAACAATTCATGCAAAGATGGGCTCAATAAAGGACAGAAATGGTATGGACCTAACAGAAGCAGAGGATATTAAGAAGAGGTGGCAAAAATACACAGAAGGACTGTACAAAAAAGATCTTCATGACCAAGATAATCACGATGGTGTGATCACTCACTTAGAGCCAGACATCCTGGAATGTGAAGTCAAGTGGGCCTTAGAAGCATCACTATGAACAAGTGGAGGTGATGGAATTCCAGTTGAGCTATTTCATATCCTGAAAGATGATGCTGTAAAAGTGCTATACTCAATATGCCAGCAAATTTGGAAAACTCAGCAGTGGCCACAGGACTGGAAAAGGTCAGTTTTCATTCCAATTCCTAAGAAAGGCAATGCCAAAGAATGCTCAAACTACTGCACAATTGTACTCATCTCACACGCTAGTAAAGCAATGCTCAAAATTCTCCAAGCCAGGCTTCAGCCCAGTAATCTAGGGGGAAACTATCGCTCATACATTCTGACTGTCTCTTACCTAGAATTGCCATTCATGCCTGAGTCCCTTGAATAAGGCAGGAAGTCTCCATTGGGCATGAGGTAAAGGCGACCAGTAGGACTTGCTCTTCAATTAGAAAGGGAGTCCCTGGACCTCATGGACAGCCCTTCCTCCAGTGTTGAATCAAGAGCTGATCCTCATGGAATGCTCATTTGCAAGTTGTTTCTCAGAATGAATTTTTCTCGCTTTTCTGACCCAGGGTTCATGCATGGGCTCTCTTTCCCATTGGAGAGCTTGTTGTGCACAGAATCAGCATCCTGGTCATGGTTTCTACTGAAGAAAGAGTGAGGCACCTTCTTTTGACAGCTCTTTGCATGATAGACCATGCATAGTTATTATTCAGACTTTCTTTCCTCCTCTTCCACCTCCTGCCCCTTTGACTCTGTTACTGCTCAGGGTCCCAGGACAGTTGAAATCTGTCCAGCTCGGTGCTATTTTTAACTTCTCCACACATCACAGCTGAGGCCCTGGCCCCCATTCACATGTATCCACACCTACTGTTTCTGTTTGTCTGAGGATGCCAACATAAAACCTATGCCCATGCTTGGAGTGGAGGAGACAAGGGAGGCAGGAGGTCCAGTTGTCTTCTCCCAACCTCCTGGACCACCCAGCTCTGCTCATTGCAATAGCATGCAGTACAGTACTTCGTAAAATGCAGTGTTCATGGGTGCCGCGTGATAAAGACTATGTTAGGTCCTATCTGCTCAAGTTTGGGCCAACATGAGAATTATATTGTCCAGAATTTTTCTCCCCTCCCAGTTGACTAAAGGCAGCTCCTACTTCCTGCCAGAGCCAGCTGAGGGTCTTCTCTCAGGGGAGGTAGCAAGTAGACACAAACACATGGTGGATAGCCCAGTATTAGGAAAAGAATGGATCAGTTTCTAGTTATTTCTCTCTTTAAGGGACCTGTGCTAGAATGTTAAAGAATTTAATTAGAATTAAAAAACTAATATATATATATACATACATACACATATATATGCACATTATATATATGCTACAATATATATTATATATTACAATATTACTATACATATGTGTAATACATATATGTATGTATTAAAATTTTTTTTTTAACTGACTTTAGTTTGAAACTTTTCACCAGGCATTTTTGTTTCAGTTAATCACGTTTCTATTGCAGCCTGGGGACTTTCAAAAACATTTCTAGAACCCCCTATCTTGCTCCCAAAGGCTTAAGCATTATTTGATAATTAGCCTTCACAATTATGTTATATGTTTCAGAGAGAAGAAGTGTGGGCTGGAGGAGGGTGGGAGGAAGAAAGTTGTGTGTGTTAGTTAATGTGGGAGGAATGAGGGTATTATCTGGGGATTGGAGGAATGCTTCTAAGAGAAAGGAGTTCACTTTGTCAAAATTGTGTTGGTTGCCAGTTCTCTGTGAAACCCTCACTTAGACACCGGGAAGGGCAGTGGGGGAGCGTCGATAATATTCTTGCCTTTCCTAATTAAAATGATGCCAGAAAACAGGATCCACATAAAGGCCAGCTACATGCCGCTTAGGAAGAAATATGCTTCATTACATTTTCTCTCCATTTCCCAGAGCTCACAATGGAAACAAGAGAAAGGAAGAAGATCTGCTAAAATCTGGCTTAGTATTTTGTTATTTATCCAACTGTTAGCACGGTGTCACAATAAAATAGCTCTTGCTAAAATGACAGCTTTTCTCCCTTTCTTTCTGTCCATATACAGAAAGTGTACATGTTCATATACCTTCTGCCTCTCAAAGTCGTCACCCTCACATAAAGACAAGGCAGAATCCTCTACTTCCAGAGTCTGTTCCTTTGGTTCGTGCTCTCCCTGATTCTCTAGAGGAAACCGTCACATTTGCATATTCGAAGAGGTCTATTTGCTCTATTTTTATTTTATGAAAATTGTTTTCTTTATTAAAGGGAAATTTTTGTGTTTTTGATTGAATCAGATTTCAGCAAGGTTGGGTATGTGACTGATTTCGAGAGTGAGAGAGAGAAACTAGCAAGGACACTGTGTCATGGTGTGTATTGTGTGGGTGTGTGTATGTGGTGTGTGTTTGTGTGTGTGCGTGTGTGTGTGTGCACACAATACAATGGGACTGAGAGTTCTTAATAGTTGAGAATGGCCCTCAGCCAAAATATTAAAATAGATGAGATGTGTGCTAGGGGCCACTTCTTTCTTCATCATTTCTCTTTCAAATCCAAAATGTAGAGGATCACAATACTTAATCCAGTCTACAGTAGAGTTCCTGGCAGTACCAGACAAAGGGAAAGGTCTGTTTGCCTACAATTTATTAGTTTTTGGTGAGGAGAGGAATTATTGAATTTCTTGGTTCTTCTAGAATCACATCACATATAGAACTTCTCTAGTTAGGCTGAAAGTTTTTTCTTGGTCAGAGCAGGAAGCTTGCCTTAGAGTAGGGCTTACCAGTTTCAAAGCCTGCACGACCATGATGGTGATGCAGGGACCCAGCTGAGTGTGAGACAACTGGGAGTGAAGGGAACTGTGTAAACAGGGAACCATAGCCACCCAGCTCCAGCCGTTGCTGCTGGTCAGGAATGTGAGCCCAGTGTTGGCAAACCATTGACTTTTTTTCTGGAGGATTATGTGAAATTTCTTGGTTTTAAAATATTCATCATTCATTCAACTTAAGAGGTGAAACAAAAATAAAAACCTCTCCACAGATCAGATAAAGTATATCAGAGGTCTGGCTTTCTCTGCCACAGAAAAAAGAGGGTTGAGTGCATTATGGTCCATTAACATGGTGCACAACCTTGGATAGGTCTGTTTACTCCTTTATGAACCAGAGGAACTGGGTAGATGAGCTCTAAAACTTCTTTTTGCTTGGACCTTTTAGGAATGTATGATTCCTGAGACCTATGTTCAGCCCTTCAAAATCCCCTTCATCTCCTTGTTTTTCATGAAGAGTTGTCCCAAAACAAGAGAAGAGAATAAGCATATATATACGCAGGGTTCAGAAATGACTAGGTAACAGGAGAGATGGGTGGCTCATGTACCAACACATGCTTAGGCAGAAAAGCCTTTCTTCTTTGAATTCTTTATGAGAGCCATCTTTTCCTGCCCTGAACACCCACAGACCTTTTCCAACCCTCTCCTTCAAATATGCCCACCCATTATATTTATTAATTGCCCGCCTGGGGCCAGGCATACTCTTTCGACTTCCCTCAATTTCCTACTTTGTTGTTCAGTCACTAAGTTGTGTCCGACTCTTTGGGACCCCATGGACTGCAGCACACCAGGCTTCCCTGTCTTTCACTATCTGCTGGAGTTTGCTCAAACGCATGTCCATTGAGTTGGTGATGCTATCCAACCATCTCATCCTCTTTCGTCCCCTTCTCCTCCTACCCTCAACCTTTCCCAGCATCAGGGTCTTTTTCCAACGAGTCGACTCTTTGCATCAAGTGGCCAATGTATTGGAGCTTCAGCTTCAGCGTCAGTCCTTCCAATGAATATTCAGGGTTGATTTCCTTTAGGATTGACTGGTATGATCTCTTTGCTAGCCAAAGATTACTACTTTAAATATTGGAATAAAAGGAGAGGGAAAACTTTATTCTGTACATTTTGAGAATATCAAGGAGGGAAGACTGGTCTGTGGGATATGCACACTGAGAAAAGCAGGATGAACTCACCCTTCACTGAGGAATGCACACAGTGACACAGGTCACCCTTTGGAGAGCCCTGACTTTGGGAGCCCATGGAGAATGAGGCAGAAGGGCCCCCAAGGTGGCAGAAGACCACGTGGTGCATGATGACACTCCTTTCCACTCCCCTCAGTTCTTCCACTAAGTTACCAAAGTCAGGAGGTGCTTGTGCCCAGTCATGGCAGCAGGCTCAGGTGCACAGAAGAGAAGGAAGGCCAGGAATTTGCAGAAGTCTTGGGGAAAAGTGTGGGTTGCAACAAGCCATAATGTTGTCCAAGCCAATTTCTGAGATGCAATGAGGTCCCCAAGTAAGATCTGAGTTCAGCTGGGAGCAGTTTGAGAACAAGAATCACATCAAAGTTATCTCTGTAGGTGACATGCTGTCATCATAGGGCTTTTGCACAGAGCCAATGCTCAGTAAGTGCTTGCTTGCTGAATGAATGAATGGACAAATGAATGAGAAAGCTGTCAACTGCCAGTCCTAGAACATGGAATGCAGGCATTGCATGGATACACAGACTAGAAATAAACCAGTCTGGAGAGAGTTAATTTCTGCCTTCAGCATTCACAGGAAGGATAATGTATGCTGGGGAGGGAAAGCATTACACTTTCCCTTTTGAAACCTCCGAAAAGATTTGTCTGAAGCATGTATTTAAATGGGCAGCATACAGGTGTTTTCAGAGTTGCTCCAGCCCCAGAGAAGGCCTCAGGGCAAACCAGAGAAGAGGTACTTGGTAATGAGAAACACTCCTCAGCTACTCTGCATGCTTCAGTGGGAAAATGCAAATCAACTCATTTCCGCTTTTGAGGACAACTTCAGATAAAGGGGTCCCCGGGCAAAGTAACCCCTTCAATGTGCCTGGCTGTCTTTCCCCATTGCTATCTTTTCCTGTGCTACCTGCCGCGCAAGCCGTGGGAGGTGGGGAGAGGGCTGTGGGTTGGCTGCACAGGAGATGAGAGAAGAGATGCATAGTAATGAGGAGCTGGGGAGCTGCAGGAAGAGAGAGCAGGAAGGGGCATCTGTGTGGGGAGGCAACTTTGTGGGAAAGGCCTTGAACCAGGAGAAGGAATCACCTCCAGTTCTGACTCTGTGGCCCCCAGCTGAGGGTGAACTTGGATAAGAGGTGGGGTTCACACACAGTCAAAGCTAAATCGAACGTAGGAAATCATGCTAATCCCACCATTTAGGGTATTTTTTTACATTGGGATACTGAGACCTGAACAAAGTATCAATGGTTAAGTAGAAGGTAAAGGTGGAAAACAGGTCTCTGCTGGAACAGAGCCTTCCCATCATCCAGAGTCATGCTTATGAGTACATATAAAAACAGGCCTGAGTATCCATGTTTTACAGTTTGGATGTGAATATTTGTATGTGCCTCAGGGCTCAGTAAAGATTTTCAAGGGTCTTCCTTGGTGGTCCACTGGTTAAGACTGCACTATCATTGCGGGGACATGGATTCAATCCAAGTCAGGGAATAAGATCCCACACGCCACACTGCCAAAAAAAGAAAAGAAAAAAAGATTTTCAAGACTTGAAAAATTAATAATATGTTGACCTCTGCTGACTCAACATAGGTAACAGTAAATAAAAACAATGAAAAATTGTAATGGAAGTGTAAAGAAGAATTAATTTTTCCTTTTAATTTCACTCTGATGATTTTCAAGTAGCAAATTCCTTACAAAACTTTTTTTTTGAGGACTCGTTTCACTGGTGTATCTTGGCACGTGAATTTTCTGCTTATTGGGAAATCCAGTCTATGACTTTGAATGTCATCAGGTACTTATATTTGAATCAGTGTGTGAGAGAGTTGTGTGAACACATGTTTGGGCAATTGTCTGTTGTTAGTTTTGTGTTTATGTGGTTTTCTATGGTATTAAGTGCATCTGTCTGGGGGTGTGTGGATATGTATGTATAACAAATGCAGGTTTTTATTTCCTTTTTCTACAGAGTGAGGCAATCAAGTGATTGCTAAAATTGGCAGGCTGTAGTTTGCTAAATGAGATAACATGTGAACAGAGCCTTTCATACGGTGGCCTGAACTCAATGTAGAAAGTTACTTTTTCTCACTGCATAAAAGATAGAACCACTCCAAACCTGAAGTAGCCTGGATTAGAAAAGCATCTAGGACTTGAATTTTTAGAGAAAGTCATATGTCATAGGAATCAAAGAGAGGCAAGTTGGTTTTAGGCTTTATTGATTCACATACTTTGCTTTTTATGGATAAAGGTTAAGTAACTTTCAATTTTCCCTCAATCAATAGACTTTACTATAGTTCTGTGCTTCTGTATCAGAGGCTTATGTGTGTGATATAGCTATATATCTATAACTACAGCTATATGCATATGTGTGTTTATACTTGATATTGGTGTCCTTTGGTTTTAGACTGGCTTGGCTCTCTGGGAGCTGGGCCTGAGATGGTTCCCACACATCCTGGTATGTAATACATAACCTGGAGTCAGTTTATGGCATATCTTCCTTCCTCTCAGGAGATTTTGTCCTCCTCTGGAAGGAAGTTTCTTCATGTCAATGGGAGACACTCACTCAAACTGAAGTCTGAGATTATCCCCAGTAATCATGACAGGAGTTGAAGGAATTCACTGTAGAACACTCTACATGTTTTTCCTCAAGTGGTTTTCTCATCTATTCTGCTAGTTGATTCTCAGAAAAGATCATCCCAATATTAAGCTACTGCTCATTGATTCTTTAGTGTTTTCTCAGGGGTGGCGATTTTGCCTAATATCTTTATCCTTTCCTTCCAAAGAGTATTTGAGAACGTTGTTGTTGTTCAGTCACTCAGTAATGTCCAACTCTTTGCAATCCCATGGAATGAAGCACGCTAGGCTTCCTTGCCTTTTACTATTTCCCAGAGTTTGCTCAAATTCATGTCCTTTGGGTCAGTGATGCTCTCTAACCATATCATCCTCTGCTGCCTCCTTCTCCTTTTGCCCTCAGTCTTTCCCAGCAACAGGGTGTTTTCCAGTGAGTCAGCTCTTTGCATCATGTGGCCAAAGTATTGAAGCTTCAGCTTCAGCATCAGTTCTTCCAATGAATATTCAGGGTTGATTTCCTTTAGGATTGATTGCCTTTAGGATTGAGTTGTTTGATCTCCTGTATTTGAGAATATCTGGATGCAATTTTGATTGCCACAACTGAGGAAAGAGGAGTGCTATTGGCACCCACTGGCCAGAAGCAGAGATGCCACTGTACAAAATATAACGCAACTCCTGCCCGCCCCACCCCGCCATCAACAGAGAATTATTGGACCCTTAGGTCAGTCTTACTGAGGTTGAGAAACCCTAGTGAATACCAAGCTCTGTTTGCCTTCATTACAGATATGTCCCCATCAGTCTTACGGATCTGATGGGGGTAGTACAGTTGTCCACTCCCGATCTTGCCGATGAAAGGTAATATGGTGAAAAGAGAAGAAATGACATGACTGAGGCTACCAAGTCCCAGGTGCAGAACTGCACGTGAGCCAGAACTGCACGTGAGCCAGATCTGTCTCCTTCCAGACATGCAGTGGGAAGCATCACTCTCTTGCGTACATCCTTTGTCCTGTCTGACCAGCATCCCAGAGATTGAGCTCCTCCGTACACGGCCCATCTCACAGGTCTACGTGAACTGCTCCTGCCAAGCGGAGCTCAGTCTAGATTTTTGTCAGCCTCTCTCACCACGTGATGTGTTCTTTGTGGAAAGTCTCCTGTAGTCAAAAGATTGTCCTTGTTTAGCCCCTTTTCTTTTCTTTCTTCTCTTCATCTCACCCTTTTGGTTTTGTTTTTCTTGCATCACAATAATCTTATTCTCCTCCTAAATGATAGCCTTATTCTTACAGAGCCATCTGATAGCTGGAGGGCCAACTCCATTCATGGTTAACATGGTGATCACTGAGGGAGAGAGTGTTGATTATACAACCAGCCCAGAGAAGGGGAGAGTTTTCTCTGAACCTGGATAGTCTTTGACTTTCACTTTTAAATCCTTTTGATGGGATTCTTTAGCTTTCAGAGGCTAGGAAAAGAAATGAGTACATCTGAATTTAGGTTTCAGATTGTGCCAAGATTTCACAGGAAAGCCTTTTCTTTCACAAAAGCCTTTGGAAGAATTCCTTTTTCAGGAGAGAAAAGCATTCCTGGAGATCTCATTAGGTAAATTACTCTCAGATTAACATATTTTATTAATTACCTATTATGAGACTCCAAAGCTAAATAATCATAAAAACAACAAAAAGAAGTAAATATAGTTCCCAGTGACTAATAGATGCCATGAAAGACATAATCAGTAAAATCAATTATATGCATTATTATAATGAAAGGTACAGTTAGTGCTTTAAAAAAATAATTAGGTTATTGGCTAAGAGGAAACTAGCCCCTCTCCATTACCCCTGGAGCAAGCCCTGGAGGCTTCACTCAAAGGCTTTTAGTACAGAAATCATTGGTTTTATTGGCCAGGCAAATTAGTGACTCCATTAGCTTTGCCAGTGGGGGACCCTGGTTTTCCTAAGTCACCAGGTGCTTTTGATCTGGTTGTGCATTTTTTCAAGTGGAAAAAAATAAAGGGCTGAAACAATGCATCAAGATGTGTACAAAAATATCTGCCAGTCTAAATGTGTGCTGTGTGCAGAAACCAAGGTACAAGAGGTAAAAGGCAGGTGATGGTTGGTGTTGCTTGTGGTTTGTGCACTCTGTGTATGCACACATATGTGCCTCTTGAGAGCTGATTAACATTTCCAAACCTCTGTCCAGAGCTCCACTTGTCCATCTTGTTTTGTATGCAAAAATATTGCACTTAAACCACTAGCATAGCTACTTTCAAAGTACCAACAAACAATACATGCAGCCCTTTATTTTTTCTTATCAATATAAAGAAATGTAGAGTGCAAGGCTGGTGAAAGCTCGCATTAGACAATGTAATGAAGCAGGAATTAGAACAGCGTAGTTCCTCTGGCCATTATAAATGAGGACGGCAGCTACCTGGAGAACAGGAAAACTGATGAGTACAGTCTGTTGGGGAGAGCAGGAGGAAAATTTCCCTCAGGAACACATTTCAAATTACTTATTTATGAACTGATGAACTGGGAGACCACCTATCGAGACAACAGCGTAAGCAGTCCGCTGCAGACAGCTACAGAACTCCAGCTAATTGTGCGGCTGTTTTCTGTTAGAACTCCTGCTATCCAGCTGGGCTTTGGAGGCAGGAAATTTAGGCTCTAACTAGAAGTTACGCTTTCTGTCTTTCTTGTCTGCATAAATATATACATACATATTTTAATCCACTTGAATTGTTTGGTGAGAGCTTGCAAAAAAAGCTGTTACATTTGGCCCAGGAGGGCCTGGGGAGGAGAAGAGGTTTTGGTGTTGAAAGGTTTGCAGGTTATGCCCCAGGGTCTGGGAGGGAGACTGAGTTTGGGGTTTCTGTGTCAGTTCACAAAAGGCTATTGGATCAGACCATGGAAGGCCACATCTTCCTCCTTCTCTTCCTGGTCAGCATCCTCTTCCCTTCTCAACACCCCCATTGCCATGGTGACAGGGTATCCTGTACTCCCTCTGTGCCGGGCTTTCTGTTGTGCTTTACATGAGAGATCTCACTTTATCCTAAGAGCCCGACGAAGTAGGCACCATTGTTATCCCCATTGCAGAGGTGGATAAACTGATGGATGAGAGAAGTGCAGTGACTTTTTGAAGGCCATGAGTTCAAGTCTGAGCCCAGGGCTCAGACCCCAGTCACCTCTTGGAGGATTATAGATGTTCACAGGAAGGGAATAGCATCTTCTGTTGGGGAATGCTATGAACTTATTCTTTCTGCTGCAGGCAGTATGGTGAGGGGAAAAAATCAGACAGGAAACTGAGGGGCATGGGTGTTGTTGAGAGACAGTATAGTTTAATGGTTAGGAGCTTACTCTCTTAGGGGTTTTTATTACTATCTCCACTTTAGAGATGAGATAATAAAGACTCTTGCAAATGTGGCCAAGTTGCCTTAAGTCACTCTTGGAAGTGGGAGAGCTAGAATTTGAACCAGATCTGGATTGTGAGCTTCCCACTTGGCAGGGAGCTCCTTGAGAGTGGGGTTTAAATCTTATTCAACCGGTGATTCCCAGTAGCTGGCAAAATACCTGTAGAGATGGACCTTCAATACTTATTTGCTGAGTTGAATTTTCAACTCAAGATTTGGTAAGCTAATGGGGCTGTTACACAGATCTCTATTCCTTGGTTAATACTGTAATAATAACAGCATGTAATATTTATTGATCATCTAACTGTGTGCCAGGCCCTATGCCACATGAGTATACAAGTATCTCATCAACCCTCAGAGCCTGATGAAGTAGACATCTTTATTATTATTGTCTTAGGATTATAGTTGAGGGCACTGAAGCTCAAAGAGGCTAAGTCAATGATTCTCATATGAGAGTGATTTTGTCCCCCGGCTCCCAAAGAGGGCAACTGGTAGTCTGAAGACAGTTTCGGTTGTCACAGCTGGGAGTAGGGCTTGGGTGTGCTACTGGCATCTAGTGGGTAGAGGCTAGTTTTGCTGCAAAATAGCCTATAATTCACAGGTCATCTCCTCATAGCAAAGAAATTTCTATCCCAAAGTGTCAGTATTACCCTACTTGTCAATATTGAAACTATCCAGGTTAAGAGGTTGCCCACACTGTTACATGGTAGAGCCAGGATTCAAATTTCCATGTCTCACTCCAGGGCATGTGTGCGATGTCCACTGGACAATTCTCCCTCTCCCTTCTTTCTTGGGAAGCCCATAGTTTGCTCACAAGACATGGTTACATTCTAGTACAAGTCACGGGGTGTTAGGTGACTCCACAGAATGAACTGGGGGCCTCTGGTGTGTATCTCTATGCAAAGAAAGTCCTTAATCGAAGCCTGAGATAAGTAAATGCTGTCCACATGGCAATTTTGTTAGGGCCAGGTGTAGTTTGGAGCCAGGAGGACTTGGAGGAAAGATGACAAGGATTGGGGGGATCCCTGATTCTAGACTGACTTTAACCCTTCCTAGTGTATAGCCTCTGGAAATTCCCAAACACTCTCTGAGCTTCTGTTTCTTTAGCTGTGAGACAGGGAAGACTCCACTCTGCCTGCTTCTCAGAACTATTTACAAAAATCATGTGAGCAAATGGTCTTCCAAGAATTTTGAGAAAGTCAAAGGGGTACACATTTGTGGCTTCCCTTCATTACTTCAGCGGACATGTAATACTAACTATCACAGTTTACACCATTACGATTGAGTATTCACTCTCTGCCAGATATCGCAAGGACTGGAAATGCTCTGCTCATTTATTTCTCAAAATAACCGCATGAAGAAGGTGCTAACTTAGAAGGACCCCACGCTTAGTTAAATAAGCAGAGTGGTTTGACACCCTCCTTCGGTTGTGAATCTATCAGAGGTGGCCAACACCTGCTCTGGGTTCAGACGGATAAAGGTTATTAAAGTTGATCGTTTCCCTATGAAAAGAAGGAGTGACATTTACCAGGCTTGTCAGTCAGTCCTATCTGTATACTGTTTAGGCAGAAAGGACAGGAAACTGGACCAGAGGCAATCCAATGATAGAGAACTGCTTAAAGAGGCTCTGGGTTCTGACGCTATCGCAGCAGCAGCAGCCAGGATAATAATGACAACAGAAACAGTGTTATCCATGACAAGACCTTCCTGAGTTTCCTATGTACAGAGCCCTCTGCTAAGCTCTTTGACATGCATGATCTCACATAATCCTCACAGTACTTCTTGTGGTGTGTGTTCTCATTATTCTCACCTTTCAGATAATTATTCGTCTTATCCACCACATCATAGAGCTTGAAATGGAATCCTAGCTCTATTTGCTGGTTGTAATTTCTTGGGTGGGTTTCCCTCGTGGCTCATTAGTAAAGAACCCACCTGCCAATGCAGGAGATGTGGTTTCAATCCCTGGGTCAGAAAGATCCCCTGGAGAAGGAAATGGTAACCCACTCTAGTCATTTTGCCTGGGGAATCCCATGGACAGAGGAGCCTGGAACGCTATAGTCTATGGAATCAGAAAAGAGTTGGACATGATTTAGTGACTAAACAACAATGCCTTGGGCAAGCAATGTAGTCACTTTATGCCTTGCTCTCCTCATGTGTAAATGGGACTATAGCTTACTTTATAAAGTTATTATACATTTTTGATTAGGCAGCATAGTCTAGAATGCAAGAAGGGCCTTACCCGTTTTATCTTATACGCCATGCTTTAGATTAGCGCTCAGTGCATAGTTGGTGTATCAGCTATCTATTGCCACGATGCCATGTAACAGCTATTTACAAAACTTTTATGGTATACAATAGCAAGCAGTAATGTGTGAGCTGATTGTTCACATGTCAAGCGTTAGTTGGATGTTGACTAGGTAGGTCTGCTGGTCTTGTCTTGGGCTTGCTCGTGGGTCTGAGAGTCAGCCTTCTGTTGTCTATAGTGCCTGGGGCAACTTGGTTCTATTCCACAGAGCCCTCCTCCTGTAGAATGCTAGTCCAAGCTCATTTTCACAGTAATGGCAGAGGTATCAGAATGCAGGTGGAAATGCTTTTTCAAATCTCTACTTGTTTCATATCTGCTAATATCCCACTGGCCAAAGTGAGTTGCCTGCCAGAGCCTAGGGTCATGATCAGGCCACTTTGTTCAAGGTGGGAGGATGAAGAATTAGGGCCAATTTTGCAATCAAACTACCAGAATGGAGTCTCAATAAGTATTTGAAAAAAGAATTTAAAAGTACTTAGCACACAATAAAGGACCAGAAAATGATAGTTCACAACTATCACAACAGTTATCTCATAAACTATGGATTGCATTAAAGGGCTAACCCGGAAGAGGGGCTTGACCAATCATACTTTTCTACTGTCGTTTTCCTGTCCTTCAGGTTTCCAAAATATTTTGGGGTATCAGATGAATCTAATTTCACTTTTTCTTTTGAAAGGGTCTAGAATATCATAGGTCACAAAAGTAACTGATAAAACAGTTTCTCTAGAACCAAGGTGACCACAGGGCTCTTTGAATTTGTCAAAATAAATCCCATTCTCAGCAAATTTCCCCTGACACTTTTTTCTTTCAAGGTTCCATTCCTTTGTTTTAATCCGATGGGGCATGGACCTGAGTTTTGAGAGCAGTGATTGTTTAAACATTCCTTTTGAAGACGCCTGACAGCTCCTAGGATGGAAGCAGGCTTCCTCAAGCCTGAATTTGGCCCAGTGCCTCTTGGCATGCCCTGTCTGTCTGTTCCTGAGTGCTTAGTGTGGATCAACAGGCCCCCCAGATTCTAGCTTTTTCTTAACGGTTTGTACAGCCTGCGTTGAGTGAGTGTGCGTCTTTCTCTGAGCTGCCACTGTGTGTGGCGATGACGATGACAGGTTGGTTTAATGCAGCTCTTGCCAAGATTAAGAGGTTGTCAGACAAGTATCATGGGAGACTGAGGGATTGCTCTGATAAGTCATTCTAAATTGCTAACTAACAGAACTAACACTCAGGTTAGGGTGGGCGTCCTGGCATTTGAGGAACTGCAGGGAGGCCCTTGGCAGAACTGACCTCTCTCTTCACTCTGAGCACTGATTAGGTGGGCCACTGAGATACCTCCAACCTGGGGTTATGGGCCCCAGGAGAGCCCAGGATTAGACATGAGAGAATTCATCAACCTTATAAAATTGCATGCAAAATATATCCTCGTAAATGTACATATAACTGGTTGTTTTTTGTTTTTTGTTTTTTTCCCTAAGAGGAGGGGGCCATAGCTCCCATCAGAATCTCAAGGTTTGTGACTCGCAGATACTAGCCTATCCTGGTTAGGGCTCCAAGCATGCTCTGGCAGGGAGGTAATTTTAAGGAGTTTTGTCTGGACACTAAAAGCAAAATAAGCAGCCAGAGAAGAGTTTAAAGAAAGTGATACAAGTAGGGCTGATTTATGAAAAGCTTACTATAAGTGTAAAATCTAGCTATAGAAATTAAAAAATTGCTATAGCTATTTTTCTCTCACTTATGTTTCCACACAGATACATGCTGAGTATCCTCACTCTGCCGAAAACTATGCTGTAGGGACTATACTCATGGAGATTCTGGCAGTTGGAATACCTGCCCTCATAGAGATTAGAGTCTAGGGAGAGAGCTGAATAATTCTAGTTCAGATAGAAATTCTAGAACCATGGAAGAAATGTTATTTGATCATCCATTCACTGGTTAATTCAATAAATATTTATTGAATGCCTACTGTGTGCCAGGCCCTATGTTAGGTCTTGGCGGGCATCTGTGAGTTTTATACAGGCATCACTTCTGCCATCACAGACAGGGGGATGCAGACAGCTGACTGAGCCATCACAGCACTCTGTGACAAATACTAACAGAGGGATTTACAATGGCAGAGGGGACACGAGGCTAATATACCCAACTCAGCTCCCAGGACTCAGGGACTGTGAAAGCTTACATATTATTTCAAATAAGGAAAGAAGGAACACAGTCACAGACTCTGTGACACTCACCTTAGTTTCAAATTCTGTAATCAACTCCTGATCTTGTACCCCAGATAGACTCCTGGGACTCATTAGTCCAGTTTGGGTCCAGACCCCTGGGCTCCTGCTTGTCTGGTAAGGGGAGCTGATGGAACAAATAAAAGGAGATGTGGAAATTCCAACACATTCCTGGCTAAGTAGAAACTTGAACATCTTGGATCAGTTGCCTCCTTTCCTTGCTTATCAACAGGCACATGGATTTGCTGAGGGCAGAAAGAGTGGAAAGGGCTGAATGGGTTTAATAGTTCAACTCCTGCATCATGAATTGAATGTTAGAGACTTGGTTTCAATCTTATTTTTACATTTCACCAGCTGCATGACTTTGGGCAAATCCCTCGCCTCTGTGAGCCTCACCATCAAAGAGGATTGGGAATATCCACCCTGCCTATGTCAAGAATATACTATGAGTACCCATGCTCTTCTGCTTGGTGGAAGCTTCTTGCCCTTTAGAAAAAGAGACCATGTCTGTTTTCATAGTTGAGGAATTCCTACAGACTATACCTCAAAGCCTCCACTCTGTTTTTTCTGATCAGGATCTGCTTTCTCTGGATCTATCCTATGAATTTGTATGTACCTGATTTCTTTTACCTCCCTCTGACTTCTTTAGATTGGCAGATTACTTTTAGTTTCACTCTGGGATGTTGCCACTCACTAACCTTAGTTTCAAATTCTGTAATCAACTTGATCTTGTACCTCAGATAGACTCCTGAGACCCATTAATCCAATTTGGGTCCAGACCCCTGGGTTCATGTCTGGTAAGGGGAGCTAATGGAACAAATGAAAGGAGATGTGGCAAACATCATGTCACGTTCACCATGCTATTTCCTCTTTGTGAGCCTATAGGAAGATTGCACTTCCCAGCCTCCCTTGCAGTTAAGTTGGAGCCATGTGACTGAGTCTGGCCGATAAAATGTGGACAGGAGTGATGTATGCTATTTGCATGACTGGGCGTATACGTCCTCATGTGTGATCCTCCAGCAGTCTCATTCCTTGCCATGAGGACCATGTGTTCCAGAATGTGTAGCAACAAGGTGGAAAAGGGCTATCTATTATACGTAGGTCTTGTGGACTGTGATGAGAATGAGAAATAAACCTTTTTGCACTAAGCTTTTAAAGTTTATCTGTTGTATCAGCTTATGTTAATAACCCAATATATGTGGTAACATATGAAAGTCCTCTGTAAATTTTAAAACAATTGTAAATTTTATATTTTAGTTATTATTCATATGCTCTCACTTATAAAAGATGCCTGTTGATTATTAGATTCTCCTAATAGCTTTCTCTCTCTCTTTTTTTTTAACCTTTTTTATGCTGAAAATGACAAAATCCCATGCAAATAAGCTCTAGAGAAGGGTGGAAATCGTTTAGGGGAGAGGGAAATTGTTTAGGGGAGAGGGAAATTCTTCTGGCCCAGAGTTCTAAATACTATCTTGAGTTCTTGTTCTCTCTCCATCTGTTAGAACTGCTTTCCTTTCTGTTGGCTTTATCTGTATGTTCACCCTCACCACAGGTTGATCCTTGACTGCTCTAAGCTTATTTCTAGCAGCTAGGAAGATAACAGAAATCCTAGGCCACTTTTCTTTCATTGGTTTCAGCAGACCTCCAGGGGGTGCTTTTGTGGCTTGGCATGAATCACCTACCAATTCCTGAACTGGCCAGTCACTCACTATTTGATCAAGTTTAGCATGGGTTCACCCTTGGAGACTGGAGATCATGATAGTTCTCCACTGCCAACTACATAGGTTGATATTAATGTAGAAATAATTCTCAAAAGAAAACTGAAAATAAATAAATAAATAAAAAAGAAAAAAAAAGAAAACTGAAGTGTTAGTATTCAAAAGGGTTATATATGTCCACTATATAGCCTAATTATACTAATTAAAGCTGATATTAATAAGTACTAATTATGTATTAGAGATTGTGCTAAGTGCTTTTTATATATTATCTTATTCATATCTCACAACAATTCTAGCAAATAGATTCTATTCTCTACAGAGTAATAGCAATAGCATCATTGATCACTTTTCATAATGTAAATTTATACACAGTTTTTAGTGTTAACATGATTACAGAGGTGAGTGTACGTATTGATAATCTAATTTCTCTTGCAGTAAAGGAACAGTGAAATTACTAGGGAAGAATTGTCTGGCATAGGAATGTTCCTGCTTTAGTGATTCAGGCCATTCTAATAAACAACAAGAAATATGCAGCTTACATTGTATTTATTCATGGAAAGATACTCATATAACACTGTTCCAGTATCATCAATACAACTTTAATTCATGATCCTGACAACAGAGCAATGCATTCTATGTGGTCTCACCATCGAGGAAACCTCTGAAGCTGAAGCTGCCAAAACAAAAATAAAAGCCATAAATCACAAATATTCAAACTTTCTCTCCTGTTATGACATGCACAGCTTTAGAATTTCAGGGCTAAGAAGGTGAAAGTAACGTTTTGTTTCACACTTCCTAAATTCTCCCCTCCAACTGGACTCCAGCTATCCAAAGGTCTGGCACTTTTGAAGCTGATCATGGAGGGTGGAGAGGGGATGGTGAAAGATCACAGCTGGGCCCGTCAGCACACTTTCTGGTAAATGAGGGTAGCTGAAAGTCTAGTATGAGAAGAACCAGTGAAAATAGGGAAGCTTTCTCTCATTCACAAGAAAGGGGACATTCTCTGCTTAGCTATGAAGGGCATTTTGTCCATAGATGTTTGCCACAAATTTACTCTCTGAATTCTTGTTTGGAAAATTGAGTTTGGTGACACTTTTATTAATGCCATTCCTGTTTTCACTGACAGAGCAGTAGCTTTTATTTGGGGCCATGCGTTAGGTGCTTTCCCCAGCTCAACTTCAGAATCCCAACAGAGGGCTAGTGCTGACTGTTACAAGGATGGATAGCTGTCCACCAGAAATTTGCTATCCTCTTTCCATAGAATGCAGCTATCATTGGGAGGCAGTTGCGTACACATTTCCCAGCTTCCTTTGAATCCAAATGTGGCCACATGACTATTTCTTCAGTGGAATGGGAGAGAAACCCTTTCTATCTGGGTTTTTCAAGAAGTCAGTGTGCCTTCTCTGCTTACTCTCTTCCCATCTACAGCTTACATATAGAGGCCTCTGAAGCCCTTGGGGGATGATATGGAGCTATAAGATGAAAGGTGCCTGGGTCATGAATCACAGCAGAGAGAAAAAATGTCCTCCAAGTAGAAAAGTCCAAGGAAACTTCCAGGAAAATGGCAACATTTTTGGTGAGTCAGCCATGGGAACTAGCAGAACTATATGCTCATGGGAACTATATCCTCACAGAATCTGGATTCTAAGAGCTCATATCAAGACTTGCTCATCCTGACAACATGCATAATTCTAGACTTGAATTGTCCCAATATGGTAGCCTCTAGCTCTATATAGTTACTTACACTTAAATTTATGTTAATCAAAATAAAATAGAACATTCAGTTCCTTGGTTGCACTTGTCACAGTTCCACTCAAAATGTGGCAAGTGGCTACTATATTTGACAGCATACATTTAGAATGTTTCCATCACTGTAGAAAATTCTACTGGACAGCATTTCTCTGGACCAGTGGAAATCTAGATGGTGAATTTATTTAGAAGGAATAGCAGGGGAATCTGAGTAATAATAGGGCTTCAGCATCTGGGCTATAATTCATTTTTCACTTGTCTCTCTTCTTGCTAGAGGCTGTAAGGTCTTTAGGGTAGGGATTATCTCCTGCATCTTTGTATCTCTAACCTTCAATCCATAATAGACACTAAAGAATATTTTTTGAGCAATTGAGGGAAGCTCAGGATAATTTGAGGAGTTCCCAAGAGTTGGATACTGGCATTGCTTAAAACCTTTCCATCCATGAATGGTGAGAACTGACTGGTCCTAAAGATGAAGTGGTACCAAATGATTTCAGGGACAGGGAGGGGAGATGTAGAGAGACCAGAAACTGTACAGGGCTTGATACTATCTGAATTTCTTTGAGGTTATTAGTGACTGGCTGACTTATCTGACAAATTAAATTATTCTAATAACTTTCTTTTTTGGGCTCCAAAATCACTGCAGATGGTGATGGCAGCCATGAAATTAAAAGACGCTTACTCCTTGGAAGGAAAGTTATGACCCACCTAGATAGCATATTAAAAAGCAGAGATATTACTTTGTCAACAAAGGTCTGTCTAGTCAAGGCTATGGTTTTTCCAGTGGTCATGTATGGATGTGAGAGTTGGACTGTGAAGAAAGCTGAGCGCTGAAGAATTGATGCTTTTGAACTGTGGTGATGGAGAAGACTCTTGAGAGTCCCTTGGACTGCAAGGAGATCCAACCAGTCCATTCTAAATGATATCAGTCCTGGGTGTTCATTGGAAGGACTGATGCTAAAGCTGAAACTCCAATACTTCGGCCACCTCACGCGAAGAGTTGAGTCATTGGAAAAGACTCTGATGCTGGGAGGAATTGGGGGCAGGGGGAAAAGGGGACGACAGAGGATGAGATGGCTGGATGGCATCACTGACTCGATGGACATGAGTTTGAGTGAACTCCAGGAGTTGGCGATGGACAGGGAAGCCTGGCGTGCTGCGATTCATGGGATCGCAAAGAGTCGGACACGACTGAGTGACTGAACTTTCTGTGTAAACTCTCTCAAGACCTATGATAACTTTGCACATAGTAGGCATCATAATTGATATTTGCTTAATGGAAACTTTTAACAATATTCTATTTATTTACTCATTTCCTGTCTCCCAACCCTGCCTTTTATCTACCCTTCCACCCCTCAATGGCATAAATGGTCCATGAGGGTAAGATCTTTGTCTTGCTTACAGCTGTATCTTCAACACCTAGAACAGTATCTAAGATGTCATAGTGCAACAGATATTTTTGGAATAATGAAGGAAGGACATTTAATAACTTAGTCCAAAGAATTGCATAAAGGTAGAATTTTAGAGACTGTCAAGATAGTGAGAGAAAATATTTTGGGGACAGGAGAGACATTTTTAAGTGTTCTCAAATAACACCTTAAAGGAACCCACTGGCTTTGCCTATGTGCTGGGCTAGGCCAGCTCTCATAAATGATGTTCTTCAATTTGAAATTTAAATCCCTCCCAGGACTCCAGGTGCATATAAGGCATAATACTAAATGGCTGATAACTTATGACATTTATTTCCCCACATGAGGAACCACAGGGCAGCATCTCTTGTCAGGAAGGAAACGGATTTGTCAGAAAGGAAACCAGTCATCATATGCTTTTTGTATTTTTATGATTTATGTGTTTATTGGATGCACCCACTACTTAACAACCTCTGGGTGCTTTTATATGCTTCATAGACAAAAGGCAGACACTACCATGGTAGATTATGAGGTGGAGAGGTACCAACAAAGTAACATCCATAAATCCCAAAGCACATCATAAAATCATCAAACACTACAGAAGCTGTACTTAGGCTCCCTCAAGTAATCAGACACCTAAATGGAAAATTCTGAAGACTTGAGCTTAATCTGGGCTCTGGCACTTATTATATTTCAAACCCTTGAATAAATTTCCTCATCGCTCTTAGCCTCATTTGTTTATCTCTAAAATGGGCACAGTAATGACAGTAATTGCCTAGTTTATCTTGCAGGGTTGGGGAATCAAATACTCATAGCTGTGCCTTGTGAATCATGGAAAAATCCCCAGATATGATAGACTAGCATTTTCCAAAAAATTAAACTTATCTATGTGAACTTGTATTTCCTTTTTTCTATCTATGATTTAAGCCCATAAATAAAGTTTTGTCATTGTTTTCTGTTTTACTCTTCCTCAAATATGACCCAGACCACCACCTTGATGACTTTGGTCATAATCTTTTCCCTCCTTGGGCTATCGCTTCCTAATCATTCTCAATTATTAAGATTCTTCACAAGGATTTGAGTTTGGCTTCTGGATTTATATCTGAATTACTAGAGATAATAAGACAAAGAGTCATACTAATACCTATCTTCATGAAGTCCTTACTGCATGTCTGGCATTATGACTTTATGAACATCAATTCAGTTCATCCTCATAAAAACCCTATGAAGCAGGTATGATTATTATTCTACTTTATAAATGCAAAACCTGGGGTTTAGAGGAGGCAAGTAAATTGGCCAGGGTGAGGTAGATAATAATTGGCCAAGTGTGAACTGGAGCCTAAAGCTCATATTCTTAACCTTTCCTTTAAAATGTCTGCCTCCATGAAGCAAAAATTTCTCCCTCTTGACTTTGGTTGAATGGAGTTTTGACGTGCTGTAGCTTCCTACATGAGGAAGCTTGTGCTGTGAGGAGAGAGTACTAAACAGGGCATTCCAGTTTCTAATTTTGTTTCTACACAGATACATCCCATCCTTGGACACATAATTTCATCTCTGTAGTCTTCAAGTGGAAAATGGCAGTTGACTGACAATTATGGTTGATTAGATAATGTGAAGTTCTCCTTATTTCTCATACTTTTAATTCTGTCTTTTAACGAAGCAAACATTATGCCCTCAACTCCTCCATTATGCCAAAATGTTGGCAGCAAAGCTGCTTTACTTTTTTAGGTTTTAGTGGAATTGGATAACCATCTTATACCTGAGAGGTCACCATGTCTCATCATTTAGACAATTTTAATAACCTCCAATTGGTCTTGCTTTGACTTTTACCCTTTGTGGACAATTACTGCAGATGGTGATTGCAGCCATGAAATTAAAAGACTCTTACTCCTTGGAAGGAAAGTTATGACCAACCTAGTTAGCATATTCAAAAGCAGAGATATTACTTTGCCACTGAAGGTCCGTTTAGTCAAGGCTACGCTTTTTCCAGTAGTCATGTATGGATGTGAGAGTTGGACTGTGAAGAAAGCTGAGCGCCGAAGAATTGATGCTTTTGAACTGTGGTGATGGAGAAGACTCTTGCAAGTCCCTTGGACTGCAAGGAGATCCAACCAGTCCATCCTACAGGAGATCAGTCCTGGGTGTTCATTTGAAGGACTGATGCTGAGGCTGAAACTCCAAAACTTTGGCCACTTCATGTGAAGGGCTGACTCATTGGAAAAGACTGATGCTGGGAGGGATTGAGGACAGGAGGAGAAGGGGACGACAGAGGATGAGATGGCTGGATGGCACCACCAACTCGATGCACATGAGTTTGGGTGAACTCTAGGAGCTGGTGATGGACAGGGAGGCCTAGCGTGCTGCAATTCATGGGGTCGCAAAGAGTCGGACACGACTGAGTGGCTGCACTGAATTGAACTGAACCACACATATAGCTACTTTCCTTTATACTAAACATCTCAGAAGATTTTACTGTATTGTATCTACCATTCTCTCCTTTCTGTCTAATCATGCTTTAATCTTCACAGCTCAGACTGCCATTTTGTTGAATTAAATGACTGACAGCCAAGCCTCATCTTGTTTACCCTGTTGTCAGTGTTTGTCACAGCTGACCACTCCTCCTTCTTCCTCCACGTGACTTGCGCTATGCCGCAGTCTCTTGGTGTTCCTCACACCTCCCTGGCTACCTCTTCTTACTCTGGCTAGCTGCCTCTAGAGTGCTTTCTTCAGCCCTCTTTTTTTTTTTTCCCCTCTCTCCATCTTTACTCCTTAGGTAACCTGATCCAGTACCATGGCTCTGAATATCATCTCTAGAGTAATAACTCACAAATTTATATTTCAAACTTCGATATTTCTCCTCACGTGCCTTCACATTGCTCCATTTGGATGTCTGATAGGCACCTCTAATTTAATGTGGCCAGAACTCTTGATTTCCTTATCACTCCCAAGAAATTTCCCATATCTCCCTCAGTGTCTCTTGTATTAGAAAGAGCCCACTGTTCATTCAGTGGTTTAATCTCCAGACCTAGGAATTATCCTCTGTTGCTCTTTTCTTCAAACCCTGAAATGAATTTAGCAACTAGTCCTATTGACTCTGTTTCATTGCTTTATTCTCCAGCAGAGATTTTAAAAATTCTTATTTTAATAACCTACAATTTTGCCATATCGGGATCAGTAGCTATAGTGATTGTGAAGCAGACATTTGCTGTTAGTATAAAGACTTTATTACAGGGAATTTTGAGGTGAAATGCCTCTAAACTTTTGAGCAATGAGAAGCATCCATGCCATATCATACAGTCCTAGATACTGCTCGTGATGGGAGGCGGAAAAGTAGACATCATTCCTTCTCGTTGCCACTTTCAGGTTGCTGTGCTAGTGAACAACAATATTATTTTCATTGCGACCATCTGGACAGTTTTGGAATATCTACCAATTCACAGGTTAGATTACAGATGAATGGGAGTTCATTCTATACTTGGGATGGTCAGAGAAGGCTTTGTTGGAAAAGTAGAACTTGAATTAAGCCTTCATATATGGATTTAGTCAATTAAATGCAGAGGAAAAAAGAAGAATATACCAGTGAGAAAGGAGTTCTCGGGACACAAGTAGAAGATGTAAGGATATACAAGCTATATATGGATAGCCCATGGTAGGAAAGAGAAAACTAAAGTGAAGGATTTAAACAAGTTATAGGTAAAAGTTTTCATTTGTAGATTTTGTTTTTAAGCTTATAATTATGGAGTATATGTTATATATTCTATATGTTTTTATATATATATATAAACAAGTACTGTATTAAGTGTTTTACAGGCATTACTTTAATTACTACAACTACTACAATCTACTGTCATGTAGATACTAATCTCATTTTGCGTAAGAGGAGTCAGTGGTTCAGGGAGGTAAAGAGACCTGCGTAAAATCATCGCTTAGCAAAGGCTAGAATGGGGATTCAAATTAGCCATTTAGAGTCCAGAGGCCCTGCTTATGCCTTTTCTGCTATGCTTTCTCAATAACAGTATCATCCCATGGTGGTGAGCTTTGAGATATGCAGAAGGCATTTATTTTTGTCTTTAATATTACTAAAAAGAGATAAACTTGGATTATCTTCAGAAATAGGAAATTATTGTGAAGTTTAGTGACCCTCAGTGAGCAAGGATTCTGATACTTTTAACACTTGGATATACAACAGGCCTCATGGAAAATTGAGAGCTAACTCAGGCTACATCATAGATGAGTCACACTTTCCAAGAGAGAATATCTAAGTGAGCCAATTTATCACCACCCAGCATGAGGCTTCTTTTGGGTGAGGGCTCATGTCAAGCCAATTGGAGATGAATTTTTATTTATATTCAGTCCATAACATATATCCTTATTCAGGTCCAGAGGATCAGATTGGTTTCTATACTGATGTCTATACAGGCATCAGAGCAACTTCATGATGACAGTTGCAAAGTCACTGTCTGAAAGCCACGCTAACACACGTGTACCAAGGAGGCCAGGTGGAGACCATGGGGACTGTAGGAAGAGGTGACTGCTGCTCAGCTGCAGCTGACTGTCCATGTAGAAACGAAGGATCAGATGATCTTCAAGAGATGCTAAATTCTGAAACATCCTGTTTTTTAAATACTGACAACTGTTTAAAAACAACAAAACACTATTTGGGTCAAAGAAAGCAAACCAGTTTGCTAATGCTGACTTTAGTATGCCTCTTTAGTATTGAAATATACCTGTTTTTTCCAGAAGTGGCTTCTCCAAGAGTCTTCTAAGTGAAAATTTGAAGAATGACTTAGAGATCAAATTCGCTTGCCCTTGGTGATTAGATCTGATTCTTCCAAAGCTTTCTCATTTTTATAGGCCACAGTTCTCCTGTATTCTTCATCCCAGCTGAATTCCTGAATATCCTCCTGTGTCTGTGGAATTTTGGGGAGTCAGGAACCCATGAGCCAGCAGTGTGCTTTAGGAGCACCATGTCTGGAATGAACAGCCCTTCATTTCCTTTAACAGATCAATCATCAGTGGAAGCTGATTCCTCCACTATCCATAGCATACTTTGATTCATTTACACTTAAGTGATGAAAGTGGTCTTTTTTTCTCTTTCTTTAAATGGATACTAGCCCAGGAGGGGCTTAGGGAGTTGTAAAGGGGAGTGCTGACTCCTTGCCACACTCTTGGTTGCATTCTCAAATGGCCCACTCAATTAAGGGTAATATTTCATTGACTTGTGTGTATGATGGCTCCCTAGCCAGCAGTGTTTTCTAAATGGTCCTGAGGCAAGACTTTGGGCTTTGAAAATGGCTCTTCATCACTTTTATGTCTGGGGCTGCATTGGCACAGCCTGGATTGAAGCAGTTTTTTCCATCAGAGGGAGCAGCCACAGTTTCTGGCTGAAATGTCTTGACTTGGCTGATTTCACTTGTCAAAAGAATGGGTGGTCTGACACTTTCTGGGGCTTGGTCATGCAGCTTTGTTATCTACATATTGAATTTGACTGTTCAGATACCTGTCTGGATTTTCTTAATAACGCAAAAAAAAAAAAAAGTTGGATTATAAAAGAATTAGCCTTTTTATATTTCTTCTTGGCCCTGCACAGATAGTATAGATGTGTTCAGACAATCACTGGTATTCCTACAGAAGGCTCCATGCTCCAAATTGGCCTGAGGTTTATGTGTGAAGCATGTTGTTGCTTTGTTTGATATTTACATGAATAACACAACTTTCAATAAGGAAGTTTCACACAATAGGAGGTGTGTGTGTGTGTGTGTGTGTGTGCATGCTTTAGTGTTTAAGTATAGCATATGATGGTGGAAATGTTCCTGGTGACTGGGATAATACACACTGCAGGTGACCTTCTACTCTAATTATAAAACCGGCTTCAGCTGAATCCATATGAAGTAATTGGTTGAGCTCAGTGGCTAAATGCTCTCAGTAGATAAAGCTCAAACATCCTTGTATGCCTACACCTTTGTTCCTTGAGTATAATTTGCAGCAAATGCACAGTTTGGAAAGCAGCCGCCCATTTTAAGGAATGTGGGAGACTATACGATAGCCTTGTGAGGTCAAGCAAATACAGCAATAAAAGCTAAAGCACACTGACTGTATTATGTGCAGGTACGTTTCTGATCATGTTGATATACTTTATACACCTAGACTCATTTAATCCTCACAACAACCTGTAAAGGTGGTTGTTATAATTATTCCTACTTTATCGATGAGAAAACTGAAGCATGGAAAGGTAAGTGACTTGCCTAAGGCCACACAACTAGAGGTAGCAAAGCTTGGGCTTGATAATAGGCAACTGGGTTCTAGAGTCTGTGTCTCTACCATGTCTACCCTGAAGTCATAAATTTCTCATTCTAGGGTTGAAACCCTGAGTTTTACACAGTACTTGGCACCTAGGAGATGGGTTAGACAAATGCTAATGGTTGGATAAAAGCCCTTTAAAAGATATGAATTTCCATACAAATGTCAATTTTTATTGTTATTGTTGATGCTAATCTTATTGTTAAAATTAACAGCTACTATACATTGGGTTCTTTCTATGTGCCAGGCACCAAGCTACTGCATTGCAAGTAATATTATTTTTTAAATAATTATTTGTCCGGCTGCATTGAGTTTTAGTTGCAGCATGTGGGCTCTCTAGTTGTGGCACTCAGGCTTAGTTAGTTTTCCTGTGGCATATGGGATCTTAGGTTCTCCTGCCAGGGATAGAACCCATGTCCCCTGCATAGGAAGGTGAATTCTTAGCCACTGGACCACCAGGGAAGTCCCTCAAGCGTTATTTAATTTCCTTCTCATAACACTCTAACTGAGGCACTGAGTACATAATTATATACAGAAGTTCAGCTAGAAAACTATAGTGCCAGAACTTGAAGAGGTCTGCTCTTACTCCAGAGTTCCTTGCCTTGACTATCAAAGCAATAAAATGTCATTGCTCTGAAAGCTTCTATTTCTTTATTCTTGAGATTTTTTTCAGGATAAAAAAATACTATGATAATAATACACAAAAAACAGTATTTGGGATATACTCAACTGACAAATTGGAGAAGGAAATGGCACCCCACTCCAGTACTCTTGCCTGGGAAATCCCATGGATGGAGGAGCCTGGTGGGCTGCAGTCCATGGGGTCGCTAAGAGTCGGACACAACTGAGCGACTTCACTTTCACTTTTTACTTTCATGCATTGGAGAAGGAAATGGCAACCCACTCCAGTGTTCTTGCCTGGAGAATCCCAGCGATGGGGGAGCCTGGTGGGCTGCCATCTATGGGGTCGCACAGAGTTGGACATGACTGAAATGACTTAGCAGCAGCAGCAGCAGCAGCAGCAACTGACAAATAATTATTAGACAATTAAAAAGTACTGAATGGCATAGGGCAGTGTTTTCTAACACTTTAGCTTTGGTACATCAATCGTCTTCATGATTTTTTTTCCATATCTAAATTTTCATGTGAACTTTTGTTAATACAAAGCTAATATAAATTTATTATATTTCATAGTCATGATATTTTGAGTTTCTTAATGTGCATATTTTTAGAATACCAAGCAATTTCATTGATACTAAATATAAAATGCTTTCTATGTAGGCTATAGTAATGCTTACTATTTGTAATGTTTTCTCTTTTTAGAATATCTGTGTGCTACCACCTGAAGTCATCTTTCACATTTCCTTTAGCAGTTACCACTCTGTGGAAACACAGAGGGTATAAATATGCCTAAATATTTGCTCCACCTACATATCAAGCCAACCTCAGGCTAATCTAGGAAGCAGGTAATAGTTTGGGTGCAGGGAAAGGGATCACGCACCCTCCTAATGGTTGCCACCCAATTGTCCCTTAAGGAACTCTCAATCTTTTTCACTCTTTCTTTTATTTTACCTTATTTACTCATTTAAATTAATTTTTATTGGAGTATAGCTGTTTTGCAATGTTGTGTTAGTTTCTACTGTACGACAAAGTGAATCGGCTATATGTATACATATAACCCCTCTCTTCTGTATTTCCTTCCCATTTAGGTCACCACAGAGCACTGAGTAAGCAGGACCCATGACACAGGGTGTGGTCCCGATAATAAAAAAGTTCAGAGGAGGCAAAATTCACTGGACTGGGGAGTAGAGCTTCTTGCAGGGGCTTTCTCGGGAAGGAGGGTAGAGTTGGGAGGAGAGGTGAAGTGGGCACATCCAAGTGCCTGTGGGAGCCCAGCCCCCTGCTCCTTTGACTTCCAATTCACACCTCGCTCCTTCAGGGACTGTAGCTCCAACCAAGGTCACAAACCAGATCTGAATTCAGGTTTTAAGGTCAAAGGGGTCATATTTCAGGTCATCTTACTTCCCTGTTTCACTGCAGCTGAACTTTTCCACTTTCTCTCTTTTTTTAAGTCTACAGTCACACCATCTGTTTTCAATTTTGTGAAGAGTAGTGAAAAAACTCTAATCCAGTTTTTCCAAACACTTAATTTTTTAAGGAAAAACAGTCTATTTTTTCATTTTAATACTTCAGTGCTTAACAAATGGTATTTACTTACCAACAAAATCTAAGCAATTTCCCACCAAGATAATGCATGTTTTTCTCTCTTCCATTCTCACACTTACTGTCTTTCTTATGCTAGCTATTAAAGACTGAGAGGCATTAAAGATGTAAGCCAAAGCAGGTAATTTCCTGAAGGGAAGAAATGTACCTTAAATGATTTCTCTTTGTTAGATCTTTTTATTCTCCTTTCGTTTGGCTCTTTACAGAAAACAAAAAAGGGGGAAAAATGAGTGACAAATGTCTTTTGGCTCCAAAAAGGTGACGAGAAACCTCTGAAAGCAGAAATTTTTTAAAAAATTAATTTCTTCGAACCAGAGTTGGAGCTGGCCTTTTAGCACTGGTGCACATTAATGCTGCTTCCCCTCCCACTGGGAAGTTAAGGCCCGAGTGGCAGTCATTATTGCCAATAGCATGGCTACCCAATGGATTCCTGGAAGGGCTCACTTAAAAGATTCAGCCAGATCCTCTCCAGGGGCTTCCAGTTCCCATCATCCCAGGGATGAAATATTTAGTATCATCTTTCTGCACCTGAGGCTGCCATGGATTAAATTCTTGCTGCCTCCATTACTGGGGCAGCCAAGAACTCAGGCTGTAGTGATTGGATGTGAAGTGCTTAATGGCTGCACTTGGCTGAGAACGGGAGGGGGAAAGAACAGGCCAGAACCACAATCACCAGTGGTGATCATAGCCTAGAGAACAGACTTTCCAGAGATGCTGTTGCTCAAGAAGAATCTACCTGGATTCCTCCCTAATACTGCCAATAGACAGTATATTTTGAAATCACATTCCACATTTATGTGTGTGTGCTAAGTCGCTTCAGTTGTGTCTGACTCTTTGCGATCCTATCGCATAGGACCACAGCTTATCAGGCTCCTCTTTCCATGGGATTCTTCAGGCAAAAATACTGTAGTGGGTTGCCAGGCCCTCCTCCAGGGGATCTTCCTGCCACAGGGATTGAAGCCATGTCTTCTGTGTCTCCTGCATTGTAGGCAGATAGATTCTTTACCACTGAGCCGCTGGGAAAGCCTATATATATACGATCACCTATAGTCACTCATATAATACACATAAATCTCTTTAAATGGTGCTGCATGTCTCAGCCTGGACAAATTCACATTGGTTCTCCCTTTCCAGTCTGTTCCATAAATGTGTAGATTTCCTCAAAATGTTTTCTTCAGTTCTTTGATTTTCACTCTCTGTATACCCATCACCTATGAGTTATGAGGATGAGTTCTGAATCAAGCTGTTGGGTGTGATTATCTTCTGGACACAGTATAAGCTGCTTAATAAATGATTATTGAATGAATTAATGTCTATTATTTCAACATCTCTTCCTGAATAATAGCAGTTGCTGCTGCTGCTGCTAAGTCGCTTCAGTCGTGTCCGACTCTGTGCGACCCCATAGACGGCAGCCCACCAGGCTCCCCCGTCCCTGGGATTCTCCAGGCAATAACGCTGGAGTGGGTTGCCATTTCCTTCTCTAGTGCATGAAAGTGAAAAGTGAAAGTGAAGTCACTCAGTCGTGTCTGACTTGTAGTGACCCCATGGACTGCAGCCTACCAGGCTCCTCCATCCATGGGATTTTCCAGGCAAGAGTACTGGAGTGGGGTGCCATTGTCTTCTCCGGAATAATAGCAGTAGTAGGTGGAATAATGGCTTCCTGAAATATGCCCACGTCCCAGTCCCTGGAACCTGTCAATGTTACCTTGTTGCTGTTGTTCAATCACTAAGTCATGTCCAACTCTTTGCGACCCCATGAACTGCAGCATGCCAGGCTTCCCTGTCCTTCACTATCTTCCGGAGTTTGCTCAAACTCACATCCACTGAGTCGATGAGGCATCCAACCATCTCATCTTTTGTCACCCTCTTCTCCTCTTGCTCTCGTTCTCTCACTCATCTGGGTCTTTTCCAGTAAGTCGGCTCTTTGCATCACGTGGCCAAAGTACTGGAGTTTCAGCTTCAGCACCAGTCCTTCCAATGAATATTCAGGGTTGATTTCCTTTATGTTTGACTGGTTTGATCTCCTGGCTGTCCAAGGGACTCTCAAGAGTCTTCTCCAGCACCACGGATTGAAAGCATCAGTTCTTCGGTGCTCAGACCTCTTTACAGTTCAGCTCTCACATTTGTTCATGACTGCTGGAAAAACCATAGCTTTGAGTATACAGACCTTTGTCTAAAAGTGATGACCCTGGTTTTTAATACACTGTCTAGGTTTGTCATAGCTATTCTTCCATGAAGAAAGTATCTTTTAATTTCATGGCTGCAGTGATTTTTGAGCCCAAGAAAATGAAATCTGATACTCTTTTCACATTTCCCCCAACTATTTGCCATGAAGTTGGGACCAGATGCCATGATCTTCATTTTCGAATGTTGAATTTTAAGCCAGTTTTTTCACTCCTCTTTCACCTTCATCAAGAGGCTGTTTAGTTCCTCTTCACTTTCTGCCATTAAAGTGATATCATTTGCATATCTGAAGTTGTTGATGTTTTTGCCAGCAATCTTGATTCCAGCTTGTGCTTCATCCTGCCTGGTAATTCACATAATATACTCTGCATATAAATTAAATAAACAAGATGACAATATATAGCCTTGACATACTCCTTTCCTAATTTTGAACCAGTCAGTCATTCCATGTCCAGTTCTAATTGTTATTTCTTGTCCTGCATACAGGTTTCTCAAGAGGCAGGTAAATGGTCTGGTATTCCCATCTCATTAAGAATATTTCATGTACTTTGCTCATGTGATTTAGTTAAGGCTCTTGAGAAGGAAAAATTCTCCTGGATTATTCTATTTGGAATGATGTGATTATAGCAGCAGTTAAAATAGGGACATAGGAGGACGGAGAAGAACAATGTGATTGTGGAAGCAGAGATGTGTCCAGGAGCCAGGAAATGCCAGCAGATTCTGAAATCTAGAAGAGGCAAGGAGTGGATTCTCCCCTGAACCCTCCAAAAGGAACCAGCCCTGCAAACATCTTGATTTTTATTCTCTTGAGGCTCATTGTAGGGTTCTGATCTAAAAAGTTAAACGTGTTGTTTAAAGCCGCTAAATTCATGGTAGTTTGTTACAGCAGCAACAGGAGACTGATACAATGTCTCATGGCAAATCTATCTTAACATACCTGGAAACAAACTCACTTCTTCCTCAAATCCCACCCTTCAACCTCAGCTACTCTCTTTCGAATTTATTTTTTATTGAAGTATAATTGCTTTACAGAATTCTGTTGTCTCTCTTGCACTAGGTAAGCAGAGTCCTCTTTGCTTTCTCTCTGTTTCTTACAGTAGCAGTCAAGACTGGCAAGTTGTTCTACACCTGCACAGTTTCTCAAATCCATTGCCTTTACTTGCAGCCATGGCAATATCCCCCCACAGATAGAACACTGCGTGGAGTATAGTTGAGTGTTAGTTGTTCAGCTGTGTCTGACTCTTTGCAACCCCACGGACTATAGCCTACCAGGCTCCTCTGTCCATGGGATTCTCCAGGCAAGAACACTAGAGTAAGTAGCCATTCTCCTTTCCAGGGGGTCTTCCTGACCCAGGTCTTCTGTATTGCAGGCAGATTCTTTACCCTCTGAGTCACCAGGAAAGTCCCTTGGAGTACAGTAGCTTCTCACTAAATGTTTGTTGAATGAGAGTTATGACTCCTCTTTCCTGAGTCCTTTAAAATGTTCTTTCCATTGTGTATAATTTCCATTATGAAATCTCTGAGAGTAGGGGCACTGTCTTTTTTTTTTTTTTTTACCAGCACTTCACATATGTTTGGAATATGTCACATAGTCTTGGTAAACTAATAAATGGACTCGCTCCCTGTTATTACCCCGTTATTGAAAAAAATGTTATGTGGTGGTGAAGATCAGCAGTTTGGGAGTTAGATGGAACAAAGTTTATGTCCATGCTCTGTAATTATCTAGTTGTACACTTCTTTCAAGCAAGATACTAACCTTTCCAAATTACATTTTCCTTAACTGTATGACGGGGCTAACGAGAGTGCTTTACCTTTTGAGTTGTTCCCAGGAATGCACTGGGGTCTAGCTCATGGTAATAAATGGTCAGTAAGCGTGCACTCCTATCATCATTTCACTGTAGACAAGGAGCACCCTCATTACATCTTTTTGTTAACCAGCGGCTAAAGTGCAAACTGCATATGCATGTGTGGGGATGCAGGGGCACGGGCAGAAAAGGAGGGCAAAGCCTGGGGATGGGGAAGGCAGCGAGGCAGGCTTTTTGCATTCAACAATGGAGTGCAATTTGGAAACACTTGCCTTGTGTAGCCCTCAGCTGCCTGTGAAATTCATCTGAATCTTGTTCCGTTGGCCTATGGGGTATTTTCAAATACAAATTAGGTTGGCCAGAATTCCTTTTCTGCACCAACTCTCCTGGGTGCAACTTAGAGGTTATTAAGATGCCTAATAAAAGGAGAGAGCACATTTAATAACATTACCATCAGCTCGACGGAGCTGAGCTACGTGGGCCCACAGTGCCCCAGAGCCCACAGCCTCCTGCCACTGGTGCACTTGCTTAGAAGAGGCCCCATAATTATCCACATTTAAAAAGCACCATTAAATCCACTGAGGCAGTCATGTCCCATTTGCAGGGCCTTTCTGCCCACATTACTCGGGAGACCCATGGCCTAGCTTCTTAGGGTGAGGGGAGAGGGGGAGAGGGAATAGATGAAAGTTCCTGGGCTAAAGTGATGGCTGGTTAAATTCACAAAATGGCAGATCTTCTCAGTGCCATTTTCATCCCTATAGGAGCTTTTCATCCCTTTGTTTTAGGTATTTATTTAGCAAAACTTTATCGAGCACTGTGCCTCCACTTCTCATGCAAGATTCTATTTAATCCTCACAATGACTCATTCAGTGTCAGTGGTTCGCAGTGGGCAGTGATTTTGCACCTCGGGAGACATTTGGTGATGTCTGGAGACATTCGTGGTTGTCACAACCCGGGTGAGGGGTGCTCCTGGCATCTGATCAGTAAAGACTTGAGATGCTGCTCCTGCAGTGCACAAAGCAGACACTCCCAACAGAAAACTGTCTGGCCTGCATGTCTGCAGTGTTGCAGTTAGGACATTTGATTGTAAGTGCTGCTCCTTCCCTCATTTACCAATGAGGAAACTGAGACTCAGTGGTTATGTGACTATCCGCTGTCACACAGCTGGTAAGTAGTGGAGCTGCCAGGGCCTGAGTGCTCACCACTGTGCTAGACGGCCTCATAACATCCCCCTTTGTGCCCATCCTTTGCCTCTGAGATCCCCTCCTGCCCCTGAACCAGACCACCTACCTGTCCTCACCACAGCCAATTGTCCTTACACTTACTGGGAGTAACATGATGTTTGCTTTGCTGTAAGCTGTCTCCTTAAAGAATATTCATTTGCACACATAAAAAATTGCTGCAATTTTGAATGAATCAGGAGCCTATCCTAGAGTAGAATCTATATTTAGCTTTAAGATACAGGAAATATGAGCATAGTACTCTTTCCCAAGTCCTTAACATCTGTGGGTGGTTTCAGAGATGTTTCATACCGAGTAAAGAATGTCTAGTGGTTTTAGAAGCAGTGGTCTATAGAATATTTGGTGGCCTGGAGAAGAGAAGGTGCAGTGCACTGGATATGATATTAATCTGGGCCCAGGCAGTCTCTGGGCCTCTGAATAGCCATTCCCTCTGTTAGCAGCACTCTTCTTTCCTCTCTTTTCTTATCACATTTCTCCTCTTCCTTTAGGTTTCACGTTAGAAACTGTGGCTTAGGAAGCTTTCCCCAGATCTCGGTTAGGTATCCCTGCTTCCTGTGCACTCTAAATCTTTTATTCTTCTAAACATTTCAATTTATCTAAAATTTTTTATTAATTTACTTTTGACTGCACTAGGTCTTTGTTGCAGTGTGCAAGCTTTCTTTAGTTGTGGCAAGTTGGGGCTACTCTCTAGCTGTGATGGGAAAGCTTCTCAATGTGGTGGTTTCTCTTGTTGTGGAGCATGGGCTCTAGGGCATGTAAGTTTCAGTAGTTGCCACATGTGGACTCAGTAGTTGTGGCTCACGGGCTTAGTTGCCTTGTGGCATACAGAGTTACCCCAGACGAGGGGTGGGACCCGGGACCTGTGAGTTGGCAGGCAGATTCTTAACCACTAGACCATCAGGGAAGTCTAAATCTTTTAGATCAGCTCTGTGCAAAAGGAATATAATGATGTATTTTCATGTATGTATTTTCAAATTTTCTCCTAACCATGTTAAAAAAATTAGAGACAGATGATATTAATTTTAACATTTTTTCTTATTTAGCCACAAATATTAATATTGATATTTCAGCACATAGTCAATGCAAAATTATTAATAAGATAGTCTACAGTTTTGGGAGCTGTCATTGAAATCTTGTGTGCATTTTACACTCACAAAAGCTCAACTCAGTTTAGATGCTGAATTTTCAACAGTTAAGGTGAAATATAGTCCTGCCAGGTCCTCCCTGGTGGCTCAGATGGTAAAGAATCGGCCTGCAATGCAGGAGACCTGGATTCGATCCCTGAGTTGGGAAGATCCACTGGAGGAGGGCATGGCAACCCACTCCAGTATTCTTGTCTGCAGAATCCCCATGGACAGAGGAGCCTATGGGGCTACAGTCTATGGGGTCCCAAAGAGTCAGACACAACTGAGCAGCTAAGCACAGCACAGCATAGTCCTGCCAAAACAACCAAGGTGCAATTAATAGAAAAATATTTGACACTGCTTTAATTTTTTAACTTAGATTTATTAAAATTAAATTAAAAATTCAGTTCTTCAGTTTCAGAAGCCACACATTCCATAGCACATGGCTCGTGTTCAATATCCACATGTTCTAGATGATTAGAACTTGAAACTGCCTGTTGATTTCTTTTTTCCTCCCACTAGAGCATGATGACTTTGAGATCAAGGATTAGGCCTTGGTAACCATATGCCAGTGCCTGGCATGCATTTTGGCACACAGCAGGTTCTCAATAAACACCTGCTGAATGGCTTGAGATAATTGTTCTAATCCCGTATCACCTTTGTAGTCTAGGTTCTTCTCTAAGAAAATGAGTTTCGGGCATTTTAGAAAGTCTGTCCCCCTGGATGGTTAATAAATGTTATATGATCAAAGAGATTTTTGGCCAAACAAGTGTGAGAGACACAGGGTTCAGTGAAAGAAGCAGGTTTCTTTCCTGCAAGACTTTTCAGAGCCTTGAAGGTTTCAGTGCACAATGGCTTGCCAGGAGAATTGAAAGTTTTACTTTTAATAAATTAAAAACTTTAAGATGTCCTATTTCCCCAACATATCTGACTATAAACCTTTTTCTTCTCAGACCGTTTGCAGGATGTGTGCTCCCTGGAACACAATCCAGGAATGGCTGGGTTACTGTAAGGCTCTTTAGGGTTAGTCTCTGTTTAGAGACATGGTCTCAAGAATGTATGACAATACACACCAATTTCTTTTCAGTTTTACTGAAATTATCCTTCGACAAAAATGGGGTGGTAGAGGAACAATTCACTCTGCTCAAAGTCAATGCCTTACCTTACTTAAGAACAGACTGTTTTCAGATTGGAAAATAGTTCTTCAAATAATTGCTCATTTTCGGAGAAGCTGTGGAAACAGTCTCCATTTATTCCATCCTCATGTCCTACCTAAAAAGGTGCACAATGCAAATCTGTGAATTGCCCCTTTCTGAATGGTCAACACAGTGCTTAAAACGGAAAAGCAAAACCTGGTTCACGTTAGGGATGAATGATTAGATTGAACTATATGAATTTACCACTTTTCAAACATTTTTGATTTACAAATATGACAATTTTGTATGGTTCAACCAACTAGTTATAATAAATCACTCTACTCTTATACTTGTCCATAATAATCTAAGGTTCCTAAGGAACTATCTTTCTGGAGAAAAACAGTTTGAAAATATATAGCACAGCTTTTATTTTTAAAATAAAAGAAAATTTAGATGTGAATGTACCTTATTTAAACCCTCTCAAGGGTAAATGTTGAGAGTTGTGTGTAAGGTAACTTATCAAGTCATGTACATATCATAGATCCAGAGGCAGCCTGAGAGAATAAATCTTCACATATTCATTATTGAGTTACTGCGGAGTCCTGTTTTCTTCATGCTATGAAACCTCTAAGTTGTTCATCTCTTCGCCATAGGTCTGATATCCATACTCCAGAGCTTTTCAAGTTCTCAGCACCCCACTGCCATATTCCTCTGTTCAAACTTATACCTAGTTTCTTACGGGTTCTTGTTTGGTATATTTAGTCTGCTGGCTTCATCACTGCTAACAATGTTGCTGGAATCATGTCAGTTAAGAATCGTTCAGTCTTTGACTTGTTCACTGGCCACAGTCTTCTCATTCTGCAGTTTCATTCTCAACATGCCAAGTGCCAGAACCTGAATCTTAGACCAACAAGTCATGAGCAAGCCCAGCAAGAGCAAAAAGAACATGAGTTTTGGTGTCCAATAGACTTGTTTTTGGGAGAAGGCAATGGCACCCCACTCCGGTACTCTTGCCTGGAGAATCCCATGGACAGAGGAGCCTGGTAGGCTGCAGTCCATGGGGTCGCGAAGAGTCGGACCCGACTGGGAGACTTCACTTTCACTTTTCCTTTTCACGCATTGGAGAGGGAAATGGCAACCCACTCCAGTGTTCTTGCCTGGAGAATCCCAGGGATGGCAGAGCCTGATGGGCTGCTGTCTATGGGGTCACACAGAGTCAGACATGACTGAAGTAACTTAGCAGCAGCAACAGCAGACTTATTTTTGATGCTAGCCCTGCACTTGATCAGTGGCAGATCTTACATTCTGTTTCTTAGCCCCTTGTTTGCCAGGTTATTACAAAGGATATTATAAGAGATAGATGAATAGCCAGATGAAGAATTACATGGGGCAGAGTCCAGAGAGGTCCTTAGAGGAAGAGCTTCTGTCCCAGTGGAACAAGGGTGCATCCCTCTCAGCATCTGGATACATTTCCCAACCTGAAAACTCCAATCAGTTCAGTTCAGTTCAGTCACTCAGTTGTGTCCGACTCTTTGTGACCCCATGAGTCACAGCATGCCAGGCCTCCCTGTCCATCACCAACTCCCGGAGTTCATTCAGACTCACGTCCATCGAGTCAGTGATGCCATCCAGCCATCTCATCCTCTGTCACCCCCTTTTCCTCCTGCCCCCAGTCCCTCCCAGCATCAGAGTCTTTTCCAATGAGTCAACTCTTCGCATGAGGTGGCCAAAGTACTGGAGTATCAGCTTTAGCATCATTCCTTCCAAAGAACACCCAGGACTGATCTCCTTTAGAATGGACTCCAATAGCAAAGTTTTCACTGTGTGTATCTTTGACCTTGCAAATACATATCTAGGAATTTATCCTAAGACATTAAAAAATAAGCATACAGAATTATATCACAGGGTTGTTTGTCTCAGTGTTGTTTATAATAGCAAAAATTGGAAGCCATTTAAATTTCCAATTGGTCAATTGTAGTATATCTATATAAGTAAAGTATTTAGAAGGCATTAAATGATGATGGGTATCTGTATTCATTGGTATAGAATGATACCTATTTTTAAGAAAAAAGTTATTCCAATGTTAGCATGTATAATACAATCTCCTTAAAGTAAATATTTATTTGTGAGTATACATGTATATATAGAAATATATCTAAAAGTATATCCATCAGCATTTTAAATAGAAATTCTTTCTGATGGTAAGTATAAAAGACATTAGCTTCCTCATGGGTTAATACTCAAATTGTCTTCATATGTAATGCCTTGACATATAATAGAGATTTCCTGTTGTAGGAATTTCAAGACTTTTGACCCATGGGTAGGAGATGGTTATGAGTTTGTTGTTTATTTGTTTTAGCTTTTGTGGAGTTTTGACTCATGCTTCTGTGAGTTCAACTTATGGAAGAAAACTCTGAGTTGACTTTATAATCTGGGAAGGAACTCTGTGTTATTCTAATATATAATGATACTTTATATGAACAACAATATTTTACCTTCATTGCCTTTGAGCATGTTGCCACACGTTATATCACTTGCATTTACTGAGTGCTTGCTATCTGGTGATGCATATATTGATATTTTTACATACTGTCTCCAAGGTAGGGTTGCTTTCCTCCATTTCACTGATGGGGAGTATTTTCCCACTACTAGTGAGGACACACCTAGGCTGGGGTTCTTTCCTAGGCTGGGGTTCTTTCCATTGCACCATGTTATTATCTTGCATTATTTGATCCTAAATCACCCTCCACATCTGATTCCTCCAATGTACTCTAGGAGCCCTCTCTCTACCTGACACACCAAACTTTTCAAACAGGTGTGGAGAAGCACTGTGAACATAGCACTGCAATGAAATAGTTCAGTATCAGTTCAGTTGCTCAGTCGTGTCTGACTCTTTGCGACCCCATGGACTGCAGCACGCCAGGCCTCCCTGTCCATCACCAACTCCCGGAGTTTACTCAGACTCATGTGCATTGAGTCGATGATGCCATCCAACCATCTCATCCTCTGTCGTCCCCTTCTCCTCCCGCCTTGAAGTAGTTATGGCCAAGAAATGGAGGCAGAGGTGACATACCTTGTCTAAGGCTGCATAGCTGATAAAAGATAGAATAGTTATTTTCCTATCTTCGCATTCAGCAGAGGGCATATAAGGGTTGTTCTGGGTAAAGAACAAAAGATGTGGCAGGGGGCTCAGGGAAGAGTGGTGTTTCCCCTGGTGTTTCATGCAGTAGGTAAGTGGAATGAAACAGCAACTAATCCAATCCAGGCCCAAACCACAAATGTCAACAGATATTTTATGGCAGGGAAGGTGCCAACGAACATGTCACATGCTCTTTTGAAAATAAATGAAGCCACATAGGGACTCTAAAGTAAAAAAAATAAGAACTGGGCTGTTTATGGATCTCCTCTGGCTTTAGTTTATGGTGTTTCAAATATCACGGCAGGAAGAGGCACCATAGGAAGAGCCCTCCGATGTGACGGAGGTCACTGGGCGCCACTGTTATCTAATTGCATCGCACTGTGCAGCGTTCAGGGCCTCACCCGCTGCATCGTAACCAGCGGGGTAATCAACTCCTGTTCATGGGTTTGTTAGGAAGATGATTTCAGGGTTGAAGTCTTGCTTTTGTTTCTCTAAGCTCAAGTTCAAGTGAAAATAATTGCAGTGGTCAGTTCCCCAAAGGGTTTGACACCTGCTTCCCTTCGGAATCCATGCAGGAGGTGCCTCATGGGATCAGAACAGTAAAGTTTCTTGGAGATCATCTAGGGATCTTAGTTCAGTGACATCAATTATTTTTCTGTCAGTAGTAGATCCCTTTTCACAGAGGAAATTTAATGAAGAATCTGAATATATAAAACATAATAGAAGAGCTGCCTTAGTTGAAACAAGAAGGCCACCTTCGTCATCTTTTCTTTCACTCAGAAGCTGTCACTTTGGGTCCTTCCCAGAACTGAGAATACTGGCAAGTATAATTTGAAAATGAGCTCTTAAAGCTTGATAGGCACCATGGCTGGTTGCCAAGTACATGTCTGCCCCACCCCAAAATGATGAAATCAGAATCTAAATTTTCGAAAAGATCCCCAGATGATTCGTACAGTTCCTAATCTTTAAGAACCATTGGCTTTTCCCAGGGCTTTCATTTTGCAGGTGAGGAAACTGACACCCGCGTGTAGGGGAGTCACCTGTCCACGGTCACAAAGCTGCTGGTGAGACAAGCCCTGGGCTCCTGGCCCCAGGGGTACATTTAGACGGGCTTCTTAGTTACGAGCAACAAAAAACACTGGCTAACATAAGCCAAAGTCATTAGAAGACTATATCATGGTTCATAAAATGGAAGAGAAAGCATAAGACCCAGGCATGTGGGCAGCTCCATCGGAGTAGACGGCAGGAGCTAACAATCTCTTCAGGGCACTACTACCAGGAAGAGGTGGCTTCACCATTTCTCCCCCCTGTGGCACTTTATCAATAGTTGAAATCTGAGGAAGATAGTCTGATTTGCTCAGCTTGGACAAGGAGGCTTCCGGCTGGGGACCGCAGAGAACCTTGACCAAAAGTCTCAGGAAGACCTCACTCAGTGGGTGTAGCAGAGATGATGCTTCCAGTAGAAAGTGGAAATGTCATTAGGAGGCAAACATGAGCATATGCTCATACCCTCAACCACCTTTCCCACCACATTGTGCTGTCTGTCTGTTAGGGTCAATGCTTCACAGAAAACAATCCAGTTGAAATGAAGGGGTTAAGATAAATTCTGTGGCTTAACTATCGGCCAAATGACATTTTAACAACCTTTTTAGCATATCCTGGCTGGGCTGAGACCTTCCCTGCAAAATGCCTTAATCCTTGGTCTCTAAATAGAGAGTTATTTTCAATTTCTCCAATTCCTAATGTTTTAAATGGAACTACTGTTCCCCTTAGAGCACCCAGTGGCTGGCTGGAGACCTTTATTGATATATATATAAATTACCTCAATCCCCTCTGCTGCCTACAGATCCAATCATATTGAACTAATGCGCATATAAATAAAAACCTGAAAGTGTGGTTTATGGCAATAAGTAGTGCAGCCGAAGTTTATACCATTCTGCAAAGACACCTTGATACATTGCTGATAATCTTCATAATATGTTTAAGGAAGCAGTGTGTCAGCTCAGGCCAGAGCACCCTGGGAACCAAATGGGAAATCTGATTCTCCAGCTTCTGATTGACCAAGAGAAGAATCTGTCCTGCCAGGAGGAGACTCAGCCCAGGCTGTCAAGGGCCCAGTGGCGGGAAATCTTTTCCTGAAGTCACCAGGCGGTAGAGATGGGTTGGTGTACAAAATGCGCAGGGCATGGAGTAGGAGCTCTCCTGCCTTTTTAATTTTAATTTTTGGCAGTCTGGGCTCTGTGGTTAATTCTGATGGAAGATGGGTTCCTGAGTAGCTGAGGACTAGACTAGGCTAAGAACATTCTTCAGAGCAGTCTTTTACCCTGCCAGAATGCTCCAAGGGACACCTGGGGTGATGCACTCATTTCCAGAGGAAAGTGTTGGGGTGTGCCCAGCACTTACCTGCCTGCTGTCTACTCTGCACACTACAGTGGGAGCAGCATTTCTTGAGGTAAATCTGATTTTGGCTGCTCTGTATATTTTGCCTTCAATGAATTAACTCAGCCTGTGAGCCTTTTGGGGTTTGCGCCATGGCCATCAGTCAGCTCCATTGAGTTCTGCCCTCTTTAGATTGCTTGCTCCAGCCCCTTTGTTCTTCTCTTTCTGTTTGAACATTGTTGTCATGCCAGATATCATGGAACCAACTCTTGCCCATATCTTTTGTTCTGCTTAGAAAGTTACCCCACCTCTTTTCCATTCCTCCCCATTGGCTCCTGATCCTGAAGGGAACTTCCTACCATTTCTGAGTCCCACCGACTCATGTTCACAGTCTCCTTATTCACACACATTCCATGGATCCTTTCACAAGAAGTCATTTTTCCCATGTCTCGCTTAGTGAACTTACCACTTTCAACTTAGTATCATATCAAGTTATTTGTGTGCACCAATTCCTATTTTGGTCTGTGTATGCCTAGAACTGGTTCAGCTTTGGATTTCCCAGGTTCTTACAGTGTTTGCCTATAACAGGTGCTCAGTAAGTGTCTTAACGCACAAATGTATAAATGCGTGGGTTCACTCTTGATGAAAGTGAAAGAGGAGAGTGAAAAAGCTGGCTTAAAGCTCAACATTCAGAAAACAAAGATCATGGCATCCGGTCCCATCACTTGGTGGGGAATAGATGGGGAAAGAGTGGAAACAGTGTCAGACTTTATTTTTTTGGGCTCCAAAATCACTGCAGATCGCTCCAAAATCACTGCCATGAAATTAAAAGACTCTTACTCCTTGGAAGGAAAGTTATGACCAACATAGATAGCATATTAAAAAGCGGAGACATTACTTTGCCAACAAAGATCCCTCTAGTCAAGGCTATGGTTTTTCCAGTGGGCATGTATGGATGTGAGAGTTGTACTGTGAAGAAAGCTGAGTGCTGAAGAACTGATGCTTTTGAACTGTGGTGTTGGAGAAGACTCTTGAGAGTCCCTTGGACTGCAAGGAGATCCAACCAGTCCGTCCTAAAAGAGATCAGTCCTGGGTGTTCATTCGAAGGACTGATGCTGAGGCTGAAACTCCAATACCTCATGCGAAGTGTTGACTCATTGGAAAAGACCCTGATACTGGGAAAGATTGAGGGCAGGAGGAGAAGGGGACGACAGAGGATGAGATGCCTGGATGGCATCACTGACTTGATGGACGTGAGTTTGAGTGAACTCCGGGAGACTGTGATGGACAGGGAGGCCTGGCGTGCTGCGATTCATGGGGTCGCAAAGAGTTAGACATAACTGAGCGACTGAGCTGGCCGTAGCAGGAGGTCCCAGCCCCGGACAAGGACTCAAAGGGGAGACTTTGAGCAGTGGATATGAAAAGCTTGAAGTTGCTTGGTTGCCTGGGAACCTGGGAAAGAGTGTGGGGATGAAGTGTGGGGATGGGGAGCAAAGGTAAGGGAGAGTAGGGAGAGGAAGTGATCCTTTTCTTGGATATTTTGCCCAGCTCTAGCCCTGCACTTGAGCCCAAAGAGGGAACAAACAGAGGTATAATAAAGAAAACACATCATTCTTGCTTTGTGTACCAGAAAGTGGCTGTGTGTACCCTGGAGACTGGGCACACTAATCCCTTTGGGGTTTAGGAAGAAAATGCTAAAATTTGTATTTGTGTAGGTTTCTCAGTTTAAAATATTCTATTTTTGATGTGTTTTAATATGTATTAATACATTAGCATTGTGATATATACTTGCAATTTGAAAATAAATACCTTCATATATAAGTAGATATCTATATACTGGATTGGATGACACAATTTTTAACTAATGGAGTGTGTAATAAAAGAAGTTTACAGACTTCTGCTTTAGTGGTTCACTCCCTGTACTAATCCAGATTCTGCCAATAATCTCCCAACCTTGAGCTGATACTAGCAACTTCATCCATTATTCAGGAAAAGCATAAGGAAGCCTCTTTGGTTTAACTCCTTGTATGCTGTCTTAAGATCCTAGCTAAAGTTCAGTGTGATGTTATAATAAAGTATATTGGCCTTGGGATTGCTCAGCCTTAGTTTCTAATTTTGGCTCATACCAGCAGTGTGATCTTTGTCAGCTTTTTGGGTCTCAGTTTCCTCATTTATAAAATGATTAACGTTAGTACCTACTTCAAAAATGAAATCATTTTGTAAAACCCTTAGTAAAATGCCAGGCACATAATTGAGGCTTGTACATTCCAGCTATAAAAGGACCTAATCTAAGAATATCAATCAGCTGGAGACCACTTCTCCATCCCATGCCCATAGCTGCTGCTGCTAAGTCACTTCAGTTGTGTCTGACTCTGCGTGACCCCATAGATGGCAGCCCACCAGGCTCCCCCATCCTTGGGATTCTCCAGGCAGGAACACTGGAGTGGGTTGCCATTTCCTTCTCCAATGCATGAAAGTGAAAAGTGAAAGTGAAGTCGCTCAGTTGTGTCTGACTCTTAGCGACCCCCATGGACCGCAGCCTACCAGGTTCCTCCATCCATGGGATTTTCCAGGCAAGAGTACTGGAGTGGGGTGCCATTGCCTTCTCAGCAGACGTCACTAATTGAGCACAGCCTTGTTCCTTCAGGACTTAGACTAGACCTCAGGATTAGGCCACATGATAATTTCTTCCCCCTCCTGTGGGCAGTTAGTCTCTGAAAAGCATTTGCTGTGAGAAGCTGCTAATGTACAGAAACAACCTTGTGGACTTCCCAGCAGCAGGAGAAGTCTTGAGGAAGAGCTTTTCTTATTTAGGATCCCAGTGGGATGTTATCAAGCAGGTCTTTGAAAAGTTTTCTCTAGGGATTTTTGGGGCTATGGCAACAACAACGAGGATAATGCCTCACATTTTGATTTGTGCTTTATAGTTTCCAAAGCACTTTCATGCACATTTTCTAACTTCATCTTCATAGAAACCCTGCCTGGCAAAGCAGAGCAGGCATTAGAATCAGAAAAATAGCAATCTTTTTTTAGAATGAAAAGGACCCTAGAGACTTTGTCCAACCTCCTCATTTTATAGACTAAGGAAGGAAATACCACCATTTTAAGAAAAAGTGTAGGTAGAGAGTCCTAAAACTCCATAATGTTTGAGTCCAGGATGGAAAAGGAGCATTTGTTGGTAATGATTTTGAAATGTTAGGTTCCTTAAGGTTTAATAATCCCAAGATATGAATTGTTTGCTTTACAGAACTTTATAGCAATACTGGGCCTTCCTGTATGAGGCTCAGGTCTTCTTCTACCTCCAGGTCCAAGGATACCCCATCCCATTGTCTTGGGTGCTTTTGTTAGTCTTCCTTTGTGAGGAAGGGGACCAATATATGGCTGATCTTGCAGGAAAGTCTAATTTGGGTCAACTCTATGATATGAGAGGGTCACAAGGAAATAATGAGAGTGTGGTTTCCTGGTGTTTGGGGAGACTAGACTAGCAGCATGATTTTTTTTTTCCTCGGGGCTAATGTGAATTAATTACTCCTTTTATTATTTTTTGAATTGAAGGCTTACTCTTTCCTAGGTACTCTAAGGAGGTATAGCATTTAAAGACTGTCAGGAAACAACAATTGGGAGAAAAGATGAAATGTCTGCAGATGCGGTAATTCAGGGATAATTTGTAGCTCTGACCAGGGTTAAAATGGGTCACAATTACAATATTTGCAGTTTAGTGAAGGGGAGTTCACTATGGGCTATAGTATGGAAATATAGAACTTGAACTTGAAGAAGAACAATATCTATATTATTTAACAGATCCTATTGTCTATGCCAAAGCCTTTGACTGTGTAGATCACAATAAACTATGGAAAATTCTGAAAGAGACGGGAATACCAGACCACCTGACCTGCTTCCTGAGAAATCTGTATGCAGGTTAGGAAGCAACAGTTAGAACTGGACATGGAACAACAGACTGGTTCCAAATAGGAAAAGGAGTACGTCAAGGCTGTATACTGTCGCCCTGCTTATTTAACTTCTATGCAGAGTACATCATGAGAAACTCTGGGCTGGAAGAAGCACAAGCTGGAATCAAGATTGCTGGGAGAAATATCATTAACCTCAGATATGCAGATGATACCACCTTTATGGTAGAAAGTGAAGAGGAAATAAAAAGCCTCCTGATGAAAGTGAAAGAGGAGAGTGAAAAAGTTGGCTTAAAGCTCAACATTCAGAAAACAAAGATCATGGCATCCGGTCCCATCACTTCATGAGAAATAGATGGGGAAAGAGTGGCAACAGTGTCAGACTTTATTTTTTTGGGCTCCAAAATCACTGCAGATAGTGATTGCAGCCATGAAATTAAAAGACGCTTACTCCTTGGAAGGAAAGTTATGCACAAGCTAGATAGCAAATTCAAAAGCAGAGATATTACTTTGCCAACAAAGGTCTGTCTCGTCAAGGCTATGGTTTTTCCAGTGGGCATGTATGAATGCGAGAGTTGGACTGTAAAGAAACCTGAGTGCTGAAGAATTGATGTTTTTGAACTGTGGTGTTGGAGAAGACTCTTGAGAGTCCCTTGGACTGCAAGGAGATTCAACCAGTCCATTCTAAAGGAGATCAGTCCTGGGTGTTCTTTGTAGGAATGATGCTAAAGCTGAAACTCCAGTACTTTGGCCATCTCATGTGAAGAGTTGACTCATTGGAAAAGACTCTGATGCTGGGAGGGATTGGGGGCAGGAGGAGAAGGGGACGACAGAGGATGAGATGGCTGGACGGCATCACGGATGTGATGGACGTGAGTTTGAGTGAACTCCGGGAGTTGGTGATAGACAGGGAGGCGTGGTGTGTTGCAGTTCATGGGGTCACAAATAGTCGGACACAACTGAGCGACTGAACTGAATTGATAATAGAACTTATTACATGACAAGCACTCTTCTTAGTAATTTATAAATATTGATCCATTTCATTATCATGACAAACTTATATAGAGTAGATTATTTTATAGGTGAGGAAATCAAGGTAGGCAGAGCTAAAGTAACTTGCTAAAAGTAGAGGTGGAATTTGAATCCAGGTGGCCTAATATCCAGCATCTTAGTCACTATGCTTACCACCAATGCCATGTGAGTGAGCCTTCTTGGAAGTATATCCTCCAGCCTTGATTGGGCCTGCAGGTGACTGTTGTGGTTGTTCAGCTGCTAAGTCACGTCTGATTCTTTGAGATTCCATGAACTAGTATGCTAGACTTCCTTGTCCTTCACTATCTCCTGGAGCTTGCTCAAACTCATGTCCATTGAGTCGGTAATGCCATCTAACCATCTGGTCCTTTGTTGCTTCCTTCTCTTCCTGTCCTCAATCTCTCTCAGCATCAGGGTCTTTTTCAATGAGTCAGTTCTTTGAATCAGTTGGCCAAAGTATTGGAGCTTCAACTTTAGCACCAGTCCTTCTAATGAGCATTCAGGGTTGATTTCCTTCAGGATTGACTGGTTTGATATCCTTGCTATCCAAAGAACTCTCCTGAGTCTTCTCCAGCAACAGAATTTGAAAACAGGACTGTAGCCCTGGCTGACAACTTGACTGCAATCTCAGTTTAATTGCTAATCTTCTCCTGGATACCTGACCCACAGAAACTGGAAGATAATACTCATTTGTTGTTTTAAGCATACAAGTTTCAGAGTACCTTGCTATATAGCAATAAATAATCAAGATAGCCCTCAGTGTGTGTTGGGGAGTACAGACTTTATCTTAGCCTTATGCCTAATACAGAGTATCTGCTTGATAACTTTGAAGTCGCTCAGCCATGTCTGACTCTTTGCGACCCCATGGACTATACAGTCCATGGAATTCTCCAGACCAGAATACTGGAATGGGTAGCCTTTCCCTTCTCCAGGGGATCTTCCCAACTCAGAGGTCGAACCCAGGTCTCTTGCATTGCAGGTAGATTCTTTACTGGCTGACCCACAAGGAAAGCCCAAAGGAATCACAAGGGAAGACTGATAACTGGGTCTTACAGTGAATTATGGACTCTCCAGGTGGCTCAGTGGTAACAAATCTGCCTGCCAATGCAGGAAATGAAACAGATACAAGTTCAATCTCTGGTTGAGGAAGATCCCCTGGAATAGGAAATGGCAACCCACTCCAGTATTCTCGCCTAGAAAATTTAATGAACTAGAGGAGCCTGGCATGCTGCAGTCCATGGGGCTGCAAAGAGTTGGACACAACTGAGCGACTGAGCATGCAAAGTGAATCATCGATAACAGGGAACCACTGGAGATTTTGGAGTAGGCGAACAACATGACAATCTTTTAGAAAAATTAAATGGGAAAGATGAATTAGGGGTGGAGGACATTTGTGTTAGGGAAGCAATTCAGGCTGTTGAAATAGCTAACGCATGTCATGGTTTGGCTTAGGCTTAGGTTTAGGGCAAAGAGGAGGAACAAAGCAAATATAAGTTTCCTGAGAACTGGTCCCTTACTTGTCTTTATCACTAGTGTCTGAGAGCCTTGCACAGTGCCTGACACATAATAGGCACTCAGTAACAATTATTGAAGGAATATTGAATACATGAGTTTGTAGGGAAGTGAATAGGAAAGATAGAAATGGGTGCCCCAGACACTTTGTTTCCACTTTTCTTTAGAAAGGAAAACTCTCCAAAGGTTCTACAGGTAAGGTCTGGAGTAGATCTCAGTGACCTCAAACTCCATTTTCTATTTCTGTGATCCTGATTGGGGCCAGCCTGTTTTCAAAGCCCCTTCCCATTCTGAAGTTGATTTTAAAACATTCCTTTTCTTTTCATATCATTCATGCCACAAACATTTATTGGGCATCTGTAATATGCTTGGGCCCTGGGGGGAGAGGATGAGTGAAGGCTGGTCCTGTGGTGCTTCCGTATTTCTTTCTCCGCTTTCATCTCTAGTCATCTCAGAAGTTTATTTTTGAAATAAAGATTCATTTTCTTAGTGGAATTCTTAAGTGGGGAGTGATGAGATGAATTCGGGCTTTTAGGAACTGCTTTTAGAACTTGTGGATGACTTCTACTGTTTGCTGCTCACCCTTGCTGATATGCCCTATTAATATTCAAAAGCTGTCACTTTATTTTATCTTTGTTCTTTCGTAGACTAGACTGCTGACTGGGAGAACCTGGTTTGTCTGGTTTAGTCTTGTCACACTGTGGAGCAGGACAAAAAGAGATATGGCCCAAGGTTGTTAGTTTAAAAAAGGAAGTTTCTGCATATTTCTCTGGGTATCACACTCTGTTTAATTGACTTCTGTCCCTTTGCCTTGTAAATAAATTTCAACACTGTGAGAAGCAATCCCAGGCTACTGACATTTGCTAGAGGACACAGTCTGGGATATAATGCTAAGGAAAAGGCCTAGAGATGGCACTTGTATGTTAAGGGCATTGTCCTTTTAAACAGCGGTGGCTGTCGGCAAGCTGTGTTGAAAGGATTTTGATGTGTACTTGGACATGTCGTGGGGGTGATGGCTGCCCAGGGGCTTGGAATGGGCAGCTATGTTTGGAGCAACTGCTAGAAGGCTCACATGCTCAGGGTAAGAAACCAGATGAGCAGAAGTGAAGAAAATATATATTTCCTGGACTAATCTTTTCTCCTCCTCTTCCTCATCTTCTCTTTCATCATTGCCTTCTTGCTCCCCTCTCCTACTTGCCTGCTGCTTCTCCTCATGCTCTACTGTTTCTTCTTTCCTTTTTCCTCTGCCTCCATATACCTCTTTTTCAGGTGATTTAAAGGGTGCCTCTGCACACGCACCCTGGCTGCACACATGTGACATAACCAAGGCTCTTTTCAGCTTGTCTGGATACAGTTCAGAACTCCCTAGAGGTTAGGGTGATGGAGGTCAATGGCTTTACAAACCCCCAGACTCCATTGTACCTCTGATCCTTCTGGCCTTCTTGATATGCTGGCAGAGGCACTAAAGAGGCCGTAAGATCTGCAAGGTCACAGCCCAATGCATGGCCAAGGAGGAGCTCTCAACCTGAGGAGGATGCCCATACATGTGACCCCCTGCTTCCCATCTCCACACTGCACAGACAGATGTGTCTCCCCAGAGCACTCTCTCTGATTCTTCTCATCAGAATTAAATTCACTTAACATTTTAAAAGAAAAAAAAATCTGAGAATATTCACACAGTTGAGTCTGAAGGACTCAAAGAACTGGAGTTCATTTACATTTGCTTTCCATTTAAGTCAGTACGGGCACTCTCAAAGCTGCTTCCTCTAGCAGACTCGACTATTATCATAATGCTTCCCTTTTCTCCCTGATCCCCATTTCATAATCACATTTTATTCTTAAATATTTAGTTTTCTTTTATTCAATCTTTTAGGTTACTATATTGATACAGAAGTGGGGTGGGGGGAGACAGTCTTTCTCATCCCAGTCGATATTCATCTGACTGCCTAAAATTTTTTTTCCTGTTTTTTTTTTTCTTTCTTTTTTCTTTTTGTCATTTACTACCATTTTGGCTGGCGGGTATAGACTTTGTTTTTTTTTTCTTTTTAACCTCTAAGCACACCAAATGTCTTTAGACTTGCATGTTAGACAGGAGACTGATAGCATAATGATGATGGAATGTTAAATGCTATCTATGTAAATCAGCTCCATCAATGGGTACAAGATTCAGCTACTTTAGGCCCCTTTTTTTTAACATACATTTTCATTTTTTTTTAAAGGAGAATAATATTGGATTGTTATTAACCTACTTTAGAAGAATCTTTGCATTACTAGACACATTACTATTTTGCATAAAGCCACATTAAATTTTGGTATGATGTACAACATTATTTCTCCTAAATGCTGCTTTTAACGTCCAAGTAGTTTCTTTTGTATTTTTGGCAGAAGATTGGTTTCTGAAAGCCAGATATCAGAGAAATAAAGATTTTTACATGCTCTCTTCAGGCAGAGGAAAGGAAATTATATTTTCTCCACTTATTTGAAGTGTGGATAGATTCTAAGAGTGCTTATGCTTTGTGGTGATTGGTGAAACCTCCAGTTCATCTTGGAGTTCTAGAACAAAGCTGTGAGAGCGAGGCTTGTACATAGGTTTGGATTTAATAAAGGGCATCAGAGTGGTTACCACTCTTGGTTGCAAGTATTAGGATCAGTTCAAACCTGGTTGTAAACTCGTGTACACAAGGGTGCCAGGGACCTCAGGGGTAGCCTGGAAGCAGGACTCCAAGCAAAGCCACTGGGCTTCTGTCTTCTCTCCTTTGTCTCTTATTTCTCTTTCACCTCTTCCTGTCTCTCTTCCAATCTGCGCTTCCCTATATCTTTCTCCCTCATCCCAATCTTTACTTCCCTCTCTCCTTCGTTTCTCTCCCTCCTCCACCCCTCTTCCCAACTCTCTCTTTCCCCACCACTCTATTATCTCATCTCTCTCTCCCCCATTTTCCCTCTCCCATCTCTCTCCATTTTCTCTTTTCATCTTTCTCTCATCTCATTTCTACCCATGTTTGCACCATGTTCTGTCTCCAGTTTTTGTCTTTCTTCTTTCTCTCCCCACATCTTCATCTTGCTCTGTTCTTCCGTCTCTCTTCCCTCATCATCCTCCCCAACCTCTCTCCCATCTTTCTTTATCTCTTGTCAACTCATTTCCCTCTGTGCCATCTCTCTCTCTCCTCCATATTCATTCCATTTATGGCCTCTTCGTACAGACTGTGTCACGGCTTCCTCCACATAGTGGGGGATGTGGCATTGGCAGCTCCGGCTTTACATAGTCCCGACTTGATGACACCAGAGGAAAAAGAATGCTTTAGACTCCAGTTTTGTGTAAATATCAGAGAAGGTTTTCACTGACCTGGTTTGGGTTACATGCCCACTTCTTGGGATTAATTCACTTATGCCAACAAAATGAAAAAGCTGCCTCCCTTACTTGGATTGAATGCTTATCCCTGTGGCCAATGGTGATGGGGATGGGGGTGAGGTATTAAGCTTGGCACCTTCATCACAATTGGTTAGAGTAAGAAAGAAGTCTTCCATTAAGAAAACAGGAGTGTTATTAACAGAAGAGACAGGACAGAAGAGACTGTGGGTGAGCAGAAACAGCAGACGTCTACCACAGCCACCAAGATGGGCATGGAAAGCAAAGAACAGTCCTCCCATTCACCGTCTCATTCTGACCAGACAGTATGCATCGGAAGCAGGTAGGAGGAGTATATTCCTTACTAGCGGATGCAGCTGGTCTTTTCTCTTTTGATCTTAGGGATCCTTCTAGTTGGTTGAAAAAGACCTATTTTTAAATCCCTTCAGTGACCTGTCTTTGTCGCTAATACCTTGCATATCGCACCTTGTTGTGAAGGGATGCCCCAGGCGAGCCAAAACAGCTATGCATCTGCCACTCGGGCTCTTTCCCTAGGCTGCTCCTCATTCTAACTGTACCAGCTCCACCCAGTTCCTTAGGGCTTCTTACCTCCCTTCAACAGACGTCGGCTAAATACTCTTGGCTCATGATTCAACTTGAACTGGGTAGGTATATATATATATATTTTTTAAAAAGCAAAAAAGAGGGATACCAATCAAGAGAAAGAAGAAATAATATAGTTTGGGGACATTCAGTATTGCAATGGGAAATTTGGGGAACTGGGCTGTGGAGGGGCAGCCCTCAGTGCATTTTGAATTGATTTTCAGAAATAGAGATGGGCTCTACAATAAGGGCTGAGTATTACCAAGCAAGGACTCGCTACCCTACGAGCAGAGAAGCCAGTACTATGGCAGTGGCTTTCAAGAAAAGAAAGAGCTTTACTGTGAGGTTGACAGGCAAAGAAGGCATGAGGCAAAGCTCTCAAATGTGTCTCCCTGATCAAGGGTTAAGGTGAAATTTAAAGGGCTAGAGGAATTTCAAATGTGGAAGCTGATTGGGTAGTCTTAGAATTAGTCCATATAGGCTACTAGTCTTGCTGGAAGCCAGGTTTTCGTAATTGAAAATTTTCTTGCTTGGTAAAGAGCTCCAGTGACAACATTTTTACTCTTTTGAGTTTTGTAGACTGAAGATTCTTGATTCCAGGGTCATCTTGGGGATGTGGGTTCCTGTTTTGCTCATGTCTAGTGCTGTGTCTCTGTAAAGTAACTTAAGATCTGATTAACTAACAATCTGTTTCATGCAGCAAAACCCTTTTCAGCTGGTGCTGTTTGACTTAATTGACAACCTATTTAAGGAGGCAAAACTGGTTCAAACCAGTGCACTTTCAAGAACGAACAGAAAAGGGATGCAGAGCTGCTGCTGACTCTCCACTTTGCTTTTTTTGTCCTACATTGGAGGTGAATGTCCTTTACTAGGTACAGACAATCCAGGATTTGGGAGCTGGGGGTGGGGAGAATGATAAACACAACTTTAATTGGGTTGGAAAGCATTTGTGTGGATTAATTTGCTTCAAAATGCCTTAAGAGAGCCAACCCTGAAGATGAGTTGAAACCATTTTAATTTCTCCCTAATAAATAGAGCCAGGAGTGTAGACAGATACATGTCAACAAAGAAACCAACCGTCATGGGTCCTTCTCAAGAGACTTATGAGGAGGTACTGGGGCAGAAGGAGAAACGGGGCTCAGAGGTGGTGCTGAGAGCTCCATTTCCTCCTCCAGGCTGTTATAGTAGTTTCTGGCCGAGCCTGTGGCTCTTGCTGCCTATTTTGGATTTGGCCGAGACTCCTCCGGGCAGGCTTTGTGCCGCCTCTGCCTGTTTGTGTAAGAATGTGACACATGGACCCAGCAGTCAGCCAGGTGCCAACCATGTAATCCGACACCATATGTTCCCAAGTCAGGAGAGTATAGAGCAGATTTTTTTTTATACTTTTGCAAGTAGGTTAATTACATTCGTCTATATTTTAAGCTTTAAGGGTCACAGATTCAAAATTATTCCTGACATACTTAGGTGGCCATTTATGACCAAAATTACTAAATGTGAATTGTTGCATCTCGGAGATGGTGCAAAGAGCATATTCTCAGAATGAGACCAGAGCTCAAAAAGAATGTTCTCTTAGTAAGACTGTTCTTCATTGGCAGTACTTATAAAAACTGATTTAAAATGTTGTTTTGAGACGAAATCAGTGTTGCTCATCTTTTAGGCATACTTCTTTGCCCAGATGTTAGTTTGTGATATTTAACCAGTTTTCCAGGGGATATTGGTGGATGGAACCAGCTGTGTCTTTTTCTCTGCTGCTCTTTGTTCTTTAAGTATAAAAGCTAAACTTTGAAAATGAAGTTTATATAATTCAGGTTATTTTACCGATACCAGTCCATCCAACCAGTCCATCCTGAAGGAAATCAGTCCTGAATATTCACTGGAAGGATGGATGCTGAAGCTGAAACTCCAATAGTTTGGCTACCTGATGCGAAGAACTGACTCATTTGAAAAGACCCTGATGCTGGGAAAGATTAAAGGCGGGAGGAGAAGGGGACCACAGAAGATGAGACGGTTG